>NC_048282.1:21209549-21890331 GCF_009762535.1 Notolabrus celidotus | reverse complement strand
CTTAAGCCGTGAGCATGCATTCAAAGATCAGGATGGGGTAAAAGCAGGGTGGAGGCAGGACTCTTCATAAAACAACTGAGCTCAAAAGATAAGGTGGTAGCGTGGATGCTACACACACGCGTAAACTTGAGTGCATGATGAAGTGTGTGGGTGCTTTAAAAGACAGGCTTGTGAGAATAACAGGAAAAGAGCACAGTTGAGAGCAGGCTGTGCGAGTGATACAGTAATAGCTTTGACATTTTTCCGACAGAATTTTATGTAGCTCTACAAAGTGCCAGGTACAAAGGGGAGAGAAGCTGAGAAGAAAGAGGAGGGAAGTTTAAATGCTCGCCCAGTGTGAACAACTGTGGTGTAATTAAAATGTAAAAAAACTTCCAAAGATAAAGAGTAATTGTTGAAATAGTTTTTGCTCTTTTTAATCCAGCATGATTTTTACAGTTTTCCCTCTTTGGAGTGACCCACCGCTATGTCAGTGTCCCCAGGGAGGTGGACCGCATGGGAGTGGGGCTGGTGGTGCTTGGCAGGGACCAGGCGGCCATGCACAGCCCTTCATACATCATTAGTGTCTCCCATTTGCTCCCTGCCTGTTTTTTCCTTCATCTGCTCCCATTCGGCGGCCGGCACGACCTCATTTATGGCCACGCTCTCCTGGGGAATATGCTCCCTGCATTCAGGGATGTCAACCAAAGAAAAAGGTGCAAGTTGACCATGCACCTAAGTGATAAAGCTGCATTTCGGGGCATTACAGCCCATACATTTGGTGTTACCGAGGCCCCTTGATCATACCTTCATTCTTCAATCTCTCATTCCTCGTTCACTTTGAGGTTGAGGTAAGAAAGGCATGAAGCCAGCCAATCTTTGAAGCCCTCACTCAACCTCAACCTCACACAGTACGTCAAGTCTTCTTTTCTATACCTTGGGTTTGATGTATTGAGAAAAATGAGGTCAAATTTAAGCATTTATTCAAACACAGCCATACAAACACAAATGTACGTGGACATGCACACATCCAAAGAGGACAAGCACACAAGTGCATATGCACCTGCAAAAGTTTTCTCCCAGTGTGGATACTCCAGCCTGTCTCTGGCCTGATAAGAGCAGCAGGTGTGCACACACACATACACACACCTACACACGAACACACGCACACACTTATATATAAACCAGGAGAAAAATTAAAGTGGTGGTGCATTGCAGACCAGCTTCTGTGACCCTTTTGGCACCTTTTCAGTCCCGCTTTCACTCACAGTCCTTCAGTTTCTCATTCTTTCCCTCCAACAACCTCATCATCCCTCATTCCAGCTTCAGAGAAAGCCCTTGACTACCAAAAACTGTGCGTTCGTGTGATGTGTGTTTCTGTCACTAGCACACATCAGGGTTAATACTGTAGCACTCAGATAAAAGAAGAGAGGTGTACTAAATATAATGCATTAGAAGCTTGTTATGGTGTCATTACATTACATGGGTACGGGCATTGCTGACACATTAAAGGCTTTATGAGGCTGTAATAAACTACAGTGAAGGTCTAAGAAGTGTCTTCTCATAAAGTTAATGAAGTGAGGCATAAATACATTGCTCTTGACTAGGGATGTACATTTTCAGTATTTTCCGTGATTGATTTTTTTGAAATGTTAACGATCAATTATCGACTTCAGGCGTACAATTATAAAAATATATAAACACTGATTTAACTGACTAGTAATTCTGGTGGAGAAAAGTGTGAGGCTGACGTTTTTCAATGATTTAGTCGACTAAATACTAGGGCTGCCAAGATTAGTCAACTAGTCACAATGACGATTTTGATCGTCAACGACTTATTTAATAATCGACATCATGATTTATTTTTTGAAGCTTTGTTTTTCTCTCGAAACTGCCGCTGTACCTTCCACTGTCTTGTCTGCCTTTCTGTCCTTGACACACATGCGCAGTAGTGGTAATCAGGGTCAGCCGTGATGTCACCAGAAAAGGTATGTCCAAACAGTATCATGGCTAGCCAGCTAAGGAGCTCGAAAGTTTGGGAGCATTCTTCCAAAATAAAAGAGAAGAATGTGCAATGCAAAATCTGCAAGGCAGAACTTGCCTTCCATGGCAGTACGATGGGCGATGCACGAGCATCTGAAAAGGAAGCACGTCGTGGCTGATTCAATTTCTGACAAAGAGGGACAGTCGTCTAGTTAGCTGCTAACATTAACATCAACAGTGAGCTATTTACTTAAAAAAATGTCAGAAATGCTGCTACAAGCTGCAAAGTTCATTAAAAGTTGAATGAACTATCATCTTAATTGTCTTTATTTTTAGTTAGCACATACCTTAAACACTTCAAGCTGGAAACAAATGATGGTTATATAAGAGCAGCTGCATGCTGGTGCGATGAGCTGCAATTTACGTATGATCCGATTAGTCGACTAATCACAAAAATAATCGGTGACTAGTCGATTATCAAAATAATCGTTTCTAGCAGCGCTTCAAAATACACACATCTCTATTTCTAAATGAAAACATTAACATTTCATATGTGGAACTGTGTCCTACCTTTTGTCCCTGTGCCTAGGAGAGAAGTGGTCATGTAAGCCTTCCACTGCACTTAACATTTCCCATAGTGCCTCCAGGAAAGTATTCCCTCAATGTAATCAGAAAGAGGAGAAAGGCATGGTCAGGAAAACCATGTTTACTTGACATGTTGGGTTTCTGTCACTTTGGATGCATTACACTGGCAGGGGACCATGAAAACCAAAGAGTGTACTCAACACATGTGGCTGCCTTAAACAGCTAGCACCTCGACTGTGGGACTGAAGCCAAGGTCTTGTCGCTGAGATAGATTTGTGATTACTGTATAAAGCCGACCGAGGAGGCTTTACCCAGGAGAAACAAAAGCAGGCACAGAGGGAAGATCAAGGATCAGAGCAATAATGGAGAGAGGGGAGAGAGAGAGAGAGAGAGAGAGAGAGAGAGAGAGAGAGAGAGAGAGAGAGAGAGGGGAAAGAGAGCAGAGAGGGAGGGACGAACGCGTAGCCGAACAGATTGAAAGTGTCAGCGCCCCACTTTACAGCAGATGGGGATTTCACGATGCACAGCTCTCCTCTCGTTCTCTATTTACTATTCTCCCACTTAGGCTTAGCGAGAAGCAACTCTTTAGTGAGACTGTCATGGCTCTTGTCTTAATGCATTCGTATTTCGCTGCACAAACAAGTGCAACACAATTCGGTGCAGTGATATGAATTCATCGGCGGTAATATCACTTGTGTCTATAAGAATAAATAAGAGCACGCAGGCACAGAATGGTCTCTTCAAGCAAAAGATACCCGAGGCATTGGAGTGTAATTGGCCTGATGCGCACACACACAAATACCCACCATGCTGTCTCCATCCTCAAGGACTGCTGTGGGTTCAGGCGTGGAGCACCCAGCTGGTAATGAGAGGGAAAACTAATATTTGGAGTGCATTAATATCGTTGATCTGAGGTGGCGCTGAGGCTTAGCTCACCGGCTTTGTGAAATATGCTGGTGTTCATGTACTGGAAGTGCGGTTGGGACAGACAAGGAGCATCACTCAGGCGTATGCTGGGCAGCTGAACCCTGCAGATCTGCTCTCATAAGCATTCAATAGCGATCCATCCTCAACACTCTTTTACTGGTACTCTATATGCACAGATGCACATAGTGTCACACATACTTTACAAACAGCACCAGATGCTCACTAGCGGAGGAGGGAAACTAAGTGGACCAATTTGCATGTTTGTCTGTATGCATTTTTGTTTACATTTACATCCGCTTCTTCTTTCCTCTTTGATGGTGATGAAATCACTCTCACAGTGCTATCAGTCTGGGCTTTTTTTCAATCAAAGACCTGTCTTGCCATTTACAGTAAAGACAAATCCATGAATTGGCATTTACTTTTGACATTTATGAAAATTAAACAGTGATATTTATAACACTGAAATCTGCCTGAAACTTGCTCAAGTTTGTATTTGCTGTGTGAACACTCTGCAGCTCTCAGTTAGCTTTTATTAGTGAAAAACTTTTAAGCACTCTGACTATTCTGAGGCACTTTCATGTGTTTATTTTTTCTCCACTTCATTTCACCTGAAGCACGCTGAGCTATTTATGGTCTGTATCCATAAAGGTCACGTATCTCAAATCCAGGGTAACATAAGCACTATATTACTGCATATTTTCAGTCAGTTAACACATGCAACAAACTAAATATGCTGTTAGTGGTATAAACTAGGGCTCTCAAAAGACATGGTTATTCTCTTCTCCTACAGTCGCGGTGGACATTAAACATGTTAGAAATGCACAGCAGAAGTTGTCTCTGTGCTCTTCCTTTACCCATATCCTGAAAGTATATTTAATGAAGTGTATTAAGTTAATAGTTAACGCAGAGTCAACACAGTGTCAGACTAATGACTCTGCTTTGAGCTGGTAAGTTTTGAGTTTTCTTCAGTGTCGCTCGTCTCAGCTGTGTTTACATTCTGCCCCGAACGCCTTTAAGTTCCACCTACCTCTAACCCTGCGACATGATTAGCTGTCCAATGCTATCTTCTTCTTCTGTCTAATGTTGGGTGGCAACTAGCGTTTAAGGCTCATTTGCGCCCCTCCATTTTTAGTGGTTTGGGGGTGTAATTACATGTTTATTTATATCTCATTTTTATGGAAAATCTTTTCTTTATATCGAGAAAAATTATATCACGATCATTATGGTCAAATTATCGCCCAGCACTAGGCCTGGGTGAGTATTTTGTGTTGTTTTTCTCTGGGGTTTGTATTTCATGTTGTTTTTTCACGAGAGGCTTCAGAAGCCTCTCAAGTTCAAAATTTCCCCCATTGTGACAGACACCAGAGCTGCGAGGTGCTGATACTCTGAAGGGGTTTGGCCCTGAGGATCACTTAGAAGAATCCAGAAGGATACATGGGGTGTCACTTCAATTTATTTCTGCCTCCAACAGTCTGGTTTACAGTGTTATGGTGAATCTGCAGCCGGAGCGAGGGGAAGAAAGAGAGAGTGGGTTTGAAATGTTGAGACCAGGATATAACTCCTTTTCCAGGAGAGTAAATGTGTGTGACTGAATTGTGACACAATTTCTAATGATGCAACACAATTTGTACTGATGCCTTTTTTTTTTTTTTTTTTCAACAGGAGCCCGACAAGAACTGCTGATCCCATTTTCTCCTTGTCTCAATCACTGGTATGTCTCTGAGGCCAGAGCCAGGTCACGCACACACAGATTTGTCTTGTGCCTTCGCCAAAGTAAAGGTGACAGGGATGACACCATAACAAGGATGACTCACCCTTTCAAGCAGGGCATTAAAACATCAGCCATTTGCATTAGCAAGCCCTGCGTTAATTTGTTTTGACTGGTGAAATAAAAAAAGTATTAGAAAAAAATGTAATTGCCTCCTGTTGTTTATTTTATCTTTTTTGTCCCTGCTGCGGGAAAGCCAGCTCCTGGTGGACAGTCTGTGTCTCTATTAATAATTGTTATTTCAGCTCTCTTTGCTCACTGGACTGCTTGATTAAAAAAAGAAAACTCTAATGAAGCTGTTATCTCTCAGGTCATCAAAATTCCCCCTGAGGGTTAACTCCCACCCAGCTTCCCCCCACCACACACACACTCACACATGGTTACCATACCAGAGTCCAGTACCTCACTATCTCATCAGAGCTATCCTGGCAACCGCAGCTTCCATACAGATTGTATCTCCAGCGCAGTGATGTCAGGAGTCATCAAGGCCTGGTGCAGACATTAGCACATGTGGCTAACCAGGGATGCTGCAGATGGAATTACGGCTGCCTCATGTGGGCAGACTGAGCAGAAACACATGTGTGGCTGTCGTTGATTTAATGAGCACATTAAGCACATCAGCACATTCACCGTAAAGCGTCTGCACAGACATCTGTATGATGTCGAAAAAGGAATCCACCCACTGGATGAGAGTGAAACCAATCCATCTCATTCTCTTTTCCTCTGAGGGGAGATGTGAGTGTAAGGTCAAGTTTTCAGGGAAAGATCAGCGCAAGACAGAATGACAGTTTTTTCTGTCTGCACTTAATTGAATGACCTCTTGGTTAAAGCTAGGGTTGGTAGTCATGGAAAACTAGCATGAATTTGAATGTAGTATATCCTCGAGACTCCGTCTACCCCTCCCCCTTCCCTCAGAGCTCCTCAAAAGACGCCCCCGCTCACATGCACAAGCGCCGCTGATTGTGACCATATGATCGTGACTGATTCAAAACCGGTCCTCAGCACATCATTAGTGTTTTGCACTACATCAACTCATGTCTCACCCAGCAGTAAGAAACACCAAAACATTACCACAGTGAAAGTTAAAAACACAAACAAACATGGCTATTGTTAGAACTCACAGCAAGCTGGAGAGAGAAGAGAAAGGCTGGAGAAGTTTTTCATTGATTCAAGCATTGATTGTTGCTTTGTTGGTTGGCGTGTTCACGACCGGTTATTAAAGATCAACATGTTCACGAATCGGCTCGTCATCCCTACAGCGTCCGAACGGATGCTACAATATACATTTTCTGTAAGACATACTAGATGTCATTTAATATTTTGCTTGTTAGAGCCCCCGTGGTGAGAGCTTTTTAGACTCTAATCGGACTACAGTCCTGAGCAAAGCACCTCATCGGGTCAGAGGGGACAGGCCCAAGGTCGAGCGAAAGGGGTAGTCAGTAGAGTCAGGGGAAGCAGAGGCATGGGACGGGGAGTGCACACCTGGGAAATGTACGCGCAGGAGGTGGGCAGAACGGCAGGACAGGATTTGATTGGTTTCATGAATTGGACCCTAATGATGGTGATTGGTTGGTGTTTTCCCAGGTTTACTCTGGCTGTAGATAGCAGCTTTTTTTACCTCTTTTTTAGGAACACATTATGTATTGATTGCCATCGGGACATAAAGATAATTTTAACCAGTATAACAAAAAGTGTATCTAAATCTGACTACCAACCCCAGCTTTAAGGATGGAGAAACCTTTAGTAACCTACATATTTGGCAATTAAAAAAATAGTCCAATGAGGAGACGAGGCCAGGATTTGTGGAAAATGTATGTCTTCGATTGGAGCCAGCTTACTTTGGAAATGGCCAAAAAACATTCCAGATATTAGCTTTGTGCAACATCATCCTTTGCACAAAGTGAGAAGGACCAAGATGTAACACCAGCACAGGAGTCTCAATATGCTCAAATCGAGTTATACTGCAAGCCGATTCTTCTAACATCCGAACACCACACATGACAAAAGCCTGTGCTAAGCACCACTAGCAGAGGCAAGGAGAGCATTTCGCACAAAAGCTGGCTAGCAACCTTCAGTTGGCTCAAATCAATAGTTATTTACTCTCTTGAACTGGCTGGGGACAAAAACTAAGGATGAGAGAGGGAGAAGGAAAATGTGTGTGAGTGAAAGGGAGATGGCGAGTAACAAGGCAATCAATTTCACTTGTAGAATAAAGAACTGCAGTCCAAAGCTGCAAGGAAATGAGAAAAATATCTGAAGTAAAACCAGCTTATAAATGTCAAACCATGTGTTCTTTTATAATCACTCCATCCATCTTGCTCTGCATTCTGCACATGCTGTATGTGTGAGCAGTCTAGTGGAAACCAATCAGGCAAAACCTGGTCTCAGGACCTGGCTGATGCTGCCTGCCGATACGCTGCTTTACTGAAAACTGCTGGTGTTATCCTCTAAAGCAAAGAAAGGGAGGATGAATGGGGGAGATACATCATCTGAAGGTGTGTGGTATGAATACCTGTGTGTGTTTCCATGTGCATGTGTGCGATTGTATCGATGAGTGTGCTGGGAAACCAGTGTGGAGAGGTTGTTTTGGAGAGGGTGAAGAGTAGTACAAATGAGGGACTGCATTGGCAAGCCTGGACTGAGAGAGACTGAGATGTTGAGGGCAAGGAGATAAGAGAGGGAAGGGAGCCACCGCAAACAGCAAGTCAGACCAAGTAATGGAAAAAGGAGGGGTTGAAAAGAGAGACAGGGGAAGGGGGGACTGGGAAAGGCACGCAGTGAGCATTAATACCTGGGAATTCAGAGGAAAGCAGGCTGTCTATCCCTGACATTCTCTCTAACAGTTGCAAAGCTTGAACTACTGTTACTCTGTCGTGTTTGGCTGTATAAGCTCAGACAGAGACAGCACGGACAGACATTAGAGGTCACATCCTATCCTACAACACCACCCCTGTAATTGAATCTAAATTAAAGCCGGCGCTCAAATAATCCATCCCACAGATCACTGCTGAGTATGTTACAACCAGAGCCCAGCTCTGTGCCGTACAGTACATTAAAACCGCTCATTACCATGAATAAATCACCCAACAAGATATGAAGTGCCACTCCACACTGGATTCTCCTCTGTACTAGAAGAGCCAATGTACCCTGGGATATGGAGTGAGAGGGAGAAAGAGGGGAGTGGGTGGGGGCGCATTGTGAGAGAAAAGGGAGAAGTGAGATAGTCCAATCACTGTCAGCGGCTATGAATTATTCATGAGTTGTAGTTTTAACACTGTCTGCTCACTCCCCCGCTTTGTCACGATTAAATATTCACACCAACATCTTTGTAGGCCATTGTTAATTACTCATCACAACAACAAAAGGTCTCTGCCGGAAATTGCCAATGCCAACCTCCATTAGTATGTGTGTGAAGCTTACAGATAGCACTATCACAGATGGGTGGTGGTGTTTCTGTCTTTCCTGATACAGCCTGAGATTTGTGCCACAAAGTGGGTCATACTGCCAGAGGTATCTCAGGTAAATCAACAAAACACATCTTTGTTTGAGCCAGTCTGAAATGCATGTAAACTTCTGTTGAACTGGCAAAGGTAGACATTTTTAATCCCCTCTGTTTGACCCAGAATACAGAACAAGATGTAGCGGTGAGCGCAGTGCTGAACCTCTGTGTTTGGCAGGCTTGGGTTTATTTTTGGCAGGGAAATATCCAAGGAGGTTGAGGAAGAACAAGAAACAAAAGACTTTAGGCTTAGGAGATGCTGAGAGACAAATGGCATTGTTCGGTTTTACTGCTGGACTTTAGCAAAGCTGGCCAACGATAAAGGAAAGGTTCAGTGCACCTACGAAAAATCATACACACAGTTCCTTTCTTACAGGTGGTTGGTTTTATGTCCTTTTTCAAAGCAGTGCTTCAGAACTTCTGCTGCCATTCTGTAAAAATAGATTTGTATTATTCAACTCAATAGCTTTGGCTGCTCATACATATTTCAAAGTGATAAATGTTTTAATATTTGTTTGCATAGTAAAAAGCCTATGTGAGTTTCTACAGTTAACTTTGAGGTCCAGTTTGGTTGCTCCCCCAGTTTCAAACAGATTCTGAATACATGAAAGTATTGCTCAGTAAGTTATATAACTGGTCACAGCAGGCCAACTCGAGGACATCCCTTACCCCCCAAATCCACAGGATGTGTCGCATTGTGTTACGGCTGCGACGTTCCCATTCTAGTCAATGCTCTAGGGTCCACGGGGAGCGCCACAGTGTGTCTCAGCTCCGTCTCTCGAGCGTGCCCCCACACCGCTAAAGATATGCTTTGAGTCTACTTTCAACGCACGCGTCAATCTACACAGGAAAGAACGAGGATCGCTTGCAACATCCGACAATTTCAAAATAAAACATCATAGACGGACTCCCGACCGTTTAAAGATCGTTTAGATCAGAAATAATCATCGATCATGGTTGTAAGCTACAAACAGCCAGATCCAGGTCGACTACAACAGGACTTTAGATGATAACTGTGTCAGAAGGTAACAGGACAACAAAATAGAGCAGAATTATTATTATTAAACTCATCTAAACCTGCAAAAACGAAACTTAACAGTTGTGCAGCATACTCAGTGATGATTAAAGCACAAAAGTAATGGAATACTCTCCAAATGAGCAGAAATTCAACCACAGAAAGGCTCTGTGACCTGTTGTTTGTATGTAGTTCTTTCAATAATGAAGCCAGCTGATCCTGCCTTCTCTGAGCTGGCGCTACGCTCCAAACATGCGTCCTATGTACCAGGGCCCAAGCCCTCAGACGGAGCAAAGCCGTGTCGTTGATGGAACGCGGCGCACACGCATCCTGTGGAGTTTTGGGATTAGATACTAAGTCTTCCACAATGTTGACTGGCCTGCAGACAGTTGGCCATTCTCTAAGCAAGCACTGTTAACTTCTTCAATTTAGTTGTATCCAGAAGCCTGTGGCAAATCACACACGCCAAAATAATACTCTTTAGGGTTTTGTGATGCCATTGCCTGCTGACATCATATAATAAGCTGCACCTGCATGCTGAGCTTGGAGAACTTGGGTGGTTATTTAATTCTGCAAAATACATAATACTTATGACCTTTCAACTTCACCATCTGTGAGTTCATTTTTAAGTGGAGAGCCATTCAGAACGCACAGCGGTACCATTATGTTCTATCATGGTGGCAGCAGGATTGGTAGCTTATCTATGGTGTGCCAAAAGGGACAAAAAAAAGGCATGTGATGAAATAAAACACCTTAATTCATACCTTTATCACATTAGAATAATAAGTTAATGCTGACGGCTCTAATACAAGTCAAAGTATTATTGTGATAAAATCTTAAAAATCTGTCTGGTTTTGTATGGGGACTGGCTGTATGTGATCAAAAAAGGTATTTCTTCCGTAACCCATCCGGTAACATCAAATTCAGAGACACCGAATAACACCAGTGTGCTGACATACACCCTTTGAAACACATTGTTTTTCACCAGGGAAGAGAACAAAGTCAGCAGACAAGAAGAGTTTGCCCCAAGAAGCTGAAATTTACACACTTTAATCCTGAGCTAAGCGCCAACACACAGGAACCTTGAGCTGTATAGCTTTACTGCTGGCCTGGCTAACAAGGCTGTAGGGACATGCAGCAAAGTCACAAGGCAGAAAGTGCAGAAATGCTTCTTAAAACACAATCTGTATTTTGTCACACCAAGAGCTAGGAGTGTATCCACATATGTTAATGAGGATTTTCATGCATCTTTGATAATGTTAAGTAGTACCCTGGCGTGGTCCCATTTCTTCACTCAGGCCAAAGTGAAGGACTGTGTGCTTGTGCATGTCTGGGATGAGGGTGGTGGCAGTGTGGGGGTTGTGTGGAGGGGGTGTTAGGGTTGATGGTGGTAAACACGCCAGCCTACATGGATTGGGCTAATATCCAGTTTGTTCCCTCTCGCCTCAGCTCCACGGTGGCTGCAACGCAATTTCTTCCAATTGACCTCCTGCCACCGGCACAATCACTCTCCACCGGAGACACAACGGCCCCAGAATACGGAGCAGCCAGCAGCGCAGGCCTGACACTGGAGGAGCCGGAGCTGAAAGCAGGTGGGGAGTGAACCAACCACGAGGCGGAAATGAGATGAATTAGAGAACGGGAAGGAGGAGGCACAGGGTGGTGAAAGAGTAAATTTATTCTGTGGTGTAGTGGCAGTGACAAAGCACAAACATTTAGAGATCAGCTAAGGAGGAAATTAGAAGCATTACAGCCAGCCCTGGTTGTTTCTGTGTTTTCCTTCTGTCTGACTTTTAGTTGTTTCAGAGCGAATGGCAGTGGTAAAACTGTAAAACTTAGAGGATACTGATAAAAAAGAAACCATAAAAAGCTTTCCTCAACAGAAAGCTTGTGTTGAATGATATGAGCATTATGATAATTACAGGAGAGCCCCATTTTGTCAGTTTACAAATGTCTATACGTAAATTGCAATATTACAAACATGAGGGAATCGCCCAAAGGCTCGGAATCAGATTTATTGGAGCAATAGCCCAGCCAAAGGCTAAAAGGCTTATAACGGCAAAGGATTTCCAATAAAAGTGAGGTTGGAGCCCTCTCAGAGCAGCACTCTGGAGTAATAGGATTAGTAGAAGTCAAGAGCACGGCCATCTTAACTCTTTATGTTGCAGAAATCGCTGAGAAGCATCTCTGCCACAGCCAATACATCCGTGCTGATGGAGCAAGAAAAACCCTGAACCTGCTCCATGACGCCGGGCTCTGGCCCTTTGAACCCACACACACACACGTAAACACACATGCAGACACACATGCAGTCAGCAGTGTCAGTAAAGAATGGAAAACAAGAGCTCAGTTTGATTCGTTACAGTCCTTGTCAATGTTCAGCATCAGGGAGACCAAAAAAGAAAGGATGGATAGACTTCTAGAGATGTAAAAGGGTGGAGTTGAAAATGAGTAATATGTGGAGTAATGAATTGATGGCTCCCGGCTTATCTCTCTTTCTGACTCCTTTCAACAGAAACTGCTGACTGCACCATGTTTCCTAGAGCTCCTCTCCCTCCCCAAACCCCCCCGCCATCACCACCACCACCACCACCTCAGCCAGTGGCATCTCCCTAGGACCTGTTCTTCTCATACCTCTAAATGTTAAATGAAATTAGTGCAATGCATCAGTGAGTTCATTTTTCTCTCTGAAAATCACTCCGTAATCTGCTCTGCACATGAAAGGAAGGCATCGAGGCACCTGAAGGTCGGACACATCTTGCGCTTACTATGCACTTTCTTTTTACAAACACAGGAGTAAAATCATTGATTTTTTTTGGTCCACCTCCCACTCCTGTTTCCCCCCACTGCAGACTTATTCACGTGTTCTCTCTCTCTCTCTCTCTCTCATCTCCTCTCTCTCTCTCTCCTCTCTCTCTCTCCTCTCTCTCTCTCTCTCTCCTCTCTCCCTCCCCCCCTGTGTCCTCTCTCCTCTGCTCAGCTGAATATGTAAGAAGCAGAGTGTGTGGCTCTCCATTAAACTCAGTGAGCCAGCAGATGAGAAGGGCATCCTCACCGTGCCTGTGTTTAAGCCAGTGTTTGGTAGAAGTGAATGAATTGTAGGTAATGTTACACTCATTTTCAGCTCTTTAGTGTGTGTGTGTACTTTAAGAAAGCCCTCTTCTTTAGCCACAATGCTGAGTCAGCTCCTTTCCTGCACCTTCCCTTCACTCCCTAATAGGGTTGCAAAGGGGTGGAAAATTTCCGGTAAATTTCTGGAAAGTGTCCGGTGAATTTCCATTAGAAGTTAAGCTGGAGAATTTTGGATATTTTCCAAATTGAAAACTTTCCATGGGAATTTATGGGAATTAACTGGGAATTGAGGGTAATTTAATGGAAAGGTATCATATACAAGCATAAATACTTGTTTTGTTATTAGCAGACATCCATCCAAAATAATACAATTAAAACAGATTTATTTTTAAGTAGAACTTTATCAAGTGTTAAATATAGTATTTAACAATCAATGATTTCATTGAAGAACAAAAACATGAATGGTGAGGTAAATATTACTCATCCCCCTGACCCAACCCATTCAAAAATTAACAAAAATGCAATCCCAACAAATTCCCATTCAATATGTTAAAAGAAAAAGCATTTTCCTTCAAGCTTCTCAAGCCTAGCCTCTGCATTTTTGCCAAACCCTTTCAGGCAATGGGCTCTTCGTGGGTCTCATCAACATCCTCCATGTCCACTTCCTCAACATCCAACTCCAACTCTTCCTCTTCAGTGTCACTGTCCAGCCTTGTTAAGGATGACTCTGCATAGATATTCAACTGTACTTGCATGAAATCTGGTTGTTTTAGTCAGGATTATGCTAAAATATATTTTCCCCAACTATATTTAAGTTCCCTATTAAGAGCCAACCTTCAATTTAGTAAATTCCTGGTTTATTTCTGTTTATTCCCATAAATTCCAGTTAATTCGAAGCGGCAACCTCTGGTCTAAAAATATGAGTCCAATGCAGAAGTGCTAAAAACTGCAGTTCATCTAGGATTCACTTGTGGCTGGCTCCGGAAGTACCAGAAACCACATACACACCAATTCAAAAAAGCCAATCTTTACAGAAGAAATAAACATATTTACAGCCTGGTACAAAAGACGAGTGTAGTCTGGATGGCTCATGTCTCGATCAGCACACGCTGTACAGGGGCTGAATTTTTTTCTAACGCTGCAATTTCGAAGATATTGATATTATGAGTCTTCCAATGAGAGGCACAGCTGACTTGATTGACAGGCGAGAACACTGTAGCTGTTGGCTAGGAGGCTCAAAGCCCGGCTCTTTACGTCACAAACGCTCAACAGTTGCAATATGGCTGCCGCTGACGATTGGCCTCAAAACAGTGCTTCAGAAACAGATGGGTGACGTCACGGATACCACGTCCATATATTATATAGTCTATGATTAATTCCCATGGAAAGTTTCCAACTTTCAAAATTCCCGGAATTTTGCAACCCTACTCCCTAATGTCTTGATGGGTCTTTCAGTTCCTAGATCTGGCTGTCTAAATCACAACCCCAGTGTCTCTGTACTCCTCTGCAGAAAGAGCACCCTCTTAGCTTTCTGCCAGCGTTCACAATGCTGACGGCTCTCTGCTTCTTTCCCCCTACAGAGACAATCTGTGCTGCTGAAGTAGTAACCACTGCTGAGAATAAAGCTGCAGGAGAATAGAGTAGAGGAGAGCAATGAGAAGTTGAATTGCACAGAGATTTAATTCACCTCTGAGGAGATGGCAGCTTAATGTATATAAATGCACTATACAGAGAGGAATGGGTGGCGAGAGGCAGCTGCTGCACGGGGATCATCACGGCTATCTCAGAGCTAAGGAGTAAAGACATAATACAAGATAATTCAATATATTACTACCCTAGTGGAAATGTACAGGGCTAAACCTTAAGAGGCACACTGTTGTTGTTTGTTTGCTGCTGCAGTTGATGCTGCAGGGGTCATGAAGCGCTGATTTCTTTTGACAGGGGGAGATATGAAGATGAAAATAAACCACTCAATTTTTCCTCTGGTAGAGCAATTGTTTAGAAAGTCAAAGCAAATATATGGCTGAAAACAGACCATGTGCTTATAAGCCTCAAACACAGCTGTGCACAATCCTCTTAGATTAAGGAGTGAATTAAGACAACCTACACAGCAAACATCCCCCCTGGTTTCCATGCCTTAATCAACCAAAATGAGTAAAGCTTTGTGTTTGTCGATTATTAAAATTGGGAATTGTTTAGCAGATGATAGCAAAGGTCTTTCAAAGAAGCTGAACAAGGAAAGATTTATGTCTTTTTCTTTTCTTCTGGCGGGTAGATCAGGAATGATGACCCTGCAGCAGGGAGTGGCATCTCTATGGCTCTGTGCCCGTTCAGTCTGCCATGTGATGTCCAGACACCCCAACAGGCTAAGTCCACCCTGACCATCCTCTGTCCTCACGTCCCTGAGGACATGGCTTTCCCCCCCTCGCTCCTCATGAGGCCTCCAGCTTCAGAGTTTGGTTTCATCCACGTCACGCAGACAGCTAGCCATGGTGTCCCCAGCCATAGGCTCCAGAGTGTCAGATCTGGGGCATGCCATGACACTCGGGGCTGGCTTTCATTCCACCCTCACACACTGACACTTTGTTCACTGTCACACTCCAGCAGGACGTGCTAAGAAAACAAAACTAAGAGTGTTCAGCCAGTGCTCACGCAATGTGCAAACACACTGTGCAAACACACACGCAAAATATACAGAGTCCCGTACATGCAGACATGGATGCACGGTTTTGTACCATTCCTGTAAACTACTCAGCCGGAGGGGTACTGTCGACTAGTGCGCAGTGAGAGAGGGACGCCAGAAGATAGGCAGAGGCAGAAAGACAAAATAAGCTCTGATAAAGAATTTAATATGTAGGAGAAAATCTCTGAGAAAGGTGGCATGAAAGGCGCACGGACACACGGAGAAATTCAAAGAACCAGAACAGAGTGAGAGCTCATGAGTAGACAGATACAGAGCGACAGACAAGAGGAAAAGAAGACAGGAAAAGATAGGCACACAAAAAAGCAGAGCATCAGTCATCGCATTTGGCATTCATCTCGCTCCCCCTGTCTCTATCTTGTCCAGCTACTCAACTGTGCAGCCTCGCTATTCAAAAGCCCCTCACATAGCCTTTTGCAATGGGCTCCAACATCTCTCCCACTTCATCGTACTCTCCCTGTCGCTCTGTCTCTTAACCCCCTGCTGCCAACTCTGCTGCTCAGTGTGCGGCTGTCCAACAATGCTGCAATCCAGAGCAGGGGAAACTTTCTGCATGCGTGAGCTTTTTCACAACTCCAACCTTGTCTGTTTCCTCACCTCTCTATCCTAGACGAGAGGAGCCTACCTTACCCTGCTTTGGTACGTTTGTGAAATGATGCAATTTGGGCAGAAAAAAATAAAGATTACTGACTTTACTAAATGCACACTTGAAAAATATACAGTGCTCTAGCTCAACTGTTGTTTCTTGATCCGACTATTACCCAAGCCAACAACGTCTAATGTAGAAGAGAGAGAACACTCCTGCGTTATAAAAGGCATGGGGTGAGTTTAATTAAACAATGATAATGAGCAACTAATTAAAAGCTTTCCGATCAAAACAAGCCGGTAATTACCTGGAGCAGAGATGGATAATGAGCACACTACAATCACTGGCAGACAGACAAACCCATGGAGACCTGGGCAGATCAATTCCTTTAGTATTAATGACCCTCCCCCCCTCGTGTCTTTCTCTCGCTTCAACTCTTTCAGTATGTCAGACTATAGAGAGGATGAGTATGGCCGGCACGAAGCCTTGAAGGGGGCTCTTGAGGAAATACTGAAGCTTGAGTGTTGACGGAAACATCAAATATGCTTCCGAATGCTAGACACTCACCTATCTCTCTCTGCCTCTCATCTCCTCTACCAATTGATTCTGATCTCTGTCTTCTTTAGAGTTTCCACTGGTCTTACATTTTCTGTCTGCCTAGCAATTAGCTGGAAACCTCTACAGACTGATTCTCCTCTGTGACGCAATGGCCTTCACACTCTGGCCACATTGACAGGTAGATGTCAATGACGGGAGTTCCTTTCTGGCACTTCAGGAAAATCCATGACTTGGCTGACAGGGTCGCAGCCACAGAGACTTGGGGAGTCACGGCATCGAAAACCACTGATGCCATGGGATATGCAGGATGTAAGAATGGCAGGTGAGGGGAGGGAGGAATGAGAGACAGGGGTTTGTATGAAAATTCTACTGATAAGTCAAAGACGCCTGGAGGAGACAGCAGTGGAGAAGAGGGAAGGAGGAGAACAGGAAAACAAAAGAGGTTGAAAGGTAGAAATCAGAATCAGGTTGGACACCGTAATATGATGAATGGACAGAAAGAATGAGGCAGGGCATGGGGGATATATACAGATGGATCTAGCAAAGGAGTAAAAAAGAGAGATAAATAGATGGATAGATAGCAATGCCCTCTCTGCATTTTTCTTCTTTTTGATCCTTTCCTCACAACTAAAAAGATTATCAGTTTCTCAGAAACGTTGAAGTCAACAGGGATCAGTCGGCATCATCTGTTTCCTCAAGTCTCTTTTCTCTCGCTGGTATCTCCATAGAGGGCTTTAAACACATGGTTATATTACATTATTATTGTTTACTACAACTTACGGTCACATTATATACCCATATTTATTCAGTATGTACTGCCTGTAATTACTTATATTCAATCCATTTGTAACATTATATCTACATTTGTATTCTATCTATTTTATTTTAGTTTATTTTACTAATTGAAACTTTTTCTTGATTGTACTTATGTCTGGGTTGTATACTGCTTTTCTGTGTGGACATAATGTATTTCAATGTGTATTAGCTGTAGGGCTGTATGAAGGTCTGCACATTTCCTTCACATCAAATGAAAGGTTAGATTCGTGTGCTCGAGTACATTGTAATTAAAAATCTATGACTTCAGAATCCGTCTGTATTATTGGTATCCTTGATGTGTTTCATATAGTCAGTCTAGATCTATACACTGCATCATCCTGGTGGGCAGATCAAAACACCTGCTGTGACTTCTGAGACTGATACATAACATTCAATCATTCATTTTTCTTTTTTGAAGTTGTAGTTTTTTTAATTTTTGCCTTTATATGATAGGACTGCTGAAGAGTGACAGGATATTTGGGGAGAAGAGAGTGGGGGAAGGCATGCAGCAAATGGTTGAGGCCAGGAATCGAACCAGTGACCGCTACAACAAGGACTACAGCCTCACTTAAACCACTAGGCCAACCGTGCCCCTCATGCATTCATTCTTGAATATGTCTTTGTTGAAGCACATGCCAAAGTTATTGAATCAAACAGGTCTGAGCAGTAATACCACTTCTTATTTCGAAACACTTTATTAAAGTTCCCCATAATCGATCATGTAACGGCTACATTATTCATCACACAATCAATCTTAAATGCATGTGCACTTTTATGATTTGAAGAATATTTTTTTCTCAGTTTTTTGAGAGATGCAGCCCTGGTGTGTATTTAGCACACAAATTAGCAAGCTAATGTTGAGACCTTATGTCCCTTGATGAGACTTGTTGATGAAGCCCAAATGATAGAATCATATCATAAGCAAAGACTGTATAAAATATGGACGTAGTATCCGTGACATCACCCATCTGTTTCTGATGCGCTGTTTTGAGGCCAATCGTCAGTGGGAGCCATATTGCTGCTGTTGAGCGATTGTGACGTAGAGAGGCGGGCTTTGAGCCTTCTAGCCAACAGCTACAGTGTTCCCGCCTGTCAATCAAGTCAGCTGTGCCTCTCATTGAAAGACTCGTAATCTCAATATTTTTTAAATTGCCGTGTTAGAAAAAAATTCAGCCCTTGTACAGTGTGTGCCGACCGAGAAATTAGCTTTCCATACTACACTCGTCTTTTGTACCAGGATGTAAACATGTTTATTTCTGCTGTAAAGATCGTCTTTTTTGAATTTGTGTCTATGTGGTTTCTGGTACTTCAGCCTCAGGAGGAGCCAGCCTCAAGCAGATCCTTGACGAACTGCAGTTTTTAGCACTTCCGCATTGGACTAATATTTTTAGACCGGAGGTTGCCGCTTGGTCATAAGGCATGGGGAGATAAATGCTATGCTAATCAAATGGAAGTAAACTCCCATCTAAGTGAGAGAAGTAAGTAAAAACTACCATTTCATATTTATATTCATTTTTTGAAATGTTCCTGACATCAGAGATCTCAGACAGAACAACCTCTCCATAAAGAGAAAACGTTGAATTGTTGGAGCCCCACGCCTGCAGCTGAGACTACAACCTAATCTCACTCCAGCAGAGAAAGGTTTGAAGGGACAAGGTCACTTTTAGCTTTCCATTCTGAATGTCACACACTGAAAACAGAAAAATTAGTCATTTAGTTGTCAGATCTCAGCCAGTTACATTTGACTAAATGTTCTGCCACAGAGTGGTGCATTAATACAATAAAAGACATTTTCTGATGACAGGTTTTAAGCAAGCAGTAACTTTCAGTGTTGAAAAATGAAGCCAGTGCGGATCATCCTATTTAAAGTTGGATACAGAACGCCCCGAGACGGATTGAGGCGTATATCCATGATAAAATAAATTCTCAGAAATGCATGCCTTCTTCAGGAATGAAAGAGTGAGATAAAGGTATGCCTGAATTGGGGCAAGACTTTAACTGGGGTACAATGTGAGAAAATGTCACCAGTACTTTAAGAAACCTAAATCACAAACATTCAAAATATCTCCGGAGGGTAGGTGCTATATTCATTTTCTAAAAGATGAGTCTCACCTTCCCTTCACAAACAAATAATGCAAAGTCTGGCTGGCAGGCCTGACTGCAGTGAACAGGATTATAGTCCAGCAGTAGAGGCCTCCTCATCATATCTCATGTACTCACATGGCTTTGGGGCTTTTTGGACATATGTTACCTTGAGTTGTTGTCAGCATGAGATAATGATGGAAAAACAAACACAATCTTGTGACATCCAACTTAAAAGATCTTCCATCCAAATAAGAATGCTCAGTCTGTGCAGATATTACTATCCTGTTGGTTGGCGGAGGGTGGGGGAAATACTCTATTTTCCAATGTGTCTACTTAAAGCTGTATCCAAAAGCTGCTGCTACCACTGCTACTTCTGCTGCTTCTGCTGCTTCTGCTACTACAACTAAAACTACTACTGTTACTGATACCACTGCTACTTCTGCTGCTGCTTTTGCTGCTACTGCTGTGACTGCCACTACTGCTGTGAAAACTCCGACCGTAGCTGTTTGCCAGAGACTAAATGCAGCCTCTCCACCTCCCAGCCAATTTCTAGATTAGTGCGAATTTCGTTGGAGTCAGCAATTCCTTCAAGGGGACTGCCGTTTTTGGTCGTTGTAATGTCTCCCAAATTCTTTATGGACTTTAGATCAGTGTCAGTGTTAATTAGAGAAGAAGAATGTGAGCAAACAAACTGGTTTCCCTTCACTTAACTAACTGCTTTTGTTTCTACCACCGACAAGTTTACTAAAAGGCAAGACGATCTGTTCCAAACTTGATACTTGGAGGAACACTGAATTCATTCTTAACCAAAACATAGTTGCAAAATGATCCGTTCTAAATGTTTTATAGAGTACTCGCTCAATCAAACAAACATTCATATTAAACTGTTTGAATTGACAAACTAAGTCTCATGGACCCTGCAGTAGCTTATGGCCCTTTCCACTACACAGTTCCAGCCCTACTCGACTCGATTCGGCTCTACTCTACTCAGTTTGGGTACCTTTTCCACCAGCCCAAGTACCGACTCACGGTGGGCGGGGTCGTCATAACACAGCTGTGCGAAACTGCATTCACGTCATTTTGAACGTGACAAACACACGGGTTTCATTCCTGTGTTGGGCATCGCATTCATGACTCTTCGGTGACGACATTCTCTGACCAATCAGTGACTGGCAGTCCGTCGACGTGACCTTTTAGTATCGGTTCAGCTCGCTTGCAACCAGAGCAGAGCAGATACAAAAAACTGGTATCTGACACAAGGTACCGCGCCTGAGGAAATGCAAAACACAAACCGAGTTGAGTCAAGTCAAGTCGAGTAGGGATAAGACGGGCCGGTGGAAAAGGGCCATTACTGTTTATTTCCGGACAGTGGCGGTTCTAGACCAATTTTACTGGGGGGGCCAGGCAGGGGCTAAGGGAGTTGTCAGAGGAGCACATTCAACCCTGACAAAAGAGACTGAGAAGGGTGAGGACCGGCTGAGAACAAACTGGCAAAACATCAGTGCATACCTATGTACTAGACATATAGACTACTGTGTACTATATCAAAATGCAGACTGACAGCAGCTGTTTGGCTGTTTACACTCAACATGAGTCCCTTAGCGCTCAAAGCTTTTTTTATCGTATAATATTATTTTGGTGTGTAGGGGGGGCCACAGGGGGGTCCAGGTTCAGTTTTACAGGGGCACTGGCCCCTGTTGGCCCCTCCCCAGAACCGCCACTGTGTGAGGAAACATCTAAGCTTTTCACCCTACCATTTTCTTTTACTTAACCTCTTCTGAACACTTTAACCAATAAACGAGTTCATTATTTGTCATGGGGTAATGGAGAACCAGTGAGCATCTATTACCCCTTTTCGACCAAGGAAGTTTCAGGGCCGGTTTGGAGCCGGTGCTCAATTGAGAACCGTTTTTTCATGTTCCGACCTCGGGTGAACCAGCTCCTGGCCAGGAAAACCAGTTCCAGAGAGGCTCCAACTCTTTGCTGGTCTAGAACCACTTATGTCAGGAGCGGGGGGGGGTTGCCGTGATCAAAAACACAAATCAAACGTGTTTCCGCCATTGTCCTGCACTGAAAAAAAAAAAGAGACTAATGGATTTCAAGGTAAAGCAGTGGTCGACCGAGGAGAAAAGCTGCAGTTGTCCGCCATCGTTGTTGTTGTGAGGGAAAGTTTGCGCTAGCGCTGCTAGGAAAAGTGGTCACGTAAATCTGACGTCATGACGTGCCTGTTCCACAGGCTTGAGTGGGCGGAAAAACAAACCAGCGCAAGCACCAGCCCAGAATACAACCCGGTTTACGTTGGTCAAGAGGTAAGAGTTTAATATATGTTGGATTTGTGCCTGCAGCTCTCAGGGATTTCCTGTGTGTTTCTGAAGCTTCAGCCTCTGCAGGACAAAAGCAGCAGCCTCTAGCATACAGCTACCTCAGATCACACTGCATGTATCTACCTCATCTCCTGTCCTCCCTTTTCTGCTTTTCTCCTCTTCTAGTAGGAGAAGGAGAGGCGAGACCGATAAGGCTGCTTCCTCGGAAATTACATATCGCGGCTTCGGCAACGTGTTCAGCCTTGCTGTCTGAGGATTGCTGAATTTGTCAATCCAGTTCAACTGAACAGAATATACGAGCTCAATTTTAGCCATCGCTTTAAATGAGCCAAGGACTGCTGGTGTGCGGGTATCAGAGTGCATGCTGCATAGCTAAAACTGGAAACAAATCACGCTCTGTAGCTTTTATTCACATTTTTTTATACCCAGATTAACCCAGAGTGAAGACCTTCACAAGCTGCAATCAGAGGACATTCATCACCAGCAGCAAAACAGGCCAGATCGTATCAAGCAAAGATTGCTCTCTGGGGCTGTGAGGCAGTCTCCCTCAGCTACACATTACAGTAGATATATAACTGCTACAGTAGTGCTCTGCAGTGGTGCTATGAGGGGCCATAAATTATCATAAAACAGCATGGCAAGACCCAGTGTGCTGTTATTACAAAATCTGCAGTTATAAAGCACAGAAGTAATTGTGTGTAATGTGTATTTATGACTTACAGACTGCACTGGGCATTCTTATTCATTATCTTAGTGTACGAGATGCATTTCTGTGGGAGTTGCAGAGGACGTGTCTCGTTATCAAGACCCCAACTTGAGTCATAGACCACCATTAGCCAGCACAACTCCCTAAACCACAAATAGAGATGATGCATAGCTATCTTAGCCTCAACTCTGCATCTTTTTTGAAGTAGATTTTTATTTAAAAGGGACTTTGTGTTCATAGCAAAGTCCCATGAAGTTCAGATGCTGTGGTCACTCTTCTGTCTGGTATGTCCCTGACTTTGCTTGACTAAGTGTTTATATGAAACGTCTGCCTGCTCTGCTCTGTCTCTGCTTATGCCTGAGAGACTCTTAGCTCTGCTGTGAAGCAGTTATGTTTCCTACTTTATCTGGGACTCATCTCTTAGTAACATGCCACAGCCTAACTGGATCAGAGCTGAAGTGCTATGATTGGAACAGATGGTTCGAGGTTCACCTGCTACCACTCAGGCTCTCTGTAAAGGCCTGAAATAGACTTGAAAGAATGAAAATGCCAAAGGTGAGAGCAGCTGAGATGTGAACTTTTATACTTATACAGTATGCTGTCTTTAAAGAGGCATGTTTTCAAAGATCAGGCAAATCTTTACAGAACCAGGGAGACACAGGGAGCAAAATTAGGTTTCTCAACAGAAGTCTGAAGCTAAAGGTTTGGGTGAACATATATTTTATCTTGTTAACACTTTTTTAGTTGCATTATTCTTTCAGAAGCAGTAACCTCTGTTATGGTCTGATCTGCAATCAGTGTAACTAGTAGAATGCAATCACTACTTTACATTGTAGGGGTGTAACGATTCATCTACTACTTTGATATATCGATTTATATTCCTATGATCCGACTACATCGATCTGTGCTCGCAAGTTGGCCTTCCGAACAACATATCGATCTAACATCGTTTTAAAAGGTAATAAATCGATTGTATCGATACTAGGATATAACCGTTGGATTTAAGCACAGCAGACTTTATATGGATGTGGTTTTTTTGCACTTTTAATGATAAGACCTTAAACATTACTCAATTCAGGCTGCCTGTCTGTGACGTCATCGCTACACGCCAGCAGACAACAAAACATAGCATGGTGGATGGCAGAGGAGAAGCCGGAAAGCGAAAGTTATTAAGCCTTTTGTAAAGACGGAGATGTTCTCAATAAGTCGCTCGCTGTTTGTAGGATATGTAAAGGTCAAGTAAAGTAACACAGCAATACCACAAATCTATCCAACCACCTACTAAGGCGCCATGGGATTTCACACAATGCCGACCGTCCAGGCACCTCTTGCAGCATTCCTGCTGCAGCAGCAGCGCAAGGTAACATCAGCTCTGCAGAAGCCTCAGGCCTCACCAGCATGTTTAGTCAGAGACTATGACAAAACACGGCTCGGGCCAAAAACATCACAGCAACAACAGGAATCTAGGACTGTCCAGTATAAAGGTATTTATTTCACAGTCACACTGGTTGAATTTTTGGCTAAAAAGTTACTGAATCGATTTCAAGTCACTGAATTGTTTCGGATCGTATCGTTCTAAATGAACCAATATCGTCCTTTAATCGTATTGGCAACCATGAATCATGATAGGAATCAAATCGTTGTTAAAAAGAATCATTACACCGCTGTTACATTTACATCTACTTCTTTACAATGCTTGTGAAAAACTTTCCCTTGCATCAAGAAAACTGGCTGGAAGTTTAGGCCTCAACTTCACAACTAATCCACATCAATCATGTAAATTTGGATGTGCTCCGAAGTGAAAGACTGGATCTAGGGACTAAGGTAACATCTGGTACTACAGGACTGATTGTGACACCTGAGAAAAGCACGGCGCTGTACACATTGCCCCACTCCAATCAGGACCACATTCTCCTCATCACATGATTAAATACAGTTCTCGGTTATTACCCGCCAGCATCCTAAATGTCAGGTCTAATTGGTAAATGATATGCTACTCCTTATTACGCTGGTATTTCCAAGAGAAAATAAACCTCTCTCTTTTACTCACTGACTCTCCCTTCTCTGTAGCACTCTCTCTGGAAATATTTTCTTTTCTTTTTTTTTATTTAAATGTTAGTGCCTTATGGGATAGAAGAGTAAAGAACACTTAAATCTAACCTTTAAGAAGACTTGTTCCTCGTTCTTTCACATCCTGGAGAACCGATGTCTCGAGGGTAACAACAGATATCTAAGAATCTGAGAGTTATCAACTCAAATTTCCAGACCGGCTGGAAAAATGTAGGCAAAGGGAATTAATGTGAAAAACATACCACCTTTTCCAGATTCAGATGAGGGAGGAAAAACTTTAACCGCTCTAATGTAGCTGCCAACTGTTCAGTTACAGAGTTATGCACATTAGTTCACAACAGCAGCACAGAAAAGTATGGAGGAGCGTGCAGTACTGCCTCCATAAAACTTGATCATGATCTTCATGTGGTTCCAGTTTAATGGGCTAGTTAAAACTTTGGCCACACTGTCCGTGTCACGACGGTGTTTAAGCGTCTGGTATGATACAGTTTTCTGAGGATGCACAATAGTGATGTATGAGTTGATCACAGGGGTTAAAACAGCCTTTGAGCTTTGTCAAATGAGTATTGTGGCTCCAATAGGCAGCATTGGCCCTGAGGGTCAGAGTATAGGTCACACTATGACATCTCACGGGAGATGAAAGATCGCTCCAACATCTTAACCCACTGGGTATTACTATCATCATTAGAGATGTTTTTCACAACATAGCCTTGGGATAGAATAAATGAGCCTTTAGACAGAATAAATGACCGGTTTGAAAAAGGCCTTGCTTTACCACTGTAAGGGTAGAACTCCATGAGTCCCTGGCTTCCATTAAGAGACAATGTGATTCTTTTCGGTGGCCTCCCCACGGCCTTTCCACCGTGTGAGATGAGTTGAGGCTGCAGCCACCAGAGAGACACACACACACACACACACACACACACAGAGCTCATACTGACTTAAGCTTCTATCATTCAGATGTAGAGACGGAGTGAAAAAAGCTGGCACATTTGAAAGACTCTGTGTCTGGAGAAAGAACGCATTAAGGCTCCAGACGGCCTGGAAAAAGGAGCAAGGGATAGTCAGTCCTGATCTGAGAAAGCCCGACAAAGAGCCAGCAAGCGCAGGGCACACTGAGGCATCCCATTAGCCTTTGAGTCTAAATGTCAGTGTCTCAACTGGCCTAGTTCAGCAGCCTACCCCCCCCCCCCCCACCCCGAGACCCACAGAGCTAAAATACAAACAGATGAAGGAAAAATCAGTCAAATGTCATGCAACGCTCTTTCAAGGAAGTACTGTATTTCGCTTTTTTTTTACCTCCTGCTGATCATGTAAATTTATAATTTTAGAGATGGCACAGCCTGGTTTGTAAAAAAAAAAAATGGATCACCTTTAAAAGTCTATTTTGTTTACTGATTGAAGAAAACACTTGTACATGACCCAAAGCCACGATTTAAAAAGTCCAGATAAATGGAGCTACAGAGGAAGCAGATGAAACATCACAAAAACTCAGTCCTTGCAGTCCTATGTAATTATACATGATATCATGTAAATGTGTGTACATGTATATTTGGGTAAAGATGCTCACAGGGTGTTTTTTGGCTGTCCTCCTCCTGCTTGCTGCAGCCTGGGGCCCTGCCCTGAAAGTGGCCCTTGATGCCTGAGTGCTTTGCGTGACATTTCTTGGTAAAGGCCATTGCAAACAAAAGCATCTCCTCAAGGACCAACAAATTCTCTCCCTCCCCCTGTGAAATGATAACCTCATCCTAATCTCTCCTTGACAGATCTCCTACAGCAGAAGAAAATATCATTGTAGCGGTCCTGCTGCCTGAAAAAGAAAAGGGAAGTGTTGAATTGAAAATCTTTTTCTCCGATTACTTTCCCTGTTAGCTCTCTCCTCAGTACTATTAACCAGGGAAATGCTTTCTAGGCACTTTGCATACTTGAGGTTAAACAGACAGTTTGAAAGTGGAAAATTCTTTTGACTTAACTTTAAGTAAACCTCTGCAAAGTCGATGCTACAGTTGGTCTATTAAGGAGCAATAACGATGGGAACAAATGGACACTGAGGAGGACAGTTTGTGAGCCAACACACAACTGCAGACCAATTTAAACACTCTAAACGTGGCAACAGACGCTAACCGGTGCCAAAAGACTCACGCAGCACGCGACTGGCATGCAAAGCACTCGCATTCTGTGTCTCTGCACTAATTGGCCGCAGCCTGCTTTAGGCAGCATAAGTGTACTCTAGCCAATTTGTTGGACAGTAGCATCGCATTAACGACATCTGCATTGTTCTCTCTGCCCCAGTCCATAACCCGTTCTCTTTCACTGTATCACTCCTCTCTTTCCATCATTACTAACAGTAGTTGTACATATTGTGCACACTATTCATTTATATCTTAATGCACTGACTATCTTTCATTAATTGCATCACCTTGAATAATCCCATCCTAGAGCCCTCTCTGCGCATCTCACTGCTACATATTAGGGATGTCATCAATGAATCCAGTATGGATTAAATGATTGTTAAGAACTTACTCAAACACATTTTTTGGGAGATTTTATGTCACGTGGAACAAACAACATGTAGTCTCATATTTCGTTCAGCTATCAGGGAGGTGTTTTAAGTTTAAAGCATGTTTCGATGTGAATCAGCTGACTGAAGGTGTTGACGCTCAGCTGGGGGCTGCAGCTGAGTGACAGGTCTCCACAAGCGCTTTTTTTCTCCGCCGCCGGACTGATCATGACCCGGTTGCGCGCCAGGCTGACACCTGACCACTTTCACATGCTTATTTTTCTCAATTAGAACGAGTAGACGGAAAACTGGACACTGTGCGTCTGAAATATGTTTCTGTTCAGTTCCCTTGTTGAAGTCTTTGAGCCTGCTCCACAAGTTGGATATTCAGCATGTTTAACATTTTGAACACCTCAATATGATCCATAGCTGTTTAATACTGTCAGTTATATACACTGTCTCGTGAAGGAAAATTTGATTCAGGGGAAAAAACACATTTGGCATTTTTTTTTTCTTCTCATATATTCTTATTGATTTTTCATGGACATACATTCATAATAATCAGGGATACAATGTTGAATATAGACACAAATATCCATATTATAGTCAAAATTAGCCTAGAAAGGAACATCAAGGGTGCTGGTGGAACGTACCAAAACACCACTAAACCAACAACAGAATATGTGGCATTATTTTTGACATGGAAACGTCAACGTTTTTTTGAATGAGTAATCGATAATTGATAGTTAACATTTACAAAGATCGATCATGGAAAATACATGAAACTTACATCCCTAATTTAAAGAGATTTACCCGATTTGTTTTAATATTTAATACTTTCATTTGGGAATCGTTCACTTTCCATTTCTCTATAATTGTTCTGAAATTTTCCAACAATATATTTTTGTAGGTGATTTTAGTTTTTTGCAAGTGTGCAGTGGTTTTATTTGAGTTACAACACACCTTAAAAATGAAAAAGGATTACTCTGTCTACAAAGAAATATGAGAGAAAAAATATATATTGCAACTGTCCATATCTGAGAATTGAAATAAAATAAAAGTTATTTAAATTTTGAGTTCAATCCAGTTTTCTTGAAAATCGTTAGAGAATCGTGAGTGAATCGTATCGTGAACCAAAAATCTGGATTCGAATTGAATCGTGGGTTGAGTGTATCCTGAGATCCCTACTACTACATATATATTTCTTTACATACACTACCTACAGAATCTACTTATAAAGCAAAGTTAGCGGAATTAATGATTAGTGTTGCTATGTTTTTCTTTGCCATGACAACATCGCTCTTTGGATTTCCATACACATTGAAAAGGAGCAAAAACAGTTGGAGCCAGCCTCCATCCTAGAGCTTGGAGACCATCCATCACGTTCCATCTTATCTCACCCTATCCCAAGCAGGAATTAGCTAACCCTGCCTCCACAGTCTCTATCACATCCAGCATCTCGAGCTGTGGTTAGCCATCCCATTACACACATTCCAGTCAACTAACCTCCTTTTCATGACACACACATACACACCAAAACCTCTACCCTCACACTCCGCTCACACACTCCACTGAGGTCGTGTTGGTTTGAGGCTAACCTATTTACCGTCTAATGTGCTTTGCATTGCAGTACAGTCAGGGTTAAACATCTCTGAGGGAGGTTTGGTCTGAGAACAATTGGCAATCTTCCTTTAAGACGCCAATGTGGCCACAGTGGTTTCAGCTTCAGCACAGTTAATGGTAACATTTCCTCTACACTCAAGCAGAAGAGGGACACAGTTATTGTACAAACAGCCAAAGGGAGGCTAAGTGCAGTGAGGGATGGCATTTTTAAAGATAAAAACAGACACGAAACTGACTGTAAGCGCTCCATGTCTGCAAAGAAACATCACTTTTAATATTCAAAATCTCTTTTGACAGAAAAGATAACATTACAGTTTCACTGAAGGGACTTCGTGCTGTTATTGTTTGGGAATTAGATTAAGCTGCTGTTAGCAACTTTAAATAGGCTGCATGATTCAAATTAAATACATACATGAAAATTAAATAACAACACTTTTAAGCTCAATTACCCTGGGTAGAACTCAGTGGGATGTGGAAACAACAACCACGCATAAAGAGAGACAGAGGTAAAGATGAAGAGGAAAGAAAGAGACAAAGGACAAAGTGAGACACATTGAGAGTGATAAAAAAAATGCAGGAAGCTGGTTTAGCAGTGGCTGCAATGTCGCCAGGGAATTCACACAATTGTTGACTTCCATGTAGAGAGAGACAATGAGTTCAGCTTCATTGACTTCTACAGAGGCAGTGAAGCACAGTAATTACCATGGCTCAGACAGAGGAGGCGCTAACACCACAATCACTCAGCACTGTGGAGGCACAAAACAAACACACGCACAAATGGGCTGACACACATGTTAACCCAAACTCAATTTTTAACTAATGCACACAGGCACACAGGGGGAAAGCTACAGTCACAAGGTGGAGATTACTCCTCAGCCTAAGAAGCAGAAAAGGAGAAGAAGTTGTCGCAATTGCAAGTGATAGAGACGGATAAGCAATATCAGAGAGGGGCAGAAATATGCTACAGGATAGGAACACATAGACCGAGAAGTATGAAAAAATGAGGAATGAGAATCCCCAAACAATCTAATCTGTCCTTGAGTGCCCTCCTACTGCAGCATTGTTCTGTCAGAGGCAGATAAGTTGGGAGGCGCTGCAGTGAGTGAACAGAGGAGAGGAGAGAAAAGAGAAAATCAATGATAAGAGTCTCCACTTGCCACAGTAAAGGACTGAAGGGGGGGGGGGAGTACAGCCCGAAGAGCGGGGAATTGGGCCAGACTAAAAGGGAAAAGGGAGATGCTAAGCGAGTCTAACTTGCATTGATCCTGGATCGGGTACGGACATTTTTTTTTTTATCTATGCCACAACCATTAGTAATCCAAAACATCACACAGCAAAGTTACACAGGGCCCAAGCACGTCTTTCCCTCCTAAATGTTTAAACTTGTGTTTGAATCCCAGAGCACCTTGTCTCTGAGGCCGAGTAATAGGTGACGAAGAGGAAAGGAGCCTATTCCTTCACTTCCAAGATAAGCAAATCCCTTTTCCCCTGATGATGACATGAGAATACTTTATGCTTAATGTGCGGGTGTCCCATCAGATAGGAGTAATATATACAACCTCTTTTTCTTCCACCTCAGGTCACTCATCCAGGGCCTGCTTAATTCATTAAACGCTATCTTAAGTGGCTGAACTGATGGACTTCCATTATTCAAAAAGTTTCACAGCACGTCCTCCAATACAATTACCTCTGAGTACTGGTATCTAACTTAAAGTTCAATATTTAGAAAAATCTCCCTAAAGCTTCTGGAGGGATGGGGCTCTGTGTTTTATGTGGTCATTCCCAAGATAAATATGACTGCAAACAGACGAAGAAGAAAATCATTTGCTGGTTGTCTGTTCTGAATTTCCTGAGCGTCGTGGTGTTCTCTGTCCAAACACGAAGCATGATTGTACATATTCTAATTCAAAAGCTGACACACACACACACACACACACACACACACACACACACACACACACACACACACACACACACATATGTGCCTGAACCTGGTGCTGGATTTTCAACAAGACCAAGTTTTCCAAGTCCATTAAAAGGGGAGAATATGAAGTACTTGGATGCAATAACTGGACTAAAAACTGTTACAAATGACAGTTAAGGAGACAGACTCGCACTGGCTGATACCGTTGAGGGGAAAAGAGCCAGCTCTGTTGGTGTGTAGAGTCTAAATGCTCCAGACAGTGAGGTAATGAAAAAGATGCTGGCAAAACTGATGGGGAAGCGAGGACAATCACTCATTGATTCAGTACATCAATAATGCTAATTGCCAGTCTCTTACTCTATTCAGATGGGAAAGTGTTGATAGCCTCACACAGTGAGTCCACAAATTTTGCTTTGATCATAGTGGTGTGACAAGGCTCTGGCTTTGGCATGGTTTAGGGGCGCTGTCAATGTTTGGACCAAAATAACTCTGCAGGCAGTAAGGTCGTCCTTTAATCGCAGCTACAGATGACTGACAACAGCTCTCCTTCACAGAAATATAAACATTAATGCCTCCTGCACCTGGCGGGACTGATGCCAAACTTGCGGGTCCATCCTTGGGTTTTTCGAAAAAACAGCAAGGAGAGTTTATTGCTCATTTTAAATTGTTGCTGTCATCGAAAGCATTTTTCAAAAAGCTTGCTCATTGGCCTTGATGCTACTGCCAGGCTGGATCAATTATCAGCGGATGTTTTCCTCACTGTGACATGAATGAAAAACACATCCTTAAATCAATCTTTAAGTAATAAAGCTACATCATAAATGTTCGTTGTAAGGTCTCTCTCTCTCGTCACTAAGTTATAAAACTCTGAGGGAGGCTCATGTCTCTACACGAATTTGGGTGTAGACCAGGACATTTTGTGAAGACAGTCATTACCTCTCGCATGAATTAATTTGGTGACCCTTTCCTTTTTTCAATCAGGTTTCATAATACTTTGGTTTATGATCTCAAATGATGTTTCTAACTGTCCTGCTGTGCCAACAAAACAAGAGACTACTTACAGCTGGTATCAACATTCCTCCTGGGGATCAGATCACAAGTAGACAGCCTTAACTACATGTGAACAGCCTTAACTACATGTGAGACCACCTCAATTACCGCTTTTAGACAACGTGAACTGGGTTGTATTTCCGGGTTGGTGCTTGCACCGCTTCGGAGCTAATTGAACTCGGGAACCAACACGGCATCCATTTGTTTTTCCACCCGCTCGAGCATGTGGAAGAGGCACGTCATGACGTCAGATTTACGTGACAGCTTTTCCCAGCAGAGCTAGCGCGAACTTTCCCTCACAACAACAACGATGGCGGACAACGGCAGCTTGTCTCCTCGGCCGACCACTGCTTTGCCTTGGAATACATAAGTCTCTTTTATTTTTTCGCTGCACAACAATGGCAGAAACACCTTTCGTTTGTGTTTTTGATCACAGCAACCCTGCCCCCTGCCCCTCGCCCCTAGCGTAAGCAGTTTGCAGTTCTAACCAGCAAAGAGTTGGAGCCGCTCTAGAACCTGTTTTCCCAGCCGGGAGCAGGTAAACTCAAAAAGAATGGTTCTCGATTGAGTGCCGGCTCCGAACCAGCCCTGAAACTGCCACGGTCGAAAAGGGGTAAATGTGGGGCGCTGGTGGCCTAGCGGTCAAAGCGCCCCACATACAGAGGCTACGTCCTCGTCGCAGGGGTCGCCAGTTTGTTTCCCGGCCAGCCGCAACCATTTCCTGCATGTCTTCCCCCGCTCTCTCCCAACAATTCCTGTCCCCCTTCAGCTGTCCTGTCGAATGAAGACGAAAAGATCAAAAACATCACTTTGAAATAAATAAAAAAGAAAAGGGGTAAATGTGTCCTGAGGACAAATTAAGCAAGACCACTCAGGCCACAATCAGAGGTGGTCTGAGATGCATCTGTCCACATAGATCTAGCAGTGTGTGCAATAATGTGTCTTTGGCTATTTTAAGGATTGCCCACTCTCCCCACATCCATGGCAACAATCACGGGGAGTGACAGACCTGCTTCTAGCACATGACCAATGTCATATTTCTCAGCTGTGTCTTGTGAAAAGTTCCAGTTTGGAAATGTATTTCTGATATCATTCTAACATGTGAATGCAAAGATGAAGAATTAAAGTGCACATGATCTACACCTCTGCAGCTTTGATAGGCATGATGGACAGTGGTGTATAAAACTGTGGCGGGGTGAAGACATAGATGTCTATTAATATGGAAGCTTGTGTTAACTTCGCAGAAAAAAATATCTTTTTTTCACAGTTATCATAGACTCAAGTGTGCTGTAGATCCACAGAACTGTGGAGGTACATCGGACTTCAACAAAGTTTGATACCACATCTTTATTTCACTCAGCGATCACTCACTCCTCTGTCCCTCCACATGCCTCCCTCCTGTGATTTTGCAGCCATCTCCCTTTCCCTGCATCACAGTTTCTTCGTGATTTGATGTTTCTTAAAGGGTAATGAAGGTGAATGGGGCTCTGGGTTTATTTGCATATGGAGCAGTAAAGGTGAGATCCAATCACAAGTGGCCACTAGAGACACATTTGGAGATCCATGATAATACTAAGTGTGAACGTTCGTACTTAGAGTTGTCCACTTGTGATCGGATCGCCCAGAATGCACGTGAATACTAGATGTAAATGACCTTTAAAGTAGTGTTTGTTTAGAAAGAAAACATTTATTTAACAAGCTAGCATTATGAGCCTGTTAGCATGCCAGTGATAGCAGTTAAAACAAAGCACTGTTGCGTAGAACAGCGCAAAAGAGTCACTTGTGTAGTAGTAGATCATTTGTAACCAAAAACAGAATAATATCTATCTATCTATCTCACATTCACACACATAAACACACACACACATAGAGTTCTGCATGTTCTGTTGAGCGGAAGGAGTGTCTTTGTTTTTTGGCATAGATTAGTGCTTCGGCTGTGAGGAAAGGACAGCCCAATTTGTCAAGAGAGTGCATGGAGCTAATCACATCAAAGGAACTGCTACCCAGGCTAATATCAGCCCAGGAGCAGGACGCCTCATTCATTAGTCTGCATCTGCAGGACAAATCACTTCTGTGCTGACATACAAAAGTAGCACACACACACACAAGCAAGATCATGCCTTGCAAAGGCTTGAGACAGTAGAAATGGAAAAACTGGAAACATTTGATTTGATGAATTCGATGTGACATAGTATTTAACTTTGCAGATTGTTTTCTGCACTACAGCACGCCCTGTAAATCTCTACATGGTAAAGTGGTGCTGCAATGCACACTGCAGCAATCATGTGTATGCAGATGTGTGTGCGCTTCAAAGAAAAATAGCTTTTTCCTCTATGGCACAGTTCCATTTAGAGCGCAATATAGCCTCTCCCTCCTGCTCGAGTGGAAATGGATCAAATGGATGGAAGATATCCCCGCCTCTTCTCTATAAGAGTGAGCAGGCATCTATGAAGAATATTCCACCATCTTTGTTATAACAGAGGGGGAGCCATGCCCTTCAATGCAGTATCATTTGTCTTTATTTTCTCTGTCCAGTGAGTATCACATCCGACTCAGCATTTCCACACACACTGCTCTGAGGAGACAAGTCCTCCTCGGGGGATTTTCTGGCCAGAGACAAAATTACAGTTAAGTTAGGAGAAAACCACAGTTATTCAAACTTCTAGACCAGAATATTACCAGGCGCTGGGTAGAAACCAAACCACTCTGATGCTTATTTACTCAACAGAGTCATTATGCTGCAGCACGTCAACCACAAAAACTTCATAGTCAAAGTAGACTCAGCCAGCTTGACGCTTTAGGACGGTATCTGTTTTGAACAGCTCACTTAGCACTCCTGTCAGCTCAGTGATGGTTGGTTTAAAGATGCCAGCTCTGCTTTTTCTGTGGTTGAAATGATTGTTTAATGTTTACATTGCTTTATTCTTAATAAGGCGTTCATAAATAACCAAGATGGGAACGTGTGTAGCTATATAAAGACTCAGATTCAAGCTCATACATGTTGCCTGTCACATGGGTAAGACGGTGTTATTAAGCACTGCTCCTTTTCATCTGAGATGCTGACAATGTTGTTGTTATTGTTTGCTGCTGTAGACATATGAGGCCAAGTCTTTTATCAACACCACACTGAGTGTCTTTATTCTGCTTTTCTATTTCATTTTCTTCTCTTCAGCTCATTCTGTGGAAGAGAATAAAAACTTTTTCAACTTCAATCTTCACAAAACCGGTATCTACAATTTTACACAACTCGTGCACCTGCTCTTGTTTGCACACAAGCTGACATACACACATGCTGTGACGTGTAAAGAAACAAACAAAAGGACACATCCCTGATTCCCAACCTATTTTCTTAAGACACAACAGGAACTGTCAAATTGCTGTCGCTAAACTTTGTGATTTACCAAACTATGAATAATTTGTGCATAAATTAAGGGACGGGATAATGAGAAATGCCACGCTTGTGTGATGAGAGAAAATGGTACGCAGCAGTGGCCAATCAACTCGTGAAGATTGGAAAAAGAAACAACAACCTCACCTGACATAAGAAACATGCAGGGAAGGGAAACCTGACTGGAGAGTCAATGAGCTCCGGTGGCTCTGGTGGGCTCTGGAGTCCAACCAGGTGTAAATGAAGGGGGCAAGGGCTTCTGTGGACATGGGGGATGATCCGCTACAGATAAGACGCACTGCCTTCTTAGACGTCCCAGCTAGCTGGGTAGGAATCTACTTCTTTGTTTTCATCTGAGCTTTGAAGCTTTAATGCGTCTGATCAGACATTTATTATTCTCCTCCCATGCTGTCCAGTGTGTGTCTGCTCATGAGCAGGATGATGTGACAGCACTGGAGCCAAAGCGCAGTGGGTAAGGTGGCCAGGCCTGTCTTTTGAAACAAGCAGACTATGCTAATATAAATTCATTAAAAAGCTAGATGCGACAGTTAAATATTAGCTGGCTGCTGTGCAAGGCTTGTCATTTTGTCCATATTACCCCTACCACAGCGTTTGAATTCATAAACAAGAGAAATCAAACGTTTTACAGCAGGGTGCCCCGACATTTAGTTACCCTGTGCCTCTTTATTCACCGCTGGGGTGAAAATTACTTCATCATGTGGAAGGCATTAAACAGAGTCAACACTGCTTTGTGTTCACTGGATTCACATTGTGTCAGGTGGTGTTTGCAGGTTAGCAGTTTGTTTTTTGAAAGCAAGAAGAAACCAAGACATTTCATAATATCCTCGTTTTGTTCCCATGCCCTGTGCCTTTCTCCCCCTCAGCCTCGGGGTGTCTGCCTGGGAGGCACAACAGCATGTATCTCCCCATGGTCTGTCTCTCTGCCACCGTGGCAAATCAATTCTTAATAAACCATCTGAAGGCTTCCTCTGTGATACCTTTCATTTCCCCTCCTCAAAGCTGCAGGGCAAATTAGCCTGCCAAGAGGATGAGAGGGAGCAAGCGGCAGAAGAAAGCAAGAGAAAGGGGATGAAAAAAACACGACCCTACACCTACAATTAAATTAACAAATCACTGTTCTTAATTAATCAGGGAATTACAAGCAGAACTGCGGGTTTGGGACGTGACTGACATGGCTAGCAGACCCTGCATCTGCTTTTGTTTATGCTGCTGGGGTGGGGATAGCAGGGAGAGGTATAAGAGGAGAGGAAAGGCAGATGAAAGCTTAATAAAAACTCTCCGCAGAGCCCCCTGAGCGGAATAGCGAGACCGTTACCTCTACTCCTCCCCTCCTACTCTCTTTGGTTTCCTATTCCTCCCACTCTCTTATATCCGCCTCATTCCTCCCTGACTTAGTTTTTCTCCCCCACCACTCCTACAATTTCTATCCCTTGCCTATTCCCCTTTATCCAACCTCTGCTCCCGTCTCCCTCTCTACCTTTCGCCGCTCCTGAAACCTATGTTTGCTAATGAGGTGTGATTGACAGCTGGATTACACCATCACTTTTTAATCCTTGCATTTCTGTGTTTAGGATAATCACCCCCCTCAGACCTGGGCCAGGCCTCCTGCCTCTAGGAAGAGTCAACAATGGATGTATGAGCGAGCTGATTTGCGTGTGTGCTGGTGAATAAGAGTTAATGCATGTGAGATGTTTAATTGTGTGTGACTAACCTTTCTTAAAGCTGAATCATAGAAGGGGCAGTAAAACATTCATTATCTACACTGAACACTGAGGCCAACAAAATGCCAATCATCATGTAAGACCACCAACACTCTGCTACATAGCCCATAAACCACTGAATGGTGCAGAGTGAACCCGTCTTTCTGTCCTAGCTTACAGCAGAGAGAGTAGCCCATCTGTCTGCAGTTCCCCATCCCTCTCTCCCCCTGAGATGAGCAAACACCGTCTTTTCTCCTGACTTTTCCTCTAGCCCTTTCCTCCTCCTCTGTCAGCCCTCTCTTTCTCCCTACCCTCCCCCTCCTCCTCCTTCTCCTCTTCCCTTCCTTGCCCCACTCCCTCACAGGGGCTTGTTCCCTCAGCAGCCACAGGATTCACTTTGTTTTTGATCATTCTCAGATTCAGAGCTAGACAACAAATCTGCTTCTCTACATTCTCCCAGGCCTAGAGGAGGAAAGCGGGGCCTTTCATTACCCCTCGCTCTTCGCTTCTTCCTCTGATGTTCTGAAAAAGACAATAGACAGATAGGAAGAGGGATAAAAAAAAGGTTTCTGGCCAGTGTGCTTTTAAAATTGTGTTGGTCCCAAAGGTTGAACGGCTGGATCTGTAGCCTACATTTAGTCACGATATTTGACCAATACTCTTTCAGACAGAAAACTGCTGTAATGTCACACACCAATCTCAGGCATTTGGTATCTGGCTCAACGTAGTATACAATTATGGTTGCCAAAATGTTCAATACTTTGATACTTTTTGAAACCACATGCTTCAGTGACACTATCTCTGTCAATTTTATATCTAATAGTTTCAGAAGTATGGAAGCTTTTCAGATACTACAGATCTGTGGTCATATGTTTTTAACTCAAAGCTTAGTGGGCAAGAAAGAGAGAGCAGCAGTGATCAAGTTGCACTGAGGGGGATCAAGATAGTTTTTTCTGATGCTAACCGGTCCACACCTCTGCACTAACTTGCAGGATGTTGCTGGTTCTGTGTAGATGTAGGCATGCTTCTTCTGCTCTAGGGACGTACACAATTAATCGATTATCAATTAATTGATTGTTAAGAATTTGCTTGATAAAGGCATTTTTGTTTTTAATTTTCTGTCACGTGTAACAAACATCATGAGGTCTCATATTACACTCAGCTATCAGGGAGGTGTTTTAAGTTTAAAGCATGTTTCGACGTGAATCAGCTAACTGAAGGTGTTTAAAGAGGATCACAACGCAACTGCTGCCAACAGCGACACGGACAAGTAGGTTGATAATTTTTTTTTTTTTTTTTTTTTTTTTTTTTAATATTTTTTGGGCTTTTTGCCTTTATTTGATAGGACAGTGAAGAGAGACAGGAAATGTGGGGAGCAGAGAGCGGGGGAAGACATGCAGGAAATGGTCGACCAGCCGGGAATCGAACCGGCGACCCCTGCGACGAGGACCATAGCCTCTACACGTGGGGCGCCCAGACCGCTAGGCCACCAGCACCCCAGGTTGATAATTTTAAACAGGACATTTCCCCACCTTTGGATACAAAGCCAACAGACTGGTGGGAATTGCTAGTACGCTATGTTTGCAGACCAGCAACATCAGAGCCGTCTGGGCTTTACTGCAGCTGGACTGATTATGACCCGGTTGCGCTCCCAGCTGACACCTGACCGAATACACATGTTTATTTTTCTCAATAAGAACAAGTAGAGATTAAACGGGACACTGTGAGTCTGAAGTACTTTTCTGTTAGTATTATGAGCCTTCACATTATATGACTATGTCCATGGAGAATATTTTTAGGAGCCTGATAGTTGATATTCAGTGTGTAACATGTAACCGTATTCAATACCGTCAGTTCTATGCATTTTGTTGCTGTAGAAAATAAAATTTGGGGGGAAAAAAACATATTTGGCATTGTTTTTGACTTAAGAAAAAAAAATTTTTTTTTATTGATTAATCGATAATTGATCTTTAACATTTCCAAAAATCGATCACGGAAAACACTTAAAATGTACATCCCTATTCTGCAACTTGTATGTGTCTCGTATAGATCTTACACAGTCAAAACACTGCTGTGTAAGAGCTGCACAGCTTACAGTTCTATTTAATAAGTCACATTTTGTAAAGACCTTTTGGCGCCTCCTAAAGAAGTTCAAGTTGATCTCAAACAAGTTCCCATTCCTCCCACACACAAAGCTGGCACTACTCTTGATTTAAACTTGACTCAGAATTGCACCAAAGCAAATGACTATCACCCCTCTTCACCTGTCAGACCAATTCTTCATTTAATTCAAATTCTACCCTTCTACGACTTCCTCAAGCTCCCCCACGAATAGGAGCTGGGTTCATACCGCAGGAACTCAGCTGTGTAACGAGGTCTTGACTATCATGTCTCCTCGTGATTTCTCCATACCCTCTGTTAACGTGGCAACCTACACGCTCTACTCCTCAACAGCCTCTCTGGATAAACTCTGCCCTCTGGTGTCAAAGCTCACTGGTGAAACCCTCAATAAGGTCATCAGAAAGAAAAAGGGCAGGGCTCAGGGCAGCAGAGAGAAAGTGGCATAAATAGTCCACTGACTTCAGCGATAATCAGCAAAAACTTGCATCACTCTCCTCTGGTCTGCGAAGAAAGCATTTTATCAAAGCAGGATCTATGCTGCCACAGACACACGGAAACCAACTCAGCCTGCTGCCACCAGTTAGTGGTGTCTCACTCAGCTCATCCTCTCCTCTGAGGAACAATGAAGTCTCCAAGCTTCTGCTTGACTCAAGGCCCACTACCTGAGCACCAGACCTAAAACCTTCAAGCTGCCTGCAGACCATTTTTCCAACACTCAACCCTGCAGGAACTCACATCATCAACTGGTGTTCCCCTCTACATTCAAGCAAGCACAGGTCATCTCAATGCTCAAAAACCTACCCTCAATTCAGCCCACAGCTTTCCTGTGAACAATCTGCAAAGCTAAACACGAGTGCAAAGTCTTAAATCAGGTCTACTGAAACTGTACTTCTGGCTGTAACAGAATCGCTTGGCTAGAGCTGCTGTTAAGTCTTCAGTTCTAATGCTGCTGGATCTGTCTGCTGCCCCTGACACAGTGAACCACCAAATCCTCCTCTTGACACTCTGAGCTTGGCATCTCAGGATCTCCCCTCTACTGGTTCATGTCCTACCACACAGAAAGTGTGCCCAAAGCACATGGTTTACCACAGGGAGTAAATTCAAACATTTTGAGGGTTACGTGTGGGGTGCCACAGGGTTCAGTACTTGGACCATTGCTGTTCATATTTGTTTATTAATGAAATCTGATTGGTTTCGGAGTCACAGATGTCATACTGTTTGCAGATGATACTACTATATTATGTAGAGGGGAAAATTTGAAACAAATTCCAAACCACCTTTGAAATTTAGAAGTTTCATTTTGTCGCAACGTCACCGGGATTTTTTCCAAAGCGAAGGGTGTGTGAAGTGCTTGCTGTGAGCTCCACATCTCTGAACAATGACTGACACACAGACATGTCCTAAAAGCAACATGATAGAAAAATATAGAAAATAATAATAATAATAATGATGATAATAATAATAATAATAATAATAATAATAATAATAATAATAATCCCCAGAACTGCTGATCACAATCATAAGCAAACATTTAGCCTTTAGACTAAAATGAAAAGTTCGTAATGTTATATCCTGCAGATTCTTCTGGGAAGCAAATTTCAAATTCACGGCAACAGCACTAACTGTTCACACTCAGATTGTAAAATAAATATAAAACCCATCTCTCAAATGTTTGGTACAAATGGTTGAACTAGACACCAGTGATATGTAACACTAATCAGAGCAGTTTCTGAATATTTGAAAATCCTTCGCTGCGGCTGAATTCAGAAATAGACATAGAAAAATGCTGCACCATGGATGCACTGTGACCCCCTATTCAACAGTCTTCATGAATTTATAAGAGCATGTATTCATCACTCAATCGCATGCAAATGTTAACTGAATGTTTCAGAATGTGCTAGTTATTAACAACCCATAAAAACTGTTGCCATAGCTATGATATGTCTACAGGCGATAGGACCTATTAGACCACAAAGTATTAGGACATGTCCAATGTCTGCATATCCAGAGAGATGGTAGTATCAGAACATTCTTCTGTTGCAATCTGCTCATATATGGATGCATGTTGATGTTGTTTATTATGCACGGAACGAGCACTCTGATGCAGACCACTGCTTAACAAACGACAAATCTACCACATCAAGTGAATCCACTGCATTATTAAGCTGAACATGGCAAGTATGGAAATACAATGCAACATTTTCCTTTGAGTTCTCAGTGTGTGTTGTGGTAACCGGTATATCCACCATTGACTGTATCCACTCATTAGCAGAGCAGCAGACTCAGCGCCTCCATGTCAGATTACTCACACGCAGTGCACTGCAAAGGTGGTAAACGCTTAAACAAAGTCTCACTCAGTTTAAAAGAAAATCACACACTGAAATGCCGACTTGCTCTTATTTGTTTATCTGGGCCTGAGAGTGCTTGAAGTCGTATCCATGTAAACATTCTGTTTAATGTCAGATGAACTTGACATGAGCAGGCCAAATTGCTCACATGGTTTTGAGTCTATTATTCTTTTTTCTTCAAGGACTATATTTTTCAAAGAGGTAATTTATTCTGGTTGTACTAGTCAGTAATTTGCAAAATAGTTTTGAAAATAAACATGAAAAAGAATGGTGATGAAGTCAAAATTGTCATTTATTTTGTCATATCGTCCACCCCTAATCTGTACACCTGTTTTTGTTTGTGATAGAGGTACATCACTGGCTTTTACAACTTTAATTTGTGATTTCTCTTCAACATCTCCCTCTTCTCCCCCATAAGCCAAATAAACACAGAACTAAGCCAATCGACTGTTTCCCTGAGACCTTCAGCTATGAACAGCCTCTACACCAGGCTCCACTTTAATGACATCAGCCTCCACTTGAAAGACAGTGATGCAGATTCAGAGCATTCACAGTACTGCTGCCTGAAGTCCTTCATGTGCTGCCCCCCACGCTCATTGATTTTTAGCAATCTTTCAGCATGTTTTGCAATGCTATGCACATATAAAAATATATTGATGCCCACATGGATGTACGCTTCAACACTTACATATTCACACTTGGAGACGTGTTAATAAATTGCATTTATATTGAAGATTTTTTGCATTCAAGTTGATGCTTGGGTTGGTAGTCACTGTAAACTAGCATGAATTTGAATGTAGCATTTCCTCAGGACTCCGTCTAACCCCTCCCCCACTCCCCTCGGAGCTCCTCTAAAACGACACTCCCGCTCACATACACGAGCGCCACTGATTCGCGACCATATGATCGTGACGGATTCAAATCTGGTCCTCAGCACATTGTTTGTGTTTTGCACTACGTTAACTCATGTCTCACTCAGCGGTAAGAAAACACCAAAACATAATCATAGCGAAAGTTTAAAACACAAACAAACATGAAATGTACGTGCAGGAGGCGGGCAGAACGGCAGGACAGGATTTGATTGGTTTCATAATTTGGCTCCAAATGGCAGGGACTGGTTGATGTTTTCCCAGATTTACTCCGGCTGTAGAGTGCTGCTTTTTTTGCTCTCTTTTTGAAGAACACATTATGTATTGATTGCCATCGGGACATAAAGATAATTTTAACCAGTATAACAAAAAGTGTCTACATCTGACTACCAACCCTAGCTTTAATAATTCTATCAACGCAATTGTGGGTACATTTTCTCAACTGGAATGTACCAAAACAAGACCGGCGGTAATTTATGTTGGAGTTAGTAAATCTTCCGAGTGGAACATAATCAATTACTTACAACTCCTACATTTAAAGAACTGTGTGTTTGTTGGAGGGCTCCCTTACAGAGTCTTAGATGCTAGTGAATTTGGGTTGAAGTCCTGAAGGTTTCCACTTCAGTGCCCCTGCACCAACCCTGCCAACATGTCCTTGAACAATTATTCAACCACAGCCTCAGAGGTCCTAACAAGCCGACTCAGTGTGGCACAGCCAGGGGCAGAAATGAGGATTACGCCTTTGGAGAAATCAATAAAGTCTGTCAAAAAAGGCCAACATGTATCTTGACATGAATCATCAGACACTGCTTGCAAAGAGCAGAGGTCCTCTGGAGTCTTTGTTAGCCCGGTATTAGCTTTTGGCCTGCTGAATATCGTAGACGCAGATACCAAGGGACTCTTCATTGTCTGTTCATTAATTAACATCATTGGCACTCTGTTGGTCGACCCCAGACTCCTCTATCCTTTCTCCCTCTGTCCCCTGTGTTTCTGCACGGCTTCCTTGTTCAGAGGCGATGATTCGACTGTGAGCAGAACTTAAGAACTTAATGGGGAACATACATGGGGAGTTCAGGCACAATTAGCGATTACCAGACAGGCTGTCTTCTGAGGGCTTCCATCCTCTGTTTCATCCCCCCCTTAACAAAGACGAGGGATCTTCAAGGCAAATGGAATAGCATATGAGGCTGTAATGCTCTTGGATTTGTCCTGCCCACATTCTCAGAGAGATTGTACACTCTCGCTGGTTGATTAGAAAAATGTGAGAAATGGACAGAAGTTTCTTTAATTAGGCAATAATGATCTGATTTAGTTGGTGCTAAGCAGGCAGGGTGGAGAGATAAAAGAGGGCCTGGTTCGAGGTGAGAAGACGGAAAGACTGAACATTTTTCAAATTCCTTTTTTTCCTTGTTATGAGGATTTTTCTAAACAACAGCTGTAAATGAGTCCACTTCTCTTTAATTATGTTTCCCTGCGAGAAACAGGAGTTAAAGATTTTTGAGGAGAAGTGGAAAATTATCTGAGCTCATGCATTTTTTATTTGCTCACAGCTTAATGTGAAATTGAAGTTGGAAGAGTAAAACAAAATCTCCGACTCGAAGACAGTGTCAGTCCCCTCTCCAACACTAGCACCGCCCATCTTTATCACAGCCCACAAACAAAATACAAGGATTAGAGCAAGGGTAGCTGAACCAGCACCTTTAGGGTGGGCTTCGCAGTGGATTCATTTGTAACTTAATCAATTAGGCTGTAATTAAAATGCTGCCTTAGACAAACACAGGCAGCGGAGGAGTTGGGAGCGTGGGCAGGAAGAGGACACCACAGAGTTTGGGCCCCGGCCAAAGCAGTACTGGAGTAGTGGGCGGCCAGGGAGGGAAAATCTGGATCCTTTTGTTTAAGAGTGCCATTATTGTTTTTGTGAGTGTGTTTTCTTGTGTATGTCTATTTGTTTGCCTGAATGTGCAATAGATTGGAAAAGCACCATATTTAACAAAGAGCTGGGACTTTAAGCTGCAGAGCTTTATCTTACACTCTCCCTCCTCTCCACCCTCTTTTTCACCCTCCTTCTGACAGCAGCCTAGCTGAAGGACATGGTCAGTGTGACTCACGAGCAAAGAGAAATCAGCCTTGTAGGCTTATCGTTATCCTGCTGGTGTAATCCCTGTCCACCACATTCCGGCAAAGGAACAAGCCTAGGAGCGCCTTGCATCGCTCCTGCTCCTCATGACAAACTATTTTACCAAAGACAGCAGGGGTACCTTACAACAGCCGCTGTGGAGTCTTAATCTGACACCAACAACAAAAAACAGCCTCCTAACCTCAGACAAAACCTGCATGTGTGTGTATGTGTGTGTGTGTGAGTGAGAGAGAGGGACAGAGCAGGAGAGAGAGAAAGAGAGAGAGTTGAAGTGTCCCCTTGTCATCTAACAGCCTTCATAGCCCATACACACCATCTGTGCGTTAAAGAGCTGGAGTCCAAGCAAAGTATTTAAACGGCTTTAATGTCTTCAGGAGGGCCATAACCTTGGTCCTGTAGGACCCCAGAAGGCCCATCACACCAAGGCAGGAGGTCTCTTAATGTAGCAAGCAGATGACAAGGCTGCAGAGTTCACACACACCGCAGAGTAACTCAATCTGCAGGAAGTCTCCCACATTTGTTCATCCACTCTCCTCATCCCTCCCTCCCTCCCTGTCTCTTTTGTCCCTCCACTCAAAACAAAGGGAGAATATGTCAAAAATCTCATTAAAAAATAATGGCCTCCACCTGCTTTCCTTCCTTTCTCATTCTCTCATGCTTGCCTTTCTAATGACCAGCTTGGAAAAACCTGGAGGACACCCGCTTTGTGCCGAGCACCAGCTCAGTGCTCAACTGTAGCTCAGTGTACGCAGTCCCAATCAAAATCATTACACATATATACACCAAGGACACAAAAAAACACCATAAGTGATCTACGGCATGGGTTCTCAAGCCTGTCAATGTTAATCAAAAAGAACTCCTGTAAGTGTAAGGCGCCCCGTCTCCCCACCCCTCCCCTGCTTTTTCCATAAACCTCTCATGTCTAGACCTGAAGAACCATGTGGCTAAATCATCAATATGAGTCTCTCTGGAAAATCCACATACTGTTCTTCATAACTATTGAGTACATAGATCAGGCTTGAGGTTACATGTTAAGTAAATATGTGTCAAATGGCTATTTGTAACAGCTCCCTGGGGTCAAGAGCATAAACCAGCACCTCAGGATGTCTGTAGAGTCTTCACTGCTCCACAAGCAATCCAACAAATGTCAGCCGCATCGATTGTGTTATTAATAAGCATGGTGAAGTGATGGATCTGTGCTGTCAAAACGACTGAAGATCCTCACAAAAATTAGCCATAAACCGTGTAATACTTCAAACAGATGGCTGAGAGTGAGTAAGGATTTGTGTCGTTATTTTGCATTATAAGACAGATTAGATGTTTGTGAGGGAGGAGGGGGTAAGAGAGAGAAAAAAAAAGCATGAGCGATTCAGAACAACAAAAAGAGAGAATCAAAGAGAGATTGGACTTTACATAACATCAGAAAAAAAGACACCATAATGCAAAACTAATAATGAGAGAAAGCAATGAGAGTGATTTAGGCAGAAACAGAAGAAACAAAGGAGGTTATTCTAACAATGTCTAATCTCCATGCGGACACCTGTCTGCTATCGACCCAGATAAAACTGCAGGCTGTGTATCATGAGATTTAGGGCAAAAGGTACACAGGAAATCAAAACAATCTAATTCTGTTTGAGGGTAAAGTGAAAAGGGAAAATTGATGCATTGTCCATCCCGACGGAGGGTAACAAAAGGAGTGGCATCTTTTATTCAGGCTCCCGCGAGTCACTCCTTCAAAGAGGACTTCTGTCCCCACATTAGCAGGGCTCTAAAGCACTAATAAGAGTGAACTGGCCCTGATTCTGAAAGGAGGGAAAGTTAATTTCACTCCAGTTCTTGGTGTATTAATAATATCTTAGGCATAGGATTCTGTTATGTGTGAGATTGATCCATTCTCTACAATAAAGACAGTTATTTGCTTTAAACAGGGGTGAAATTGATACTTTTATTAACCTCTGGTCCAATCCACAATCAAAGCCTACAGCAGAGTCACAGCCCTGCTATTGGATTTTGAGAAAATACCTCACTGGGAAGCTTCAGCAACCAAAGCATGTGAGTCTCATCACCCGGGGCCTCGTGAATGCGCCGGAGGAGATTTTTGGAAATAATATCCTGGGGAAAATTACAGCTCTGAACAGTTTGTTTTATTCAGAATGCAAAGCTCTCTCTGCCATTTTTCCTGGTTTCTGGTTATCCTCCTGGTGGTCAAAAGCCAGGATAAAGCCCATATGATGGAGCCCAGTGGCACTGAAGGGAGAGCGAGGAGATCTGGGTCACATAGGCAAGCTATACATTTAAATACCATAGAGTATACAGTGTATTCTACTGACACATATTTATGAAAGAGACTGGGGGAGTGTTTGTACGTGTGTTTAAGAGTTGCAAAGGAGCTTGCAGTGCATTCAAAAACTGATTTATGAGCAACCATGACACTCAGCTGGAGGGTTAAGGACAGATTTTGTGACCTAACATTAATGTTCCTGCCGTTCATTTAAAAAGACGAGTTTAAAGGCCTCATTTTCAGAATATATCCAGCATCCACAGGGTTACTTAAAGAAAAGTCGTTATTGCAGAGAAAATATCTTGCCCCCCTCAGAGAAGCTGCACTGTGGACGTCAACATTGTTATATCTCAGGAACTCACATGTCCAAAAAACACAACCACACACCAAACTTTACCAAATCTGTTTTAAGCCCCCTCACCCCTATCTGTCTCTCTTTCTAACATACACACAAACTGGAATCAACACAAACAGCCTCACATAGGAAAAGCGAGGGCTGCCCAAAAAACCACCAGCCACCCAAACAAAGTCCAAGGTCAGCAGAGTGGGCTCACTGAGCTGAAACCAGCAGCCCTGGCTTTCATTACCAGGAAGAGAATCAGCAGAGGGATGCAGGGACACATGGGATGAGGTTACGTTAGCTGGCTCTGTTTATCTCAGCGAGTCTGGCCAGGACCCAGCTCTGGAATACAAAACACTTCAAACACTGTGACAGCATCTATTGTTGGTCCAAATATCAAACCTTCAAATCATTCTAACAATCAAGTGTAGTGTCTGACACAGCTGAAACATGCTCTGACTGGGCAATTACAAAGATTTTACAGCTGGGGAATTTTAAAGTTATTTTAAAGTGTGTCTGTGTAGTTAGTGTAACCGTCATTCCATCTCTTAAGTTGACCGAGCCTGGTCGAGCTCTGCTTTTAACTGTGCCTGGAGTGTGTGGCTGGTAAGGACACTGTCACAGCTGTAATGAAAACCAGGCACAAGCAGGCATCTTCAGTGAACAAGTCATATAAACACCACATGTATGTATCAGGATTCATACACTTTTTTCATGGTCAAATTCAAGCACTTTTTAAGGACTTTTCAGGTCAATTTTCAAACTTTTCAAAGACTACTTTTCAAAACATACAGTAAGAGAGGCATTAAGTTTTGCACTGGGTGGGCCAAAATAGTCAGGTCATTTTAAGACCTTCACAGGGCACATCAGCCTAATGCTTTTCTAAGGAGAAATTCATTTTTTCTCTTCATCTTTTCTTCTGTTAAAATTGATATTGTTATTGATACTGTTATTGTTAAGCTTTCAATGTTCGGACACAAGCAGCGGCTGCACCTCTGTCACTTACAGGGTGTTTGTACCTCAGGGCCAGTCTTCGCATGACTGCTGTCGGTCTGTGATGGGTCTCGATGAGAAACACTGTGTCGTGCCTTCGTATCCAAGGAGAGAGCCTCCCACTCCATGGCCGCTGGCTCAGGCACGACACTGTATTTTTAGACGAGACTTGTCGCCGACCTACCGCGGTCATGCGATAACCTGCCCCGAGCTACAAACAGCGGCATGGCTGCAGGGAATCATCACACCACCTACACGTTATATGGCACAGTGCTTCTACATCACACATGCCTCATGTAGCATAAACAACAAATAATAGGTTAATTAACGTGTAGGGCTTACGTGGTTTCACACTGTCCACTTGGGGGCGACGTCACGTCACACATGATAACAGACCAGCATGTCACACACAGGAGCCCATCAAGGCGTTTTTTTATTTATTTTTTACATTTGAATATTTTATTTCTCTCCATTTAATTGATCTGTAGAGTCAGATTGTTCTTAATTGTGAAATATATATGATTACAATTTCAAGCATTTACAAGCACTTAGACCCATAATTCAAGCATTTTTCAAACCTTGAAAACATAACATTAAAATGGAAGCATTTTCAAGGATTTCAAGCACTTGTTCCCGTATGAACCCTGATGTATGCAAATAAAAGGAGCAGCACACACACACACATGATAAATGACACCCCTCGGCCCTATAAGACATGAGCTCCCCTCTTCCACCCCTGCTGTTGTTCTGCTGTTCACATAAACCCCCGTTTGGATCTAAAACACAGTAAGATGCCACTAAAATAATACAAATAATAAAAATGATTAATTGTAGGCACTGTGAGGTTTCTATGACACATTTCAAAGTATATTTCACCCTGCAGTCTTTATAGTCTACCATCACAAACAAAGCAGTGTTATTTTGCATGTTTCAGCCATTCACGTAGGTTACTGGCAGGAGTTTTCCAGATAAATACAAAGTTAATCGATTTACTCTGCAGGAGCAATGCAGGGTGTAGAATTTATACTCACACGTTTATTGGGCAAACTGTGTTTATCAATGAAACCCTCTGTAGGTCAGCAGGTTTTTTAGAGTATTCAAAATGAGCACCGCTGCTCGATAGAAAAGAAGGGTTGATGGTAAATAAGATGTGCAAAGCTGAAAGTGGCCCTTTAGATGGCTGAAAATCAAAAGAATGAAAGGAGAAATAACTAAAAGGTGAATAACGCATTCAAAGTTGCATTAAAGCCTTTTCCACTGGCGTTACTGGAAAGAATATCTTTATAAATTGTAACATGGCTAAGATTCAGCCCTGTTGATTTTCCCAGCTCTGGCTGTGGTTTCACATTTGCTGTGTTTGTTTCAATATAGCACAAATCTTTTACATTTTAGAGAGTTTGGCAACCAGAGTTACTTAAAATGACAAAATGTGAAATGTAACACCCTCCTTCCCCTCCTCCTCCTCCTCCTCCTCCTCCTCCTCCTCCTCCTCCTCCTCCTCCTCCTCCCCGTCCTCCTCCCTGTCGACCTCCTGTCTGGACACAGGCATCCTCACCATCATGGTCAAGGTCCTAGTTCTGTCCTTTCCGTTTTCCCCCAGGAGCTAACATGAATTCATAAACATATATGTCTGTGTGTGTGTGTGTGTGCGTGTATGTGTGGTTACTCCTGCCCCATCTGACAGCGTTGTGTTAAACAATGTTATTATTGAAGCCTTTCCAGAGATGCTTTCTGCCTCCTTCCAGCGACACACTTAGAAACTATAAATCAACTGACTGAGTGCAGTAAATCACATATGATGTGTGTGTGTGTGTGTGTATGGGTGTGGGTGTGTGTATGTGCATGGACACTGCAGCTGTGCTTTCAGACCCACATGTAGACGGCAATGCAGCTGTGTGAGTGTCACAGCAAAGTTGAGTTCATTTTACTTTGGTGAGATTCTTTCAAATAACACGCAGGAAACAAATGATACATGTTAAATTAAAACAGATGCTGTGAATGCGATTTTGGGCAACGCTGGTAATAAATCAGCTTGTGAGTGAGCGAAGTCATTTTTTTAATGTGGTCTGATCATGCAGCTATGTTTGAGGCTGACTTATGTGAGGAAGTTTGCAGCACATTCACACTTAAGCATCAATTGTTGGCAGTAAATTGAATTCCTAACACTAAAAGCAAACCCTGTTAGACCGCTATAGATTAGTTTATGTCTGAATGGAGACACAGAGACAATTTCATCTCCCTGAGACCGAGCAGATAAATAGTGCTTTCTGAAATAAATGGCTCCTGTGCAGCAGTGATGGCTCATTCTGTGATTGTTTGTGATTGTGTTAACACCCCCTGCTGGGTTGGAGACATCACTACATCACATCACAATGTCCCACTCTCACCCAGGCAACAATATACTGAAGTTAATGAAACACTGAAATCATACCATACTCCTCGCCTGATCATATGACTCCAGCCAAAGCAAACACAAATATAGACACAAGAGAGAAAACAACAACAAATAAAAACTATATACTGAACCCTACTGTACTGTTTATCTTTAGTCTTAAGCGTCTACGTGTCTGTGCGTATGCATCCTCCCAAGAGAGAGTCTAGACAACCGTATCCCCGCCAGGTCTCCTCTTGCTAAGGAGAGTGAGAAATATATACTGTGCAGCTGCCGAAGACACAGTCGACCCACAAAAGAGCTATTGTGCGCCCACAGCAAAACAATACAGCTTAGCTGAGCTATGAGAAAAAAACCACTGGGATCAATAGAGAATTGCAATTAGCCCACATTGGCAGGAGCAGTGCCAGATTAGACAAAGGATGTCGATTCCATTTCCTGCACTATCGGGCCCTCAAACTTGGTTGGCTCACTGTGTAATTGGAACAACACACACGCAACTGGGTAAGATGTTGAAGTGTGAAGGTGATAGTTCATACGATAAGAGTGACAAAGACAGTGGTATTAATGATACTGATATCGGAACCAAAATCATTTTATGGCACACGCACCCAAGGTACAGAACGAAAGTTCAGACAGAAATGTGTGTGTGGTGTTTTCATGTACTGCTCAAAAATGTTCAAAAATATGTTTCAGTGTGTTCAGTCTCAAGCGTTTTTTTTTACTGACATTGCTCACAACATCAGACCAGCAGACCTTACAGCACCAAGATGCTCCTGATTCTGTCATTCACAGCAGCCTATAGCAACGTGTGATTTTATCACCTCTGTCAAACATATGCCGCAGTTCACAGAATTCAGTCCTGTACTCTATACTCCACATTCGTTTTCTATAAGCAGAGGTGTTACTTCATAGTCTGAAAACTACACAGCATGGCAATGAGAGAAAACTTGTCACGACAAACGTTTCCGTTCAGTGGTTTCAATGCAGAAAGGAAGCCTCTCACTCTCAATGTAAATCTCCTTCACAAAACATAAAAGGGCTGAATCGCCAATGAGAAGTCCTACCTTTATGTATGCCCCGGCCTTGCAGTACATCCTTTGAAATCAGCACAGAGTAGAAGCTTTGTGAAAAGCCAGCCCGGCAGGGACCTTTGGTAGCATGCTCTCCATTATTCCTCTGCAAGGAAGAAAATACAATGTAAGACATCGATAAACATGGATTCTATTGATTTCTTGCTTCTCTCTGGCCCTGAGCCTTGAAAGGAAAGCAGCATATGGAAGCAGCAGTTAAAGTAAATATATTCAACAAGTTTATCAACCTCATGCCCCTGAAGGCACACATCTGATAACATGTTCTCCGTCAGACAGTGTTGGTGTAAACGTGCTGTTTAACCCACACTATGAAGGAAGCAGCCCTTGATAAAATGAGCACCGTTGTAAAGGACTGAGCTCAGGGTTAATCCAGACAAAAATAAAACTGCATTCATGCAGCAGCACATTTTCACACACATCGGGGGAGAAACAGAGCAGTGCATGTGTGTGAGTGTGTGCAATCATCAAATGATGTGCAGAAAACTTTGCTGCAAAATTGAGCACTTAGTGTGAAATGACTTGATCTGACCTACTAGCCATTACAGGCGCACGAGTAAATGTGCGCGGGCACACTCACACGCACAGCCGAGGCATGATCTGACTGGGGTCTGGATAAAGAGGAGCTACAACTCCTCATCTTTAGTGTAAAGCCAACGTTATAACATATTTCCGAGATATTCCTTAACACCTTTGCTGTGTCCTAACACGGCAGTGTAAGATTTAGCAGGGCACTTGTCGCGCCGTAAAGAGAAACCCACCGGCGCCCACTTAATTCAGCTTTTATTGATTAAATGACGAGTAAAGGTGGAAAGGCACCTTATAACTGTAACTCAAGTTTAACTTCTTATACATAATATGGACTGCGTTTTAAAGGAAAAACTTCATTTAAATACGCGAGGGGACTCAATTAGTTTAATAAAGACTGCACAAAAATGAACGGTGCATCCTTTGAACTTGTGGAGGATTTTGCAGCCGAGCTTTCAATCTGCATCCAGTGAAAACCTGACGAGTACCACAGTCAACAATACAAGCTCCTTAAATGTTTTCTGTCTTTTATTTTAACTGTTGCAAAGAAAAAGTCATTGGAGAACCACTTAGGGCACTTGTATGGGAATAAAGACTGATGCTGCGCTGCTGCTTCTGCTGCTGCTGCAGCACACTGGACTGACTCTGGACTCCATCCACTACATGACTTTATCACAGCTTATGTGCTATTGCTTTACACCCTGCACCTCGGACGCTGCGTTTTCTATTCTCACAACTCCACTACACAGAACAAGACGTATTAAAAAACGAGGAATCTCACCCAGACTGGGTCGAAAAGAAGGGCTGCTGTCAGGACCAGAGCGAAGTCAGATCTCATCGTGGCGAGCAAGTAAACCAGGGCTGCCTGGACGAGGAACCAGAAAGAGAGGGTCGATACGAAATTCTTCTCCAATAAACGAGTAATTCCCCTCTTCTCGGTCGGACTGTGCGTTTACGTCCCTCCCCGCGCTCCGTGAGTGTGCTGCAGCTCTGCCCCGAGTTTCCCCGACTCTCTCATCTGCAGGTGAGCGCTCCGCTCAGCACCAAGGCGCAGCCAGCGTCACTCTCCAACCCCTCCTATCACCCTGTGCAGGAAAACTCCACACACGCATTTAAAGAAACACTCGTTTGGGGGGTTTGAATCAAACAACCCCTCTCTGACGTCTCTCTGAGGACCCCGTTATTTAAATCCCGCTCCTGCAGCGACCTATAGGGGTTTGCAGTTTTATGATTATATGAAAAAGTCGCTGAACAATGAGTCGACTCTCCGTGGCCAAACGTATGGCAAAGTCATTTAGCCTGCTATTAACCGCAACCCTGCTTAACAAGCATGTAGCTTTCACATCTGATGTTTGCCTTATTTCATCAGAATTCAGAGGGAAGGACTGCACCCTTTGAATAAGTTCCATTCAACCTTCCATCACAGTGCAAGCTGGGTTCAATTTAGGCAAGACTTAGCATAACGAAATCACTTCCTGGACCACGTGTGCCCAGAGGATGTAGCCTACCATGTGACCTGCAGGTGGCCCACACAGGTAAACAAAATATGAGAGCACACCATGGTGTTATGTTGAATGACAAGATCATGCATTCGTGTAATTGGGAATAATTTTAGTTTTTAGATATTTACTGTAAACCTTTTTTGCCTAATTACTTTGAATAATCAAATACCATTAGTGGGCACTTGTGGTCTGTCATTTGCATGCAGATTTAAATACTCAACTTTTTATTATTTTGTTATTTTGTGTCTGTTTTGGTAAGCATTTAGACTCAAAAAATTAAGCTGTGCCACTGTTACAGTCTACCACACTGACTTGAACAAGAAATACTCTAGGTAAAAGGTAATGCCTCTTGTGATGAATACCTTAATTTTGGGGGGTAAAAATGTAGTCTATGGTGTTAGACTTTAATTATAACATTGGCCTCTATCACTGGCTTATTTCATGGCACACTGATAACGCAGCCAAGCTTTTTCACTGAACACTGTCTTTGTCAGTAAAAGAGACATTTCTGTGAGAAAAAAAAAGTTTAATTAAAAGATTTTAAATGCAAATCAATTTTCTTAACAAAAACAAAAGATGATTTCGAACTAAGCTTTCAACTGTGAAAAAATCCACTTTAAAACCATTTGCAATGTTTGATTGGTAACCTCAATAAGTATGCCCTCCTCTTGCCAGTGTCCTGTGACTGCATAAAATTTGCCCCATCCTTCTGGACTTGTGAGCAGCTAATGACCTTTATGTTCTGCTCCCTCTGATTGGCAGGCTGCTGTCTTTATCAGCTTTGTGAGCCACTTGCATATCAAAAAGAGTATGACTCTGCATTAGTGGGCAGCAGCTCAGCCAATTTCCTCTGTGTGACATCCAGGCATCTCACCATCCTTCTCATCCCAGTCCCTCACCCCAAGGATGAGTTCCATCATTTCAGTCCTTTTATTTATAAAGGGCTGTATGAGATGGCCAGTGTTTTTGTCCTATTTCAGTGATTCCCAAACTGGGGGGCATGTCTTAACTCTTGCCAAGAGTTAAGACAAGGGGGTACGGCAAGCAATGTGGACTTCTGCACTGTTAGGAAGCATAGCTAATTTTGAAAAAAGGACAACCAGTTAAATGTAATGCAGATAATGAATCAGTGCTAAATGCCACAGCTACTGAAACAAACACAAGAAATGATGATGAGTCATACTTCACCCTTGGCTTGACCTCTATCAACAGTGGGCTGTCAACACGTTAAAATTTGTAAGTTGCATGTTGCGGTGTCACTTTTAATGCCCTTTTTTATACATTTTGTTGTCACTTCTTCCAGTTGTCTTAAACTGAAGTTGTATTTCAATCAGAAAAGACACAATTGGAAGATTGAATGTTATTTATAACAACATAATGAATAATGAAACTTGACAGAAATCTGTGGCGTAAGGACTCTATGGGGATAATTTTGTGCGCATATAGGATGTGTGAATTTGGCAGCAGAAGAAATCCCCTTAGAGTCCAGACACTGTTGGTGGTGGTTGATGAATTCTAGGAATTGAAGACTTTGCGGAAACCAGGTGGAGATGGGGAGGTGGAGGGGTGCGCACCATCAATGCAAGAAGGAACTAGCTGGAGAGAGAGACGCATTTAAAAAGACAGCAGAAAGTTGATAGGCTGACGATAAGGGCGTGTCACTGAGCCATTGGATGACAGATGCCGCTGATTAACCAATGACAGCTCCGGAGCATGCAGCTGGAAGCGGGTGAGCTATTGAATGAGGGAGGAGAGTTAAACAACTGCTGTGATTGCTTTTATAGTCTTCCTGTCTGAACTTTCGCTAGAGCTACATTTTTGTTGTTTTTGTACTGATTCTACAGATAAAGGAATGTATAGGCAAAGGATGTGTCTGCAGTGGCGGTTCTAGACCAATTTTACTGGGGGGGCCAGGCTGGTGCCAAGGGTGTTGTCAGAGGGACACATTCAACCCTGACAAAAGAGACTGAGAAGGGTGAGGACCGGCTCAGAACAAACTGGCAAAACATCAGTGCATCCCTATATACTAGACATATATACTACTCTGTACTATATCAACATGCAGACTGACAGCAGCTGTTTGGCTGTTTACACTCAACATGAGTCCCTTAGTGCTCTAAGGGCCTGGAACCAAGTGCCACACGCATGTGTTCTGCCTGTAACATTGGCGCAATACCAAGGCTTTTTTTATCGTATAATATTATTTTGGTGTGGAGGGGGGGCCACAGGGGGGTCCAGGTTCAGTTTTACAGGGGCACTGGCCCCTGTTGGCCCCTCCCCAGAACCGCCACTGTGTGTCTGACAGGGCGATGTGTATGGTGATGGGTAGTAAGGGGGTTGAAAATATTTTAATCTACCAAAGCAGGACACTGCAGAAAAAAAACTGGGCCCCACTGTGTGAAATGCTGTGATTGGCAGGTTGCTCTCTGTCTATGTGTTTTGCATGTGTGCCCAAGTGTGTGTGGCCAAGCCTGGGATTTGATATGCAGTTTTGTCAGAGCAAACTCAGAAACTTGGTCAAGGCTATAAAAAAGTTTGTTGTGCTGGCACATGTTATTCTCAGGAAACAGTAGAATTAAGGTTGTGAGGTTAATGCAGTCTCTTGATAACTGCACTGTCCATCTGATCTAGCCATGTAAACACAGTGTGAGTATCACCCAGGGTAGCAGGTAAGAGGGTGGTTTACCTTTTTGATGTGTTGGGGATGTTACTTTTTCCACACACACTCTCGTACAGCTCGTCATCTGTCTCCATCCACCAGCTCTTCGTGGTTGTTTTCAGCTCGACTTAGCCCCTACAATATTCAGAACAAAACTGCTGAAACAATAAAGCAGGGTACAATGGCTCCATTCTTATCGTGTAGACAAGTGTGTGCTGAAGACTTGAAGTGCAAACTCAGAAAGAAACATGGTATAACACAAACTGTAAACACCTCCTGATGCCTCAGAGGTGGAGAGGAGCAACAACAGGAACTGTTTGGATAAAGGACACACTTGTTCATGTATTGCTTCTGAAATAAAGATTAAAAGTGAGTCTCTCTTTGCTGATGTAAGGCTTTTTGTGAAGTTCAGTTGAAGTTAAAATCACTTGATCACAAGCATCATCAGTGTTCATCCTGAAAGTCTTTACAGCAGTTGGTAACTCACAGGTCCACTGCAGGCATGCAAGCTCTTTTTACAAGGTAAAGAACGACAGCTCAGCAGCTCCATATTCAAAAGAATAATCACTTCACAATCATGAAGCTTTAGCAAGCTTTTGGTAAGCTTTTTACCATGAAGTAAATACTGTTTTATCACAGCTGCGCTTACAACTGTGCTCTCAGTTACCAGTGAGGGGAGCTCAGCTGTCAACAGTGGGGCAGTAAAGTGGGTTCAGTGTGAAAATATTGTGGTACAGATTTGTTCATAAAAGTACTGAGCATCTCTATACTGAACAGCAGCAAAGGGTGTAAATAGAGTGCTGCATTACTGCTCACTGGGCCGTGTTAAAGTATGACAGCCTTTAACATCTCAGTAAGAGCTTTCAGAGAATCTATGCCTGTCAATTTGGTTGAAAGCCAGTTTTTATAACACGTTTAAGACATGTTTAAGTATCACTTTAATGATGGCTCTCTGATGACTAAGACATCTCTAGCAATAATGAGCTTGTTTTGTCGTTTTATTGTTTGTTTTAATACACAGAATGGTCCAAGGACTCCCTGGAAAGCAGCTGAGTTGATTATTCTGGTTACACATCCCTTTAAAACCAATTTGTATATTAAAAATGTGCATGCTTGTTGAACAATTTAAATGTTTTTATTTCTGCTTAACACAAGACAAAGTAACGTTGTGGGAGGCCAATGTGTTTATGTGTTGTTGGTTTTTTTATCATATTTTGTCTTTTGTAGCTAAGCACAAGGCGTTTAAAGAACTCTGGAGAGGAAGACATTGAGCTCAAACAAAGCTGTTCCCTTAATAAAGAAAAAAAGGTATTTGAAGTACTGGTATACAAGCTGAATGTTGTCATGACAGTTATTAGTTTCTTTGAAAACCATTGGTTATGACTGAAAATCAATCCTCTCATGTTATGCACTAAGTGCAGATGTTGGATTTCCTTGTTCCGTTTTCTTGTGAGTCATAAAGATAGAGAAATAAACAGATTTAATGAAAAGTCAAATATAGAATGACATTGGTCATTAGATTGATGATTTTACTGCACTTGTCCTCCCAAATTAAATATGCAGATGCTTTGGGATTTTAAAGAAGGTCTGAATCCCTCTGTGGCTTTCTTGAAGAACAGTGGGTGGTAGATACAGTACAAAGCAGCCTTAGGGGAGTTGTAGTGGAGGTAATGATAATAACTCCGTCTGGACACTAGTTCGTAAGGTTTTACCATGGGGTGTCGGCTAGAACACCACTTAAGGCCAAGTTCTCAAAAGCACAAAAAACACAGAGAGTTGGAAGTTGGTTGATTTGGTCTTTACCATAGACTGTATAAAATATGGATGTAGTATCCGTGATGTCACCCATTCGTTTCTGAAGCGCTGTTTTGAGACCAATCGTCAGCGGAAGCCATATTGCTGCTGTCGAGCAATTGTGGCGTAAAGAGGCGGTATGTGGCTTCTGGTACTTCCGGAGCCAGCCTCAAGCGGATCTGCAGTTTTTAGCACCTCTGCATTGAACTTTGAGGTTGCCGCTTGGTCTTTACTTTCCTCGTATTCCAGTTACAGACATAGATGGTAGTGTCTCTGCAATACAGCTGGGTATCGGGTCTTAAGTTCCTGATGGGGTGTGTGTGTGTGTGTGTGTGTGTGTTTGTGTGTGTGTGTGTGTTTGTGTGGGTGTGTGTGTGGGTGTGTGTGTGTTTGTGTGTGTGTGTGTGTGTGTGTGTGTGTGTGTGTGTGTGTGTGTGTGTGTGTGTGTGTTTAAAATAATGAATTTGAGTTACATAAAAGAAAACGTTTAAAGTTTGCTGGTTGTAGATTTATAATGTCAGTGACTTCAATATTCACCGTAGACCCAAAATGCATTGCACAAAGACCACGTAAGTGTTACGCAAACAATATTAGAATACATGGTGGGAGGTGGAACATTTTAAAAAATGTTACAAAACCAGCAAGAAATGAAACATACTACTTCTCTCACAAAGTTTCATTGGAATTCATGTTCTTTAGCAGCATTTTGAATTGATATGTGCTGACAGCTTTCTTCTGTCAAGACTAACATAATATGACAGGTATTGGTTATGATGCTGAAATCTGTACGTTTATTTTTCTCTTGTAACTAGACATTTGTGGCAGCTCAATAGCGAGTGAAAAAATAAAATTCAAGGAATCCTTTACATCTGAGTTACCTTTGAATCATTCAAAGTGCCTAGTGGCGGTTCTGCTCTGAAAACTGACCTCTATTTGACAGCAATGACAGGGTATCCACCTTAGAATTTATTTCCAAGATGTGTTTGTCATCTCTGAAGGTTTCTTGTCTGTTGGAAGGTAATCAAATTGCTGCTCAGGTACTGAATAAATCCTTATTTAAGAGTATATACATACCCCACAAGCTCACTCTTGAGCCTGATGGAATTCATATTGCTAATTATTCAAACAAACTGCAAAGCGCATCTCTTAAGTGGCCATTTTTTGAAACAGGAACATCCCAACACAAACATGCAGACTGCAGCTTTGTGAGCAGCAAGCTTAAGAAGCTCTGAGCAATGGGAGCCATTATTTCCTCAAAAACAAAAAACAGCATCTATCTGCCAAATTCCCATTGAGGCTTGCCACTGTACTGTGTACAGGGCGCTTCATTATGTCATCTCACATTACTGTATTCAAAATACTCATATAAACTCAAGCCCAGGGAGAAGTAAACAGCCCGACAGCCTTGGTCTAATGTCAGTAAAAGAGAGTAAGGGAGACAGGCTGCTGTGCTCCAAGTCTGTACGCATATTCTAAGAGGCCGAGTTGGTTCTCTCTTCTGATAATGATGCTATCATTAGCCATTGGGATGCCTGACATGTCCCATACACTAAAATCATTAGGGATCTTTCTGTCTGTCTCCCTCTCAGTGAGCTCATTCGGTCACAGTTTGGGTTTCTAGTTGGTATGCCAGCCTCCACTCCACTCCGAACCCATTAATGCAAATTACAAAGAGAAAAGACAAGGAGTAAAAGTGCAAAGGGTAAAAAGTAAACCCACTGAGTGTGGTACCATTCTTTATAAATTATTTTCTCTCTATGTGCCAGCAGGGACCTCCTTCTGCAGCTGAGTAGTCGCTCAAGACACAGAGAATGGCTAGTCACCCGCTGGACAAGAGTGCAAGAATATACTTGGTACAATTTTGGGGAAATTGGATTCTTATGAAGGTGTGAGGATATGATCCCATCCATTCCTTCTGGATTACGAGGCCTCAGGGGTTTCCATGTCCTGGCCCATGTATCCTGTCGTATTGCCTATGGTTGACTCAGGAGGCAAGACCTTTAGAGGCTGATGACGGATTTAAAGACTCGTTGACAGCTCTGGAACAATGACCCAGAGAGGAATCTGGGAAATTCTGGGCTTGGAGCAATACAGAATACTATTGTTTGATTTCCCATTTCTGACGGAGACTCACTGGAAAGGAAATACAGCTGGATAGCCCCTGTGGCATGGCTGTGGCATGAAGCCTTATGATATTCAGACATCACAAAAGCCAGCTGCAAAGTGGTCAGTGGAACAATGTGGAGCAGTGGGTCCCACAGTCCTTGAAATTCACAGGGCAAGTGAAATGAAAATTGGTCAGGGGAATATTGCATTGTGTCAAATAAATCTATTCATCTCTTAAATGGATCCTGCAAATCCTGAAGTGTCTTTACGGGCTTCAAAGTCCTAACTGATTCTTTAAAATAACACATATTTGAGCTACATTTAATTTATATATAGCTTTGAAACCACTGCACAATACTATCCTACATCTATTAGAATGACGGAAAGAGACAAGAAATCTAATATTAATGGTATGTTATTATCTACTGTGATTTAGCATTGGCCTTCATGCGCAGCTGTCAATCACACAACTGCATATACTATAGCAAGACTGTGAGAACAGACCAATCCATCATCTGACAGTCTCTTTCATTAACAAAACATTTATCCTATGTTTGTTGAGAGAGAAGATACATGAGGAACCCCAGAGACACATACAGGCTTTCATGTGAAGCAAGTAGGGCGCATGTGCAACGGCCTGTGAATGGACAAATAGGAGAGAAGAGGTGCTAAAATGATTCCTAGGCAGGGAGAATTTTCAGCAGCGATGTGAGGCACTCAGTGGAGATGCCCCTAAGGCTGATAGGACGCTTTGATCAGAGACGGAGGGACACGCCTGTTAAAAATCAGCAGCCGCCCGTTCCCCTTCTATCTCTTTGTATTCCTCTCTTTCTCCATCCCTCTTTCTCCCTCTCTCTTGCTCTGTCTTTCCATCTCTTCTTTATATACCCTCCCTCTCCCAGTTGGCCTACCTTCCCTCTACCTCTTCTGTCTGTTCGCCTCCATCTCTCTCTCTTTCCAACTTTCTGTCTGCTCTCATGCAAACATACTCAAACCATGGGGTCAGAGCAGTTGTTCGAATCGTGCTGAGGCTCATTCCAGTTCTCCAGGTGGTTGCTGAGGCTTGCCCGTGGATAGATAGTCATACTGGACAGATAGCCCGTAGCGCTCCCTGTCACCTATCATGCCCACAAGACAGTCGGCATTAATACTCACACAGAACACAAAAAGCACGCATATGGTACAATTAAATGAACACACAAAGGGAAGTACAAACAGCCGCAGCTAATGAATGATTGCACCCAGATTTCTTTCCTGTTCAATATGGTATATCAATTGCTTTGATTTCACGGCAGCACATTTATTTCTGGAAACACTCTGCCAGTGATTTGGTTTAGTGGTTCACTTTATGTCTTTTCCAGGGTTGCTGCAGAGAGGGGATTCTCTGACACTGAGCAACAGTAGTGAGTAAATTATTCCATTCAATTATCTGAGCATTTGCTCAATATAAATACCATCTGGGTGCTTGAAATAGATTAGTTTAAGGCCATACTAAATTATTAAACTATTCCCAGTGAACGAGTCCCCATTCCCCTTTAAATGAGGCAGACTTACGGGGTTCATACAAAGCCTCTGGTCGTCTGACGCACTCTGCACTTAAATCCTCTCTGCTCAGAACGCTGCAACAGTTTTCCCAACAGGAACATGAAATTGGGGTCCACTACTGCCTGACTCTGACTCCTTTCAACTGCCCAACACATCTGAACATTTCCCAGATTTAACAGGCCTGGCCTAGCTATCATTACTCTCACTCAGGCAGGGCGGAATGAAATATTAGCTCTGTGATTTCTGTATATTACTTTCGACCTTAATGTATTTGGCAGGGAGAGTCCTGGACGACATTAGTTCATACTCTGACACGACCTCAATCGCTCTCTTTCTCTCCCACACATGGATTCAGCTTTGTCAGACAACAGACCTACAGCAAAGTATTTCCCATTTATTTGGCACTCTCCCCCTGGAGGTCCAAATCAAAATGTGAACATATGGCTGCGCTGCACTGTGCAGACACTACTATCCTCCAAACCGCCTTGGCTCAGTGGTTTAGGGGGCTTGAATGCCTTCATAGAACACACATCAACACACATGCGGCACACTTGACAGTACAAAGGCTTTCAAGGAGCTTTAACCACTTTCATTCTCTGTGGAGCATCAACAAAATATCCTTGCCAGGGCCTTTATTAAAATAATCTACCAGACTTTGCAGACAGGTAAATTAATGTGGTCCTTTATACTAGAGGGCAGGGAGAGATTTTAGCATCTCTAAAGTAAACACTCAAAGACATTGTTCAAAAGATGTCCGAGAGTAAAAAGAATTTAAGAGAAATTAATGTGTTATCATTGCTGACTTTTTTTATTTGAATTGAATAGGTCCTCTAACACACAGGGCCTCATGGGTCATCCATAATATGACACACAAGAGTGATTTTTAAATAAGCGGCAGAGGCAGGCAACACTTCTTCACACCAAAACAAGTAGAACAGGTTGAGAGATGGTCACAGTTCAACTAAAGGTTTCTTAATTACCTCGAAGAAAGAATCCTTGGTTGTGGTTAAAATAAGGAAGTAAGTGAATAAGCTTTGCTACATACATCAAGGTCTACATAATTAACATTGTTTATTTGCTTCTCTTGGCACAAACACAAAACCCTGCTTGTTTTTATTCCAAATACATCAAATTCAGAGTACCCTTAGGCCTCTGCATGAGGCTTCCCACTACCTTTATTGTCAACCCAGCAGCGGCAACATGAGACACTAAGAGTCACTGCTGTTAGTGACACCGTGTCAAGAACAAGAAGGTCCATTTGGGGGGTGCTGGTGGGAGAAATGGATGGCCAAAGAAAACAAGAGCTTCCCTCGGGGCACTTAGGTTGGGACCCTGTTTGAAGCCATAACTAAACGTTGTGTTTTTATCAGACCAGTGGCTGTGAATCTAAAAAAAAAAAAAAACACCACCATGTGTGTTTGTATGACTCACAATAGACTCTGTGTTTGAATGTGGCACTAAATGGTTGTGACAAAGGGTCAGTTTGGACCATCTGCCATGAGAAACATTGGAACACCAGTCTCCTGAGTGGAGGTCTTAAGATAGATCAACCATAGACTGTATATTAACCGTGACACCATAGGTTTTCACCATAGACTGTATAAAATATGGATGTAGTATCCGTGATGTCACCCCTCTCTTCCTGAGCGCTGTTATGAGGAAAATCAACGGCAGCAGCCATATTGGAAATGCGGAAGTCAACCAGTGTGACGTAAAGGGGCAGAGTTTGAGCCTCCTCGCCAATAGCTGTGTGTTCCTGTCCGGGAGTCAAGTCAAGAATGGATCCAGATTGCTTCTCTTTGTATGTTCACTCTTCTTTGAGAGGAGAAATGACCCATCAGTGACACTGGCCTTTGTCATCTTTTTCGATCTTAGGTTTAATAACCTGCTCACACTTACAGTACATTAAGGATTTTAACAAGGTACAAGGACTTACCTTGAATTCCATATGACGTGTGTGGGGAACTTAATTGAAACATAATAAACCCTTCTTCAAAAGTATTACTAAGAAGTACTTAGGTAAAAGCAAACCTTTTTCTTTGCTGGGCACAAATAAGATCTAGGTGATAAGTGTTTCCTTAGTGTGGGCTGGAAGACTGGCTGGGGCTTAGATCAAGATATTATATCTCAAGATGTATGATGTGGGAGGCTTTTTCAAAGATGGAATCTTGCAGCAGACGGCACTTAATCTTTCCAAAGCAATTATGTGCAGCCGCCAAATTTATTCACTTGCCACAATAGTTTGTTTAACATACTTTCAATAGAAAAAGTTGCATAAATCAATAGCATCACTCAATCAAAGCCTTTTCTTTTTCCAGTTAAAAACGCATGCAATTCAGATAATAAGTCGGTACCTTGAGCAAACAATCAGATGCTTTCATTTCTTTTTTTTTTTTCATAAGTCTTTTCACTGGGCACAGTCAATGCATTTCCTTTGCAGATCATGGGGCTCAGGTGTTCCCGAGCAAGACCTCTTCACAATACGATCCTTCATTCATCATTCTTGCCTTGCATAGAAATGAAACACAAAAACAAACCACAGTTACCAGCACTTTTGGAAAGCAGGTCTGAGACACTTCATCAAACAGCACATCATCAAAACGCACTTTGAAAGAAAAATAACCTCCGCTATCTAACCGCACATCGTGAGAGCCATTTTTCAAAGAGCAACTATAATGGAAATTATGGAAAGGCAATTTCACCCTTGGGTAGAATTGGGGCGACCGAGTGCAATGCTGGCATTGTGGGTTTTTTTATATAGTCTTGTAAACAGTGAGATACAGGCTGCAAGTGGTTGACAACTCTCCCCGGTGCTCAGTAACATTTGCCGAAGCAACAAAAAGTCACCAAAAGAACAGAAAAAGGAGAATTGCTATGACAGAACTTTTAGCTGTGTGATTGGGGTGGCACTTTATTTTTACTTCTTTAAAACCAAGTGAGACATATAGCTTTATCGCACTCGAAGCTCTGCAATCAAACCATTACATTTCATAGTGTTGAAAGGATATTTTATCTTAACTGAGCTTCTTTTGGAAAACTGAAACACATACTCAGAATTTTAAGCACCCGCACAACATAATTGTCTCTGTTTTAATCGTATAAACAGTAGAAATTGTGTTTGAGCTTTAACTTCTATAAAAAGTATGAAATTGTCAGAAAGCAGCATTACAATGTGCACTAAATAAGTTGATATTGTTAATGAAACACATTAACAAATCAAACCTACATAATAAAAAACACAATAAAAACCTTGGGAACTGTCTGAATTTAAACGTTTCTCTCCACATTCTTACTTTCTTGGAGTGAAAAAATAAAAGAGAGCCTGAGGAGAGGCCATTTGAACAATCCAGTATCATAGTATTCACTACTACAGAGAAGATCTGAGAGCTCTTTTGATATCCTTGAATTGTTGCGTCTCATGGGTAGGACATGTAAAGAGTTTTGGTTTCTGTTTGCAAAGATTTTCAGATCTACTAAGACTTCTGCTACAATCCTAGCAATACCTGAGAAAAAAACCTGTGCTTCGCTTTGCTCAAAGCATTTTGAAATGCTTTAGTCTATGGAGACAATACTGTCATCTGATGATGCCTGTTGGATCAGGTTTTATGGCTCAGTATTTCAAAGTTAAAGTAATTTCATTTATAACACAAGCAAAAAGGGACTTCCACTTCAGAAATTAACCTCCATGTTATTTATATTAGAAATCACAAAGATTCACAACCCATATGTAGTTTGAACCAGTGGCAGCTAACCAATAGAGGGTGCTAGGTCACTGCCCCACCACATAACCAGACATAAAAATGTTTAATAAAAATTAAATAATAAAATAATATTCTAAACTATATTTATATACATTTTTAGATGAGCAAGATAAATATTATATAGTTAATGATGAGTTAAGTTGTTTGGTTCATCTGTGTTGTCTGAGTGGTGACGTGTTTTTGCCCTGGGCGCAAAAATCTTTGTCCATAGACTAGACTATCGTTAAAAGTTGTATATGCACAGGAGCTCCTCTTCAATACAAGAGATAGGACCATGTCTGGGCACACCTTCCCTGTGCCCAGAGCTGAATGCAGCTAGATGAGGCTGACGTCATAGCCATCAGTTATAAAGTGTGGCTGATTGAAAGGTCGAGCCGCAGGAGTTGGAGACGATCAGACAGAGATGCAGAATGGAGAAAGAGAAACAAAATAATTCAGTGAAATCACTTAAGACATCACCTTTTGAGAGGAGAACGTACCAGGAGAAGCTCCACGTGAAAAAGCACGGACCTGATCAGCCGAACATCACATAAATCAGCAGTCCAAAGACAGAGGGAGACAATAGAGCCGGTCTTTTTCCAAGACCTGGTTTAGCAACAAGGTTGGATAACTGCATGTAGTGAGGCTAATGCTTTATTCTGCTTTCCCTGCCTCCTTTTACAAACCTCAGGATCTGACCCAGCATGGATTAAGACAGGTATTACTGATTTGAAGCACTTTACAGAAAAGAAAAAGAAGCATGAACAAACTGGGATCCACATAGAAAATGCACTGTGACTAGCCATGTTTGGAAAAATCAACATTTCATGTCAGCTTGATGAAGGCTGCAGGATAGGGATCCATAAGCACAATGAGGAGGTTGACAAAAACAGGCACATCCTATCTAAAATAATAGACTGTGTCAAGTTCTGTGTTGTGATACCTTAGAACATGTTTGGTTGCTATTTTCTGTCAAAATGAACTGGGAACTGCAGCACACAACAAACATGTTGTGCAAAAACAGTCAATTTACAAAATGAATGAAGATTCACTTCAACTTCAGCTGCTCTTTAAACATTTAAGGCCACTCTTCCTAATCTGTGTGCCCAGTCCAGCTTACATATGCAGCTAAAGATAATGGTTAACAGTATAAGTAATCTCCTTATAAAATAAACGTGTCAATGATTTTTAATCTTTCCTAAAAAGGGCTTCTTCTTTTTCAGTCAAACTTTGTCGTCATTTTTCTGCTATCAAATCGCTTAATGGCTGTCAAATCGGCCAAATGTAATTCAGCTGCACAGTTGCCTCATGTACACTTGATCTGCCCTCATGCGCATTGATTATTTCATATTGACTGAAAACGTCTTTTCATTTCACGGACAAGCCTTGCATGAAAAAAAATGCATAAACAACATTTCACAAATTGCAAATAACTTCATAAGAACTGACAACTACAGAGCATGTATGCTGCACACACTAATATGTATGGGATCAAATTTATTTATTTCCTTTTCAGAATCTCAAGGTCTTATTTTCACCTGGGAAAACTCAGATTGCATTATTTTGCAGTGTTGCCACCTTGAGGTGAGAAAGTGCTTTCTCCTTGCTAACCTCTGCCTGATAACACACTGGTCTGGAATTAAGGAGAAGCTCTGCATCAGCCCTGGGTTGGATTTGATATAAGCTCCCACTGGTCCGATCCATGTGCGTATATGTATGTAGGAATGCATTTACACATATTGCAGATCCAGCCCTATGAATTATGCATTTGGTAATGCAGTTTTAGGGCACTGGCAGTGATGCTGCAATTTATTGGAGAGGTAGGAAAGTTAAGCATCCAGAGCTGGCTGGTTCTCCTGTTAACTTAGTCTCCAAATATTGCACCTGAATATGAGAATTAAGTTTAAAACATTGCTGAGATGTCTTTTATTACATAATATGAACACTTACTGTACAAACTCACCTGGCCTATTGTATTATTAACAAACTGTGGACATGTATACATCCATCCCTTTTAGCCTTAGTAAGTTATGTCAAGATACACTTGAGCTTTTTTACCTTGATCACCATTTAACATGTACAGATTGTGCAAATTGTGTTAAGTATTATTGAGTTATTAAGCTTGTTAATGCACTAATCAGTAAACGTGTAAATATTTGTGAGTTTCAAGTGACAATACTGATATGAAGTGTGAAGTAAAACCCAGCTTCCATTTTTGAGATACTTCATCAGCGTGTACCATTTTGATACAGTACAGATGCATACCAATCTGAATGTATGCAGAACTAAAGGTACCTCAAATCCACACTCCCCACATGGACCATAAGACTGCAGTGCACCACAAACACAAAGCATGCTTAGTCCATCATGTACTGAAACATTTGTTCAGCACACTTCATTGAGAAAAAAAAGATATTCTTTTGAATACAAACATCAGAAGAAAGCAAGAGCAAAATTTGAAGCAAAATCACTTTACCCCTGAACTACGCGCGTTTTTCCACCGGAGGAACCAGGGTCTAAATTTAGTTCAGGGGTAGATAATCTCCCCCTTGAAAAGCCCCTGCTTGGGGGGTAGTACTTTTCAAAGGTCCTGGGACTTTCGTTTGAACGTAGATTTAACACAGTTGTTGAAACACAGAGGGAGTTCCTGGGAATGCATACTAGTTTAGTTTTTTATTAAGATTTCAAAATATTATTTAATATAATTGTTTTTCTCCATACGTCACTGGCCTGATTTGCACAATCTACCCAGGACTTCAGCCCACGGTCGAATCGCAGACAACAATGGGGGGCACAGGAACTTTTTAGTTCTGGGGAAAGTAGTTCTGTGTGTCTTCTCCACTGACTTTCTCACTGAATCACCTCCAAAAAATCCAGAGTTTGAATTATTTTCAACCTGTTATTGTTTTTTTTTTCTTTGCAGATGCTGAGCCGCCTGAGGAGGAAGAAGAGGAGGTAGAAATTATCACCCCTGTCGCTGGTGAAGTGATGGTGGCCTTTGAAGACAAAAAGCTACTGTGATGCATGACAAGTATGATCCTCTAAAAGCACTCAATGACCCCTCTCTTCTTCGTTGTCTACAACTTAGTGCAGCCATTCACAAAATACAAAAATGCATATATTACTAGTTTGTTCTGTGCTACTGAAGAAACATGGCTGTGCAAGATGGCAGCCTTAGTAGAAGGGGGCCTGCTCCTATTAAGATATTAAGGGCTCATTATATGTTAACAAAGACAAAATGACTTTTTTTTTTACAGTACTTTAGACAGACTTTTGAATATTATGTCCCTGTTCTACCAAGTCTGTGCTGCTAATATCAGCTAAATGCACCTTTAATTTATTGGCGTATCAAAACCACCAAGACCAATGTGGTAATGTTACCAAATTGCATCCAGTGCAACCAGCTGCGCTTACCAAGCAATCAAAAGTTGACATTAGAGTTTTTACCACAACCAGAGCTAAGTGAAAAAAGTGCCGTTCAGAGTGTGTCTGTTACAGTGAGGAGCAGGAGGGGTAGAGTGCACTCATTCATACTTGAAAAAGTATCAATCAATCAATCAATCAATCAATCAATCAATCAATCAATCAATCAATCAATCAGTCAACCAATCAACCAATCAATCAATCTTTATTTGTATAGCGCCAAATCACAACAAACGTTATTTCAAGACGCTTTTACAAACAGAGCAGGTCTAGACCACTCTATGTCAAATTATGAACAGAGACCAAACACCAAGACTGAGTCTTACCCCACCTTAATCCATCATGAGCATTGCACCTCGCAGTATATAGCTAGTTACAACAGCAGGGAAAAACTTCCTTTAACGGGCAGAAACCTCGAGCAGAACCAGACTCATGTTAGACAGACATCTGCCTCGAACGAGTTGGATCCGGAAAGAGGGATAGAGGAGAATAAGAGATAGAAGGAGCAGTGATAGTGATGAGACGAGTAGTAGAAGCTGTTGCCGCTGGAGTCCAGCATGTCCGTATCAGCTGGAGTCTTGAACGTCCACAGCATGAGGACGTCTACGGCAGCTCAGAGGAACCTACGAGACAAGCAAGCTCAGGGACTCCAGAAAGGTCTATGGTTAGTAACTTTAATGGGACAGGCAGAGTTAAAGTAAGTGATAAGGGGGTTAGGGAGAAGGGGATGAGACAGGATCCCAGTGTGTCAGTGCGCCAGTTCCCCCGGCAGTCTATGCCTATAGCAGCATAACTAACTAACTAACTAACTAACTAACTATCAAGCCTCTTGAGGGGCAATACAAAAAACAAAGAAGCTAAAATGGGTCGCTAATTAGTAGCTCTGTCATGGAGTCTTGATTCCAGTTTCGGCAGGGTGGCCAATGTCCTGTAGGAAACTGTAGGGCGTGGTGGATAGCGTTCCTTTGTATGTGTGCCCGTCCCCCACTTGCCAAACCGAAAATCTGCTCGCATTTGGCATTTGGCATTTGGCCGGATGTTAATTGCTGACTGTGCATTACTCTATTTTATAATTCTTTTTTATTTTAGCTTTTCCATTGCAACAAGGCGTGATCGATACAGCTGAGAATTATACATAGACTGCAAATTTCGCCCAGCCTTTGTCACAAAATGAATGCCACTTTATCTCCTCTCTGCCTTAAATGTAAAGTTGAGATAGGAGACTATACACACTGTTTGTGGTCTTGTTCCAAAATAGACTGATACTGGTCGGGTATAGAAGAGCAACTGAGTATAATATTTGGCGTGGAGGTTGACCCAGACCCTGTTTGTCTTATTCTTAGCCTTCCTGACAGGAAGCTTGTCAATAGACATCACCAATGACTTTTGAACCTTTTAGCATATGCTGCAAGGAAAAACATTCTGTTATCCTGGATTAAGGAGAAGCCACCAACGAAGAAAAACTGGCACAAAATGATCATGCAGTGTATGCCCATGGAGTTTCTTACATGTACAGTATGCTGCACTCAACAACTGATACCTTCTACAAGGATTGGGATCTGTATCTAAAGTATATTGATCCCAACCTAGTTAACACATTAACTGTGGGATTCCTTAACAGAAGTGACAGAGTCAACCAGGGCACATAGGATCAATGACTGCACCTTACCCTGAAAATAGCCGTAATGGGACTGTCCTGTCTGCAAATGTGAATGAGGGGTGCCTAACCGACTGACTTACGTTTTTATCTTCTTGGTCCACCTTTAACATTTGTAAGATGTATAACCTGTTTTGTGTATCTTTTATTTTGTAGTAGTGTGTCCTTTTGTGAAATGTCTGCCCTTTTCATATTCTTGTTTGTTTGTATGTTTTATTTATTTATCAGTTTATTTGACAGGGGCCATGCAAAACAAAAACTGTCAAGCCAGATTTAGCTATAAGCTAATTTTCATCTGTGGTCCCTGGGCAGCAACATCTAAACGAATAACGAATATGTTTGTTTTAATTTGAAAAAATCCCAATAAAAATATGATTGAAAAAAAGTTATGTATCTGATGAAATCTAGCCTACAGGCCCAAACTCTCCATACTGCCCTTTAGACAATGTGTAAGAGAAGATATGTCATGTGCTGCGTTTGTTCCCCTTACTGTTCTGAATAAACAGAACCATGACTTCAAAACGTTTGTACCATTACACCCCTAATGCACACTTAACTATTCTGAGTTTATTTGTTCACAGCAATATGTTTCTCAACACACACAGGCACAAACTTAGAGGAAGCAGAGATGTATTTGGTGAGGGCATAAAGTATATTTATGGCAACTCTCGAATGTCTCCCTTGCGTACATCAAGCTTAGCTCAGATTTGTTTTCCCTTCTTTTGCAAGAGAAGACCAAGCAGGTGTGCATAAGGTCAACACTATGTCTCTTTGTTGTGCTTGTGCTGTGATTAACCTGTCTGGCACCTGTAACTCAGACTGAACTCAGGTCAGCGACACTGTTGGCAGGGATTGTTAACCCAGCTGGTGCCTGTGACTCCGACTACTTAATGTCTGAACTCAGATCGGTTAGACTTATCAGTGCATAGCAGCCCACCTGGGAGCTTGAACTTAGGTCAGTTGGACAGTTAATAGCAGTCTAAGACCCATTTCCCTCCGTGTGCTGTCATGTAGCCCTGACAGTCACTTTGACCCCCATACATGGTTCTGCGTGTAGACGGTCTGGTCTGCTTCTTTGTTCTTTTAATTCACACAGCACTGTCGGGGATCAGGAAACAGGCTGGACTAGTGTTAAACCTTGTTTGCCATGCGCACACACACACACAGACTGTAACCAACTCAGAGGGTGTGCAGAGATGTGGGGGCAGATGACTACAGGCAAGTTGAATGAATGTAAAGAATGCTGTCAATAACATGAGCTGAAGCTCATTGAATACATTGCATATGTCTGTGTTTGTGCACATATGAGTTACCCACAAACAGAAATTCAAGGTCTTATTAATACACTGTTTCTGCAGAAGAACACACACTCGCCTCCTGAGTTTCCTCTAACTTGTTTTAATAATAAGGCCATGAATGCTAAATAGCATATCAAACATACGACTGATATTTGCTCATTGCTTTTTATGTGAGCTAACACTATGAATAAAACATGAGTTATATATAAAATAATGTCGCTTCATAATGATATCTTTATGTATGCATGCATATTTTACAAACTAAAGAGGTGCACTACAAGGTTACAGATACAATGAAACACTCTGAGATATAAAGACTGGGTTTAACAGATCATGTCTTTGTTTGAAAACAAAGGCAGTTGCTTACTCTCTCACTCACCTTACATATGATTTACATACATTTACTTGACATTTAAACCTCCATTGTATCACTTATGTAATGTGTTTTATTTCTACCCGATGTAAACAAATCTTCTAGTTTTTACGTTCATTGTTATGCATAAGTACTGAAACACACTGGCATTAAAGTAAACCATCTTTATACTACTGTACCTCGTGGTCCAGCACAAAATGATGCTAAAGCAGATGTAAGGAAAAGGCACAGGAGGAAAGAGAAACACAGCAATTTGTGCAACAAACTCATGCAAATGACATGCAAACTACAGTTCCTGTCTGTTGAGCTTCTTTGATATATGTTGGAACATTTCATGGATCAGTGTGTACCTCTAAAAACTGCTGCAAAAGCCTCAGTGCATTCAGTTGAAAGTGCAGTACTTAATTACAAGACCATTTGCACACATTAAAATGCCAGAGTAATTTGCAGTGCAGGGAGAAGGTACATCAGTTATGAAGTGGGTAACTGCTAAAAAGTTTAATTGTATACATCCCGGCTTCATTGTGAAAAGTTGACTGAAATAAATGGAAATGACTGAGTGGAATGGAAGAAAAGGCACTTGATGTTGGAGTTAATGGACACCATCCCATTGAGAGATTATCTTCTCTTTGATTGATCCCTTTTCAGTTCTGTGCAACTTGTTCGCTTTTTCCTTGATAAACCCATTCTTTACTTTCATTGAGGCCAAAAGTGAAGTATTACAAAAGTTCACTTAATCTATTAGATGCTCTTATGTAAGTGAATAACAAGAAACTTTGAAAAAGTAAAGATTTGGAAATAGTCAACTTTTGGACAATAGGAACAAGCTTTGAATGCTGCAGCCTTCGCTTGTTAGGATAAAAGTCATGATTCATAATAAAGATACTGCATCAGATTCAGAGGATTTAAAAAAAAAAAAAAAGTTGAATAAGATGAAACTCCATTACAATATTTCAACCATGGACATCTTCAGAAAGAAGAAAAGAAAGAGAGGTGCTGTACATCAGAAGTAGATTTTTGAAGTTATTCACATGTACACAACAAGATCAGCAAAGAGATTAGAGGTACTGATTTGTCCACAGGCGGCACCAAAATTGACAGTTTTCAGATGTAACACAACTGTTGTCTGCATATAACAACTGTGTGAACACAACAGTTTTCAGTCATCAAGATGAGACAGAAGTAACACATTGAAAATATCAGAGGCCCCTTTTTGACCCTTGAGGAACACCATCTTTGAGGTGACAGCTGAAAAACAGCCATAAAACAACAGAAAAGCTGGTATTAAATAGCAGAGATCTTAGGATATGATTTTGACAGCCAAACTTTTAATAAGCAGCCACAACACAAATGTTACCTTTAATAGTTTTTGCTTCTAGTTTTTGTTACAAAATAAATGACAGTCTGGATTCGGAATCACTCATTTTGAGTGACTGCAGTTCCTTTAGTGACTGCAGTTCCTCGAGTGTCCACGAGAGTGTGGCTCCAAAAATCAAGAAAGCCTCATTAACAGAAGTGTTAATTTTTAAGTTATATTTTTTGGGCCTTTTTGCCTTTATTTTATAGGACAGCTGAAGAGAGACAGGAAATATGGGGAGTAGAGAGTGGGAGAAGACATGCAGGAAATGGTCAACCGGCCGGGAATCGAACCGGCGACCCCTGCGACGAGGAATGTAGCCTCTGTAAGTGGGGCGCTTAGACCGCTAGGCCACCAGCGCCCCACAGAAGTGTTAATTTTGGCAGATATTTTAAATGTAGTCTTAGTCTTTAGACGAAAATGCCTGGTTTAGTCAACAAAAAATCAAAACATTTTAGTCTTTGAAACATTTTCTCTCTTTAAAAAAATGAATGTAGTCAATCAGATATCAGGGCTACCAAGTATTCAAACAGTCAATATTTCACTCTTTTACACTTTTGTTTAATACCTTAAGTTAAATGATTTAGCCTGTCCCTGCTAAAGAGTCAAAAGAAAACATTATTGATGTGATCACTATGAAGATAATTTGATTATCTTGATTCAAATAAAAATGACATGAACACAATATAAGGGCTGTATTGCACTTTTACGACGGTCCTTGAATGCACCTGCAGTGGCAGGCGCACTTGACAGTCAGTTCACGGCACTCTGAAAAGCATCTGCATCTTTGATGACAAGGGGTTGATCAAAACTTACTATATGTGTCTGATGTTTCACCAAACTGGAATAAATCAAGCTTTAGATGCAAAGACTGTTACTAAGTTGACCAAAATTTTGGTGGAGTTAGCATTTCCAACATGGCGGCCTTGTTGAGACTGATGGGTGTTGGCGTAAAGACTATATCCATGTTTTAAAAAGTCCATGATCCTATATCAACTTTTTTCAAAGATCTGTGGCCATTAACTAGACTTACAATGATATTACTGCTGAAATAATTTTAAAGCCACAAATTTTCAAACATTTTTTGTTTCTACCGTCCTCTGTTGTAAAGAACACATTGATGAAATCACCAATAAACTGTGTTTTCACATGAATCTCATCACTAAAATGCTTTATTTCCTATCTACAGCTAATAAAGACATCCTAACTCATGCCCTTGTTCCAACCAGGCCCAATTATTGTAACATTTGTTGTACTCCCTGCTCTGTGCCTTTACTAAAAGTCTTCAAAAGGTCCCCAAAGCTGCAGCTAGAATCTTAACTAAAAAGAGAAAATGTCTCACTAAAATCTCTGGTTGTTTGATGTCCTGTGAGAACATGAGTGTGGAAACTGTGCGCCTCACTCTCTCTCCATCTGTCTTTCTCTACTTTATCCTCCTCGCCCTCTCTTTTCTCTCAGGCATCTCAGTCCTGGACCAACTGCTGTCCTGGGACCTCTCTCTCTGTCCCCTGGCTGTCCATGCCTCATTCTTGATGTTTTGGAGTTAGCGCTCCTTTCTCCAAGAGATCCAAAGCATCATTTAGTTTTTCCTTTGTTGTTTTCTGGGGGAGGCTTTTTCTCCAAGTTTCCTCAAAAAGGTGCTGCTCCTTGAGGGAAGCTTGTAATTTGTCATACAGGGCAAAATAAACAGAAAGTTGACCTGCATACTGCCTCTATCAGTCACTGTTATCTGTGTTGTGTCAAAAGAAGTTTATAGTGTCATACTAGGAATGCTACCCTGATCATGATTCAAGAGACAGAGAAAAAGAGAGCGGGTTATGTGAGTGTAGGAGACAGGTGGGCGGTGGTGGAGTGTGCTTTGATGTCAGGAATATGTCTTTGAAGCCTGTTAGCTTTGTAATGTGCTTTAAACGTTTTCATACCTGAGCGGAATTTCTACCTCATGGTCTTTCTGCTACCTCAGCCTAACCTACGATGTCAGGATCAAATTCTTAAAACTCCTGCAATACCACAGGATTTCAAGAGTACACAAAAAATAATGATGTTCTCATGCTGATGCTGTGCTACTAAACGGTAAGCGATCTTTTCCTCTTTCTCCGTGTCTCCTCTTATCAGATGTGTCTCGCAGTCCCAGGATTCAGCAGGAAAGCAACAGCAAAACAAGATGGTTTGTTCCTGACACACATTTTCACTGCAACAACAGGCTGCCACGTCTCTGCGGCTCCCTGTCACCTCCCCTCCCTGTGACCTAAACCAAATACACTGTCACACCTGAGGCACTGGGACTGTAAAGAGCACTAATCGGCAGATGCCAGGGTGTTCTGCACAAAGTGCTCCAGCATGACAGTCCGTTCCCCTTGTAATTACTGCATCTTGGTTGGGATCATTAAATATTCATCCGCCATCGGCTGGGAGTAGCTCCAACTCTGCTGCTCCAGTGGCAGCATTTTTACACAGAGATTGGTAATGCAGCCTTTTTCTTTTGTATTTCCCTGTTCTCTCATTACAATTAGAAACTTTTCACTCTAAGAGTTTCTCAACCTTTTACCATATAAGCTTACTTTCTTTAATTTTCTTGTTAAAGTTGGTTAGATATTATTGCTGTAGGTTCATATTAGGGCTGTCAATGGAATAAAAAATTTCATTGCAATTAATCTTATGATTGTCCATAGTTAACTGGCAATTAATCTCAAATTGATCGCACATTTTTTTTAATCTGTTCTAAATGTACCTTAAAGGGATAATTTTCACGTTTTTAATACTCTTATCAACATGGGAGTGGACAAATATGCTTGCTTTATGCAAATGCATATTTATTATTATTGCAGCAATCAAAAACAATGACAAATACTGTCTAGAACAATCGCTACACAACGATGCCACACAATATGCTGAAAGGGCATTTTGACCTGAATGTAATATTACTTAGTAATACTACTGTAAGATGAGATTTATTTTGGTCTAAGTATTTGTATCATTGAGTTCTTTAATGAAGTGTGAAATACTTCCATTTCATATATTGCACTGCCTCTTTAAGGTTGCTCAGAGTGATATGGTTTTGAGTTGAAGTGAAGGTGCCAAATGAGTTCGATGTGCTGTTGTCCTATGTTGAGGAAGAGCCATTAAAGGCATCACGACGCACAGCAGAAGTTGTCCCGTGCTCTTTCTTCCCCACAGCCCTTAAGTATAATTAATTCAGTTTCTAGTTAATGCTGTTGAAGTTTAACAGTTCCGAAGAGATTAAACAAGTTACGGCGCTACACTACCACCATGTAATATCCAACTAACTAATCTAAGCTCATGCATCACAACAACAGACGCATTGTCCATGCGTCTCTGTCACATCGACAGTAAATGCAGATAACTTTGGTCTTGTCCAGAGAACCATCTGGCAGTGCTTTAAAGCTGAACTTGCCATTCAAAACACCCTCTTTATTAATTTCTTCTTGTCATCCACAATGTTATGTTACTGCTGTATCGATTCCTGATTTCCCAAACTACGGGTTGGGCCAAGGGTCATACACAGAACGTGCGCACATTAATCGCACGTCAAATAAATTAGTGGCGTTAAGGAGAATTTGAATTAACACGTTATTATCGCGTCAATTTCGACAGCCCTAGTTCATATATAACCCGGACGAATATAATTGTCTATCTAAGGATGATTCAATTGTAATAAATATCTAATCTGTTATATTCACTGTCTGCAGGGAGGAGAAACCGATGCTCTCGTAATGTTGCAGACAGACATAAAGAAGAGTCGAGAGGGAAGGTGTCTCCTCCATGAATCACACAGCAACTAAATGTGAGAGGAAGCTGAAAATCAGCACTATCCCACAGGATTAAGTCTGAGTATTATTAAGTCGTGGGTACCATTTGGGTTAAATCTGTTTGAGGGAGGTGCATTTAATATGAGAGATGGGTCAATTTAATATACTCAGCTTTATTACTCCTGTGTGTCTTTAAAAAACAAAGCAAACGCCTACAGTCTAAGCCAGGGGACAAGCAGAAGTTAAAGGTCGAAATGGTATTTGCACATTTTAGAAAATTGCAAATTCTCACCCACAACACTGCATGCAAGTCGTGAAATCTATTTATATCTTACTGTACTATGGTTGTACCACAATAATGTGGGTCCTTGTAATAATTTCTGCTGCAATATTTTTCCCTCAGAGCTGGGTTCTGTTGTAACTTTATTGTTCTGGTGATTCAACCAACCTGTGCAGCAGAAATGAATGCTATAAAGATGTGCTATATGAGTTAATGTAGGGTGTATGGCTAACCCTTGAAAATGAATTCAAGACAAATTGCCCTCCATTAGCTGTTAATTGCTTTGAGGTTGAGACAAAGGTGTCACAGTTTTTCATCGACAAAGTGAGCGCCAATTAAGGTCTTCGAAAAATTCATGTTAATTCATAAAGCCCTTTATCATAAACAGGGACTACATTGCTGAGCCCTCTTGAGTAATTATAAAATGGCTTTCAAAACAAAAATATGCAAAACTCGCTAGTTTGACCTAAAAATGTAAGCCTGTAAACTATAAAGACGCACTCAGTGTAGGAAACTCGTAAAGACTGCAGACTGCTTATGAACCCATTTATTAAGCAGCAATGTTGTAACTTCCCTCAGTCCAATGGTGCTACTGAATGAAGTTGCACTCATTAATATCAAGTCTCTGGCATGATAGCATCATTCTGATGTAACATTGCAAAACATGGTTGTTGACTTTGCTCATTATTTTCGTGGATGCTTGGGTCGCTCCATTAGAAGTTTGGCTTGTTGGGCGCCAGTGTGGCCTTGTGATTAAGTTGTGTGCCCCATATACAGAGGCTATAGCCCTTGAGTTGGGGTCCTGTATTTGATTCCAACCTGTGTCCCTTTTCCCTTTTCCCGCAAGTCACTCTCCACCCAGTATTCCCCTCAATCAAGTGTCCTATTTGTAAGAATAAAGGCATAAAAAAAGCGTGAAAAAGTGTAGCCCGTGAATGAGAATATCAGCTGCTTAGGTGGTTGCCTTAATTGTTAGCGGTTAGCAGGAAAATGTTTCGACAACCACTGGCCACATTACTATAAATATTATTACAGATGTTAATGGTTACCATGTTAAGCACTCCTCTTAATGTCCTCTATTCTAATCAGTCTTAAATATGCTAACCCCTATAATCAGAAGCAGAGCTGAAGATATTTGTCCGAACCCAAACCCGGGTTGGGTCGGGTTCGGTCATGATTTCTATCATTTTACACGGGCTCAGCCCGGGCCAGGCTCGGGCTTGGACGGTAAATGAGTGGTCAGGTGAATCTGGACTCCCCTCAGCAAGCAGTCGTGCGTCAACCGCACGAGCACTGGCTCACGCGTAAAGTGATAATACAGGACCTCTATAAGATTGCATCATTCCTCTGGCCAAAATTTTACCAGCTGAGGATGTTGTCATACTCAGACAGGGAGGCTGTAACATGCTCATGCCCGCACTCTTCTGCAAGCTTTGCACGGTGCTGAAGGTGCACGACGAGGTGTGGAGACTTGAGACCCAGAGCTCTCCAGAGACGAGCACACTCATCTTCCGGCACAAAGAGCAAATTTTGAGGAGTGGGAAAATGTACAGCGAGCTGACTGGGAAAAATGAGGTATCTCGCTACATTAAAACAACTGTCATGGAAGATGAAACCGATGTTCTTGGCTGGTGGACGATCAACAGACCATCCTACCCAAAACTTGCAAAATTAGCCATACCAGTAAAGAATAATGTCGGGGCAGTCGGGCTTAAAAAAAATCTAGGTAACTCTGGTTTGGGCAAAATTCTGTCAGGCTTGGATCAAGTAGGGTCTAACTTTTAAGGCCCGACTACTGCTCTAATCTGAAGACATAACTTTTGTTCCAAGACCATAGTTGGCCTGCAATCTGTCACCACCCTTATAATGACCTTTACTTTTTCAGCCTCTTATTAAAATTCAACTCCAGGCCTGTCACTGTTCATAAACAATTCCAGCAAGAAATATTTGCCACAGATCACATCCATCATTAAGAGCCTTAATCTGTCATTAAGAGCCATCATTAAGAACCTTAATGACTGATTGGATAATTGTTTGGTTAGAATTCTGATTATTTCAAAAGTTTCAACACATTAACTTTGTCACTTTGACATGCAAAATCTGAGATGCACAACTTGTCAGAATTTTTCTGGCATTAGGGTCTCCCCACATTTTCAGTCTCTCTACAGCTGTCCTATCTAATAAATGTAAAAATGCCCAAAAAATAACACAGCAAAAAACAAAAAAAAAAAACATGGCTGCAAAGACTTTGGCAAATGATCCAAAAGCTACCATAGAAGATATTCTGTAAAATATCTCTTGACATTTTTCAATAACCCCGTCCCATAAATTTCTGTCTTTAGTTCTGTTACTGTCACAGACACAAAGTCACAAGCCTCAAGGCCTTGAAAGCAAAGACGCTGAATAACACAGATGCAATGCAAAGAGAAAAAAACTGTTTTTTAATAGGCTTACTTAAAGACCTTGGCTTCATAATAGGTTTATTCATATGCATCAAATCAGCCCCAGCTAATAAGAACAGTTGTGTGACAGCGGCCTACGGCTAATCACAACAAGCTACAGCTGCACTTACAGAAGGTTTAAAAGGTCACAACAAGCACACTGCATAAAAGCCGACACCACACATACAAAACAGCTTAATGCAAAGAAGAGCTTCTTACTGATTTATGCTGATCATAGGTTTACAAAACATAAACCTTTTCTGTTACTGTCCTGGGTCTGAGACTGGATGGAGCTGGAAGACGTCAATGACAACTCTGTTTCTGTTAATACATATTAAAGGCTAAGGCTGGCATTGACCTTCGAACTGAAAAAAACAGAACCAGAAGTGAGTTTATTCTACAAAAGAGTGGTATGTTGTTTCAGTTTAACATCTGATGTAAGGGCTTGAGGTGTAGGGACACACTTAGCTTTACCAGAAAGCTGCTATTGTTCTACAAGGTCAGAGGTTATTCAAAGCATTGATAATCCTCCTCTAGGGACCAAACTGTTGTCAACCTGGTGTGATGAATCTTTCTTGGAGCTCATTTTATCCAAAACAAAGGAAATGATCATAGATTTTAGAACCCACGCTTCAAAATAAGGGCCTCTGATCATTCAACATTAGGCTGACGAATGAGTGGAAAAGTATCTTGGTTCAATTATAGACTCCAAACTGACCTTTGGAAAGAATGGTGAGCAGTTTATAAGAAAGCCCATCAATGTTTGTTTTGTCTCAGAAAGCTTTCTAATTATAACATTGAATGATTATATTTTATTGAGCTTTTATTGAATCTTTCCTGTGTTTTTTCCCTTGTTTCATGGTTTAGTAAGCTGTTTCTTAGAAACAAAAATGCTCTTGATTAAATTGTAAAGGAGGCGAGAACACTTAAACCTGAGTCTTTACAGCTGCAGCGTAAGGTGAGCTCAGTTTTGTTACTGCAGTTATAACATGACCTAACAAAGCTAGCACTTGACTGGTGCACTTTAACCTTGTAAATATATTTTAAATTTAAGAAGATGTCTGTGTGAGCACTTGGACTTGATTTTTAATTAAAAGATGACTTGTTTTATTGCATTTTGCAAACTTTGAATCACTTTAATACGTTGTTTTTATATTTTGAATGCAGAATTTCCTGAGTGCACAGTGAAATTATAATGTTATAATGATATAAATAAACCTTGAACTTGAATGTGAAAAAAATAATTAAATATCAATCTGACGATGCAAATGTCAAATACAAACACAGATAAGTGAATTTGAAAGAGTGTTTGTCATAGGTCAGTTTGTGTCATAAAATTAGCCTTGGCTTGCATTAAAGAACTCTACACTCTCTTTTGTCAGATTTATGTCTTTTAAAATGTAAGATAGGGGGAAGCTGAAAAGCTGTTGCCTTGACTTACACACTCAGACTTCAAACTCAGATAAGGTGTCCCTTCGTGCAGAACACACAGCATAAACACCTGGGTGAGCTAGACTTGGTGTCACCTTGGAGTTCATTATTCAACTCCCTCCCCTTTTTATTTTCATACATTTCCACAATGAAAAACTGGTCTCTCCTGCTGCTCTGCTTCTTCCCTGAAGTTTGTGTGTACCAAAGAACTTCCCATCTTGCATTGAGGGCTATTTGTATTATAACTAAAATTATCAGTCCACATATAATGTAGAATGTATAATAAATGGGCGTAGTCTCTGTGATGTCACCCATTTGTTTCTGAAGCAGAGTTTTGAACTCTGTCATCCGCAGTTGTGGATGATACCGGAAGTCACATACACATGAATGGGAAAAAGACGAACTTTGTGAGGAGGGTGAATTTTTTTCTAATGCAGCAATTTTGAAGATATTGAGGTTACTAGTCTCCCAATGAGAGGCACAGCTGACTGCGGGAACACTGTAGCTGTTGGCTATAAGGCTCAAACTCCACCTCTTTACGTCACACTGGCTCCACAGCAGCAATATGGCTGCTGCCGCCAACTGGCCTCAAAACAGCGCTCCAGAAACAGATGGGTGACATCATGGATACTACGTTCATATTTTATACAGTCTATGGTTGTACCTTTACAACTTAAAAAACACAAGTTTTTCCAGATATCATGTTACTGAGGAGTCTATAGCGTCATATTTCCACACCTTGGGTCCCTTTTCAAGCTGCCATATCTGATGAGTTCAGACTGAGAACAGAGTGGGATGGTACCACACAGGATTGTTGTTCAGGTAGTGCGAGTGTGCTTCATAGAGGATGCTGTGAATTTTAAAGAGTTGGATGTTATTCTTTGAGGGTACTGTATACATGTGCTCTATTTTCTTGCACAAACTCATACCTGATATAATAAAATACTTTGCCTAAGGTGAAATTCTAGGCTCTCGTGTCTCGTCTTTTTTCCCGCTAAAATTCATAGCCTTGACTGAAAGACTAGACTCGAAATTGCTCTTTTTTCACTCATTGTGGAGAAATAACACTGAAAATTCCATTTCCTAACCATACCTGAAGAGCTGTGTAATATCAGTGCAAAGCAAGAATGTGTTTTCAATTAGAGTAATACTTTCAGCAGCTAAATAAACATGTATTAAAAGAATCCTCAGAGTGTAGTGATAATCGCCGCCTTCCATTGGCTGTTGGGAAATGAACAGAAAGCCCGGCGCTGCAGCAGTGTTAAGAGAGGAGCTCTCTCTGTGGAAGCACTGCTCTGCCGGCTGTAATAAATTGGCTGTTTATTACGTTACAGGAAATTAAACAGTGGCCCAGGAAAGGCTGTGCGTTCAGTTTTTACTCCTGAAGAGAGGAAGAGGTTTAAACACCAATAAAGTCCCACCACAGTTCCTTCAAAGGAGAGTGAGATGCCTCAGAAAAAGCCTTTGTCTTGTCAATTGCCTTTGCTCCCTTTTATTTCTTTGAATGTCAAATTTGCTCTCTTATCTTAATCCCCATTAACAGTGTTCTGCTTAAGCCTGATCTCTGCTAATGACTTAAAGGAGCCAACTGAAACACTCAGACTCACCGTGGAGCTTGGCATTCATTCCTTCCTCTGAGAAATACATGTCAAGGAGAACAAACAGAGTTCAATGTTATGATGATTATGCACAATTTATGGCAACTTTAGTGGTATTACATCTTCATATTTAAGCACACAGAATTATGGATCATTTTGCAGCTTTAATACATCATGGGCAACTGTGTGTATGGTATGAGACAGCAAATGAAATGCTCATATTTTGCACCATGCTTTATTGATATACCAGTAAATGTTAAAAGATGCATCGCATGCACTTTAAAAACTAATGGAGCTTTACCAAATACCCCCAACTGCCTCTTCATATCCTATCCCTCACGCTTTTATGAATGAAACAAAAAAACTGGAAAAATTCAGAGGCAAGTCAAGACAAATAAATAAAAATGGGTGTTTCATTTCATCTTAATACATGGCTATAGATTTTTATTAAATAGGACAGTAAAATATGTCATCACATTTATCTTTCTATCAGTGCAAGAGGATCCAGCACTGCACTTGCCAGAAACCAGGCAGAGAGACAGTGAGGAAGCAGGAGAGACTAAGAGTCAATACGAGACAAAAGTGGTGGATGGATATTGTCCAGATCCAAAGTTATTTTGGTGAACGACTGACGCAGATAGACTTCTTTTACTGTGAGCCTGAGTCTGCTTTGTCAGCCTATGAATAGTCAGCCGGATCTCACTGTAGAGGTATCAAATGTCGATGCTTTGCAGTGGTCCTCGGTCTCATGCAAACACAAAGTGAATAAGTCTCGTTAGACATACCTGGCTTCTAAGTAGTTCTAATGCTCTCCCATCTGCAGCAATACTCACTCAGACAAACTGTTCCAGGTGAGGAAGTAGAGACACAGAAAGTCTGCTTGGTGTGGATGTTGGAGGCAATGAATGGGACAAATAATTTACTCAGACATGGGTTCAAGTCCTGCTTGAAAAAAAAAAGGAGCAAACATTGTGTTATTGTTTAAACCTACCACTTTTATTAAAGGAAAACAGACTGTGTGCAGAAGAGCCTGCATTGTGTGTCTATATGAGGCAGCGAAGGGCTGAGACAAAGGATTGGTATTTATGACCTGAGGTGACAACCCGTTGAAATAGTTTGGGCTTTGGACAAGCAGTAACTTCAGCTGATGAAAAATACAGCAACTGCAGCAGTGCAACAATCTGCAGCTCCTTGAGTGTTCACTTCAGGCTGGCCCTGGAAGCAAAGGAGAACCTTTTAAGTAGGGATGGGGATAAAAAACTGGGTTTATTGAGGACCCTTTTATCATATTTTTTAGAAGCTGACAATCAATAATGTTAAAGCTTATTGATACTGCTATCAAGTCTTGTGGTTTTTCCCATGAAACCACCCATATGTTGAGTCACGTCATTGAAATCACATTGTTGCACAAGCATTAGGGGTGTAACGATTCTTTTTAACAACAATTCGATTCGTATCATGATTGCCGATATGATTAAAGGATGATATTGGTTCATTTAGAACGATACGATACAAAATGATTCAGTGACTTGAAAATGATAAAGTAACTTTTTAGCCAAAAAATTAAACCAGTGTGACTGTGAAATAAATACTTTTATACTGGACAGTCCTAGATTCCTGTTGTTGCTGTGATGTTTTCGCCCGAGCCCTGTTTTGTCGTAGTTTCTGACTAAACATGCTGGCGAGGCCTGAGGCTTCTGCAGAGCCGATGTAACCTTGCGCTGCTGCTGCAGCGGGAATGCTGCAAGAGGTGCCTGGACGGCCGGCGTTGTGTGAAATCTCATGGCGCCTTAGTAGGTGGTTGGATAGATTTGTTGTGTTGCCGTGGTACTTTACTTGACCTTTACATATCCTACAAACAGCGAGCAACTTATTTAGAACATCTCTGTCTTTGCAAAGGTCAAAGTGTTTCCACACACTGGACCGCAATGGTGCCTTGATAACTTCTCGCTCGCTGGAGTCTCCTCTGCCATCCGCCATGCCATGTTTTGTTGTCTGCTGGCGCGTAGTGATGACGTCACAGACAGGCAGCCTAAATTGAGTAACGTTTAACGTCTTTATCATTAAAAGTGCAAAAAAAAACACATCCATATAAAGTCTGCCGTGCTTCAATTCAATGTGTTATTTCATATTATGGATAAAATCGATGTATTACCTTTTAAAACAATGTTAGATCGATATATGTCATCCTGAAGGCCAACTTGCCGAACACAGATCGATTAAGTTGGATCATAGGAATATTAATCGATACATTGACGTAGTAGATGAATCATTACACCACTAACAAGCATACATTTTCTCAAAAAGTTTTTAAATAAAATTTGCTTCTCAGTCAACAAATATCACATTACACAAGAAGGAAAACTTAGACTGTTGTCTGGTTAAAAAAAAAGTCTGTCAACAGTTGACTGCTGCTACAGGCGAGTCATCCTTCTTCCCTGTGGTAATCACTCCTAGCTTTGTAACAATTCCTGTAAATAAAAAAATGGAATCCAATGGTGAAATCCACATTAAAATCCACAGGATAAAAACTAGTTAGCTCAGTAAGCCAGGTCAGCAAAATGACCAGGCCAAGATAAATGCAACACCATCGTGATGTGTTCAAATTATACGCCAAGAAAACAAAAATCCGTGTTTCAGCAAGAAACTTGAATACTATGGTTTTCTGCGACTGAGATATTTCATTTTGTCCCAGAAATGTAAAATAGATATTTTAAACAAAATTATGATATGTTTACAACATGAGCTTAAAATACATCATTAAAACTACAGATGCCAAGAGTTTACACTACAAATTATGAAATTACAATACAATAATTTGTTTCCTAACACAGAAAATGAGTTACTCTCATAAATGTATGATCTAATAAAAAAAAAACTTGAGTCCTTTCAAAATAAAAGCACATTTATTATCAAACCAGAAAATAAAGTTGTGTACACACAATGCAGATTAAAGACAAAATAAAAGCACCACAAATAACTGTTTTATGAGGCATCTCTTTTTTACTGCTTGAATGTAAACTGGGTTACTTACTTACTTACTTACTTACTTACTTACTTACTTACTTACTTACTTACTTACTTACTTACTTACTTACTTACTTACTTACTTACTTACTTACTTACTTACTTACTTACTTACTTACTTACTTACTTACTTACTTACTTACTTACTTACTTACTTACTTACTTACTTACTTACTTACTTACTTACTTACTTACTTACTTACTTACTTACTTACTTACTTACTTACTTGGTCCCCTGGATGAGCCAGGAGTTAGGCTTCATAAGCCCTCTCCAGAAACCAATGGATGATTTCACATCGATTTCAGGGATGTTTCATAAAGTCAGTGGATTGGGCAAGCACAGAAAAGTTTATTAAGTAGATAAAGTTTATGTGTGTTTGTCTTATACGTGTATAGATTTGGTGAGCGAGGCAGTCATGTGACCTGAGCATACACTCACACCCACACAAAAGCACATAGATAGTTAAGTGCTTAAACTTTTAGCTCCATTATCCATGCCTTTTCAAAATGACCTGCTTGTTATACCCATAAATTATTCACATTTTGTACCTTAAACAAACAAATTTGTTCTCCAGATGCAGATTACCTTGTTTATTCCACATAATCACACAGGGAAATAAGTAGTTGTGTTTCAGTGTGTTGTAGTAATCATTCCAAGCACTTTAGCAAGCAACACAGCACAGCACTCTAATATTACATTATTCAAGCCCCTCTTTTCACACACGCTCAAACCTCTTAGCAAATGTCCAGGATGTAATAAAGCAAACTGGAATGTGAGTAAGTAAGCAGCGAAGAACGAATGATTAATCGAGAATTTCAGAAGGTAGACTGGCAGGAATTTCCATGAGTGCTGAAGGGTGGATGAAAATATGCTCATAGTGTGACCTCTTGTGCTAGTGGGCTAACCTCAGTTTAAGTGTCATTGTGTGCTGGTTATGTAAGTTCAAGACTTGACAATAAAAGGATCAACCACATGCAGTGTGGAGTATTCTGATGCCTTATTGGTCGCATGGAATTCCATTTTTTTCACTTTAAAATAAAGGGAGAGGAATTATCACAAAATGGAACATGAACCTGCCAAATGTTCTCCTGCAGAAGTAGACTCGTCGATTGAATTACATAAGCTATAACTCACATTTACATCCCTTTGTCCTTTTTTCTCATCATCTATTTTTCTTTTGGCTTCCTCCTGTTATTCATTATTTTTACCCAGCCCACTTTCTTATCCCATCATTCCGCTCTCTGTTAATATTCGCTCCAGTTTTTGTGCATTTTTCAATTTCCCATTTCTCTTTTCTGCTTCCATCCTCTCCTGCTATGATGACAAAATGATTTCCTATCCACACAGGGGATACTCAACTACTTTATTACACAGGTGAGGGAAAAAGGCAGGTTATTCCATCACTATTCTCTCTTGGCTTCCGCAGAACCAAAGCAAAAATAATAATGATGATGATGGTAATCGTGTTGCTTTAAAAAAAAAAGATGGAATAAGAAAAAAAAAAAGCCATTCAGTATTAATCTGTCTTTTCTGGTGGCTGTAGAGCGAGCTGTTCATGCAGGGCCTCGTGGAGGTTGGAAGAATGTAGAAATGAAAAGCTGGTCATGAATAAATATGACACCACTTTTTTTTTTCTTCTCCTTATCGAGGTTGCCCAGAGAGAGGTGGAAAAAGGAAGCTCACTGATTAGTGCAACTGCTGCTGACTCTCTGACAGCAGATGTCTTGTTGATGATAGGGTACATAGAGGCAACATACAGCCTGTGGTTTTATTACAAACTGTCCATTAGGCCTATGATTCTTTTAAAGTACATAATAATGTTTGGCATCTCAGTGTAGACCTTGAATACTTACTCTGGAATTTAGACTTCTAGTGTGCATTTGCAGTCTGTCTTTTTTGCAGGTGAGATGCTGCTGCTATTACAACAAAGGTGCTACATCTAAAAGATTATATACAGCTGATGCTAAAAAATGACTCATGAAGAAGTTCTTTTTTTTCATAACTTGATTCACAAAGGTGAACTTTCATGTATTTGTGTATTTATTACATGTAAAGTTAAATAAATTAAAAAAGGGCTTAAAACAAAAAAAAATGTCAGCCTCATGAAAAGTACATTCATCTTTACACTCAGTCCTTGGTTGGGACTCCTTTACAATTGATTTCTGCATCAATGTGGCATGGCGCAGTTGCGCTCAGCATTATGCACAGCTGAGGCGTTATTTAATTCTGGTTGATTTGACAGCGGCATTCAGCCAATACGATTCCCTATGGGGTCTGAGACAGGCAAGTTGGCTGGCTGATCAAGCACAGCAATATCATGGTCAGCCAACCATTTGGTGGGAGTTTTGGCGCTGTGGGCAGGTGCTAAGTCCTGCTGGAAAAAGGACATCGGCATCTCCATGAAGCTTGTCAACAGATGGAAGCATAAAGTGCTCTAATATCTCCAAGTAGATGGCTGCATTGACTCCGGACACTAACAGATGACATGGCACCCAAAAACATCACAGACTGCAGAAACTTCACATTGGTTTCCAAATGCCTTTGATTCTGTGCCTCTCCACTCTCCCTACAGACTCTTGCACCCTGATTTCCAAATAAAAGGCCCCAAGAAACTTCTGACATTGTCTCACGTTGAGGATTGGCTTGATATAGGGAATGCAACAGCTGTTGGCTTTTGATGCATTGACACTAGCATCAGTTAACTCCTTGTGAATTTCTCAAAAGTTCCTGAATGAAATGTTGTCAACAAATCCTCTAATCATTCATCCCTGTTGCTTGTCCAACTTTTCCTACCCAACCTTTCCCTTCCAGTCAAATTGCCATTAATATGCTTTAATATAGTAATCTGCCAAAAGCCAGCCGATTCAGCACTACCTACTCCACTGGAGGGTGTTGACGTTTGTCGTCTAGACAACTGTATTTTGGTATCTGCTAGGCGGCAGTGTGAATTTGCATATCAGCTAAATATTTAGGATCACAGAGCAAAGTTTAACATTTATATTTATATTTAACATTAATATTTATATTTAACATTTATATTATATTTAACATTTAGATTTAACGTTGAACATTTATATTTATATTCAACATTTAGATTTAGATTTAACATTGAAAATTTAGATTTATATTCAACATTTAGATTTATATTTAAATTTAAGATTTAATTTTAATATCTATATTTAACATTTAGATTTTACGTTGAACATTTAGATTGAACATTGAACATTTAGATTTATATCCAACATTTAGATTTATATTTAACATTTAAATTTATATTTAACATTTAGATTTACCTTGAACATTTAGATTTATATTCAACATTTAGATTTATATTTAACATCTAGATTCATATTTAACATTTAGATTTAATGTTGAACATTTAAATTTATATTCAACATTTAGATTTATATCCAACATTTATATTTATATTTAATATTTATATTTAATATTTAACATTTGGATTTAACGTTGAACATTTAGTTTTATATTATACATTTATATTTATATTTAACATTTAGATTTAACGTTGAACATTCATATTTATATTCAACATTTATCTTTATATTTTACATTTATATTTAACATTTATATTTAGATTTAACATTTGGATTTAACAATGATTTTTACTTAATATATTTTTCTCACAAAATTGAAAGTGAAGATCACAAATGTTCCTCTAAATGTGATTCAAAAAAAGTGACTTTTAAAAATTCACTCTACATTATGATGTTTTGGAGCTAAATGTGGAGAAAAGTTGTCGTTATTTTAGGCGTGCACAACTTTACAAATGGCGCCCCATGTCATCCACTCATGAAAGCTACAGTGGGCGAAGAGGGACATATTTTTTTAGCTATAGGCCTTAATTGTGATAGGAAAAAAGAAAAAAAACATTTTTGTTTACATGTAATGAGCCCACAATATAGTACATTTCCAATTACTTTAACTTTCTCACAGTACTCACATTTTTTAACCTGCGTCTGTAAGCAAGCCAGTGGATGCATAGACACATTTTTATCCAGCAAATGCAAGCTGAGTGCCAGAAACATAAGAGAGATACAAACATCCAGATTAAATAACAGCAACCTCAAAAAAAATAAAAAATAAAAATAAACATAATTCTCATATGCATCTGCACATTCACATGTTAACCTCCTGCTGAGTCCAAAAGGCTTAACAGGGACTAAGTGTACTTTGTGGAATTACATGACTAAAAAAAAAAAGGGAAATATGAGAAAAAGTCACAGGTATAACATGGTGATGAGCTGCCACTGGTGTATGAATTGTGTGACAAAATAATGATGTTTAATGCCCAAGCAGGTTCCTCTGTGGAAAGGAGTAATGTAAGCCCTGTCAGCTACTCTCAGCACACTGTGACACTCATCAGCTCCTTCTGCCTCTCAGCACACCCTCAGACTCAGGCACTCCCACACACCTGGCTCCTGCACTCCCTCTCTTTATGTTTTTGTTTTTTGCCCTTTTTCCTTCTCCCCAATCTCTCCAAGGCGATTGAACAAAAGATTACAGATTGCTGTCTTTAGCCCGGGAGGAGCAATGGGAGCATGATGCAACAGTCACCGCAGCTCAAAGAGAAACTAGTGGTCCAACAGTCTCTGCAAACTGGGAATGGTTCTGTTTTTAAACCAGGCAGGAGGAAAAAAAACTGTCAAAGTAAGTAATGCTAGCTGGAATGTATTCCTTGCTAGCAATCATGTAGACAAGCGAAGTAACATGTAGCGTATGCGGGTGGTTGTCACCTTTGAGTGATGTCTGGCAATTGGATAACACACTGTCTGAAGGAGGAACCGCATGAATACCAAGCAGATAAACTGACATCTCACTTAAATCAGTGTCTATCTGCCTGACACACCTGAACGGGAAGGAACAGCAGGTGTGGTATTTTTTTCTGAGCGTGCTGGGGAAGCATGTCACAGTGATTGACCTCATCTGCAAAACAATCTACCATCACCAGCTCTGTTTTCCTCAGGGTTACAAACACAGGGAAGTGTGTATTTTAACCCTCGTCTCAGCTGACCAAGGTTGTGCTGTTGTTGCCATTCTCTCTCTCCCATGCCCCAGACACAATCTTCTCACTGCTGTCTCTGATGTGTTATTCCAATATGTTTCTAGTTTTATTCCTGGACATCTAGCTGAGAGAGAGAGAGAGAGGAATGAATGGAAAAACAAGGGGCCAGGAGATTGATGAGGTTCTCATCGATAAGTTTGCCTAAAATTAAGAAGTTGAAGAAAACGCAGCGACCAGGTGACATCACTGTCTCTCTCTTCTATACTCCTTCTATCATCTACAGACCCAAATATGACTTGTACATCTTAAAGAGATACCAAAAAGATTTAACAAAATGTCGCTGTTTGTTGACCTTTAAATGAAAATTGTCAGCAGTGCTGTGGCTGTATAAAAGCTGCAGGTGTTACTCTGGAGAGCAGAGACACAAAGAGGAAAGCATAGCTTCACTTGAACCAAGTGAACTCAAAATATGAAGCCCATGCGGAAGTGTTATAAACTGCAATTCATCGAGAATCCACTTGAGGCTGGCTGCAGAAACACGGCTTGGGTCTACGTAGCTAATTTCTCTACCGGCACACACTGTACGGGAGGTGAATTTTTTTCTAAGGCGACGGTTCAGAAGATATTAAGATTATGAGTTTTTGCCCAAATAAGGACATGACGACTTGATTGACAGGCGGGAACACAAAGATGTTGGCTAGGAGGCTCAAACCCCGCCTCTTTACCTCACACTCTTTTGATAGAGTTCAGCATTTCCAATATGGCTCCCACCAACGATTGGCTTCTAAACAGCGCTCAGGAACAGATGGGTGACATCACGGATACTACGTCCATATTTTATACAGTCTATGATTTGAACAGAATCCAGCACCTTTGTGCATGTTTGTTTGAAGGTGTGGGCCAGTATGTTCATTTTTTAAGAGCAGAACCATTGTGAACAAAATCTGAAAAATAATGACAAGTTTTATTTTCTCTGCTTTGTTTTCATCAGTGGCGCTCGCTCATCCACTGCTGCTCCCTCTCTTTTACTTACAGCAGCTTTGGGTGGAAAATAGAGTACAGACCTTTTTTTTTCTTTTTTAACTTGGATAATTACGGTCTCCTTCCTAAAATAACAATCATTGGGAACTGCAAAATTTTTAAATAATGGATAAGCATTTGAGAAATATTGTATTTTGGTCTTATTGTATCATGGAGAAGCTTTTATGTATTCTTAAGAAAACACTTTTTGGGGGATTTGAGATGCAATAATTAGGCTATTTGAGGGAGAAAAATAAGGTTTCAACACTTCAATTATACAACATTGTCGTTATTTTCTATGAGGGTAATGTGGAGTGTGGAGAATTTGCCGTCCATGGGAAATAACTTTGGTGTTAGAGGAATGCTATTTTCTGTTTTAGTCTGTATTCCGATGCAGTATTATGAGAAAATATTATAGACTATCTGGTTGCAAATCAAAAGAGGCCAAACATATCTGCCACAATGCAACCCTGGAACCCAGCCACTATGGTTTGATGACATATAGTAGTTTATTTATTACTGAAAGCAAAAATCTGCAGAGAAGTGGAGATCACACTCTGGTCATGGATGTCTTCTTTTCATTCAATCTCAACCGTCTCAACTCAAGTTTGTTGAACTTTTACCATGACCAGCATACAGAAAATATATCCTTTATTATTTATCTGCATTACTTGATGCTACAAAGGAAGCCCCTTAATAATCTTAGTAGCCATGAACATGTTCAAAGTTTGAATAGTCTCAGGTGCACAACAAACCTGGACATGTTAAGCTTAACTAAGTTGCTGATGCTATACTTACACTTACCACCCAGCTCTCTTACTAATCTTCTGACTGTGTAAGATGCTTGATTCTGATTGGTCAAAACCTCTTGACAACAGTTATTAACTTTCACTAACATGACCAACGTCAGAGGCAAACTGATCAAACGTCACATCAAATCAATCTTCGGTAAAGAGTTTCGGCACATTTTGCTTCTGCTTGTTGACACCACAGACCATAAGGTAAGGTACAAACGCTAGTTTCCATTCCAAATAGTGTGGCTAACACGTTAGCTTCGGTTTGCATGCTAAATCAGCAGGCTATGGACATTTTCAGATTGGATTCAGCAATGTTAGCAACAGCAGGGGAGCGGGTGAAAGCAATTTTAGGTTACTGGTCGCTAAAAAGAAACTTACACGATGAGTGGTAGCGTTAAAAGTATTGACAATCAAAGGTGTGTGAACCGCAGAGAAAAGAAGAGTAGGATGCTGGATGAGGACAATTCACAGTTCCTCCAGGATTTTGCTGGGTTTTTTTTTGTGATTGTTGTGGCCCAAATCGCTTGATTTTGCAACAGCTTTTTGAAAAATTGCAGCGAAAGTGATTTTTTTTCTTTTTTTCCCACAACAACATCTCAGGGGCAAGTAAATACGCTAAATTACAGTTGGTTTTAGAGAACATTATTGATGTGGCCACTGTGACTGTATTTTTATTCCCTTGATTCACAGAAAAATGCCATGAAAGAGCTGTATTGCACATTTACAACGGTCCCTGAATGCACCTCTCAGTGCCTCGCAGGAGCACTTGACAGTCAGTCAGTTCACGGCACTCTGAAATGCATCTGCATCTTTGATGACAAAACTTACTAAATGTGTCTGATGTATCACCAAACTTGAATAAATCAAGCTTTAGACGCAGAGCTTTTTACGGTAATGGCGGCAACAATGTCAAACCTCAAATAGTAAACAGACGTCCCCCGGTTGTGTCTTTGTCACTAACGCACACGGGGGGTAAAAATCATCAATGAAGATGAGACAGATGCATGGAGGTGGGGAGAGTTGGTTCATAAAGCACACCTGCTGCAGGTAGGTGACCAAGCGAACACTGAGCCCCTCAAATAATAACTCTTGTATCTATAAATAACAACGTTGTCATCGTTACTTGTCCTGCCTGCTGTCCTCGCTTTTCACCCATTCTCCGTGCGTGTTTTGCTGTTGAAAAATGCTGATCAAGTGAGGACTTAAGTTTATGTTCCAAGGAAGTGAAATTGATGACAAAACCGATGACGTAGAGGGGCTGAGATTAAGGTAATTGGTCAAATTTGCGGGAAAGTTGCTGTGATTGTATGAAATTGCAAGGCCACGTTTGGTTGAATTTGCGTTGATAGTTGCGATTGTGAAATCGTAACTTCCTGGAGGGACTGAATTCAATGTTAAATCAACCACAACAGGAAGATAAGAATCCAGCGTCATGGATTGCCAACTGCTGTGGAATCACCTGCAATATATTCAGTCTCACCCTGTCGGGATTCTATTTCCCTTAAAAAACCTACTAACCATACATTATCCCTTACTTAATGTTGAATTGGGCTTACACAATTTGATGCCACTGGTCCTTAAGCTTCTCTGAATTCTCTTTTTAACTCAAGAATCTGTAAATCAGTGCTCTCAATCCTTGATCTTAACATTGATGTGAAAAGCAGGTATGCTTTATCTCTGGATCCTCGCACGCTAACTCAAAGCCGGCAATCATTAGTCGGCTAGCTAGATTAATACCGCTGTGGAGTAATACCGTCCTGAAAGTCAGATGAGTGTTAAAGGATGGTTTCCGTAATGAGGCATCCATCTAAGTGCACCTGTTAAATCCTTTTTATCCATTTTAGAAGAGATGAGAAGAGAAAGGAAGAGAAGAGAAGAGGAGACATATTTCCTCATGGCTCCTGTGATTATTGCAGGTAAGCCTTATAGGATATGTGTCTGTCTCTGCCTCATTAACGGCCACTCTTCCAATTAAGGAGTCTGAGGCTAATCAAAAGATAGCACTGGCCTGACATTTCCCCCCCTAAAGCTTCCCTTTTCCTTCCTCCATGTGTCTTCTTCCCTTTATTGATAGCCTGGTATCCTTTTTTATTGACAAACCATTTTTTTAAACACCACACTTACATCAATGTGGCACTTTTCCTGACAACCTTTTAAGAGTCAGCAGTATTTGGATTGAGCCGAGCACCTGAGGCCCATGCCATGACTGTGGAGAGCTTTGTCAGTGAGCACCTCTGGATCAGAACTACTTGGCTGGATGAGTCCCCTTAAGATGCAGGAGGAGGACACACTTCAGCCCGGGAACAGAGAGGGGTTGTGGCTGATGGTGGCAGACATTAAATTGGGAGCGGAGTTGTGTAAGCTCACAGCAGGAGGTGCTCCCAGCAGCCTTCTGGTGAACAGTCGGACCAAGACCAACAGAGGCCAATTCAACAGCAGAGAATATCTCGTTACTGTGGTAATTTAGACTAAGTATGACCTGACAGATGATGAAATCCACCAGGCTACAGCAGGGTTATTCTTGAGACTGCAGGCAAAACACAGCAAGAAATCCACAACAGTACACGCCATAAATAAGCGTTTAAGTGAGCGTACAGTGAACTCCGGTTGCTAAAGAAATGTATTACATGTGACTAGTAAGCACACTCGCATTGTCTGTTTTGAAAGAACAATGAAAATCCATCAGGGAATCTTGGCTGGAGTGAGACTCAGAGAAGGAAACATGCTACCTCGTCCCTTTGACATGATTCCACTTGACTCTGACAGTGCACCACTCATACTCCCAATTTGGGTGTGAAATTCCACTGGCACACAGTTGTATTTACCAGTTCCTCTCAACTTGACAGCAACTCCGCCACTCATGTCACAGAGGACTCCAAGAAAAAGAGTGAACTGTCACCTCCCCGAAAAATCAGCAATGACATGCCGGCTCACAGCGGGCACAAGAGGCCCGATTTTAACACGATATCCACTAAGGTGAGACGCCCCCCTATCCCCCTACCGTTTATTGACTTCAGTGTTTAGCTGCAGTTTCACTCCTTGCTTTCGTCTCAGAAGGGCAGAAGTGGGGACACAGAGCACAATCTGCTGTCTCAGAGAAACGGGATATTATTTGAACAGAGCAGAAGCCATCGGCAGTGTCGGGGAAAAGGGGATGAGATTACGGAGAGCTGTGTGACTTGGACAACTCTTGTCCTAAGGCTTGCTCAAACTGATTTGTACTGCACAGTGCTCTAGAGAGGTTGGGCTGGAGAGACACTTTTTTGTTTCGTTCAAAGTCTATGTGTCAGCCGTATAAATAAAAAGGGGGTGGAAAGACATTGCACACAATTGTACAAAGTGCTATTGGTGTGCAACCAATGTCAAACGCTCAAGACAAGCAAATTACTATTAGACTGTAATAGATATGAGACGCTGGAGAAAACACAACAGAGAAAATAGTCTTTGCTGAGTGAGGGAGAGATTCCAAAAAGGTCTTTTTTTTCCAGTGTGTTGCTGGGAAGATGCTGTCAATGTGTACAGTATGATAATATGAATGAATCATTCTAATCAGGGCTAAAGAGAGGATCTTATCATAGCCTACTGAGAGGCTTATCTGTATCCCTCCTTCAAAGGAGAGGGCTAACAGCATGGGCCTGAGAACTATCTTCAAATTACTGCAATTGTATCAAGGAATGGCAGTCCTAATGAAGGAGGGAGGCTTGATTATAGGGTAAATAATACATCTGGCAGACTCCAAATGAGCCTGAATAGATTTTTCACCCTTGGCATGATTTTGGGCATTTTTCCCAACATCATAATATGCTATGCGATGCCTTCCTTACATATGTATTGGCCTTGTCAACTAAAGTCTTGAGTGAGCTGAGCTTTTTTCAATGAAAGAAAATATAGCGATAGTGGCACCCAAGTCTTCTGATACACTCAGAAAGTCATACGGAAATCTGACGGGACTGTAATTGCGCACACTTAAGCATAAGGCAACATACTTGAGCTCAAATTATGCCCCTTTTTGTTCTGTCAGCTTCCACTGTTAATAGCTTAAGCTTATTGTTCCTTTAAGCACAGGTTCAGCTTCCATTTGAACGGAGTGAAAAGGAGATTTAAACTTCTCTCATAACTGCATAAGTAAAAATCACTTTGAAGCCCAAACTCCCATCTTTAAAGCTCTCCCATCTATTTGACTTCCACGCACATGTATTTGTTAGAGCTTTCAAGATGAAAGGTAAGGTAACTGCTTGTCAAAAACTATTAATGTGGGAGTGAAAGTAATTATATTGGCATCTCTTTGAAAATCAGACACATTGTCGTGAAGTGCTTGCAGTGGATGCAGTTGCCTGTTTCCACTCGTAGGGTGATGGATTTGGTTGAAATGTTAATAAAGGCGCCAAGCCAGGAGTATGAAAAGAGTGAGAGGAAGATTAAATAGTTTTGATTTGACTACTGAAACATGATAGAGTGGAATCATTTACTAGTTCCATCTAACATGAATAATTTAACCTACATTATGAAAACTGCTAGTTTTAATTTGCAATTTATCACTGAAATCCACACCAGAGATCAGTGAATTAGCATGTTGTTGCATTTAGAAATTATATGTGTTACACTATAGAGCCGAAGTGAAAAATGGCTGCAATGACTGCCAATTTTTACAAATACTGCAGCACTTTAAGAATGAATAAGCACCTGCAGATGGTCACATTGACTGTATATTTGATTATCTATTCCCACAGCACATCAGGGAGCAAAAATCACAACAGGTCAGGCTTTGAAACTGATCATCGTCAATGAATACAGTTTGTGGCTGTGATTTTAATACATCTTTATGACAGTATATCTCCAGGTAATCTTTGTTCAGCCAACACACTGGTGATGTAACGATATCTTGCTTAAAATTGATGCACATAAGGGATGATCGAATTTGGTAAAAATGGTAAATTAATATGAATATGAATATGTTTAGTTATCTTTGTATTTGGAGCCTGTCATGTATTTTAATGACTCATTTGTTGGCCATAGACACCAAACTGGCTACGTTTGCAGTGGTGTTTTTACCATTTTTGTTCCTGTGTGTTTCCGGAGATCCAGTGTGTAACCATGGTCGCATTGTTTACATACGAAATCCGCTGTTAGCAGCCCGTGGCATGTCGATGCTAAATGATGCTAGGCCCGACGTTCCCTGTGAGCTTAGGAGAAGGAGGCAAGGATGCTGTTATTGAAGTTCAAGCTAAAAAAGACGACGTCGACCTGTCCTTCCACCCACAGTTATGGAGAATGTAAGATCTATCTATGATAAGGTGGACGAGCTAACCCAGCACCAGAGGGAATACTGGCAGAGTAGCATCGTGCTAACAGAGCTAACAACAGACACAAACGCCACATTGGAAGGATTTCACCTGCTGTGGGCGGACAGGATACAGGAGAGCAAGACTGATTTAACTGGTGAAGAAGGCCAGCTCAGTCCTGGACCCTGTGGAGGTGGTGGCTGACAGGAGAATTATGGCCAAGCTGTCGTCTCTGATGGACTTTTTTAATATATATATTCTTGTCGAAATTCTTGTACTGTACACCTTCTTGTTTGCTGCTGTAACTCCCTGAATTTCCCTGTTGTGGGACAAATAAAAGAGTATCTTATCTTATCAAGCGACAACCTCTGGTCTTAAAATATGAATATTGAAAATATAAAACTGATGAGTTTGCCTAAATATAAGCATGGCTGACTTAATTGACAGGCAGTTATAAAAAGGCTAAAGGCCTCTTTACCTTACGCTAACTCGGACAAAGTTAGATGTTCATCTTTTCCAATATGGCACCTACCGAAGATTGGCTTCATTCACGGATACTACGCCCATTTTTTATACAGTCTATGATATGGATACCCTTTTCCATTTACCAGAGGACACTTTCAGCCTTTCAGCCAAACGTCCTTACTTCTTTTACGTCAGTGGCTAAAGAGAGAGGTGTACAGACGAAGGATGCAGCAATACAGTTAGCCCACGATTTCCAGTTTGGTTCAGTTTTGACGACCGTTGTGCTTTTTTATATTGGATATGGTTATGATTAAGAGTGTTTTTTTGGTATTCCATTTTTAGGCATTTCAGTTGAATTTCACAGGAAAAGCAAGGTGAGAATAAAAGTTGTTGTTTTCTTTATTCCAAAACGGTCAGCTCCTCTGCCAAATGAGCACTTGTAAGACTTCCATACAGCGGACAGGTTTGGAGTATTGTGCTCTTCATTTCTAAATCCAACATATAGTGAACCGTCACAGTGAGGTAACTCTGTGTTGCCCGGAAAGTCCAACTATCTGTGGCGGGAGCGAGGCTCTGTGCATAAGCCAATTTGTTTTCAATACCTTTGCATATCACTTCAGAGAGTTCAGGAATCACCTCAGTGCAGAGAAATGTGAGAGATGGTACTTTGTAAAACGGATCAAGCTGTTTCATACAGTGACGGGTCAGTCATCAGTGGGGTATGTATTATGGAAGGCATCAAACATATATAACCTGCTTGGCTCCCCTGCTTTCAGACAGTGATATTACTGGGTGATGGTACCACAGATTTGCAATCATTCTGGGAAATGTTTCCATTTGAGTAGTCTTTGAGTAACTTCTTCTGCCAATTAACTACTGTCCACATCCACCATGGGAGTCATAAAGTTGTGTTTCAGTGAGTCTAATTGGCATGATGGCATGTTGAGTCAAATCTGTTCAAAGAGCTGTGCTATATCAATTAAAATTCCAATGTTTAACGCTGGCGTGTCGATAACTGCATCACATAAGACAGGATGAACAAAAGTAGCGGTGTCAGAGACTGGTAACCCCCACTGTCCTTCAAGACAGTAAAATGTCATCACTGCTGTGGGAATACACTAATTGGATGATCCAAAAACAGACTAAATAGGAGATTGATTTTGGACTGTTGATTTTAGGACTGACTTTCAAAGCGCAACATGGACTTGCCCCACTATATATCTCTGAGCTTGTATCCCCCTACAAACCTGGACGCAGTCTGAGATCCTCTGGCAGTGCTCTGTTAGCTGTTCCAAGGACCCGACTGAAAACTAAAGGGGACAGGTCTTTCTCAGTCAGGGCTCCTTCACTCTGGAACGGCCTGCCAGAGGAGATCTGACCTGCAGAGTCAGTCCTGTGTTTTATGTCATTACTCAAGACACTTTTACAGGAAAGCTTTTATTGTGTGATTTTATTTAATTTTGACTCTGTTTTTAAGGGTCTGTTTTATAAGCTTGCATGCTTTTTAGTTTTTATTTAATTCTATTTTTTATCGCTCCATTTTGCTTTGCACTTCTTCTTGTTTTTATTGCCCACTGTGAAGCACTTTGCTACCTGTATTGAAAAGTGCTATATAAATAAAGTATTATTATTAAAAAAGCTCAAGATACTTAATTTAGCTGGTCGGTTGCAAATTAGCCTATCTATGTGCACAAGTAGCTGATTCCTGTGCTGCTGTAAATTAACCTGCTGCCACTAATGTCATTGTTAATTGGCTAAGTCACCTCATGGGTCTTGTGGCAACAAAGAAAAGTGGAAAATAGATAAAAAAAATATATTTGCATGGTTTTATTTAAAATCAAACCACTATTTTCATTTAGATTTTTATAATTATGGATAGAGTATGCTATTTTGAATAGTTTTTGGAAGTCATTTCGCGATCCTCCTATCAGTGTTTTGCGACCCCCACTTTGGGAACCACTGATTTAAAGCAGCAAATAAATGTATCACAAATAACAGTTTTATAAGGCTACTCTAAGAGGCAAAACACTGGACACTATCATAAACAATAGGCTTGCTTAAGGCGACACTTTCAATACAGTTCCATTATTAACTTGGTCTCGATTTACAAATTAACAATAATCAGCTAAAACAACATGTGGGGCAGCAGTGTAATAATACTCTGTTTTTAATACATTCAGTTGGCTTTTTTGTCAGACTCACTTATTTTTTCAAACCAGAAATTAATTTAAAAAAGACGGTAATTTATTATCCATCTTTTTTTGTAATCATGCACAAGCCCTGCATTACTTTGCAGATTCTGTCCTCAAGGTTTTGGGAATTCTCAGTAGAGCAACCACAAACTTGTCCTCAGAATTAATTTGTCAAAAATGTTTAATATGCAGATTTACCGTTGCACTTTTAGCCCGCGGAGGACTCGCTCATGTGAGACGTGACTCTGTTTGTGACTGTTATCAGAGACTCCAGGCTGCAGCGTAGTTTAAACACTTCATCAATAAACTTGAGAATTACACAGATTTACACCTGGCAGCATTTTCAAATGACCAGTTTTTGTTTTCGGTCTGCTCCGAGGTCCACAAGCCTTTGAGATCTCTCTCTCCCTCGCTCGCTCTCTCTCTCTCTCTCTGTGAATCTGACGCTCTCCCTCTCGCTCTTCCCCTGTAGCCTCAGGACTACAGTGTTCTTTAGTATCTTTAAATTAATATCTAGTGTCCTCACGTCTTTCGTTTCATTGGGACATTTAGAAATCATAATCTCTATGCCCTAAAAACTTGAGACGCATCCCTTTAAATGAGATAACATGACTGATATTGATAAAGATGAAAAAAAGAGATAAAACATCTGTGCTGCCACAAATACCAGTCACTGAGGCAGAGAGGAAGAAGATGACAAAAAGGGAAACTTTCATATGAACTCCATGCTTCAACACTGTAGAACACATTTGGTCCATTCAGTCAGACCTCAAGTGGTAATAATTATCACCTGATTGCAGTTATTTGATGTGTCATAATTCCCTCCATTAGGTGAATTAGAGGCTGGAGGAGTGCAGCTGAAGTGAGTGAAAAAATTTACAATAGCCTCTCTTTTGCTCTTTTTTTCTCACTCTCTCTCTCACATGTAATAATTTCCAGAGTTGAAATTAACATCATATACAAAAGCATTTTGAATCTTGCTTTATTGTGACCTTTATGCATAATTTATTGGTCTTCATCTCCTGTTTATGCTGGTATGGTGACTGTTTGTCGACCAGTTTTTAGGGGCTGACATAAACCCCCTTTCAAACTGGTAGTGTAAAGGCTGATTCATACTTATGCCTCGTAGGGGTGACGTCGACATGAGCACCACATACTTGTGCGTCGAAGTGTCCGTGACACACAGCAATTCTCCGCTGAAACGCTTGTGGGCAGTGTGGTCTCTCTGATAGCTGGTCGTCTGCTTCCGGCCCCGCTACAATCTCTGTTTACATTTCCACAGAGATTCAGTGCGTGTTATGTTAATCTACAGCTGATACATGTTACTGTTTATCATACAGACATGATTACATGAAGAATTGAGAGGAGGAGATGAAATACATGGCCGATGAGCAGGGATCCCGGAGGTGTTTTAAATGCGGGAAATACCAGAGGCCAAGCGGACCAAATACGGGGCTTGTAGTCCGCGTTGATTCTACTGGTAGTTACATTTTGGAGCTACGTGCTTAGGCCTCTGCATAGGTACGGAAACTACGTGGACCCCCAGCGTAGGCTACGCCGTTGATTCGACGCAGAAGTATAAATCAGCCTCAATTCACAAAGACAGAATGGTCGGGTGTAGCCCATCAGACCTTTAGCAGGCTGAGTAAGTAGTAATAGAGGCGTAAAGAATGAAAAAGCTGCCACCTTATTGGATAGTTTGAATATGGATTTTAATGAAGGTGGGACTCTCTGGAGTGGTTAAAAAGCTGAAGATTCTTTGCCTTGTTAGATGAGTAACAAGGCAAAGAATCTTTGGATCATGGCTTGATCCAAAGAGGCAACTGGACGGGAGGTGGTAGAAATTATTGAAGACGATTCCCCTCTACTTTGAAAGGCTTGTCAGAACTAAAGAAGCATTTCCAAGGAGAGGTGAATTGCTTCAAGAATTTCTTTCAAGAGTTGCCTTTTTCAGATATCGAATTACCAGGGCCTGGATGACTGAGACCCTTCACAGACAGATGAGTAGGTACCACTCTAAAGCCCCTTTCATACATGCACAAAACTCCTGAAATGTTCTAAATATCTTGATGTAACCATGGCATGTTAGGGTCATTGTTAAAAAAAATAAATGGAGAAAAAACAGAGCCGGAGGAGTAGAGTTTAGAGTAATGAATTTGTGAGAATACAGTTGCAAACAGTGGATCTGTGGGAAAAAAGCTTGCAAACTGAAAAAGTAGCAAATTAGTTAAAAAAAAAAAATCTAGACTTTTTCCTGACTCCCTGTAAAATGTCCACAAGAAGTCGGGGCGAGTGGATGTGTGAATGCAGCAGGTAAAAGACAAAAAAGCGGATCCTCGATCAACTGCAGTTTGTAGCACTTCCGCACTTGTACTCATATTTTTAGACCGGGTGTTGCCACTTGGACGGGACAGCTTAAGAGAGACAGGAAATGGTGGGAGTAAAGAGAAGTGGAAGACTTGTTGTAACAGGTTGTGGCTGGGAGTCAAACCAGCTATCGCTGCAACCAGGACAATGACCTCCCCACATGGGTTGTGATTTTAAACTACCAAGCCAAGGTATGCCCCAATGTTGTTACCCTTAACATGTATACATGCCATACAACAAAACACCATAGATTCCTGCTTTTGAGAACATTTTAGAAATAAATTCACTCATATGTCACTATTGTTACTTATTCTTTGATCTCAAGTGTTAGTTATGGCTGCGAGGTTCTTCTGCTCAAAACTTTCTATGAGTGACAGCCCTTGAACTGTTTTGATTGTAACGTGAGTGCAGTGTAAGTGAAGACAAGAATTATAAAGTTACTCTAAATGTGGATCAGAGTGTAACAGTTAGAGGGGCGGTTAAGAGGGCAAAGTGGAGCTAAATTGATGGTATGGATGGGTGTTCTATCTAATAGATATAATTATGATTCAAATAATGATATCAAATTAAAAGAGCTATTCTTGGTGATGTATCAGTGATAGGGACTACAGGGAGTGATTGCTAGGTGGGTTAAGCAAACTGTCTCTTAACTATTGTTCATATGACTCTCTTTGCCTAACTTTCAGCAAAGCACCCCTTTCTCTCAAAGTTCGAAGAGCTTTCCATCAATTATTCAGTAAAAGTGGGCCTTTGCTTTCTCTGAGAACCTTGAGAAACCTTGAGGTGCGTCAATCCATTGGGCTGAAAACTCTGATTTGTTCACTGACCATTGTGCCAGAAAGTTCATTGTTAGTGAGCTCACACATGCTCACAGAGGAGCAGCTGTCTGATTGGCCGGTTATCACCGTGACATCAAGACATTCCAGTGGACACACTGTCAAGTCGATTTTGTCCACGTTGACATTGTGCATGAGGGGCATCTGCTGCAAAGCAATCAGAGGAGGAACGTCAGCTGAGGTCTTTGGATATGGAATGGTGTAAGGTTGTTTTTCATTCTAAGATCATGGAGCGTGTCTCCTCTCATATTCCCTTCTCTCATTCACTGGTGTGTTCATTTATTTATGGATCTGGCTAGGCAACCACTGGAGAATTCACATCAGCCTTCCTCGAGAGGAGCCCTGTCACATCTACATATTTTTAATAGCTCATAACTCAAACAGTCCTGGCTTGACGTGTTCCATCTAGAAGATGCAACACTTGGTCCGACATCAAACTTTCTGACTGAATCCGTTGGAAATGTGTCTTAATAACCTTTAATCTTGTTCCTCGTCAGATGTTTGTCACCTCAGTATTCATTATGAAGAGCATGTGCAGTAAAATAAACAGCCTAATATTGCTTTTGATGTACAGTTTCTACCTCAGCTTTTTAAAGCTTCAGTCTACTACAGGACTCCGCTTGTTTCCAAATCTTTATTGATTGGCAATTGCACATACACGCTTTGCTGAGACAATAATAGTTGTATGCCATTAATTTTAAGCTCCAGTAGGCGGAATGTACTCTATGGTCCAGATCTATCCCTACAAAGCTGGCAGGCTGCCATTTTGGTATATTCCTCCTCCTCTGGCCCGGAGGATAAAACTGTTTTAACAGCCAAATGAATCAGGGATGCAACAGCTTCCTGCCAGCTTTGATTTCAAGTCAATATTTACTCCCAAGATTAAGAGAAGTGAAGAGCTGCAGCAGCTATTAAACAGAAGATTTAGCACCGCTCCCGAAGAAACACTCGCCTTTTTACAGAAGTTCAGAGCTTACAACAAAAAGCTAAGTATGCAAAAAGTCACACAACAGTAATCAAAGCGAGTTACACGAGCCACAACAGAAGTCTTCACAAAGAAACACCCTCTGTGCAACATGGACTTGTTGTTTGGTTAATGTACAACAAACAGAATCACATTCTGTTTTTAGCTCTATCTCACATGACCACTACACCGGGCGCTGCATGTCCCTGGTGTTGTCCATGTTTTATAATTCACAAACTGTTGTATTGTAGGTACTCATCTTCTGTTAAAGACAAAATAAAAGTTTATTTAAAGGTCAAACTTTTAATATGGGATTGCTACTACAACTACTTTTGGTTTAGCTTAGCACTGAAGTCATCATTCTACAGATTTCCCTCACATCAACCCCCTTGTTGATACTAGTCATGGTTTGGGGTGGAGATGGTTCATTTGTAATGATTTGATGTCATTACAAAGACTCCCAGACTGATCTGAGTCCTGGTTGACATCCCTATGCATACTTTTCCATTTTCTACGGTCACTTTCAGTCATGTTTTTGGTAAATAAAACACATTATTGTACAAAATATCTAGCTGATTGAAGCTTCTGTCAGGAGGTTAAACAGGAAGTAGTTCTATACGTTTTTTATGACTGGGTCAACATACAAGTGTCTCCCCAAACAAACCATATTCACCCAAGGTTCTCATTGAAACTCACATTTTCCTTTACCTAACATTAAATATGAACACATCATGATAACATTCAAAATACCTTTGCCTAGTTGTCATTTACTGACCCGACCTTGGACACATCTTAATGTAATCTTCAACCTTGATTGGATTGCTACTAACTACCTCCTATCCTGCTGATTTTAACAGATTTCAATTAGCCAATTTTGGGAAAATGTATCTCATGTGTTTCAAATGAGCTAACAGGACTTCATACAAAGCTTGGCAATGGACGTTGTGTTAGCCTGCTTGCAAGAAATTATTATTCAACATAAATTGCTTTTTGTTTCTCCATATCAGTTTTTCAGTTGAATGTAGCAAAACTTTTGACCTCTATGCATGTTCAGCCAACCTCACAAACCACTAGCCACCAGAATTTTTCTTTGTGTAATTGACTCAAAATTCACTTGTTGTATTTAGACCGCTGGCTAAACTTGCATATAACCGCTCAGAGGGATGTGTAACCAACACAGGCACATGGAGGTTAACCTGCAGGCAGACAAAAGGCTGCTGGTTTAGCTCTGCTAATGTTAAGCAAACTTGAAACCCACAAATTTGACATCTTTTAGACTCTATAATCCCGTGTTTAGCCGTGTTAAATAATAAATTGAGATCAATGTAGACTATTTTTTTAGGTTTTTGTTTCACCTTTAGACTAGTCAGTTAGTTTGAATTTCATTTTTTGTTAAAACACCAAGAAGATTAGTCCTTTAGGAACATCCTTACTCAATAGCAGCATCAATAAGATCAAACATGATTGATTTTTGGTTTTGACAAATGTGGAATTGGGTCCTTTTGAAGATCCAGGTTTTGCTATTAGTTTTCAATGTATTTGTCTGTAAATAGTTTATAATATTAGCGTTAAAAAAGGTTAAACTCTGATCCTAACACAGACACCTGACCCATGTATGAAGGATTCACAAGATGCAGGCTAGCATGTTAGCCCACACAATGTTTCACCTTCTTGATATCAGCCCCACTGTTGACAGTTCACCATCTTCAAGACTGAAACAAACCAGTTTGAGTTTAGAACTTTTTTTTTTTTTGTTGATTGTTACTGTTCTGGTTTTTGTTTTGTTTTTAACTCTGTAAACCACTTAAAATTGCTCTTTGAATGATGCTTCATAAATAAACTTGCCTTGCCTAATTCAAACAGAATGTCTTACTGCTACTTTCCAAATAATACATTCAACTGCTGACCCATGGGTGTGGTTTTATTTTGAAACAGCTAGCAGCAGATACTTTTTTGTAGGTTAACAAGGAGCAGTCAAAGCGAGCTTTCAGATGGAGAGCTGCGGGCGACATGCTGTAGCCTTTCAACTCCTCAGCAAGGTGAAAGAATCCTAAGTGCTCTTGGTGTTTCATCTTGTATCTTATACTGCCCTTATTCTTTTGTCTGTATGAAGTCAGTTTCTTCTTCCTGTTCATCCTCTTTCAACATTTTGAATTACACATAATGTAAAAATTTGAAAATGCAGCCTCTGCTTCAACTGATCTTAAGAATGATATTTCCTTAGTTTCAGGCAGTTCTTGTCTGTAATTCAGAATGACTTACTGATGAGGTTGTAAGAATGTTTGATACATCAGAACCTGGAGATACCACATTTTAAACAGTACTATCTAACATTTTTACACTTCCATAACTTAACCACTTCCAAAACGTAAAAGGAAACTACAGATCTGCCGTCTTGTTTTTAAAGTGGGGGGCAAAAGTGGGAGCAGTGGTGATGGAATGAGCACTGCTAATTAAAACAAACCAGTGAAACAGAAAAGTCATACAACAATTTCTTAGTTTTCTTTGTGGTGCATAACTGCTGTGAAACAAACTACCAGGCTCACACCTCTGCACAAATGTGCAGGACTATTCTCATTCAGAGATCAGCAAGAAACAAAATTTGGTGAAGTCATTTTTGGCATCTACTAAAGATAAACAAAATACATTTCCCTCTGTTGCAGACAGATTGGGAGCAGGGGGATTGCTGCTTTTTCTTCAAGTCCCAACCTACAGAGTGTTGGCTGTGAGCTCCAGACCACTGCACAATGATAGACACATAAATCTCCCAAACACAGCAGCTTGATGAGAAAATCAGGATACAAAATCAGGATACAAAATCAAAATACAGATAGAGGGATACAGATGCTACCACACACTCAAACTGGATTACATGTGTGATGCCTTTTAAAGAAACACCCTTTCTTTAGCTTTTTTACTACTATAAACATGATTTCACAAGTTGGTTTGTGTTGGTCACTTTTTTTGCACCAGCATTAACCAACTTTTGGTTCCCACATAAGTCGTTCCTTTCTTGTTGCTTTGGTATGGAAACAGGTGTTGACCAAGCGGCAACCTCCGGTCTAAAAATATGAGTCCAATGCAGAAGTGCTAAAAACTGCAGTTCATCAAGGATCTGCTTGAGGCTGGCTCCGGAAGTACCGGAAACCACATACACACCAATTCAAAAAGACGATCTTTACAGCAGAAATAAACATGTTTACAGCCTGGTACAAAAGATGAGTGTAGTCTGGGTAGCTCATTTCTCGCTCATTTCTCGATCTGTGAATTTTTTTCTATCGCTGCAATTTTGAAGATTTTGAGATTACGAGTCTTCCACAATGAGAGGCACAGCTGACTTGATTGACACGCGGGAACACTGTAGCTGTTGGCAAGGAGGCTCAATGCCCGCCTCTTTATGTCACAATCGCTGCCGCCGCCGATTGGCCTCAAAACAGCTCTTCAGAAACAGAAGGGTGACGTCACGGATATACTATGTCCATATTTTATAAAGTTATGGTGTTGACATCATTGAACTTTACTAGTATTTTAACAAAGCATTAAAATGATGTCATAGTAACACCCTACCCCCATCAGCACCATTAACTTCAGGATTTTCCAGGAAATTCAGGTCAGGTGTCTCGACTCCTGACTAACACTAACCTAAAAATATGTTATATTCCAAGAAAGATTTCTCCTCATGTGAATGTAAGTTATATTATTTAATATCTACTGTGTGTGTGTGTGTGTGTGTGTGTGTGTGTGTGTGTGTGTGTGTGTGTGTGTGTGTGTGTGTGTGTGTGTGTGTGTGTGCACAGCAAGAGTTAGTGCGGTTACTTCATTACAAGCAGCAAGAACTACAGAGAGTATGTGTTGCTGCTAAGGCATTTTTCAAGAACTTATGAAACTGCAGAAAAAAAATAAGAACAGTTGATGTCACTGAGATGCTCCCAACTTACAGTCATAATAACCTGAAATTGTTCTCTTACCACTACTAGACCTTTTTTGTCACCAGATCAGAGTGTAAAAAAGGTAGAAAACTTTACCCAGCAGCAATAAACTGGAAACCCTTTCTATACATTAACTCTCAACATTTATGATCAACCTTTGCTGAAATACTAGAAACCGAAACAAAAGTCAGAGAAAGAAGAAAACTTCTAGCTTGTTGGTTTGGAGTTAGATTAACTGTAAGCATGTATATTCATGATGCTTTGATAGTCTTGTTTTTCCCTAGTTTGGAAGTGTAACCACAGGAGTTCCTTTTAAATGGTAAATGGACTTGTACTTATATAGTGCTTTTCTGGTCTTTCTTACCACTCAAAGCACTTTTACACAACTCGTCACATTCACCCATTCACTCACTGATGGTAGAGGGTGCTACAGTAAGGGACCATCAGTGTTAGCTAATCTCATTTGTTCACATTCACACACCTCTGAACAACAGAGGGAGCAATTCGGGGTTCAGTGTCTTGCTCAAGGACACTTCGGCATGTGAGTGCCATAGCTGGGATCGAACCGCCAACCTTCCAATTCATAGACAACCGACTCTACCCACTGAGCCACAGGTGTGGAGAACATCTGAACATGTGGGCACAGTATTATAATGAATGGCGTCCACAGAGGAGGACATTGACATGACATCAGTGTCATCAGCACATGTTCCTGAAAGAGCATCATCCATCAAATGCTATCGACAAAGCCAGTCACGCCAAGATTCATGACACTTCATCATGTTACACTGAGAACATGTTATTCAGTCTACCTTTTAATTAGAATAAAACATTCGTTTTCTTAGCTATTCAGGGGAACAACATTATCCAGACAGCAGACTAACTGCGGTATTTTTCCAAACTCAGAGTCTGAACCTGGTGCTTTGGGTCTGAACATTGTGGAGTCATGTCTGCTTACTCAAAGAGCCAGCGTCTGACAGCAGTGAGTTATGAGATGCCATGACTTCAATCTATTGCACCACACAAATATTGGCTGACCTTAATTTCTCTGCTTATAAAGCTCTGTGCTGCAAGGTATTTGAGTTACATACCTGTCTTGTTCTTTTTGCACCCTGCTTCCCTTCCTCTGTCTCTCCCTCTTTCTCTTTGTAACCCATTGCCCATCATTTGTCTTGTCAAAAGCAGAGGGTACACAGGTTAAAGGCAGTGGGTGGGTGGGTGTGTTTGTGTGCGTGATTACTGAAACTGCATGCAGAAGGTGTCTGACCTGTTTCAACAGGGTGCTTTGTGTGTATTTATGGCACTCTGAGGTATGAATTCAATAGTATAATATCTGAACCTCGCACAAAGGGTGCTTCATACACTATTCAGTCTGTTGAGATATTTTCAAAATATGAATCCTCCAAGACACAGGTATAGAATAACAGTGCTGCTTTTCACAAGACAGATTTGTTCTTTGATATTTTGCTCAGGTGTTCTTCTGCTTTTATTTAACATATTTATGAGACAGTGGATAGAAAATAATAGAGGTATGAAAGATGTAAGACTGCACCTGGTGTCTTTTTTATGTAGTAGAATTTGTGAGAGAGAAAATTGGCTGCAAGTGACTTAAGTAATGATGATTTTAAATAAGTAAAAAGCATTTTTTTAATGCATCACAGTCAAGTCTAGATTATCAGTCTGTGCACTGTGGTGCAAAATTCAAACCCTCAAAGCTTCCCGTTCATCCCTGAAAAACAATAAAATACGACACAGAAAGCCATCAGCAGGGACTAAAACTAAGGGAACATTGGTTTAAATGATAGAGGCATGAGTCAGTATATTTCAGAAATTCTAGTGAACATCACAGAGATACAATCTACTTTGTTACCGTCAGCTGAAGGTGAACTTGAACCTGACATTTCTCATTTGAGAAACTGACATTTTTTGTCCTTGTGGTAAATAACAGCTAAAAGCAAAACTGAATGTTGTCAAGGAAACCTCCATTTTAGGAATGGTTGAATACGTGTCAGCCTGGATGACTTATCCTCCTTTTATGTTAGAACGACAGAGACGAAATAAATAAGTGCTTCTGAATGGTTGAAGCAATGTTGGTGCAGTGAAGCATGACCAGAGCTGAGGAATCACAGGGTCATTTCAGTGTTCACATTGAGAGGTTTAAAATTTGGTTACGTTTTATTGCAAGGGTGTTTATGTCATCAGCAAAAAAAAAAACAACCATATGCATAGAAGTCGTATCAATATTCACCAATATTTAGCAAAGATCTATCAATGCATAGTGAACCTGCAAAGGACTGAAACAGCTGTCCTGGTTTGATGGCTGAATATTAGGATTCATGACAACATCACAAATCTACTATTTCACACAACCTGGCATGCCAGATAGACTGTTTCACATGTCAATGGCATGGAGTGTTTTTCACATCCATCTGGGCAACACCCCAAATATGGTGTTTGGGATAGGGGAAGGCTTTAAAAAAAACTTGGAAGGTGATTGGTTGAACGTTCTGTCACATTCATCATGGGCCAATCAGAGCAAAAAAAACAACAACATGGAACGTGGGTAGAGTTGGTTGTATCCATTTGGAAGGTTGGCGGTTCGATCCCAGCTCCTGCAATCTTTTATTTAACCTTTATTTAACCAGGTAAGTCATTAAGAACAAATTCTTATTTCAAGTGACGACCTGGAAAAAGGCACAGCCTTTTATGGGGTAAAGGGTCAGGGATAACCACATGCCGAAGAGTCCTTTGGCAAGACACTGAAACCCAAATTGCCCCTGCTGTTGTCCAGGATGTGTGAATGTGTGTGTATGAGATTAGCTAATACTGATGGTCCCTAACTATGGCATCCTCTGCCATCAGTGTGTGAATATGAATAATGAACGTACCAAGAAGTGTAAAAGCGCTCTGAGTGGTCAGATAGTCAGAAGTCCATTTACCATTTTATTATTACTAGGGATGCAAATTTCAAATATTTTCCGTGATCCATCTTTGGAAATGTTAACGATAAAAAAACGTAAAGGTTTTCCATGTCAAAAATAACGCCAAATGCTTTTTTTCCCCTGAATCAAATTTTCCTTCATGACACTGTATATAACTCATAATCTCCGCGGACAGAGTCATAAAAGTGAAGGCTCAGACTTCAACAAGGGAACTGAACAGAAACATATTTCAGACTCACAGGCTGTTTTCGAAACCGCCTACTATACTAGCAGTACGTACTGATTTGGCCTAAATTCAGTATGTAGTAAGTAGTATGTGAAAAAGAGCAAAATCTACAGTATGCCAAAACTCCCCGGATGTCTACTGATTTGGTAAAATTTCACAGTACGCATCGGACCAATCTGCCCCACGTACTGTTTCCCACAATGCACAGCGCTCGTTCCGCTTTTTCTTTTCCCTTCTTTTTTTGACGGGGGAACTCAGTTTTTAGGTGCTGTGAAAATTCTTGAATTCCATATAAACCACTTCCTAACTTTTTAAATCATTAGTGATGCTAAAGAAGCAGTTTATCTATCAGCTTGGTCTTTGTCTACTTCCGCATTCCAAAACCGGAAATTCAGTGACGTCTGGCCCAACGTACTGCAACACAGATCCAACAGAACAGTCATACTACATACTAAATTCAAACACAGTAAGCAGTAGGCAATACCTTCTGCCTACTACATTAGTAGGTAGTATGTAGCAGGCCGTTTCGAAAACAGCCACAGTGTTCAGTTTTCTGTCTACTCGTTCTTATTGAATAATAAAAAAAAAAGCATGTGTACATGGTCAGGTGTCAGCCGGGGCGCAACCAGGTCATAATCAGTCCGCCGGCAGAGAGAAAAAGTGCTTGTGGAGACCTGTCACTCAGCTGCAGCCCCCAGCTGAGCGTCTCCGCTGTGCACAACACCTTCAGTCAGCTGATTCACAACGAATAATGCTTTAAACTTAAAACACCTCCATGCTAGCTAAACGAAATATGAGACCACATGATGTTTGTTCCATGTGATATAAAATGAAAACAAAAAATCTGTTCGAGTAAGGTCTTAACAATCAATTAATCCATAATAGATTAATTGTTGACATCCCTAATTATTACCATTGTCATATCAATACACGATTTTTGATGTTTCTTTAAAGAAACTGTGTGCATTAAATATCTTCGCTCTTTGTTTAATAAAAAAATGTTGTCCAGTTCTGATAAAACTGATGCTAAAGCTGCATCCCTGCTAACCACTTCAGGGGCCGCCTTTGTTTACATGCTTGCGCTTGATTTGAGCGCCCGTAGCCACTGCCTCTTCCTCCTTCAATGATGCTTATTGGTCCAGTCATGATCTACCCAAGAACAAGCTTGAAGCCTTACAAGATGGATCCGCATGATGACAGACATGTAATCTGTTCAATCCATCTGCTTTGCAAGGTTATTTTTCATGTCCATGTTGCAGGAAAGGTCAAAGACAAGAAAATGTTCAACAGATGTTTTAAGAAAAGCTCTTTCCTTTAAGTGTCAGTTACAGATACAGATGAGACAGGCCAAAATTCATGGACAGCATTTTTTTTTTTACAAAAGTATTGACGCCAGTAATCTCTGAAAATAATCCAGTTATGAACGTTAACAAGAAGTCTTTGCTCATGAACATAACATAGAAAAGCAGAGAAAGGTCTGACTCTCGACTCCTTGGCAGGATGTCAAATTTTACATCCACAACAAAATTTGTGAGAAAATATTGAGTTGATGTAATAAAAGCTTTTTTTTTTTAAGTACAAAGCCCTTTAAAATATGCAACTACAAACACACTTGGCTTGTTATCCTTCAGAGTGATGAGTTAAGAAAGGTTCTACAATTTCTTGGCAGTGAAACATTCCCTCTCAACAACTCTGTCGACAACAACTCATCATACTCATGAGCAAAGGGTGAAGAATGAAGCATTTTGGTGTATTCATCTAAAAACAACATGAAAAGAAGTCAAAGAGTGTATCTGAAAGGAAAAAAGGGAATTCCTAGCTTTTAACAAATACTTATATGTTGTTGTTTTTATATCAACTGGAACTAATTTTGTGCCTGATCTGGATCAGTAAAAAGTTTATTACACTCTCTGGGTTTTTCAGAGAGCAGATGTTTCATCAGGAACAAATACAGTGTAAGACAAATCAGCTATATATTGATCAGCACAGGCTCAGTTTATTATCTGCTCTTTTCCCTCTTTTTTAATCATCAACCTGATTAATCATGTCGGTAGTGAACACTTCAACCTGCAGTGATCTGTGGCACCACAGTGATTTGGTTTTCCCCCATGCTACTAAGTGCAAAGACTGACAATTCATTGTGTTCGCTGGAAAAGGAACATCAATGTGATGTTAATCACAGAAGTCATTTATTTCCCTTAAACTCTGGAGCCAGCTGGAGGCGGCAGCAATAACAGTACTCTGATACCCCTCTCCATAGCCACTCAATCAGGATATTAATTGCCCAGCGATGTCCCCCTGTTATCAATCTCTACCAATCACACTTTATTAAATAAAGATACAATTGCCTTCTGGCACACACACGTACACAACAATGGGCTTTATCATTATGTACCGGCAGGCGAAGACTCTACAGCCCTGGACACATTAAGATGATCAGCCAAAGACTGAAGCACTGCTATCTATGTTACACACATAGTCCAGGCTTTCCAATTAAAAATCCCCTTTGTGTTTGCCTGTCCACTACTGTTTGTGTGTTCTAGTGTGTGTGTGCTCACACACATATGGTCCAGTATGATAACACAGAAGGATGAAGCTAACATGACTAAAATACTGTTCAATATTTAATGCCGTAAGGAGCAGTTGTTACCTCCTCTGATGTACCTTGCCGTTTGATGTCTGTCCTACACACATGGGATGAGTCAGCGGCTTGTGGGCTGCCATGGAGTTATCCTTTTTGTTGATCGGATCTGCCTCACCGCCCACATAAAAAATTAGCAGATACTTCAAAAACCCTGACATCTTTAGGTTTATTGCATAATATGGGAGCAGAAACAACCTTGGCTGAGGGTTGATTGTCAATTTCATGCAGCTTGGAGTTGTGGAAAATGCTTTTAGTTTCAGGTTGGTAATTGAAAAGTGCTCAGAAGGCTTGTTTGCAAGGAGAATATGTAATTGCTCTCAGGGGTTATATAGCATATAACTTCAATTTTAGTGAATATTTTTGCATCAGGCCATTACACGGACGGGCTCTATAAACCGCATACGCCAGTTTTCACAGTTCATTGTGTTAAATTTTGCTCTTGAATCACAAAGTGACACAATGCATATCACAGAGGCTGCAGGAAACCGTGCAACGAACAAACAAAGGAGTAAAATTAAAAACTAACTGGTGCCTCTGAGTCCTTTGGGTCTCACACAATCATACAGGGGATTCTGAGGATGCCAGTTAAGACTGCACAACCAGATGGCTTCACTTGTGTCTCATATCCGTGCTCGTGCAAATGTTAGTATGTAGAACGCTGCAGGCGTGGAAACATGAAGTTAAATATGAAATTAATAAACTTTTGTTCAGTTTGTCAACTCCTCTGACTGAGGGCTAAAAAGAAAAAGTGGGACAGAAGCATGTCAAAAAAAGGTGAGGATGTTCACATCATTATCAGTGAAATGATTTCAATCCATGTTTCACATAGCCTTTGAGCACAGACAAAATTGAATGCTAGGTTCAAATTAATTGCCTTTGTGCTGTTATCATCCTCCCACAGAATGGCTTTTATCAAAATCATTATCTAATGGCTGAAAAGTTCTGGTTAAAGCTTGTGCAGCTAGCAACAACTCACTCATACTCAGTCTCATGAAAGCTTAAATGACCCACATCCATTTTCCTCCCACACCCTCGCCTTCCTCACTGACACTACAGCTCAACATAATGCTGCAGCACATTACCCAACAAAGAGAGAAAACGAGGAGAATTGCACCTAATACCTATGTCAAGGTTCATCCGTCATTATGCTGACCCTCCCACTCACCTTGTATCCATGGGTGACCCTGTGTCAATCATCGGCCAGGTGTGTTAAGTACTGCAGCCAATTGAAGCCTTGCCTTTAAATCACTTTCAAACTGCCCTGCCTTTGAACCCTGCATTAAGGTCGTCTCATGTGAAATATTTTTCTAAATTATGGATAATTTCAATGCCCTTACCAGAGCACAATCAGAGAAGTGTTGGAAGTCTGAAAGAAGGGAATCTTTAATGTTTTTTACTCAGTGTGAGTCTTACAGGACGCCACTAAAAATCTCAAGAAAATACAGTTTTAAACCCAACTAGAAATCCATTTTTTAAACCCAACTAGAGAATTAATATAATAAAATCTATACTGCTACACACTAGAGACTGAAAGGGCTGGAGTGGTGCCCTGTGGGTTGTAACCACAGGTTGGCCTTATTATTGTTATCCAGCGTATGTAAATGCAGGTACTTTACAGAAGCCACAGGTTGGCCTCATTACTGTTATTCAGCGAATGTAAGTGAAGGCACTTAGCAAAGGCCACAGGTTGTAGGTGATTGTGGCGGGCTTGCATAGGGGTAGTGCTATAAAAGCCTGACTGCAGCCACAACTCAAAGCTGGACCGTTGTATAACACAGTTAGTTAAACTACGCCTTATGCTCTATCTTGTCTCCTTTGTTTGAAACTCTGGATACTTACCTCTTGTTCCCTGTGCTGCAGATCCCTGACCAACTCTGCCTGCTCTGTGTGCATCTTCGCCTGATCCTGCAACACTCTGAAATTACTCCAGCACACCTCCTCAGCCTGCCTTCCCTCAAACTCTCCCCTTTTTTCGGACTGTCAGCACAGGTTCACTGCTCTCTCTCTGGGTCAGCTTATTTTTTTGTGAGTATAGGTCTTTGTAGTGATTGTAAATTTATCGTGTTGGTTTATTTAGTCTTTTGTAGACTTTCTGTCCTTGTCATAGGTCGTTTTCTCCCTAGTTTAAGTTGTTTTTGCCCTGCCTCCTAAGTTACCATTTTCTACTGCCAGTGCTTTACTTTGATCTTTTGTTGTAAATTAAAATCCTTATTGTGCATCGGCTGGTCCTCTGTGTCTCTGATCCGCTCTGTGACAGTACAGTCCAACCATGATAAACTCAGCAGACAATAAGACCAGCGCTGACAAAGTGGCCCCCCTTATTACCATCCAGCAAGCTATTACTAACCAGGGAGCCATCTTAGGTAAGCATGAGGATTTGCTACGCGACTTAGTCAGAAGTAATATCGCCTTGTTAAATCAGGTTACCCTACAAAAAACCTGGATGACAATTAGACTACTCAAACTCAACAGTAAAAAAAAGATGGAGCTCATGGTTGTGTGTCCCAAGGCACTGCTCAGGAAGGTTGGAGATCTCCTCCTCCATGTGGATGGCTGTTCCATCTCCCCATCTCCTGAAGTCCGCAACCTGGGTGTCATTCTTGACTACCCCCTCTTCTTCCGGTCACACATCAAATCTGCTCTCTACCACCTGAAAAACATCTCCCATTCATAACCTCCCAGCTAGATTACTGCAATGGAGTCCTGTTCAGGGTACCCAGCAATGCCCCGGACAAAAAATGCACCTTTTCCTCAAGGCCTTTCCCCATTAGCTAGTTTTATCCCCACCTACCCCCCTGACCCCCAACCTGACCCTGTGAAGCAACATTGGGTTTCTTGAAAGGCGCTATATAAATCCCAGTTATTATTATTATTATTCCATGGGCAACCCGATAGTTGCCGGTCAGTACACACGCAGGAACATCACAATCGGGAGGAAGCATTGGTACACATGTTCATTGAAACGGGGATGTCCACACGTCTGAGTGAGTCAATAGCCTTCAAAAAGTTCAGCAATTCACTCAAACCAAAATTCAAAACACCCGGAGCTGCAAGAATCAATAGCCTTATTGCGGCTAAGATGGATACAGCACGGCAGAAACTGAAAGAGATCATACGTGAGGCGAGGAAGCTGACCCTATGTGTAGATGGCTGGAGCAAAAGAGGATCAATAGCAACTTTCATTGGTGCGTCAGCTTGTTTTTACCACCCGCCCGGAGGCCAGGTACGCCATGCTCTGCTTAACCTGCACCGAATGGAGCACCCACACACCTGGGAGTCCATTGCCAGCTGCATCGATCACACATTTGATGCATGGGGTATAGGAGAAGAAAAGGTGTTGATCATTGTGACAGATAAGGGCTCCAATATCGTCAAGTCTGTGCAGCTGCTGAGGGATAGAAGGCGAGAGCAGAGTGGCGAGTCAGAAGATGCTGATACAAGAAATACTGGAGATGCCCATAGGAAAAGAAATTTAGAGAGGAGATCTCAAAAGTGTTTCATTTATGTCTCCTAGACAACAATGAGATCTGTTTGAAAGCAAAATGAGACTATAGCTTATGTCTCCTGTTTCTCATTCTTGCGCCCAGAAAAAAGTTACAAAAAGTCTCAGCTTAGTCTACCTTTCAGTTCAAAAGGAGATCTCGTCAAAATCTGAAATGATTCTCAGGTATTTCTTAAGTTTTGTGACTCCTTTTGAGCTCAGGTGGAGAAATCAGGGAGCTTTCTCAATTGTCTCAATCTAACCTCATCCATTTGTTTTTGTCAGACTCAGGTGAGCTCAGATGGAGCAAAGAAAGAGCCTGAGCTCATCTTTCCATGAACATTTGTAGTGCCCTGCAAAATTAAGATTTCAATGAAATTGTCCACAAACTTACAATTCTCATTAAAACATTTGAACCACTTGTAAGATCAGCTATTTAGATGTCAAACGATCTCTTCTTTGACTTCACAATATGGTCATTCCTTTCCAAGTCTGTTTTTGAACAAAACAACTTCACAAAGATTTAGTGTCTTTGAGAGAAATTGTAAAAGATAGAGATTTCATACCAGGTATGACAGACGTTTTATTTGAAATATGGGCCGCAAAATGACTGACCAGATTTAGCCAGATTATTACAATTAAAGGGGTGGATTGTTTTGGGCGCTGTTGGCCTAGCGGTCTAAGCGCCCTACATACAGAGGCTACAGTTCTTATCGCAGGGGTCGCCGGTTCGATTCCCGACAGGTCAACCATTTCCTGCCTGTCTTCCCCCACTCTCTACTCCCCACATTTCCTGTCTCTCTTCAGCTGTCCTATCAAATAAAGGCCAACAATATATTTTAAAAAAGAGAAGAAAATTAGCCATTAATGAGATCTCTCATTTAAGTCTCAAATAAGACTCATGTCATGGTCTCAACTATTTCTCCTGGTGAATTTTAGGAGGAACTAATGAGAAACGAATGAGAACAATTTGAAACTTGAATGCAGCTGAAGTAAGAATCTCAATTTTGTCTCCAGAGACTTAGAAGAGAAAGCCTTGAGCAGTAAAATGTTCCTATGGGGGGACAGGATGAACTGTGGACGGGGTCAGAATCTGAGGAGTCAGACGCAGAGGGTGAAGAGAATGGAGGCCTCGGTAAGTGTGGCTATAGAGACAAATGTATTTGTTTGTCTTAATGATTGCTTTTGTATTTTGGATATAGAATGTCACAATGATATAAAGTGTGTGTGTGTGTGTGTGTGTGTGTGTGTGTGTCAGACAGAAAACAGGCGTTAGTGTCCATTATTCACAAGCCTGGTTGCTTGGTGAAAAAAGAGTTCAATAGAAACATGTAGCGAGTAAAAACCTTGTTTGCTTGTTCTCTTTTGCTGCATGTATGCTTCAAATATCGCAGAAAGAAGGCAAACATTCACACAGTAATTCACATCGTGCGTCTTTTCTTTGAATTCTTTTTAAGAAGAACGGAAGTTTAAAAAACTCTTCAAACTCTGCAGAATCTGACTAACAATCTAATTAGAGCCCTGTGCATGAACACTGCCTCATATTTCTGAAGCTACAGACTAAAGTTTCCTTTGTGTGAATATGATTATACTGCTGCCCTTGAGGGACACTGTTTTGAAGTGGACTTGAAAAAAATTAGGATAGGTGACTGCTGAGTATATGTATTGCTATTCAGTGGACTCATTTCCCACTTAAAATCATGACCATTTGGGACCTCATTTAAGGCTGACTAAAGGTTCATATTGAGAATCTGAACTTTAAGCTATTATCACTGTAATAGGCAAAAAATCAGAGCACTGCTTTCAAAAGTCACCAGAAAATGAGAGCTTAAAGGTAGCTTTTAAAAAAATTGCATCCTGCAGGAATATACAGAGTGAAAGGAGAAAGAGACAAGGTGGAGAGAGAGAGGAGCGGAAAGAGCAAGGAAGAGTGGTAAAGGGAAACCAGATGAATTTGGTGGTGATTTTCTCCATAACTTTAACCTGGGCTCTCTCCATTCCTGTCTCCTGCAGACAATGGAACGTTAGGCATGCTTCTGCCGGTGTCAATGGAAGACTAATGAGATGGCACCAGGCCCATGAATGGCTCATTGGCCTGATGCACATTACTGTCTGTAAGTGTTTCTTCATCCTGATATGGCCGGTCATGCAGCAGATCTTCTACCTGTATCAGAGATAGTGATGAATAACAGAAATTCGGAACATGATGGCCATGGTATACCATCATTACAACCAAGTGTTAAGGCCTGGGAGTTATTTTCCTGACTTCTACCTTGTTTGCTGAACTGTAACCATTTGCCATTTCACACACACTGGTTTAATTCATTCATTCAATGGTCACAGCGAGAGGTGGTGTCAAGTTAAAGCTCACAGCTAGAAGCAAAGCAATTCACTGAAAACAGTGAATTAAAGAGCAGAGCAGGTTTCTGATTTTCTTTTAGATATTCTCTAAATGCAATGGTGGACAAAATACATGTCACCATTACTTAAGTCAAAGTATAGATTCTTCAGGTCAAATATTATTCCAATACGAGTGAAAGTTGTTCAGTCAAATTATTACTTGAGTTAAAATACTGAAGTATTTGCTTTCAAAAATACTTAAGTATTCAAAGTACTGTTTGAAAAATCACAAAATGTTTTATTTTCACAATATATCAATGCAGGAAAGAATACATAGGAGTACATTCTGTTACATCATGTTTATTTAGAAACCATTACTTGAAATCTCTAAAAACTATACCATGGAATAAAAACAGGAACTAAGTTACTCCAAGCACAGACAACTTAGTTTGAAATGTTCATCTGGAATGAAAGAAATGTTACTTAGCTCAACACACTTTCTCAGGTTGCACAGTGAATTTTTGTTTGTTTGGGCAAACAAAGTGGGAAACAGGGAGAACATTTTAAACGATACGTATCATTCTTCATTTCAAAAACCTCTAACACGGGCTGAAGATATGGACATGGGTGTTCAGTTCATAGGGAGAGTTATAGCCATCATTACCACCTCTAAATGACCTGCCTGATCTGAGTGAAATCTGCTCTGTGTTTGCTCCACGTTCAACCATGGACACGCACAATATACAGGTATGACGAAACCACTGAGACAAACAGAACTACACAAACACATTTTACTGTCTTAGGGATCAGATTTCAGAAAAGAGAAGGAAATTCCTGAGCTGACTTCAAAGCAAAAGTAGTGAGTAACTAGAGCAGTGATAGAAATGTAGTGGAGTAAAAAGTACAATAATTGTCGTCTGAATGTAGTGGAGTAAAAGTAATAAGTTCCCCAAAAAATAATACTCAAGTAAAGTACAGATACTCAAAAAATGTACTGAAGTACAGTACTCAAGTAAATTTACACTGTTACTGTCCACCACTGTCTAAATGTAAAGTGGATGTAAAAAATGTAAAAATGTTGTAGTGGATGTTATCAGTGAGTCAACTTACAGATCTGTACTCATGCATCTTGACTTTTTGCTATTTTGAAATATAAAAGTTTGAACTGTAATTATCTATGTTGAGGGTGCATCATTTAATTAATCTCAGTCCCAGTTCGCATCACATTCAGTGCCATATATGGTGAAATTAAGTGGTGGAAAGACCCACAAGCTGTTATTTCACCTACAGTAATCAATACATAACATGGCTGTTTGCTGAAGTTGCTGCCCAAGTGAACATCAAGGCATTTAAATGTGCTCATTAGTGTCAAATCTACACTGCCTCGTGTCCACTCAGAGCCAACCAGAGACATAAACACCACCAGGCTGCAGCCTGAGAAAGAAGAAGCTGGAATGAAAACCGTATAAACAACCGGTCTTGTGGTACTTTCATACTGTAATTGAGCTAAAGTAAACATCAGCATAATTGTGAGATTGACCATCGCTATATCAAAACAGGGAGAATGTTTTGAGCAGGGAATGGGTAGAGGGTGTCAAGCACATATTGCATCAACATAAGAGCTGCTGTAAAGAAAACTAATTGCATGAAGTCTGGAGCCGATCCCATCTAAATTGGGCTTTCATATAGTTTCAAAATCTCTCATTATTTTCAGCTAATTTGGCGTCTGAAAACCACTGTAACTCTTCTTACTTTTTATCTTGTCAGCTCAAACCACATCTCATGCCAACTTATGTTATACTTTTCATTCATGAATAATTATCAGCGACTTTCTACAATAGACGTAGCCAAGAGACCATTTACCATTTCAGTCTTATATCTGCCCACCTGGGATATTTCCTCTTCTATTTTACGACATTAAAGTAGAATTGTGATTGATTCTTTCAAAGAGCATAGTACTATTTGAAAGCAAAAGGGTATATATGCAGCGGATACAATACCATACATTATCTATGACACTTCAAAAGGATGCTGCCCAGTCCCCTAAAGCTCATCTTCAGGCAAGATATGCTCCTTGGATCCACAGGCATGGAAATGAGGGCAAAGAGAGAGCAGAGTGAAGCACAAAATGAGAACACGCAGCATTGGGTGGTATTTCAGCATGGGATGCCCAGTCAGACTTCAGGGAGGTAATTAATTAACAACAACAACAAAAATGTCCAAGCCGAGACCTCCAGGGGCACCCTATACTTCCTCAGATCTCCATCCAGGAAATAGAGGGCTGGGCTGGGTTTTATTTGGAGCACAGATCCATCCAGAATTAATAATCCTGGAGATATCAAAAATGCTTCCAGGATTGGAAAGGGTTGAACAATTTCTGTCACTTTGTTATGTAACAACATCAGAAAACTGTCTCCCTGTATACAAAGTGATTGGGCCTTTGCTGTATATCATTTTACAGATATGGATTTATAACTGACTGTGCATTTAATCTCAATTTGTACCATTACATCATTTAGATGACACCCCAACCTTTCTTACTATATACTATTATTTTTAACCAGTAGAAGACCAATCTTTTCATATCCCATGCTCATGAACATATGGTATTTTATTTATTTATTTATTTATTTATCTGGAGTTCTTTGAAAGTAACAATTGGTTGAGTATCGGGGGAGTAGTGGATTTTTCTTCTTCTATTTTTCTGCTCTGAACTGTTTAAGATGAAATCACAATAACTGTGTTTCCCACAGAATGACGCTTTACCTGTGGCGTTTGAATGGCGAGGCGGATGGTAGGGATCAGGGCTTACGTTAATGGCCAGTTGCACGTGCAGTTGTCCGGAATATATAGATATGATTGGCCAAAATGTCCGGCGGTAAAAGTTCCAAATATGAACAAACATATTGCTCATAATTTAAAAAGTGCACATGTGGAGTTTAGAAGTGAACTAGTCTTTTATTTGGAGTCTACACTTTTACATACCAACATTTGTTCATGACTGTGCCATGAAGCAGTAGATGTTTTTGAGTGTCACCCAAACGCCACACGTCACGTTTACTGATTGACAGCGGCACGGAGAAAACAGTCGGACCTGAATGCTCAAAAACATCAGGAGAATGCTTCTCCCCTGATGACGGACGAACGAAACATTGTGTAACCACAGCTCCTACTTTGACAAGTTTACAGAAGGTTATGATGCTTTATGAATAGTTTAATCAAGTTTAGCGGTGATGGCCACCTTCCAAAACACAGATAGCGTGCACGTGGATAATTCACTTGCTTGCGCAATTCAGAGCAGAGTTGGGTGCAGAGGGGCACGGAGGACACTGGACAGACATGGCAGGTCACGCCTGTTGGCCCCGGACCAGAGGAGGCTCAGGTTAGAGTAAAAATGCGGGGCTCACAGTATGGCGGACAGAGGATGCTCTGCTGCCTTCATCTTTACTACAGAAGTTATACTAAAATAAATAAATTCAACATCCTCCTGTCATATGGCCCTACCTGACAGCTACTGGACATTTTAAGGTGGAGCTTTTTCTTATTACTCAGTGCATGATTTCACATTGTGAATCAATCAAACCACCTTAAAGGTCAAAATGATTACTAACCGGTGTTCATTCTAAAAGTCTTTCTTGCATGACATACACTTTAGTGCTTATTACATAATGAAGCGCTCTATAATGTCCATGTGAATGTAAATCGGATTATGCAAACTGCACTTTAAGAAAAGAAAGTCCAGGCGTGCTGGTCCGTTGCGCTACAGTCCCTCTCCCTCCCCCTCTTTCTCAATGCAGCAGGTTGGTGCGCTGTTCCCTGGTACTTGATCATTATATTTATTAATTGATTGATTTTAAATTTTAAATGTGATTTTCTGGGTATCCTAGTCAGTGTTTTCAGTGTTTTATTGCTGGAAAATGTGAGTTAACAAGCAGATAGGGCTTACAGAGCGGATGTCCGACAGATGTTCTATATGGCCGGAATTCTGGAACATCACTGGCCAAACAGGCTGACGTAAAAAAAAAGGCTACTGTAAACTCTGGGAGGGCTATTGAAAATATTGTAATACATTAGCCTTTCAATATTACATTTTGTCATCTATCTACTGCAATTCTGGAAATATTGTAAATGCAGCAAAGAGGCTGCTGACCAATCACAGAGCTTGTGGTTAGTGTTATTTCAACGTTTAGTTACATTTTGGAGGAGGCGCATGTCAGGCTACCTACGGCATATAGACTAGGGCTGTTTTCAAAACCGCCTACTATACTAGTTGTGCGTACTGATTTGGCCTAAATTCAGTATGTAGTAAGTAGTATGTGAACAAGAGCAAAATCTACAGTATGGCAAAACTCTCCAGATGTCGTACTGATACGGTAACATTTCTCAGTATGCACTGGACCAGTCTGCCTCGCGTACTGTTTCCCACAATACACAGTGCTTGTTCCGCTTTTTCTTTTCTCTTCTTTTTTTGACGGGGGAACTCAGTTTTTAGGTGCTGTGAAAATTCTTGAATTCCATATAAACCACTTCCTAACTTTTTAAATCATTAGTGATGCTAAAGAAGCAGTTTATCTGTCAGCTTGGTCTTTGTCTACTTCCGCATTCCAAAACCGGAAATTCAGTGACGTCTGGCCCAGCGTACTGCAACACAGATCCAACAGAACAGTCATACTACATACTAAATTCAAACAAAGTATGTAGTAGGCAATACCTACTGCCTACTACATTAGTAGGTAGTATGTAGCAGGCCGTTTCGAAAACAGCCTAGGTCTTTCCTACTGATTGACAAACTGAGCAGAATCTTGATCTTGATCTGCAGAGTTGTTAAGTGCCAGTGCAAGTGACTGACATTAGTGTGGCTTATAAAATATGCATGGCACAAGTAAAATGAGAGTAAGAAGTAAGAAGTGAAGAGGAGGCCTGATGAGGTCTATCTGACACAAATGGAGACAGAGTGCAATCACTGATAAAGCTTTAGCTTGTGGCATCCTTTAATGCCTGACCAGCTCTGCACAATAACAAATCCCTTCAGTCTCGGTCTGCACACTGAGAATCTGTCAACTTCTATGTATCTCCAAGACTCTACTACAACATTAGTAAGATTAAAGCTTCAGTTGGGAGATTTAGCATTGATAATTATTGGAATTGTGGCAGCAACATTAGTCTGAGAAGCAAGAGAAAGTCACAACAACTCCACGTCCCTTTTTTAATTTGAACAAAACTTTTAATACATGGTGTCCTTAGTTTAACAGGCACAAATGGATCAGTTTTAAATATTAGGAGCCAAATGCGCAGTACTGTCCTGACAGAGAATTTGTCTTCATAATCAGGAAACAAAATGTTTTCTCCATTGCCTCTGACCACATCCAGCCTCCAATGCACACAGATGAATGCTCGAAGAGCGGCCAAAGACCAGGAGTCACATTCCTGATCAAGAGCCACAGCAATCCTTTAGCATGTCTCCCCATCATGCATGCATTGTATGCTAAGAGGACATGGTGTTGTATGAGGGTGTTGTTTTATTAGCCCCCTCAAATGCAATTTCAATTTAATTTGTGAGCTGGCTCCCCAAGTCTGTGCCTGGCAGCTAAAGGTATAAATCTGGCCTTATCTGGCCTCGGCATGCACAGTTCATATCCACGCACACAGTGCCAACAACAGATCTATAATTCATGGCCAGGCACACCCACATTATTGGCTGCTCATGTATTAGAAAATACAACACAGGGAGAGAATTCAATGTAGTGTCATCCAAATGGTTTGCAAGGCAAGAGGGGAAGTTTTCTCACCCCAGAGACAAACCATGTGACACAAACTTCTCTGTAGTGCTATTACACAGTAAAGACAGGAGTGTACGAACTTTCTGCATTTAATATTCTTCTGGGTGGTTTCTTGTGTCATAATGCCAAGGTTGGGGTTAACATCAATGTGACCCCACAGGTGAAAGAGTGCTGTGTTTGACAGATAGGGAATTATTCCTCCAATTAGGCTAATTGGATGAGACAGGTCAGGGCACATAAGCTATTGAATGAAGTCAAGTTAACAGAGAGGATTGTGGGGAAATTATCTCGAGGGAAAACAGTGGATGGACCAAATTGGGCCACTATTTTTGTAAAATCTGTATTGGAAAAAAACTGATTTCTACTACAATTGTTGCTGGCCTTGTGAACAGTTGTCCGCTTTTGATGAGATCTGTGCAAGCTCTGTCCATGGATCATTATCAAACCAGCTCTCTAGCTTGTCTATGTCTTCTCACATAGTGTGTCTGCTGCACATCAAAAGTGCCAGCATCAATAATCAAAAGTCCATACAGAGTTTTAAACTTTTGAGAAAGAACTTACTGTCTGACACATGCAGCTTTTCATTCCTCAAAGTAAAGAATTGTAAGAGGCATCAAAGCAAGCAAAATGAGAGAAGATCAAGACTTTGTAAGAGAACAAAAAGCACTTAATCTTACATGGTGAGGCAACAGGCATCCCTGCCCCAAGTGTTAACACAGCAGCAGGAAGTGAGGTAGTGTCAGTGCAGTCCTGCCAACACTCCCGATTCAGGCGGGAGTCTACAGCTTTTTAACCCCTTCTCCCGCTGTACTCTTGAGTTGTTATTTCTCCTGATAATCTCCATATTTCACGTTGCTGCCAATCAAACAAGTGTCACTTAACTTCTATGGCGCATGCCCCATTAGACAATTTAATACCTTAATTTTTTTAAAACCTTAATTTAATTTTTATACTACATTTTTTTAATAGGATCCTCTAATATCTAACCGTTTTTGAAGAAGTCCTCGACTTGAGCCTTATATTCAAACCTCAAAAAACATCCACCCTCCTCTCCCTGTAGCTGGTTTGATCCAAAAGACCCTGCAAACTTCTGCACTGTTTAAAGATTTTATCCATACCTCATTAAAGTGGTTTAGCCCTGTTTTTGCTAGCTAACTTAAGTTGTGATTGGGGCGCTGGTGGCCTAGCGGTCTAAGCGCCCCACGTACAGAGGCTACTGTCCTCGTCGCAGGGGTTGCCGATTCGATTCCCGGCCGGTCGACCATTTCCGGCATGTCTTCCCCCACTTTCTACTCCCCACATTTCCTGTCTCTCTTCAGCTGTGCTATCAAATAAAGCCAAAAAGGCCAAAAATATAAATCTAAAAGAAAAAAATGAAGTTGTGACGTGCAATAACACAGCATCCTCTTTAAAGTTCATAAGGAGAGTTTAGAGCTGTGTGAATCTGATGACAGAGTGCTGACAGTGTCACTATCACAATATCACAGGATCACAGGTGGAGTTATTAAATCACTAAACTCTACCTGATAACCTCAGGTGGAGATGCAGAGGAAATCTCTTCCTTCTTTAAATAAAGAGCAGAAAGCAGCAGAGGCTGAGGATGCAGAGGTTACTGTAGGTCAGATAACATTTAGCTGTACGTAGTAAATAGGATTAAAAGGACCCAGATAAATGACTTTAAAAAGCACATAGAGATGCAGATTCATGTTACAGAGACTCCTGCATTCAAAACTGTATTGAAATAATACTATAATTGGTATTAACATCAAAATATGGTGTCAACACAAACCACTCTACCTGGAATATGTGTGTTACTCCTCACTGCAGTGGCTCACTCTACTCTCACTCCTCAACAGGTTTATGAATGTTGTCATATTTTTAAGACATGGATTTTTTAAATGTTGTATGTTTTCATTGCTATATTTTACAGCAAACCTTGAAATTAATAGACATTTAGAGTATTGACTTACATATCCGTTTATAAAATGTATTAATCTGCAGTTCAGGGTTATATGCGGATGGGGTTGCTGTGTATAGGCTGATTTTACAAAACTCCAGAAAGTCCCCCTATTTTTCACATTCCAGTGCTGGCAGGTATGCCAGTGAGACGTTGGGTCGTGTGAAAGTAAGAGGGGAAATGTACAGTGGAAGGTGAGAGGAGAGAGCCAGTCTCTCTGTTGTCCTCTTTAATGAGCATTACTGTGGCAGAGGAAAAGTAAAGCTCCGGCACAGCAGCATGGTCAACCCAGCGCTTAGCAAACTTCGTCGGCTCACCGAGGGCCTACTGTAGCCGGGAACAGACAGCCAGATGAGAGAGACATCAGACACTAGGTAATTAGGACCACTTGGAAAAAAAAAAAGAGGTGGAGGAGGACACTAACGCTTAACACTGCATCCTCTTTTATTCTCTCCTTCACTGATTCCTTTGGGTCATGCTTGTTTTCGCCTTGATATCTCTGTTAATGAATGAGCGCAGTGTCTATTGCCCAGAGGGGACCAATGTTTGTGTCTGAAAAGCAAAAGGCAGGGAGGCAGGCAGGCGGGTGTGAAGGGCCACGCAGCGTTTTGTTTGTGTTGTTCTGGAGCAGCTGGAGGCAATGACGGGGAACACATTAACAATTTTCATGCAGTGAGTGAATGCATAAGCACCCACTCATCACAAAATCAGAAGCATACTAACACAACTGTAAACAAACACCTGCTGCGATGTACAGCATGTGAAACAACTCATCATCAAAACTGAACAGCATATTGTGAGAGTTGTCAAGCATGCTTCAAACAACTTGAGAATCCGAATGTAAATAAAGATGAAGATGAAAGAAAGGCCTCTCTGGACTAGATAATTTAATTTAATACTATTAAGTGGATCCTGTATTAACAGACACAACAGATCCACAGAGTATAAAGTATTCTGTTCTGTTTCTGTCTTCTACAGCCTCATGCTTCTCAGGCTGCCACTGATACTTCCTGTTTGTGCTTCACAATAAAAGCATTCAGTATAAAAGCCTTTTATGCTCAATTGAAGCTCTTCAAATGGCAAATTTTATTTAAGCCGGCCTCACACTGCATGGCTTTTTGATCTTAACCAATTTTAAAACCATGCGAGACCACACACTTTGAGACAGAGATTGAGGAAAAGAACATGAGTGGATACTTCCATTGTTGGTTTTCTTTTCCAATATTCCACTCAGTTCAGGGTACAGTGGTGTCCCTGTCATTAGTTATTGCAGGTATTCGGTCAGAGGCGGATTCAAGGTTGGGGAGATTCCTATTTGGTCAGAAGTAAAAGCATTTTGTCAACACAGACTTGAGGATTATTTAGACAAATAATTGGTTACAACAAGCCCTGAATCAGGCCGCGCCCGCTGGTCACTGGGGATCAATCAATCAACCAGACTTTATTTATTTATTTATTTATTTACTTATTTACTTATTTAAAGTTATATTTTTGGCCTTTCTGTCTTTATTTGATAGCACAGCTGAAGAGAGACAGGAAATGTGGGGAGTAGAGAGCGGGGTAAGACATGCCGGAAATGGTCGACCGGCCGGGAATCGAGCCGGCGAACCCTGCGACGTGGACTGTAGCCTCTGTATGTGGAGCGCTTAGACCGCTAGGCCACCAGCGCCCCAGGCTTTATTTATAAAGCGCTTTTCATACAATGACATTGTAACACAAAGTGCTGTACATAAAAACAACTTAAAATAGAAGAAATTAAGAAAAAGATATAAACAAGGCCCCCCCATCCTAATCCCAACCCCAGCCCCGACCCCAAACCCACCCCACAATCCTAAGGTTACGAACACAATATATATAACAATAACAAAAATAACAATGAAATAAAATAAATAAATAAAATGAATAATAAAAAATAAGTTGCTGAATGAATTGAGGAAACGCTCTCATATATATCTAATAGAGGAAACACTGGAGATAAAATAAGATGTTAAAACTCAACACAGGAAATGAAAATCACCAACATAAAATACATTTCTAAGATAAAAAAACACTAAAATATTAAACCATTAAAGAAAATAAGATGCAATACTTTAAAAAATAATAAATAAGTACATAATTAATAGAAAGTGACTGAAATTTGAACTAGATAGTAAATCAATAAATAAACTGTTATAAGAATAAAACTCAGTTAAAAGAGAGACTAAAAAAGTCGGTCTTGAGTTTGTTTTTTAAAATGTTGCTGTGCTGATACTCCTTCAATGCTCTGTGTACATTACACAGCATCAAAACAAAAGTAAAGATATTCAACTGCCAAATTTATAAAGTCTTGTGGATGGATTAAGGAGTTGGAAATTTTGCAGAACTAGCCCTTACATTCAAGACCATAAACTTTAACTGGAATTAAACAAAAAAAAAACTCTTATCAAACTTGTCAGTTCGATTCTGGTTCAGTTGAGACATACTGCTGACCAAACTTTTAGATTTGAATAGCATATATCCACCAGTGTGAGCCCAGTTCTCTATTTATTCACCTCTCAGAGCTCTCTATCTAACTGTCCAGATGTTTCATGTACCTGCTGAAATATTCACACCTGGTCTCCTTTTTGCTTGGAGCCACCTAGCTCCCTCCACAGCTGTGTCATGTCACTCTAGATAAAGAAGAACACGGCCAGCTAATCACCATGCTGCTGAGTTATACATTGGCACCTCTCCAGGATTTTTCTACTGGAACATTATTTCCCCCCCTTCTCTCCAAGTCCTCTCTTTGTTTGTATAAGGATTTGTCTCCATGAAGTCTGTCCATACTTTCAGAAACATGCACAACACTCAAGTATGTAATGGCATCATAAAATGTGTTTCAGTGTTTGAGGAGATCATTTGATGTGCGAGAGCTGTAATACTGCTCAGCAGATTGTGCTATAAACACTGTAGTGCTGGAGTCGAGGGGGGAAAGAAGCAGAGGGTTTGAAGCGCACCCATGGGGACAATAAAGTGTTGTACAGTAAATCATTATACTTTCGTTGGCTAAGCACTGTAAATAGCATGATTAATATTTCATGCTCTGAACGTTGCTTCAATTGATTATTAGACTATAAACAGGAAGAGAAAAAAGTGTTTAACTGAGTCATCATGTGTGATACATCAGGAGTCAGTCATCCTGAGATGATGGGGTCCACTATTATAACATTTCAAACTGCATTATGGTGTCGTTATTAGGGGTGTAACGATTCATCTACTACATCGATGTATCGATTTATATTCCTACGATCCGACTACATCAATCTGTGCTCGGCAAGTTGGCCTTCCGGATGACGTATATCGATCTAACATCGTTTTAAAAGGTAATAAATCGATTGTATCGATACTAGGAAATAACGCATTGGATTTAAGCACAACAGACTTTATATGGATGTGTTTTTTTTGCACTTTTAATGATAAAGACATTAAAAGTTACTCAATTTAGGCTGCCTGTCTGTGACGTCAATGCCACACGCCAGCAGACAACATAACATAGCATGGCGTATGGCAGAGGAGAAGCCGGCGAGCGAGAAATTTTCAAGCCACCATTGCGGTCCAGCGTGTGGAAACACTTTGGCTTTTGCAAAGACAGAGATGTTCTAAATAAGTCGCTCGCTGTTTGTAGGATATGTAAAGGTCAAGTAAAGTACCACGGCAACACAACAAATCTATCCAACCACCTACTAAGGCGCCATGGGATTTCACTCAAAGCCAACGGTCCAGGCACCTCTTGCAGCGTTCCCGCTGCAGCAGCAGCAGCACAAGGTAACATCAGCTTTGTAGAAGCCTCAGGCCTCACCAGTATGTTTAGTCAGAGACTAGGCTAAAACATGGCTCGGACCAAAAACATCACGACAACAACAGGAATCTAGGACTGTCCAGTATCAAGGTATTTATTTCACAGTCACACTGGTTGAATTTTTGGCTAAAAAGTTACTGAATCGATTTCAAGTCACTGAATTGTTTTGGATCGTATCGTTCTAAATGAACCGATGTCGTCCTTTAATCGTATTGGCAACCATGAATCATGGTATGAATCGTTGTTTAAAAGAATCGTTACACCCCTAGTCCTTATGATATATAGGAGAACAAAATGAAATTCAAAACAACAATATAAAGGGTTGTGTAAGAATAAAAACAGATTAAAACTGTTCCTTCTACTGCCATTTGAAACCTTATGAATGGACAGGAAGAAGAGAAGGGGAGAATGGCTATCTCATCACAGACAAAGAACCATCAGAGAGCTCTGCAGTCTTTTGTCCTCTAAGAGGCTCTCTGGGGGTCTCCTGAAGGCTTACATGAACTTTAACTGATCAGGAATGGCCAATGGAGCACAGACAAATATATACAACTAAAGATGGCAGATTCTCAGGCGCCCCTAGTGTCTCCTCCACCATATGAGGGGATTTAAAGCTCAACCATAGTACTACAGCTTGAGTGGGGGGGACAATGACCATATGTTGAGCTTGGTGCAGCCGCAGGGGGTTCCATTGGTGAATATTTCATTAGAGCTGGAGCTAAATTCTTTCCAACTGAAAACATACATTTCTCCCTGAAGGTGGGCTCTACCATATGTGCATGTTTATTAATATTGCAGCCTTGCATTTTGGATATAAGGTGATGGATATAGGTAATTACTTGTTCTGATCCCATTACCTGCTGTGAGTACATTGTGTTAATTGTGGCAAACACAAGGTACTTTGATACAATTTATACTTCTGCTACCTCTTTACATTATTTGTAACTAATGTTCTGCTGCGTTTTCAGTTGCTGATGTTTTATAAACAGTGTTGGGGTAGTTACTCAGAAAAAGTTACTAGTCACTTTTTAGAAAAGTAATGTCTTACTTTACTTAGTTACTCTCTGCTAAAAGTAACTAGTTACACTACTAGTTACATTACTTTAGCAATACTCCATAAAATGACCTTAGATTCATATAAACTTAACTCTTACATATGTCATCATCAGCACAAATACTTAGTATAAGAAGGAAGTACACAAGATCTACCTTTTATGCTCTTTAATATAATAAAGGCAACAGCATAGTTGTCAGTAACATCACTGGACAGAAAAATGTGTCAAAATAAAGGCTATAGGCACTGTAGGCTTGTCTCAAAACAATATTATGGTAAAACTTGGAAACTCTTGTTACCATTAAATGTCCATTTCTTGTTTAAGATCATGAGACAAGCAACTTCAAACATGGTGTCTTTGAAATATAACCCATAACCACCTGTTTTATAGACACCTGGTTCAAAATATTAATAACCCAATGATAAACCCAATGATGCTGGCAATTTTAAACGATGAGACCTTTTAAGAAAAACAGCATTATGAGATGTAACATTAACTCAGATTTAACAGGCCCAGCACTCATATAAAGTAGCTCACTCACCAAGTCATGGTTTTACAGTAGATTTTTCCTTCTTACTGAACCTGCTTATTAAAGAAGTGGTTATACCTCATGAGGAGGAGTCTTTCAGATCGTTTCTCAGACAACCTATTCCTCCTCGGAGTCAGCACAAGTCTGCCCAGGCTAAAAAGTCTCTCAACTGGTGCGCTCCGTGTTACCAGTATTTTGCCCGGTATTTTTTGAAAAGTCGGCGGCTCCACTTCCTCCACAACGTATGCTGCTACAAGCCTATTTCTATCTGGTTTTGTCACCTGTTGCTGTTGAAAATCAAGTCAGGGCTGTTTAATAGGTGCCAACGTCATGCTGTTATCTTGTGCATCACTCTGGGTCGGGGGGTCTTAGCTTTGTATTAGCATGTTGCCTCTGCAGGTGTTTGGACATATTTGACTTGGAGTTCATCGCAGTGGAAAGTTGTTTCTGTCCAGGACACTGTCTACACCTCACCGTCAAATTCTTGTCCTTTGGTGTCACATATTCAAAATAATGTGCATATCTCCTACGCATAGGTAGTAGTATATTTGCCAAAGTATATTTGCCAACCGTTTAAGCAAATTTCTTTAGTCTATATAACACAGCCATCTTTAATTTATAAACTCGTGGACTATCTCTATCCCGCTCTACTCCTTGGGAACATGTTACAAGTAGTGTCTCCACACTTGCTCTGCAGGTAGCAGAGAGAAGAAGGGATGTTACAGACAACATTTCAACACCATTAAGATTATGCTGATATATTCAGGGACGGAGCCACGGGTGGCCCTGAAATCTGATTGGCCACTTCAATGGCCACCCCAAAATGCTAAACTATGATTTGTTAGTGGCCTTGTGAAAGGCAGCACTTGTGTCGAAATCAAAAATTTGGGTTGAGTTTCAACGGGCTGCTAGCAGCTGCTTTTCATTTCAATGTGGAACATTTTCTTTTTGTAAGTACTTTGGATAAACATCTTAATTTTGAGTCCTTAAAGAGTTAAGTTCAGCAGATTCAAATGTCGCCATTCTGTTGAGTTACCCTTTAAGGTCTAAAATGATGTGCATGTTTATCAATTCTCTTATATTAGCAGTTAAAGTAGATGTGATCATTGGAGATAACCCTCCAAGGTTTGGGATAAGCCCCTGATGTTTAGCAGCCTAGCCACCCCTGCAAAAAGTAAGTGCCTCAGCTTGAGCCCCCAGGCGAAAAATCCACCATTGGATATATTATTTGTTTTTTAACAATGATCGTTTTTTGAGATGTATTCACTTACTTCTATAACTTTACAATTGACGGGGTTATTTTCATCCTTTCAAAATTAGGTCACTTTATTAAAATAGGAAATCAGGCAAAACAAAAAGTTCAAAACTGATTTGGAACCAATTATTGTACATTGTTTCATTTTGTATCGTGAGTGTATGTGTATTGGTACCCATTTAACCACCAACTTTGGATTAGTTTATGATTAAAGACAAAATATGTGAACATAGATGGTGAAATACAATGAACTATCATGTGGCTGTAGATAACATACACAGATCTGCATGTCAAGATAAGCTGAACTGAAAGGAAAATATTTGCGTAACTGTAACTTATTGCAATTCCATTTCCCTGATTGAAATGTCAGAACATTTTTTTTCCTTTTTAAATCCTCGTCCCAGCCAGGTCTTATATCTCATTTTATGGAGTAATCTCACTTGTATTAACCTGGTTAAATAAAAATAAATGAGTGGCACTAACTGCTGCAGTCTGCATATGAAATGTACTGAGGGTGAGCAGAGGGATTGGCAGGTGTTGCCTTGTTGATGACACTGATGTCATGCTAGGAAGGGTTTATTGCAGTTTTGTCATGGCACATTTCTCTCATGTGACAAGAGACAATTAATACTTTCCACTTCTCAACTTCTGCTGCAACAACAGCTCAAAGGAGAGGAATAACAGAAGGAGGAAGAGAAGCCAGGTAAGACGCCAATAAATCCTAATCAAAGCTCTTTATCTTTGTTTTTCCCTTCTCATCTCTCTGCTGTCTCTCTTATCTGTCCTCTGTTGTCTTCCTTCCCGAACCTTTATCTACACATCTGTCTCTCAGCTCAGCAATATCTTTCCTCGTCCTCTTCTGTCATTATCTGCCAGTCTTTGCTGTGTTTCCACATTGTTTCCACCTTCCGGTCTCTACAAAGCCCCTCCAAGTATTTTTTCTCTCTTGGTATCACACTCTACCTCCTCCTCCACAAGATCTACTTCATCCATCCACTTTAAAGACTGAGTATTTGGATGTCGTAAAAAGAAAACGTGTGTATAGGCTGAACATTAAAGAATGCTGGCTGTTTCAGCTATAATATGGAATCCTGTGCAGCATGTAATGACTTTGTTGTTTCACTTGAATCAGATCCAATGTTGTGATCTAGGAGCTTGTACTACTATTTTTTAATAAAGTGTGCCAAATAGGTTTTTTTTATTTCAGTGCCAATAATTCATATTAACATTTCTAGAAACCACAGATAATCAGATCTCCTATCACTTATTCAGAAATAGGAAATAGAATATCACCCTGCTTTATTGCAACACTTTAATTTAGAGCTTCTCAATACCATGTAAACACAATCAATCATCACATTGTGTCCTCATTATTAGGATCAACATATGTACGGAGGCACCTCAAGTGGAGCTGGGTGGTGGCATGGGCCTCAGGATACTATACATTACAGCTATAATGATATCGGATTATCACTTCATGATTAGAGATGCCAAAAAAATCATGAGAATGATTTTGCAATATTTCTGTAAAACGTAGGGGGAAAAAAAATGCCATCAGTGTCAAATCAAGGAAATGCAAGACAAGGGTGGAGCTTTACTTTATAAACTTCACTAACAAACACAATTGACTTACTTAAAGGGCCTCTACTTCCAACTAAGTTATGTTTTATCCACATCACCAATCCTGTGACAGAAACTTACAAAAAAAACCTCAGTCTTCCTCTGCATGTGATTCTGCATTTCAAACACACTGGCCCATCTCAATGTCCACCCTCAAGCACTCATGACTTTGAAGCACGTTCCCGCTAAGTCAGTGAGGGCTTAGGGCTGTCCCACTGTCAAATCATCGAATGTGTAAGGGATCTCTCAGACTTTTTGAGCCCTTTATGCCCCCTTTCCATAAGTGGGCATTTTTGCAGACTTAGCATAAGGGAATTACCCATGGTTCATAGCATTGTGATGTGAAACATGGGATTCCCAGGGGAAGCCTGCAAGCATGGAAAGGTAAACGAGTACTGATGTAAATAAAAAAAAGTGCGACATTAAAAAAGAAGCATGAAAGTTGCAATGAGATTTACAGGTAAAAAAGTTTGCCTGTAAGTATAAATATAGAAAACAGCCTTAATCTATTTATCTTCACACAGGTGTGTATACAGTATAATTTAAATATTTATAGTTATATAGCCTATTTATAAATTTTAAATTATGTGGTTAAGCAGTCTGTACGGTCAGAGCCTGGATCAGGCAGTCAGTCCCTTAAGCGCCTTGAATTTGAGGAAAGTAAAAATTGTGCAATAAAAATCCCTAATATTGCTTAGGTGAGCTACATGATGTCATGCAGGTTACTTGAGAAGTCTCAAAGTGATGTCCCATTCCAGTTCTACAGTTTTAGCCCTTACAGCCTCTTACCCTCAATCACTTTGGGGTTAGATGGAGTCCTAAGGAAATGCTACATTCAAATTCATGCTAGTTTTCCATGACTACCAACCCTAACTTTAATTGTCACTCTGAATCCAGTTGAATTGAGTTGTTGATGTCTGTATCTACACAGACCCTGCCCTCTGTGATTTCAGATGTTCTGATCATGTTGTGTGAGAGATGCATGTGTCAGTCATGCAGAGGTGTAGCTTTCACACAGTCCACAGAAAAGTACAAAAAATAACGTGTAGTAATCAGGTGCCATTATGGTGTCACCTGTGCTCTTTGCTGATCTGCAACAGACACAAATGTTGCATCTGCAATTTAATGAGACATTAGATGAACCTAACAAAAGGTTGATATTTTCCGACCAATGACTTTGAACAGTGATGGGGAGCAGGGCAGATACACAGCTAGCAGTATGAAGACCTGAACTGCAACATTTATCTCCTTCTTGCATGTGAGTGCAGATCTGTGGACATGTTAGTTCACTTTTCAGAAAGTAGCTACTGTGGAAATATCCAAAGGTAACTTCTTAGTTTGTTGATTCAGCATATTTTATTTCGGTAGCAATGCTAGCTTTCTCAACTTCCCCTGCTCACTCAGCCACTGCATCTCTCTCTCTATTACTCGCAGCAGCTTTAGGCTTAATGACATTTACAGGAGGTCAAAGTGATCACAGAAATTTGAGGGAAAGAGAAGGACATTTTTAATCCCTTTAATGAATGATGTCAGATAGATTACAATAGACTTCACTGAAAACAAATATCATATACATTGCTGTATATATATCTTTGCACAGCCCTCATCTCCAACTATCTGATTTGACATAAGATCCTAAATGTAGACCTTTAACTGTTCCTGTCATTATGTCATGAGGGGGGCGATGACACATGCAGCTACAGAGCAGTGAGAATATAGAACATTAAGCTAGTTAAAGCTGGGGTTGGCAGTCTTGGAAAACCAGCATGAATTTGAATGTAGCATTTCCTCAGGACTCCGTCTAACCCCTCCCCCCTCCCCTCAGAGCTCCTCCGAAATGCTCCCCCCCGCTCACATGCACGAGCGCTGCTGACTTGCGACCCTATGATGGTGACTGATTCAAAACCGGTCGTCACCAAAACATTATCATAGTGAAAGTTAAAAACACAAACAAACATGGCTCAAAGCTGTCATGCTACTATTATCCAGTTGTACTGGTGACACGATATCAGGAGAAAAGTTTTAATACATGTAATACTGTAACAGCTCTCCTGTTTGTTAAACGGGTTCAGTGTAGATGTTCTTAATTCCTACAGTGTTGACAGTCAGTGAAGGCATCAGGAGAGGTGTAGAGGGTGTGAGCTGGAGAGAGGAGAGACAAGAGGAGAAGTTCTTCATTCATTCAAACATTGATTATTGCTTTGTAGGTTGGCGTGATCATGGCCGACAGTGACCGGTTATTAAAGATCAACGTGTTCACGAATCGGCTCGTCATCCCTACAGCGTCCGGACGGACGCTACAGTACATATACATTTTCTGTAGGACTTACTGAATGTCATTAATTCTTCTGCTTGTCACAGCCCCCGTGGTGATAGCTTTTTAGACTCTGATCCGGACTACAGTCCTGAGCAAAGCACTTCATCAGGTCAGAGGGGACAGGCCCGAGGTCGAGCGAGAGGAGCAGGAAATAGAGGCAGGGGAAGCAGAGGCAGGAGACGGGGACTCGCAGTGCACGCCGGGGAATGTACACACAGGAGGCGGGCAGAGCGGCAGGATGGGATTTGAATGGTTTAAAATTTTGGCACCCAAAAAATGGTGATTGGCTGGTGTTTTCCCAGGTTTACTCCGGCTGTAGATAGCAGCTTTTTTTGGTTCTTTTTTAAGAACACATCATGTATTGATTGCCATCAGGACATAAAGATCATTTTAACCAGTATAACAAAAAGTGTGTCTAAATCTGATTACCAACCCCAGCTTTAAGCCTTTAACTATGCTCCTTCAGCACATACTGTTGAAGTGACCTTTCCTCTCTGACAACTGCACAGAGAGGAGAGGAGGCCAATTTACATTTGTGCACACTTATGTTGAATAATACATTGTACATAGCATTTATGCACTATGGCCTTAAAAACACTGAATAGTAATCTGGCATTATTTCTATACAATGAAGTGTTCAATGGAAGGACGGATTTATAAAAAAAAAGTCTCTCATTATCCTATCTCTCTCTCTTTTTTGAACAGAGGCTATCTATTGTTTCATGAATCTTTCATTTCCTCATATGTTCTCTTAAAGTGACTTGCATGTGTTTTTTCTCTAGTGTGGTAGTTCCAAATCTCACCCACCCAAAGCAAGAATTGCCTGTCAGATAGAAACCAAAGCTCATTTGCTATAACTAGCAGTTTATTTACAACACTCCTGTCAGCACATACTAAAAGACTAGAGCGAGCAAAGGAGGATTTTGTGATGTATGTTTGACTCATACTGCAAGGCACTGAGAGTGCGAAGAGAGTGGAGAGTTTGCTCTCCAGTGGCAGAGTACAAGTTCAGGGCCGTGTCTTGTCAAACATCTAAACTCCGAACTACTGCAACTTATTACACAACCAGCTAATTGTCTGGCAAATAAAAGAGCAACACACTATACAGTGAATTCTCAATGGAATGTCATTAGGCCTGTTTGAGAAAATAAAAAAATTCTCAGTTTCTAAAAAAAACATTTTGGACAAATGCTATATTTCTCCTCTCTGTGATATCTATGGCAACATGAGGATACAGAAGTTTAAACCAGACAAACTCAGTGTGTTTTTTAATGCTTAAAAACAATCTAAAATTGCATAACACAATTACACTAATTATTTGGGTCTTTTTTAACTTTAAAATCAAATACCCCTCGTACTTTTAAGTCTATTCATGGCTCTGTTTGCACTTGCGATGGTAAAATGAAATGTTGTTCAGCCCTTTGACTGGCAAATACAGGGTTCTACAGTGTGTGTATTACGTACAGCAACAAATATGCAACTGTTTATATTGTAACTCTTTTTAAAATTAATTTGGTTATTGTTAAAGGCCCTGTGAACCCAAATCAACAAAAACGTTCTACCTATGATATTTTAGACCATATGTAAATACTAAAAACTATGAAAAAATATTAGTCCACTAACTTTCCCCAGGACCACTTCACTAACTATCCCCAGGACCGCTTCACTAACTAGCCCCAGGACCGCTTGACTAACTATCCCCAGGACCGCTTCACTAACTATCTCCAGGACCGCTTGACTAACTATCCCCAGGACCGCTTCACTAACTATCTCCAGGACCACTTGACTAACTATCCCCAGGACCGCTTCACTAACTATCCCCAGGACCGCTTGACTAACTTTCCCCAGGACCAGTTCACTCACTTTCCCCAGGACCAGTTCACTCACTTTCCCCAGGAGCTCTTCACTAACTTTCCCAAGGAGCACTCCACTAACTTTCCCCAGGTGCGCTTCACTAACTGTGCCCAAACAGATCAGAGTTTAGCCAAACAGCTCTGTCTGACACCAGGAGCCGAGCTCCTCTGAGTGCACATACTACACTTCAGCCTAATGCCCCGGACACTAATGAGTGATAAAATTAACAAATGATATAAGTCCTGATTCTGAAGTATTTTGTAACTCAGCACTCAGACTATTTGAAATTAATAATTTTCAGACTCTGGAGTTTTTATGTCTTTAGATTCAGAGTCAGACGGCTCAAACATGCAGGCTGTGAACTCTCTCTTGACCTGTCAATCAAAGAGTTAGGTTACGCCCACACAGTCCTGAGAAATGCTCTGACCTGTAAAATAAGCTGTTTTTGAACAGAGTTTTTTCACTGTTGTGGATGTTTATTTTCACTCAAATTTTTGTTGAAACTTGATAACACATTTCATTTTAATATTCTATGTGAATTTTAAATATTCCATTTACGTTTCCAGGGCCTTTAAGATCGATGCATTTGACCATCAGGGGCTTAACGTGTTGCTTTTTTTTTTTTTTCATTTTGGTTATATAATGTATGTAATTATTTACATTGTTTTAAAATTATAATGAAATGGTTTTGGACTATGAATAGATAAGCCGTATCTGAAAAGTCTCAGTGCATGCCTCGTATTATGTCTGGTGGGCAGGAAAGCAATATTTTACTGCAATGAAAATGTAGACTTTGAGGGAATAAAAGGAATAAGGAATATTGAAAAAAATATGGTCTACATTGAAAAAAAAATAATAATAATAATAATAATTCACTGATTCTTCAAATGACTGCATCTATTTTCTGTGTTTTCTGTTTTCTGGTCTGGGACATTGTTAGCTCAGAAGTAAATAGAATACTTTGAGTAACTGGAGCCTGAGGCAGCCAACACTGGCAACCAAGGAAATGATAGCTCCCTCCTTCTCTACCTGTTGTCTTGATCAATTGAAAATTAGGTACATTTCCACAGCACCAATCTATCAGGACAAGAAACAGAGATGATCACACTCACTAGAGTTCACTGTTATTCCTCAATTCTGATCCTTTCATTATGATTTTTTTTTTTTTTCAAGCTCAATTTTAACCGTTTTTGATGAAACTGGAAATGAAAGGTAGAAACAAAAAGTTTTAAACAGATACTCAAAGCATCAAAGTGATGAATAAAACCTGTACTGTTGTTGATGTTGAAGAAAGATCTGATTTGAGGAACTTCACAAGTTAGCCACAAGTAATTCAATTCAGCTATTGTTTTATTAAATGTCTTTGTTATAGTTGCAAAAACCTCTGCTACTATTTAAGACTCTTGCTATTATTTATGTGCTAACTTTCTGGAGTCTCAATGACGTATATTTTACAATCCCTGCAGGCATCATGAAGAGAAGCCTTCAGCTCCAGCATACAAAATCATGGGAAAGGAAGCAGAGCTACAGCTAAACGTCTCTCTCTGAGTTGAGTAAAAAAAAGAGATCTGTTTTGCACATCACAGGAGCCTAAGCTGTTTATTTGTAAGTCAGTTTGCAGAGATAGCGGTGTGTGTGTGAGTGTGCGAGTGAGTGTTTGCTGACGGGTAAGAGGAAAGCAGTTTTAATCACCAGTAACCTTAACACCCTGCTGACAGCTTCAGATAGGGACCAGCCTCACCCCTTCCTACGATCAGCCTCATCAGCTGTCTGCTTAGCTCTTCATTCATCTCTTTATTATTTATTTTCTTCCACTTGGTACATACATATTCTCCAGGGAACACATCCTTTGAGCGTCTTAGCAGGGCTCCTGCAAACGTACCTCAGCTGAGGAACTTTTCCTCTCTATTTGTGTTTCACATGAAAATCAAGTTAGCTTTGAGTTTAACTGTGACATTTCTTTTTTTTCCGATTGACAGATTTCTTATCAAAGGATTGAGAAGACTCATTAAAAGAAATGCTTGGAGTTGGCTTGATTGATTTTATCTTGACATATCTCCAAAACTAAAAACAGACAGCTCCTCTATAAAAAAAAATAATAATCACACTTAATGGAGGATGATCAGAAAAACTACAGCATTTTCTTCATACTGGTATTGATTTAGTTCACACCAAATCAAATGAATGCAGTTTATAAACAGTGTTTCTCCTGTCGAAGCTTGTGCAGAAACAACAAATCAAGTAAGTCTTTATGGTTTATCTTCTAGACTGGATATGTCATTTTAATTTGCCTGTGCGGTTGCAGAGAGTGGATTCTGTTAGATTCATTAGATGAGGTCATGCTTGGTAGGCACCAGGGTCAGTTTCAATACCTTGGTTTGTGTTAGAGATCCTCAGAGTCTGCTCTTAGTCGTGTCATGTGACACCTCCTCTGGGCAGGAAATCAGAGAGTCCCTCCTGACTGCATCATTCCATCATTCCATCAGACAGGTTTGGAAAGGTTTCGTGTGACAAAGGAATTTTGATTGGTGTATTATGGAGCATAGTTGAAAAAGAACATTCATAGCCTTTTTTTTTTTTACAGTATGAGGACAGCTTTTAGAATGTACTGTATAAAAAAAGACTGTATGAAAAGATGGACAACATGGCAGCTCCCCAAAATTGAAAACAAAAGATCTAGAGCGCCCCCCACTGACTGGCTGCAGTAAAAGGCGTATCAAGCCTGTCTCTCCATAAGGTTGGGAATTGATAAGATTTTATCAATGTCAATACCATTGTTGATTCTGCTTATCAATCCAATTCCTTATCAATTCTCCTAACGATTCCTGAGTATTTTTTTGAGGGAAAAAAAAAGTAGTTCTACACAGTCTTCCACACCAAAAGGAACCATTTTATTTTTTGGAGAATTATGTCTGCACAAGACTGAACATGAACATATTCAACTTGAACAAGCTGAACAATAGGTTGACCTCATTCTCAGCCGCGTGAGTCCGGACGTGGCCCCTCGAGCCTGGATGAAAATACTTTGAATTTGGAGAGGAAAAACACTTTTCCTCTGGGGGTCATCGCAAAGGTATTTTACCCGCTCTCAGTGCCTCGTTTTCGGCCGCATGAGTCCGGACGTGGACCCTGAAGCCTGAGGGAAATACTTTGTACACCTCAAATGTTATCGGTTCTTCTTAACTATTCATTTCCCAGCACAACGTCACGTCACGTCGCAGTACGTTGCATTACGTCACACACTCTGCGACGCAGAACTCCTTCAACCACGGATTTCAATTCCGATGGAATTGATCAATTGGAACTAGTTTTAAGACAGATCCGGTTTTCGATTCCCACCCCTACGCTCCGTATTAACAGATAGGAAATGGGTCAAACTATAAAATCAAAATGCATGCAACACATTTTTTTTCTCCAATATGGTTCCTGTGATTGTCATTACTTATCATCACACTGATATATGTCCGAGTACTTATTTTTCTATTTTTAGGTGTTCATCTTTTTGTTTTTAGTAGCCTTTTTAAAGCTGAAAAAATGTATAAAAATTCGATAATTGACAGCTTTGTTGATTAATGGGACTAGATTAGCAAAGTAGAGGGGGAATGATGGGAGGTGAGCACAACAGTCACTGAACTTTCGATAATTCAAAGTTTTCACAACAAACCAACATAAAAACTTGATATGTTGAACACTGAAGCAAGGATCTCCATTGTATTGTCAGTCTGAAATTGTGTGTTTTTGTATAATTCCCAAGATGCCAACATTTTTTGTAGGATAATATTTTGGCATCACTTTTGTGCAGTGGAAGGAGGTAGAAACACGTCCTTCATAGTACATCAGTCAGTGTTGTGTGTTGTATCAATGTTGGTGTTTAGTGTCTTTAAAGCCCCATACAAAGTAATATTCATTTTTGTTTGAAAGTACTTCAAAATATTCCCAACTTCAAATCACTGATGCATTCTCTCTTGATGTAAGTAGTAACAACATTTGGGAATTTCAAACCAAAAAACTATTCAATTGTCACTCTGGGTCTGGGTTTTGTCTGGGGAGAAATGTGTCCATTTACATTCACACATGCAGCCCACCCCACAAATTTCAGGGAATTGTCAGCGGTTTGTTGCATCTGTGAAAATCAGCTTAACGTACATTTTTAGCTGAAAAGCCAAAGCTATGGATTATGAAAGACTGGGATAAAAACGCTTTGGATGCTATCAGCCTACAAAGAGGAAAGCAGATGAAAAACAAGAAAATGAATGTAAACATTGAAAAAAAAATCATGCTATTAGAAGCAGTGGATTAGTAAGGCTTTACACATATCACATTAAGCAACAACTCTTATCTGTCACACAAGGCAGGTGTCAGGAAAATGAGACCTGTTGAGTTTCACCCAACAATTAGTCTTGCAATGCCAGTCCCTCTGCAGTGACAACATCTGAGGAGAATGGGCTGGAAAATGGCTTTGGAAAATGGCTTTGCAGTGTCGTATCGTGTAAAAATATCAAGGCAGGTAGACCAAATGTTCCTGTTGGAGAGTTACACAGAGGAAGTCAAAATGAAAAAGGTCAAAATATGAGCACTCGTGATCTCTTGATTGATGAGTAAGTTGGATTCAAATCACTGGAGACAACATGCGCCTACAACACATGGACTTCTTTTGCATCCAGTTGGTGGAGTTGTGAATGGAATGTGAGAAAACACAAATCATCATCCAAGACCCACTGTGGACTTGTTGTATCTGGCCCCATTTTTCAACAAAAACAAGCAAAGTAGCAGGTAATGGGTTTTTTACTCTTGAAAAATATTCATGATTCTTGTGGAGAGAGAACAAAGGAAACAATGTACTTTCAGTTGATTAGGGATATGATATCACAGGATGACAAGATAAAACGTGAAACAAACATGCTGACAACCCTCCAACATGAGTAGAGAAGGAGACTGAATTTCTGTGTACTTAATATATGGGATTTTTAAGGATAAATCTGGTGATAGTTTTTGTTTTTGTGTCTATAAATCCATAAAAGTACCAACAATTAATTAATCCCTCTAACACAGTGGTTCTCAAAGTGGGGTCCTAGGACCCCTGGGGGTCCACGAACCATAACGTGGGGGTCCGTGAAATAAAAAATGTTGAATACATTTTTAAAATGCTGCATCATTAAAAAAACATATATATACAGATTTGCGGGACCATTTGCAATGCAACCACCATATTTTGCCCATTACTCCCACCCTAGTTAGCTTTGGGCCAACAGAAACTGATATGACTGTGACACTCACTTCAATCTGTCCCGTATCACTCATTCACACATCACTCCGGTCACAACTTTTCCTGCTACTACTTAGCTTTGCCTACTAGCTCGCAATCATGGAGCCATTTCTAAATTAGTTCACATCGTCAAGTGATGCTAAGCCCAAGCTAGCGAAATTAAGACAATATGACGACAGGTAAATAGAGTTTGGTTTTATTGAGAACAGTGACGGGAAACCAAAAATAATTTTTCCAGCAAAAGCGCGCGGAATACATCTGCCTGAAAACACAGCTGGTGAAGTGTTTTCTGTGTATCACTATGGAACAGGTCTGAAGTATTGAGATTGATAAGTTTTACAAAACAAATAGTTCCAAGGGCATCTAAGAGTGAGAATGGTAGTAAGCTTCTGTTTAATCTATGTTACAATTATGAGGGGGTCCTTGGAAAATGTTTGAGAACCCCTACTCTAACAAGCAATGTCTCTGTAGGCAATATCTGGAGATAGAGCTCCTCGTTACCCAAAAGCTCAACAAAACACATTAATCTATCACACCATTACACTACAAAGGTAATCCCACAGTTGTCAACCTGCCATGAATACTCACCAAAGCATCAAATCTGCAGCTGAAAACATCCCAAAAAACATACATAAACTTGAAAGAAGTGGTCACTATGTCCTACACAGATTCGTTGCCCCATGATGGAAGGGCTTTATCTAAATTGAAAAGCAGTATGTTGAGCAGTAGATCACCGGCACAATCAATACACAGGGCAGAGCACTGCTGTGAATCTGCAACACGCAAAGATTCTTTACAAGTCAATGCATGTGACTCTATTGATTGGAGTGAGGAAGCACGGACAAAGAGCACACTTTGCCAATAAGCTGAAAGACACGTGCTACTCTTGATGAAGACAAACAGATCTCTGGACACTTGCACCGCTGACTTCTCCCTGTGACCAGTGGGACACGGATCCTGGAGATGGGGCGCCATGCTTTAGATCACACATGAATAAGTCAGTGTAATGACACTGGCTGTGATGCTCTACAAAGGTTAGGGCAGCCCAAGCAGGATGCTCTGATGGTTCCAATCAAACAGCAGGCAGTTTTGATTGATGGTGTGCAGCCTTCATGTCATTATTTCTTGCCTTATTGGTCTGGCTAATTCACATGCAGGTTGCACTTCACATGAGCTGTTCCAGGCTTCTGGAAGGATTCAGATATTGTTGCCAAATCAGTAAATAGAGCCAATCAAACCAGTTTATTTTCTGAGTGACCAAGAGAAAAACTGACTCACAAACGTATAGACTGCTTTGAGAAAGAAAGAGTTTCCTGAACATTTGTGCAAAGACGGGACATTTTGATCTTAAAAGTACCTTTAGAGTGTTTATTGATTTTTTTTCTGCTGAAGCATGGTTTATATTTTTATAGTTGAGTTCAGGATGTTCAAAGCAGTTGGATGAAGGAACAGTTTGACATTTTAGGAGGTGGGCTTAATCCCTTTCTTGCAGGATACTCAGTATAGTAAAATACTGATTCTATACTGATTTACATGTAATAGCTAGAGATGCACAGATGTATCGTTTCAAGATATTAGCATCAGCCAGTATTAGCCCCTTTGACAGACATCAGCACATCTGCAAATTATGTGCCATGCACCAAAGTCAGCAGCTGATGTTTACCTGTATCTTATCACATCTTGTCTGTATCTTTGTCACATCAGTTAAATGCTGGAAAGTTAGTAAGAAACTGCCTGTTAGACAAGCTCTGATTTGTTTTCCTGGTAAAGTGTGAAAAAGAATGCTAACAGTGTGAGAGTATTGCAGCGTCTCTGGGAAAGATCAGTGACATGCAGTTTGAGAGAAATGTTCCAGTGACATTTTAAGAGAAGAGACTACGAGCAAGGTAACGCTAGTGTATTGTCTAGAAAAGAGGAGTTTTTTTAATGCATACAAAAACAGAAGCCTAAGAATGAAAAGTTGTGGATTAACAGGAGGTTATGCAACATATTTTGGGGCATTGTTCAACCTTCCAAGTCCTGGAATATTCTTGAGTGGCCATCACATTTGCCTGGCTGAAACCCCATAGAAAATCTGTCGGAGGATTTGAGGAAGGTGATTGCAACATGCATACCCAATAATATTAGTGAACTGGAGGCCAGGAGTGGGCTAACCCCCAAAATCCACAGGATGCGTCGCGTTGCGTTACGGCTGCGTCCCCCACGTTGCAGCCAATGCGTTCCCATTCCAGTCAATGCTCTAGGGTCCACAGGGAGTGCTGCAGCACGTCTCAGCTCCATCTCGGGAGCGTGGCCCCGCCCCGCTCCGCCAGAGATACGCTTCGAGTCTATTTTCGACAGAGCCCGCCCCCAGCACACATCAATCTTATTGAAAAGGACAACCTGGACAGGAAGTCAGGCACAAGGGTCGCATGCAACATCCGCCAATTTCAAAATAAAACATATACATATACGGACTCCCGACCGTTTAAAGATCGTACAGATCAGAAATAATCATCGATTATGGATGTAAGCTACAAACAGCCACATATCAGTGATCCAGGTCGACTACAACAAGGCTTTAAGATGATAACTGTGTCAGAAGGTGACAGGACAACAAAACAGAGCTGAATTATTCGTATTAAACTCATCTAAACCTGCAAAAACTTTATAGTTCTGCAGAATACTCAGTGATGATTAATGCACAAAAGTAATGGAATACTCTCCAAATGAGCAGAATTAAACGACAGAAAGGCTCTGTGACCTGTTGTTTGTATGTGGTTCTCTCTATACTGAAGCCAGCTGATCCTGCCTGCTCTGAGCTGGTGCTACGCTCCAAACATGCGTCCTGTGGAGCAGGGCGCAAGCCCTCAGACTTAGCAAAGCCGGGTCGCTGCACATGCATCCTGTGGATTTTCGGGGTAAGAAAGACTGCCAGAAGCTGGTGTCTGGCTATACATCACGTTTGCAGCAGATCATAACAGAGAAGGGTGCTCTACTAAATACTAAATATGCTTGTCATGGAGGGGTTGAATAATTTTGAGACTGCAATAGTCATTTAAAGTGTCATTTTTTGTTGAAATTTGAGAAACCACTTGCAAATGTTAGTTGTCCTTGTTTGAATTTTTTTTATCACAAACAGGTTAAAATTTGTGCATTTTGCTAATAAACCTGATTTGCAATGGAGGTTGAATACATTTAAGTGCAAATGTATGCCAGACAAATTGGCGACTAGCTGTAGCCTTGTATTAACCATGCAGAAATCAGAGAAAAACCTAAGAGATAAGTAAATTAACTAATCCTTTAAGGTAAGAGAAGATAATATAATATTGACACAAACTATGATGTGTTAACCACAAACTTTCTTTGAATAAAGTGCTTCACTAGCCGTAACCTATCCCCCCCAAAGGACTGAGGACCTTAGCTTTTGGGATTTGGTGTCAAGGCTCTGCTATTAAGTTTCCTTCACTTATGTGTGTTGTTGTTCAAAGACAGAAGTATTTTATCAACAGAGCATGTGATTCCCCTAAAAAACATACTCAGAAAACCAATGAAATACAATGATGAGGTAATTTATAAGTGACAGACCTGCAATAAGTGGTGCTTGTCCTTACTACAATAATTGACACAACATGGATGTTGAAGCATTGTATGTATGTTTGTCATGCAATCCGAACCTGAATGCTGCATGATTCAAAGCGTAATTGCAGAACAAAGATTGTTGATCAGAGGATAAACAGCTGTTTATCCAGAGGAGCATTGTGCGAGCATGCATCACACAGGCTCACTCTCTTGATGGAATCCTACACGTCTGACAAATAATCTCCCTCGATTCTGTTTACAGAACGCCTAACAAGTGTTAAATTTGAACCACTAATCGGGGAAACTGTGAAACCACGGCACTGTGTTCTGCGCAGTAATCCATTACGAAATTTCATCATTGTTATTCAGCTCCAATCTCATTACCTCTATTCAACATTTAAGTACGCCCGAGATGAAGACTGACACTGCTGTACAATCCAAAAGACTTTCAGACACAACACATTCAGGCAAAAAATGGAAGAAAAAAAAAGCAACGCTGCATTGCTCTCAATTTAAAGCCTGCTTCTTCATCACACAGCAGCATCTCTCTGATGTAGGAATAATACAGAACTAAGAGACATGTTGGAGGTGTTTCATATTCATAAAGACTTGAACAATGTATGTAAGCACCCTTGGATTTCATGCATCTAAAATCAAACCTTCTCAAGGTCCCCCCCCCCCACATAGCCAATGAATTCATTCAATGAATCTTTCATCATGTCTCCGCCTAAGACGTTATTGAAAAATTCCAGTGCAGGCAATGAGTCAGGAAGCACAGTGACAGTAGCCTAAGTGGAATCCAGGGCAGATGTATTATTATGATATTTTCCTGGAGGAATCTGGGATTGAATTCTGATTCAGTGGAATATGATTTTAAAGCGAGGTTATGCTATCCCCTGATAGATGATACACAGGCAACAGTCACGCTACACGGAGCATTGCAATAGATACACTGAGTACAGAGCTGGCCATGCACAACACCAGCGGGCTGCATACAGATTAGTTTTGAAGGAATCGGATCACTGGGGCATAAACACAACAACAAAGGATGTAATGGAGGGTTTACCGCAAGAACTCTGCTAATCCACTTTGTAATCTGTGAAATATAAGTTTCCCCAACTCTTTTCAAAGGGCTGAAAGTGTTTACAGAAGGAATATACTGGGTTTGTAATAGAATCAGGCTGATGGAATTTGAAAAGTCCGAGTGTTACAGCTCTGAAAACATTATTAGGAGACTCTGGGCAGTCAGGTTTAAAGCTAAACTTCCTACACAGGAAATAAAGATATCATCAAATTTGGATATGCAGCTTCTCTCTTTGGTGTATCTGAGTGTCTCAGGTTTAGATGTGTGTCTCTGTTTGCTTTTTTAGAGGACATCTTGGTCTCGCTGTAAAAAGCACAAAAAGAAAAGGGCAGTGTGACCCTGGCAGTCATTGTGGATAAGTAGGAATGCACCACGGCTGAGAGCTGGAAATTGAAGTTAAATGATTTTTCCTTCAAAGTAAAAGTAAAAATAATGTCACTTTTTAAAAAAAGGGACAGAGTGGCACCTGGATACAAAGAAGTTAAAAACAAGAAAGAAAAAATAGTGCAAGTTTTTGAAGCATGTGAAACTGGAGCTGTACTATTATAAAAAAAAGGTATGATATTGTGGTTGATGGAGGTCTAAATGGAAGGGGGAGTCTGAGCAGGTAATTTGAAGGATAAAAATATAAGTGTGGTTGCAATGTTGGATCCATTGTGTGTTTGCGGTTGCACCATGGGATCACATCAGTCCTCCAGGGGGCAGATGCAGCTCTGATAAATTACTCCTCAGGGATGAGATAGCCCTGAATGACTACTTGCCTCTTCTCTCTTTGTACAAACACAAACCTAATCTCAACTAATCTTTTTGTTTACTTCACTATCCCTTTCCAAACCAAGCCTCCTGATTCATGTTCTTGTAAAATGAAGAGCACTTAGCAAGCTCCTGTTGGGATAAATCACATTTATTAAAGCAAGTAGCAGCAGTTCTATGTTCTTAATAACTGGTCGCCACATCAGCAGAGCTTCAGGTTACACAGGCTTAAGAACGCTGCTTGATGGAGGATTTCATCAGGTGAAAGGTGCTATTTATGGCACACCTGTGCACTATATCATGACCAGTGATTCAGTTGCTGGTGAATGATATGAGAGCTTCAGGTGATGAATCTGTGCTCTGTATCCTGGGAGGTCATCCACATGACATCAAGAGCGATTAGGGGCCTTGTCCCCAATCTATCAGGGGACAATCGCTGTATTTCATCTTCACATCTACCCTAATTTTTTCTTGCCTCCCTCCCCCATGGGAAACCGCTCATCAGAAACATGGCCATTTAGTGTGTGGTCATGGACAAGGTCACAGCCTGACTGTACGTATGTGTGTGTGTTATTACCTTGCCATGTATGCGCCACAAAGACAGAAGGAAGACAAGGAGCAGGCCGGCCATCTCTTGTCCCTGTGGAGTCATCCATCAGAACAGGATCTGACCCTGGAGGACGGATGTGGTCCTGCGGTGCACACACTCACCCTGGATGGATCCAAGGCTTTATTCCTGTGCACGGAGAGAAGGAGGAGTGGTTGGACTCATTAGGCACACTGTGAGACTGACAGGCACAGGACTCAGGGGACCCTGTGGTTCAGTCCTTTAACAGGCATTGGTCTTTGTGACTGTCTTAGTGTTTCTGTCATCCGTGTGACAATCTGTGAAACTTTACTGATGCTTTTGATTTCAGACACTTGCAGAACTTTTTCTGAAACATATGAGCTGCTAGAAGAAGAAAGTAAACCAAAACTGACAAAGATTGTACAGATTGTTTTTCCAAGGACCAGATTGGATGGTAAGGCTCTTACACTGATGTATGCATGTATATTCACATCCATATGGCAAGACTCTGCGGAGAAGTGTCTCATACATAATCTCGCATAAGCCTATCTTCAAGTATGTTAAGATCAAAGTTCAAGAAAAGGGCAGCAAACTTATTACCTTGTTTATGCCCAAACTTTCATCTTATACCTCACAATCTAAACTTTATGAAGATAAATATCAGATGTAGTTAAAGCGGTGTAGAAGTTGCATCTTTTGAAGGACAAATGTACAAGCTTTTAGTTGCTGGCATCAAGACAGAATACAAAAAACAGACTTTTATTTTGTGCTGTTAAAACAAAATTTAGCCTGGTTCTAACCTCTATTAGAGGTGATCAAATATTTATTTTATGAGTTATCAGAAATTGATCTGACAGGGGTAATTTGTGGAGTTGACATAGAAATAATTGATGTAAACTTAACCGGTCACTATGCCTTCTAAACTATTTGAAATTGTACTGATAAAGACAATAATAAAGGCATAACAAACAAAAACTTCATATAATGACATCCCTGCTGAAAAAGAGTCTGAGCCTTGCTTTGGAAATTTGACGTACATGAGTCTCTTCTGATTGAAATGAGCTGACTGTAAACCTTTAGGTAGCCATGAAAGTAGAAGCAGTGATTAAATAGCTCTGCCAGCTTCTTTATATTTACTCCATCAAGATCTATTCATTTCCCTGGAATTTTGTTCTAGGATCTAACATCTTGTAATGGTGCTAATACGCTGGCACGTAAGCTTCCCATGTGCACAGATAATGTTAAAACAGAGCTTTTTAGAGCTTACTGTACTGCTATTTAGACTGCCCATTTGTGGTGCAGTTACAGTAGAGCTAAAATGAAAAAACTTCAGGTAGCATATAATGATGCATATCGAATTTTCCTACCAAGGTGGACCAGTGCAAGTTTTATGTTTGTATCAAACAATGTCCCTACGTTTCATGCTGTTTATACATCAAATTTGATGTATAAATGTATGTGTCGCTTAGCTGATTCAGAAAATGAAATTTTAAGGGAGCTCACTCAGCCCACATTAAGTGACACAAGGTATTTTTCTTGCTTTTGGAAACATTGGAACAAATGCCTTTTTATGCCCCAATCCTAATGAATGTGTAAACTGTAGTTATGTGGTCTTTTTATTTCTTGCTGAACATGTATTTTACTTATTTTTAGTCTTTTATATTACTCTTGTGCTGATATGGACCTATGGGTCTGAAATAAAGTCTATCTATCTATCTATCTATCTATCTATCTATCTATCTATCTATCTATCTATCTATCTATCTATCTATCTATCTATCTATCTATCTTCTTTCAGTCAAATTTTACTGTGGTGGGAAAAACTTCTCTAAGCAAACAGGCTTCCTACCGATCTGTTAATGAGCAGGTTAGATTTATTAGACAGGTATGAGTGTAAAAGTGTACTTTTACCTGTGAATTAAGCCAATGGCAATGTGAGTTTAAATAGATAAAAAATGAATGGCTTAAATTGGCTGGTTTATGACACCGTTCCTTGTTTCTTAAATTGTTTTTGAGCAGTGGAAGGGTTGGAATTAGTGATGTTCAATACCACAGATTTCCTTTCCGATCCGATACTGAGTAAAATTCAGGCTGGTATCGGCTATACCGATCCGATACTAATACTTTGTGCAAATACAGCTAATGTGTCTGAAAAATCTAAAAAAGTAGTGTATTTCTGAGTAATTTCTTTATTTATTTATTTCAAACTCGTAAGTATATCGAGGTAGCGGCCTCATTTACAATATAGCCGAACTAATACAACAGAAAAAAACAAACAGAGGACACAATCATACAAAATATGTGAAAATTGTGTTTTAAACACCAAAAAATAAGGAATATAAGTAAAACAATAGAACCATTACAATAAATTGTTTAATAATTAAGAAATAGAACTTGTAGTTCCCACCAACCGCGTATCATTTAGACAAGAACTCAATGACTGAAGTATAAAAAGTATCGATACTTTGATTTGAGAATCATTTTTTGAGCATAAAGATTTGGTATCTGAAGTATCCACATTTCAGTATCGATCCGCACATCCCTAGTTGGAATAACATGTTGCTCTTCCTTTTTTAGCTTTACTATGTTTTAATTTATCATGAGAAACTCTGTTCAGCTATTATACAGTACAGCTGATGATAGCCCACTACTGTAGGCTTTGTGTTTCTTTCCTTCCTTTCACACAGAGTTTGTATGACAAAAAACATCAAGAGCCTTACATTTTGTGATTGTTAGGTCTCACCTCTTTGTTTCTCACTCTTCTTCTCTCACTCTCATTCTCCTGTAACACAACTCAATTCTATTCTGCTTCTGTGTTTCTCTAGCTGCATGAATCCCTCCACCTTTCTCTCTCTATATCTCACATAGACACACGCTCTGTCTCTATCCCTGGCTTCACAGTATCCATCCCCGAGGGTCGATCGATAGACTGCAACAGCCTTTCAATGAAATCTCCCCTGTGCTACTGGAGAAGAGGAACGTTGTTCAATCGAACGATAACTCTCTCCCTCTGTTCCTTTTGATCGCTCCTTTTCTCTCTTTCCATATATAAAATCTTCTTTACTCTGTTTTGTTCTCGGTGCGAGGAGGATGATATGGAGGCAGTCCAGGCAGCAGTCAGAGGCCAAGGCTGGAGGCTTGTTTGATGATCACTGGGGACCGATACTGAGGAACCATCATGCTGCAGGCATTGTAAATTACCTCTGAGTAATGCAAAGGAGACAAAGCAGACAACCAGAACAGCCAGACACATTAAGTCTATTGGTCAGTGTGCAAAAAATCACAAAAACAGGTAATAGCTGTCAAATAAAACAAGACACGTTCAAAATCACAAACCTGCATATGACCTGACCTCAAGCCTGACACTGCTGCTACGTGTGTTTGTGTCTGAATGTGTACAAGCAAGTGTGTGTGTCTACTCTGCAGTCAAGCAAACAGAAAAGCTGATGAACAAGTTGATGATAAAAAAAATGTAGGTGTGAGGTATGACTGCAAATGTCAGCACATTTATTTCCAGAAATTCATAGTCAACATCCAGAAATCCCGTTGGGACCTATGAGCAAACAGCAGCTTATAAAATCAGCTTTAATTTTGGATAAGTGGGCAGCTGTGAAATCCAACTGTGAAACATATGTACCATCCACTGAAGGCCCAGTGCAACCTTGACTTGTCAATCACAGATAATTGTGATGAATAAGTAAAGGAAGAAACTAAACTGTAGGTTGATCTGGTTAGGAATATGTCTTTTTACTTGGTACAGTGCTTGCTATTAATGTCATATGGGAATTAAGAGAGAAGTTAAAGGGATGATAAATAGGATGAGCAACAATAAAATAAAACGCACAAGATCAGTTGCATTAATGTGTAGCTTGGGTTGTCCAATTCTACAATCTCAATTCCAAAAAAGATAGGACAGTGTGTACAATGTTAACACATTTGATGGTTTGTAAATAATTTACAGTTTAAATTGAATTAAAATGTTGCAGAGACAACAAATCAACTAATGAAACTAGAAATAACATATTGTTTAAGGAAAATATATGCTCATTTTAAACTGGATGCCAGCAATCTGAAGTTTTGAAGGGGAAATGTGCTATTGTTGCCTTACATGAGATTTCAGGTGCTCAAAAATCTGGGGTCTCCTTTGTTTCATAATGCGCCAGATGTTTTCAATGGGTGAAAAGTTGGGACTGCAAGCAGGTTAGTTCATAACCCAGACTCTTTTACTAAGGTTGGCATTGTCTTACTGAAATATGTAATGTCTTCCCTGAAAAATGGTTTCCAAAAAGAACTTGAAATTCTGATTCGTCAGACCACAGGACAGTTTTTCACTTCACTCTGGTGTCCTCTTTTCATGGTACAGTTTTAACCTGTATATGAGGATAACTGTGGTCACAGATGATGGTTTTTGTAAGTGATTTTGAGCCAATGCAGTTACTTCCACTACAGTGTTATGACTGTTTTTAATGCAGCACCTCCATATTCTCTGAATCTGTTTTTATTATGTACTGTAGATGATGAAATCCCCAAAGTCTTTACGATTTCACGCTGAGGAATATAATTTTGAAATTGTTGAACTATTTGCGTTGAGTTGTGAACTCCACTCTGCCTCTACTCCTGACAGACTTAGCCCATCTGGGGGACTAGGGAGGGGGAGGGTGGGGGGTGTCCAATTATTTCACGAGTCCTCAATTGAGTATAATATGTAGCTAAGAATGTGAGAAAAACACAAATAGTCTATACAAAGTAATTCAGCTTTAGCAGAGTAATCTCCAAGTCCAGGTCGAAAAAAAAGTCACATTAATTGAAATGCTTTCGGCTGGTAGAAATATGACTCTGAGGGCTCTGTGGTATTTCTCAGTCGAGTTTCCCCAACTATGCAAGCTTGGATTTGAGGCGACCTCTTGTGAACTGGGTGGACAGGCTCTGTAGGGGACGTTTCAGTAAGAATAACAATTCAGTAGTCACATTGCCATTGTGCAATTTTGCTGCCAAGAGTCAACACGATTTGACTGATGCATTTCGAGGATCACTGACCTGTCGAGCAAGCTGGACAGAGGCTCGATAACATGGCTGTAATAACAGATAGTTACAGTGTCAGAGCTGTTGTTTAGCTGTTGTCTTGATCATGTTTGTTTTTTTTGGTTTGTTTTTTGTATCTCTCTTGGGACCAAAGCACTGCACTCAAATTCAATTCACACAGCACATCAGGGCTGGAACTAATGACTGTTTTGATAGTCGACTAGTCATTATTGAAACAATTAATTAACTAATCAGATAATGAATTGCACACTTAATGGTTAATGGTTCTTACTTAGCAATCACCTTTTAAATTCAACATTACTCTTTTAAACTCTAAACATGAAATAAAATATCAGATTGTTTTAATTAGTACCATCCTCTGTTTTCCTGAGTGGACAGGGTCTGTCTTCCTCAACACTTTTAAATGCAACATGATAAACCACATATTCAATCACTACACATGAGAACGTCCTCTTTCCAGGGTGATAATTCGATTCAACTTCCTCATCCATAAATGTGTATAATGTTCACTTATCCTGATCTTTAACTCCCTGGCTTTGCTTCTATTAGATAAAAAAAAATCACATAATGTGTACACATGTAATGGAGCCATTAGGGGAATATTTCCTTGTTATGTATGAATGAGAGCAACAGTCTGATTTTATCGCTGCACTGCAATTTACACAGACATGACATATGATTATAACTTAAAGACCTCCACTAAGTGGGAAGGTTGTTAATGGTGGTCTGTACAACCCACCATGCTCTTTCTCTTTTAAAGGTCAAATTCAATGTAATCAAGAGGGTCTGGAAAACCAATGACTGTTATTTCCATGTTATGTTTCTTTTATGCTAAGTTATTCAAACAACTGTTATTCAAGTTTTAATTCTAGTGTTCAATCCCATCTCTAGAAAAAAATTGAACATGTCCAGTGCTTCATATATGCAGACATTTCATTTTCAAAAGCTTGGTGATGACAGGTTGTCCTACTTGGCTCTGATGTTCCCTTTAAGATAAAAGTCATTTAATATATGCATTTCAGAATATGCACGTATACTCCTGTGATTATGATGTGAATAACTGTCAGTGCACACCACAGGACTCCAAGAAGAGAGAGCAAATAAAGCCATAGCCTATAAGGGGGAATCTGTTGAGGGCACCTTTGAACAATCTATATTTCAAAATTTTAATATAATTTTTATTTACTTACTTACTAAATTTTTCATGAAGTCAAAATGTTGGATGAAAAGAAACATTATCATTGGTACTTCTAATTACTCTGTAGACTCTTTTTTGATAAATGAAGCAATGGAAAGAAAACAAGTACCTCTTTTCACCAACCAATTGAGAGCCAAATTTGTCAAGTTATCAGATGGAAAAAGTTGCCAGGAACCTCTGTTTAGTTCCTCATCAATAATCTTCTAGAAGACCTTGACTCTGTCCTTGGAGAACAAACCTTCCTACCTTTAATGTAAGAATCTATACTACCACCTATTGAGGTTCAGCCTCGTTCCAGCACAAGAATACAAGTTTCATCTTGAGTGAGGCTTTTGTAGTGAATCCACTCCAGAATGTTCTTTACATCAGGAAACTGCACAGTTGTAAAGAGTGCACAGCTCTTAAAGGGACATGAAAACAAGTGATTTCATTGGTCAGGATTAAAGCAAGCACCGTCTGTTCGTTCATTTCTTGTCACATCAAACACTTATGGAACTGCCCCCCCTGGCGGCCAAGAAAGGCATATTACTACACGCTTCGTATAAGTTAATGGACTCTGCTACCCACTACCTGTTTAAAAATAATAAATTTAATAATACCAAAAAAAAAAAAAAAAACAGTTTTTGTTTAGTTGCATACACTAACTAAAAGGAGACAAGCCCCAAGTTGGGCTTTTAAAAGATTCCCATCCAATAAAGAAAATCCCAAAAGGAGGAAATGTGGATTGATGCTATCGAATGTTCCGCTGTTCCGGATAAGGGAACTATCAAAGTTCACACGTCTTTGAGTGAACATTTCATTAATGGTAAAAGATAAACACAGAGTGTTTTAATTAATGTATAATACGTCTGTGTATCTTTACAAAGTGGATGGACCAATGTAAACAACTCATGCTGTAACTTGTTGACACCACTACACTACTTGGGGGTGGCAGTAGCTCAGTCCATAGGGGCTTGGCTTGGCAACTGGAGGGTCGTCTGTTTGAGTCCCAGCATGGCCCTTTAGCAAGGCACCGAACCCCCAACTGCTCGGGGTGTGCTGGTTGATGGCAGCATCCTCACTCTGACATCTCTCCCATAGTGCATGTCCACTGCATGTTTGTGCATAAAATTGTATTTATATACACCAAACTGTGCGTGTAGCATGACTCAAAAATATAACACGAGTGGAAAATTTTAATTTCCCCCCTGGGGATTAATAAAGTGCGTTTCATTCTTCATCTTCTCACTAACAAAGTAGCTAGTGTTTGCTAAATAACCAAAGTACCGTTTGGTGGTGATTTTTAGCATCAATACTTAACTGTGAACTTTTGGGAGGGAGACACTGTTTTATTAGGCTGCATGTATGTGTTCACCCACCTTTGCTTTGATCACAAAGAATTTTGCCCTTTATCTCTCACACTGCAGCAGTATTGATCCAGCTGGATCGAAAACAGGTATAGCTGTATGTGCTTTTGCAGGCTTTCAGCTTGGTAAGGGGAAGGAATCTTTCCTGTATGTAAAGATCACAACAGGGAAGTTGTAAGGACTTAGTTACGAACATTTGTTTAAGTTTTTAGTGCCCAAAACTTAAAGTTTATATTCATGTTTTTTTTTCCTGTGGTTTTCAGGTGATATAAATAGACCTCATTCTGAAGAAGAGGTCAATCTAAAAGCTCATGCTGCAGCTCTGTAGAGTTCAAAGAAGACTGTTATTTAATGCATGCTACCTTACTGCTCTTACAGGTTCGTTTAGATTACTTTAAAACATTTCTAAGATGCTTTTAAGATTTAATATTAACCAGTATGATCCTTATCTTACCTCACTGATAACTCACCATAACATGCTCTTTAAGATTTAATCGTTCTATGTTGAAGCTCAGGGGTTCTACCTTTCAGAACATGATGTGACTGTTGCTCCTTGTCATTTGGAAGTTATAAGCAATGGTGGAAAAAGTACACAGCTTCATTACTTAAGTCAAAGTATAGATACTCCATGTCAAATATGACTCCAATACAAGTGAAAGTTGTTCAGTCAGATTATTACTTGAGTTAAAGTACTGAAGTACTTGCTTTTAAAAATACTTCAGTATTTGAAGTACTTCTTAAACAATCTCAAAACATTGTATTTTCACAATACATAAGCGCAGTAAAGAATACATAGGAGTACATACTGTTACATTATGTTCATTTAGAAACCATAACTTGAAATCTCTAAAAACTATACCATGGAACAAAAACAGAAACTAAGTTACTCCAAGCACAGACAACTTAGTTTGAAATGTTCATCTGGAATGAAACAAAGGTTACGTAGCTCAACACGCTTTCTCAGGTTGGACTGTGAATTTTTGTTTGTTTGAGCAGAGTGGGAAACAGGGAGAACATTTCAAACGATACGTATCATTCTTCATTTCAAAAACCTCTAACACGGGCTGAAGATATGACCATGGGTGCTCAGATGGAGAATAATAGACATCAACTCTAAATGAACTGCCTGATCTGAGTGACATTTGCTCTCTGTTTGCTCCACATTCAACCGTGCACTGATAGAAATGTAGTGGAGTCCAAAGTACAATGATTATCTTCTGAATGTAGTGGAGTAAAAGTAATAAGTTCCCCAAAAAATAATACTCAATAAAAGTACAGATACTAAAAAAATATACTCAAGTAAGTTTACTTTGTTACTGTCCCCCACTGGTTATAAGATAGTCTGGATGTTGGGCACAGAGTATACATGTTCCTACAATGGCGACGCAGAAGTACAATCTTTAGAAAAAAAACAGTCTCCTTTCATATCATAACTCCAGCTTGTTCTGGGTCAGTCCAATTATTGAGTGTGAACTCCTCTGAGTCTCCTGCAGAGACCAGGTAGACGAGGCAGTGGGTGTCAGAAAGCTTTACCAGCCTTAAGGGCCTCTCATAATGCATTAGCAGGACTCTCAGCGCCTGATCAGCACAACGATGACATTGATGCTCAGGCTTGCCATCCCCGCTACCTCGGCTCTTGCTGCATTATTACATGTCCAGATACCATCTTTAGTTCTACTTCTTTAAAGAAGGTTGGTGTGAGGGTCATTAAACCTCCATTCAAGACGTTAATTACCTGATAAGGCTCACTGAGGTATGAATGGACAGGGAGGCTTTCATTGGAGACAGAATGAGCAAACCAGCTGATTGACTCCAAGAGCGAGCACAGATATGTGATATTCACCATCCTTATCGCATGTGTCATTATCACATACTCAAAAATATGCCAAGAGGGGTCTATTTAGTTAGTGTATTTTAGTTCACAGAGTCTCAACATTGACGCTTCTGTAAGAGACTAATTTATCCATTTGAAACACAGTTGAATTACACATATTAAAGAGTTTCTCTAAAAACAGAAGGTCAGACTGGATTTGTAGTTAATGATACTTAGATTTACTACAGCCAATAGCACTGGGGTACAAAAATAGGAGTGGTATAGGTCATAAGAGGTACTTAAGATTTGAGTTTGGTGTGGTGCTGAGCTGAACAAGGGAAAAAAAAAGACCGGAATTTGGGGCTTCTGTGAATAACGGTTGAGTAATTCCCTGTTGTTAGTCACCTGCGTATATTGGTTAATAGCCTTGTGTCATTTGCAGATATCGTTGCAGACATAGTACTTAGTGCTGGGAGACATTGAAAATGATCTTATCACGATAAAATATTTCATATCAGTCAATATCGATAATTATAACGATAAATATCAAATCATTATTTCATTTAAGCTTAAATGCAGATTTTTGGTCCTGATTGAAAGTTGAAGAAACCAGACAGTTTGTTAGTTTCTATCTGGATTTAGTTTTCTGATAAACTTCTTGAATCCATCATTTCTGATGGTGCTAACAGGAAGCAGGTCTTTAGAGTAAAATGAGATTTTTGTGAAGTTTTAGTTTGTAATTGTTATTTCCATAATTTGATATAAATCTACAACAAATATATAAATAAAATTGTGTTTTGTGTATCAGTTTAGTCGAGTATTGTTTTGAGTTGTACTCTCCCCTTTACGATTACTAAGGGTTTGGTAGGTTTTGAGTTTTCTTCAGTGTCGCTGTCGCTCGTTTCAGCTGTGTTTAAATTCTGCTTCAAACGTCTTTAAGCCCCGCCTACCTCTCATCCCGTGATATGATTGGCTGTTAAATGCCATCTTCTTCTGTCTAATGTTGGGTGGCAACTAGCGTTTAAGGATCATTAGTGCCCCCTCCAATTTAAGTCGCTGGGGGATGTAATTACATGGTTATTTATATTGAATTTTCATCTAACATTTTTCATATTTATATTGAGAAAAATTATATCATGCTAATTATCGTTACCGAATTATCGCCCAGCACTAATGGTACGCAATGCTAAAGGACCTGTAAAGGTGAGATAAACAGTGGCGGAGCCCCACAGTTTTGACTTGGGTGGCCAAACTGAGGCACTGACTGTTAAGGGGTGGCCAGGCGTGGAAAACATTAAGCGCTCACTGCCAACCCTAGGAGGGTTACTTCCAATAATCACATCTACTTTAAATTCTTTTTGTAAAATAATTTAACAAATGTTACATTTTTGTTGATTTCTAACATTAACATTAAAAATGTAGCTTGACAGAGTGTCAACATTTAAATCTGCTGGACTGAACTCTTTAAGGACTCAAAATGAAGATGATTGTCCAAAGTCAACGCATCAACAAAAATAACATTCAAATCCACAGAAACTACTGTCTCTGTAGCTTGTTGAAACACAACAACACAATAGCTGATTTCCATATAAGTAATACCTCTGACATATATACAAATAGCCAATCATGTTTAAGAATTTCAGGGTGGCCAATGGGGTTTGCCAATCAGTTTTCAGAGGTGGCCATGGCCACCCCCTGGCTCCGCCACTGGAGATAAACCCTCTGCAAAAGCAGTTGACTTTGCCATTACTGCTGAAAACTACTCCAAGGATATAAGTGCAGAACATCAATACATTTTAATGTCTTTGGCAGTAAAAAAAAAAGGGAACATAAAAGGTTGAATAACAGGTTTTGATATAGTGAAAATCTTCCAGATAACTGCGAGGAACTAACGGTTGTGAAATATGTCCTTTCATCAGAACACCCAGTGAGTTGACTCATGGGACAGAAATAAACGTTAACGAAACATAAAGCTGATTCACTTAAATCTCCATCAACTGTTTTCCCCTGTCGCCTGTAAAGCTGTGGAGCAGCGCCTGCATTACACAGGCTTCCTTGCATGTCAATAGTCAGCCATCTGCTCGGGCTGCTGTAGCGGGCCCGGCAGAGAATTTCAACCATGGGAGACCTTATTTGGATGAACGCAGGACAGATAAGATGGTCAGAAGTTCAGCATTGGTCAAATCATCTCTGCGAGCAGTCACCTGTGAGAAAATCCCTCAGCTTTATATAGAAAATGATGTATTGCAATCTTCTCGGCTCTGACCTGGGGGTGACCTGGACACGACCCAGCTCTCTGGAGAGAGAAGCTTTATGGAGCTTCAGGAGAGCAGCCTGCAATACACTTACAAGCATCTCTGCTGTCAATGTGGAGCCAAAACAATAAGGGCTTTGCTCTGCTCTGTTTATGGAAAATTTGGGAGACAATCAGTCGCAAATCCACAAATTCAACTGACAACGCCAACACACAAAGCGACACTCACTCTTTACTGTGTTCTCTCAATCATTTGTACACTCCCACACTGATCCGCCCACACTCACGTGCAAATGAGCACACACACATACTCAAAGACCAGTGTAGTGTGAGAATGGAAATAGTTCAGGTTGCAAATGGGCTACGGTGCAATCAGTGAAAACACAGGGGGAGATTCAATTAAATTTCTCTCTACAGAGGAAACGCCATACACACAAAACCCACTCTGTTCTGAGCGTTCTGTTGTCACCCACCATGAATCACAATGAAAACGGCCGAACATCGGCTTCGATTTTTCTGAAGTGTTAGGTATAAATTATTTTTGTGTTTTAATTATGTAAGCACTTGCTTTGAATCATCTGCCCACTGAGGAATGAATCATTTTATTTTAAGATATTGAAATAATTTTTCAAATACATTTTCAGGAATTCCAAATGAGTTTTGCAATTGTGTTTTCCTGACTTAAAAGATCCCTGCAATTTACACACGAAAACTCCAATAAAATTTTCATCAGCTTGATTTTCAGAGGCACACTTTTTGCACCTCAGGAGTCCAAGCCCTGTGCTTTCACTGTCACTCTACTACCGCCAATTCTGATAGAAGGTGTTTTTCGTCTGAAGATGCACTGTTAAGTGAAGAGAGGATATGAGGAAAATATTTCAAACACTGAGAGAAAGTCCCTGAGGAGCATCAGTCAGAAGACTGCAACACTTAGGAACTAAAATAGAGCCGGGCAGAGAGCATAATTAGGCATTTTAAGTGCTTTACATAATACAGTCAGTCATAATGAAGGCCCTGTGGGATCCAGAGGCTGGGCGGCTATTGTCACTCTGCTGCAGGAGGAACATTCATAAGAAGGCTGGGAAAGCGATGGAGGGACAAAAGGAAATGGAGAGGTGGGATGCAAAAATGCAAAAAAGCTATAGCTACAAAACATTAACTAAAAAGAGAGGCTGAGTTGACTTAATTAACATACGGTTCGGATTACCATGTCAAAAAGGGCGCCAAAATCAATGATTTACATTTTTTAACTGTCTCCCCAGAGAGCACTGGCAGATCAATCCACCAGAAGATTTTGTAAGGGGCACAGAGCCCTCTCGAGTCTCCATCTCTTTCCCAACCTCTCTCTGTCAGTCTCTGATAAGTGAACCACTTCATGGTGACAGCGGACTGATTCAGACTCTTAATGAATGATGTTTTATTAATGGTGCCATAATCAGATTACCTGCAGGCAGACAGGCTCTATCCATCTTTCTCATGGAGGTCTAACAATGGAGAAAGAAACAGTGACACATGCCTGGTCTACATTTCACCCAACCAGTGACAGTAGTTCGTCTGGTCCTTACTGCTGAGTGACAGAGACCAGCAGGTGATGTCATGTCTGTGATCGTCAGAAGCAGAAATGTTGTTGTTACGGGATGATTCTGGAATAATAAGTAACACCGTACAGGTTGTGCTTGATTCGTTCTATACTGAAGGAGTTGGCTGACGGTTTCACCTGCTCTTGTGGTGTCATGAAACTCTTCCATATTTTTAGAACTATTGACAGTAGTGTTGTAGTCAAGGCAACATTAACCAAGACCAAGATATGTTCGAGACCAGAGTGCACCGAGACCAGAGTGCACCGAGACCAGAGTGCACCGAGACCAGAGTGCACCGAGACCAGAGTGCACCGAGACCAGAGTGCACCGAGACCAGAGTGCACCGAGACCGAGACAAGACCAAGACATTTAGGGATCAGGATCAGGGCCGAGTCAAGACCAAGACCAAGGCAGGGCAAGACCGAGACAAGACCAAGACCATATATATCAATGAAAAATCATCATGAGAGTTAACAAAATTAAAGACTTCTGTTTATTTTATTTAAGTTTGCTTTACATACAATTGACAGCAACAAACAAGGTTTGGTTTTGTCTTTGTTGCCTTTCTTTTGTCTTTTAACCCCTGAAGTTTATTTTGGTCATTGTTAGTTTAACTTTAGATTAGAGTTAAAACTGTGTTTTCTGTTGCCGGTGATCTCAGGAGAGGTTGGAGGTCGTAGCTGCACTGGATTATTTTGTCAAGCCTTTTTTTCTCATTAGCTGTGTGCATTTTCTGTTTTCTAATATTTTTAGTGTTTTTATCTGTTTGGTTATAGGTGTTAGCTGTGATAATCCTGTGGCAGGTATTTAGCTGTGCCCTTCTCTCAGTGTGCCTCCAGAGTATGTTATGGAATGTATATTTATTTCTTAACCCTTCTGTTATGTTGCGGGTCAAATTGACCCATTTTAAAGTTCAAAAATCTTAAAAATTGTTAAAAGTATTATTTCGCATTTCTAATGTCATAGTAGATGAAAGGTTGGTGGTATTCAGTGGCTCCTTCCATCTTAGATAATATATGCCTTCCAAACCAGCTAAATCCAGCATAAAAATCTGGGCTGCATGTAACAGAAGAGGTGTCTCCTGTTAATTTATCAACATGACTACATTAAAAAAAATAATTCTAAATGTAAAATAAAATAAACAAAAATCTAAGTCATGTAAAACTATTGTATTTATATTTAGGGCTTTTCAATGTACATTGAAACAAGTTTTAACATTCATTTTGATAAAAAAAACAAGTTATCCTCATTGAACCATGATCTGTGAGAATTAAAGAACACTATTGCATTAAATATTAATTTAAATGGATAGTAATGGAGTTAATATTGAGATTTAACAAATGTTTACTGGGATTTTTTTTGTTTCTGACACTTTTGGATCATTAAATATGCCCTGGGTCAAGTTGACCCAGGAACAGTATTGCTGTCCCTAAGAAACGAGCATAACAGGAGGGTTAATTAAACGACTTAGCAGACATCTCTGGACACGGGCACACAGTCTCTGCTCCTGTCGTTTGTCTCCATTCATTAATGAATGAGTGCAGGGGGGCATGTCACTCACCGTAGCACCGGGAAAGTCGCCACCATAACAGGTGAGGAAAAAATTAATGAATTGCCAATAATTTTGCATATTTACTTGACCCTGAGATGGTATTGAGGAAAAAAGCTTTTAAAAAATGTGACTTTCACTGCAATTTTTTCCAAAAGCTGTCGCAAAATCAGGCTTTTTGGGCCGCAACAATCACAAAAAAACCCTGCAAAATCCTGGAGGGACTGACTAATGGATGGATGGATGAATGGTCTGCCTGTTCCTGATTATATTCTTGCATTAAAGGTGACATATGCAAAATCGACTTTTTAATGGTTCTCTACCTGAAAAATGTTTCCCTGGCATGTCTACAAACCCCCTCGAAAATGAAAAGAATCCATTCTGCCCCTGTTTTGATTTCTACACCTTTCTGTAAATGTGTGCTGAAACGAGCCGTTTCAGTTTTCAGTGTTTTTCATACGTCATAACGACATCCGGTCTGTAACGGAAGTCAGAGCTCGGAGCTTGTTCAGCCAGTAGACTGTATAAAATACAACTCAACTTCTCCTCTGTTTTTCATTACCTGCACACGTGTGCTATAAGGAGCTTAGGAGGGAGGCATGCTTGTTGTAGGCTGTCTTAATAAACACAAAGGTCGGTTTTACTCCCCACGTCTGCAGATTTGAAGATTTAGTGGATGCTTTTTATTTATCATGGAAAAGTGATAGCGCTAGTTAGCATAGCCACATAGCTACATGTTCGTCGCTGTGTACCAAGACACACGTCGACATACTGACAAATAAAACAGCACGAAACACAAAATCTGTGACCAATCCTTCAGAAAGGTCCTGCTGCAGGCGCCTCTACGTCAGGATCAGATTCTGGATCAAATTCAGGCGGTTGAAGTAACGCAGGTCCGTGAGCAGCCATGTCTATGCATGCAACATGTAAACATTAGATCAACGTGCTGGAGAGCCGAGGCCACATCCACTTCCTGAGGGGGCGTGGTCAGAGAGCTCATTCTCATTTAAAGGCACAGACACAGAAAACAGCCTGTTCTGAGCAGGGCTGAAAAAGAGGGGTTTACAGGCATGCCAAAATCTAATTTCAAAGTGTTTTTTTGAGCAATAAACTTTAAAGACATGTTTTGGGGACCTCTTAGACCAATATATATTGATGAAAAAAATTCTGTCCCCCCCTCCCCACCTGACGTGCAATACTCACTGTAAATACTCTATAACTTAATACTATTTATTTTTACAGTCATTTTTTTTTTTTTCTTTTTTTTTTTAAAGATTTTATTATCAGAACACAGTTGCTCTTGCTGCTATTGTTGTTTTATGTACATATGTATGCATGCACCAACGGCGCTGCGCTGCTAATTTCATTGTATGCAAGTCACGCAATGACAATAAAGGCATTCTATTCTATTCTATTCTATTCTATTCTATTCTATGAAAAAGAGCATAATATGTTACCTTTCAGAGTCCACTGGCATGAGAAGGCTTATTTTGCTGTTAGGTTAAGATTGGCTCCAGTCAAACCTTTTGTTTAGAAGAATTCACCCATCTAACTTCAGAGCGAAATTCACCCACTCAAGGAACATTCTCGCTTATTCATTCAATGTCCTCATCTTGACTCATCGAATCATTAAAAGCATCAGAGTTGTTGACCCTGTTTGTCAGGTAAACATCACAGAGTCTTTACGTTAAAGTCACTAATAGACAGACCAATGAAAAGTGATGAGGGGAGGAGCTGCTTACGGGTCCAAAAGTTTATGTCCAAGGTGGAATTGTATTATCGGGCAGATCCTATTAGAAGATATCCTGGAAAAGGAACATCCTGCTCACTTTGTGTCCTCCAACTTTGTTCTCACTCACAGAGTAGCGGTGCTTGGAAGCGAGCCTATGAGAGTATGAAAAATGACAGACACAGTTTTCACTAAGTTCTCTCCAGCAGCAGTTTTCAGTTAGCGTTCGGGGCAGGAGTAAAGTGTACATCAGATGTGAACTTTTTAAGTGTGATTTATGGAACTGCTGTGATTGAGGTGTCAGGATTTATGGCCACACCCGCTGACAGCAATTACTCCCCAAACACTAATGCACCCGAAAACTCCCTTTTGATAGATCTGGTTATTAATGCAAGTACACAGGTACGCAGCCACAACGGGCTCCCCGGAAAGGTTAGATTTATCATGGTGACATTTTGCTTGTATTATGCACCCACATTTTCCCAATGTGGCCAAGGGACATGCAAAGGAGATGCATGGAGATACCCTCTAACTGTAAACCAACTTCTCAAATAATCAAGTACACAAAAATACACTACAGTCCTCACGTGGATGTATATATTTGAAATGACAGGGTCACCTCCAAAAATAAATTCCCTTTTTATTTTTACAGAATCTCATCATGGGGTTACTGTCATGTTTTCTTAACGCAGCTTTTAAAAGCAGTTTTCATCTGCTTCTAAAAAGAAAAACAAAAGGTAAAGTGAAAAAAACGTGTTCGTCAAAAGACTGAAAAGGGACCAAATGTTCTCATTTAGTCATCCTGAAGCGCTGCCAGGGAAAAGTCTGCATGAAATAATCATTTTTGTAATATATTTTAATGCTGTTTGAAATTAAATCACACTACTTTTACCTCAGGACATCAGAGCGCTGTCATGTACCTACTTGTCACATTATTTATACACAGGAAAATACACGTTGGTGCAGCGCTTTGAGTGTGAGTGCTTTAATATCCAATTTTATGTGTCTGCAGGTTTTGTATAATGTTCTTTGCACCCAGATAGAAGCATACAACCACAATTTTTAGAAGCATTAATGAGTGGTTCAAAGAAATGATCAATGCTTCCAGCCATGTAGAGTAACAAATCATTGGAAGCTGCCACCTTTACTTGATATTGCCTACACAAAATGAATGTAGAAAGTCTAAGAGTGCTGTTCTGACAAACAGTTTCCAGGGAAACCAGGTACAAAGTCCATTGCCTCACTGTTTTTTTTAGCTTAATGGATACATGTTTGCACCCATGTGGTGAGCCATGGCCAGTGGGGAGAACAAGTCTCATTTCCTGTTTTTCCCACTACACCCCAACACCTTAGGGCTGATGTTTTAATAGAGTGTAGGAGGCAGGCTCCTGGGTGTTTCTGCATGATAATCTGGACTTTGTGGAGTTAAGCGTGGCCATGTGTGTTGACTGCTGATTCACGAAAGAGAAGATGTGGCTCAATATTGAACTCTACCTGAGATTCATTTGCTTGACTCTTTGCAAATACCACACTGACTTAAGATGTGCTGAAGGTTTCTGAAGCAGCTCTGCAAGTAACTGCAATCCTACACCATATAATCTGTCTATTAGGTGAGCAAGTAAGACATAACGATTTTTCACATGCCTCTACCTAAATCCACTTGAAATGTCATGCTCTTTTATCTAAATGATATCTATTGCATGACTAATATTTGTAGAATGATATGCAGTCCCCGCTCTGCACAATTCCTTGAGGAATGAGGAAAATAAGTAAGCATAACTCCATATTGAATTAGGGAACAAAGTCAAAACTTAAATAAGGTAAATCAGAATTTTCCAACTTTATGAGATGTCTTAACTGTCTGCTGATGAATCACTTAAACGACCGCAGAGCCCACAGGGAGCTCTGCGTCTGAAGGCATGAACAGTCTCCAGAGACTGATCATCCCTATTCCCCACAGGAGTAGACACTGTATGTTCAAAGAGAGTCATACTCACATACACACACATCAACAAACAAAAAATGCAAGTAATGCATCTGTAGCCATGTCACGTATAAGAGAAGGATAAAAAAAATTAGGACAATGTTACAGTAAAAGTCACCCTCCCTGTAAGTTTTCAGTCTTCTCTGTAAGCATTTATGCAGTGAAGGCAGAGGAAAAACACTTGTGAAAGGATCAGGCAGGCAGAGGGAAAGAAGGCGAGGAAGGAGGGGGGGCTGTTGTAGGTGAGAGCCAAAGCATGCAATAAAGATTATGGAGGCAAGATGAATTGTAAAGCTCCAAGGCTATGGCACAGACAGAACCTGACAGATCTATTGGACTGCAGGCTCGGCCACTCCTGCAGGGGCTGCTGATACAAAACCTCAAAGATGCAGACGGGGGTTTTCCTTTAAACCCCAAGTCTTTGTCTCCACTCCAACTCTGTATTGACTGTTTGGCAGGACACATTTTGGCCTGAAGAGGCATTGACCCTTAGAGCACATTTCCATCACTCGAAGGTGTTTGTGTGGCGGTGTCATGTTTTCAGAGAGAATGAGGGGAAGGACACCAAGCAGGGGTTTGTGTTTGACTGAGAGGAATCTTGTTTGCATTCCTCCTGGTAACAGCTGCAAATACTTGAGCTGTAGTCTGGCATAAGCTAAAATTAGAGACGTGTTTTTAGATGGAACACTCTCCTGCCGGTGGAGCTGTTTCAATGTGTTGGCATATTGTACACAGCACTGTGTATCACTATGTGTTACACTTTCCACTGAGAATTGAGGATATTCTTCACACAGAATTTATTCCTGATAACAACTCCTTCACTTCCATCAGAATGAATTACTCAAATTAATGGTCAGATAAACAACTTTTTAAAATCTTCTTCAAACAATAATTGTTTGAGAAGATTTAACTTTTTCATTCTTATTTTTTATTTGACGTTTCATTGTTTTTCACTGTGTGGTTCCATCATTGCTTTTCTTGAGCAGTCATACCAACAACAGAACAATGAAACAAGGTCCACTTTCTTTCTGTCCTCCCAAAAAACGAATAAGATAAGATATTCCTTTATTCGTCTAACAACTGGGAAATTTAAAGTGTTACAGCAGCGTAGACAGTGCAAAACAGTATAAAGTAAACAAGAGCCTATAAAACAGTAATTATTCAAAAGTTATTAGCAATTGTAATTAAGGAAGTAAAAAAAACACATCTTACAAACGTATATACACAACTAAATAAGTAAATTTACAAATATTTACAAAACCAGTGACGCCGTGAAAAATGTGCACAGACTTGTAACATCGTTCCTTCTCACCTCAGTTCATTCAGTAACTTATTTTTTTATTTGTATTTATTTATTTATTTCATTTTCATTGTTTTTATTATTATTGTTGCATATATTGTGTTCTTCACTTTAGGATTGTGGGTGGGTTTTGGGGTTGGGGCTGGTTTGGGATTAGAATGGGGGGTCTTTTTATTTATTTTTTTGTGCAGCACTTTGTGTTACAATATCATTGTATAAAAAGCACTTTATAAATACAGTCTGATTGATCTATTGATTGATTGATTGATTGATTGATTGATTGATTGATTGATTGATTGATTGATTGATTGATTGATTGATTGATTGATTGATTGATTGGTATAAAACAATGTACAGAACTGAGAAGATGGGTAGAACAAAAGTATTGCACATGTAAGAAGAGAGGGATGAGTAATTATTGCACGTTAATAAATAGATGAGGGAGATATTGCACATGAGTCTGTTTTGGTGAGGTTATTGATGTTGATTATAAAGTCTGACCACTGCAGGAAGAAAAGAACTGCGGTATCTCTCCATGAGACACCGCAGGGTGAAGGAGCCTGTCACTGAAGGAGCTTCCCGGTGTTGTTACAGTGTCCTGCAGGGGGTGTGACGTGTTTTCCATCAGAGAAGATAGCTTTGCCATCATTCTCCTGTCAAGCCACCACCTCCACATGGTCCAGCGGGCAGCCTAGGACAGAGCTGGCCTTCATCACCAGTCTGTTAAGTTTCCTCCTGTCAGCAGCAGAGATGCTGCTTCCCAAGCAGACCACCCAAAAGAAGATGGCTGGTGCCACCACAGAGTCAAAGAAGGACCTCAAAAGAGCTCCCTCCACGCCAAAAGACCTGAGTCTCCTGAGCAGGAAGAGTCTGCTTTGTCCCTTCTTGTACAGTGCAGTAGAGTTGTCTGTATATAACTCTTGATCATTTGAACCAGTTGGTATCAAACTGTGACTGCCACAGATTCTTCAGACTGACAATGAACACGGATGAACTACATTATCAACCCTTGCATGTTTCAATGGCCTTGAAAGCAACTTGCCTCTGATTGGCTGACAGTTAAACGTGCAAGATTGAGTCATGAAAGAGCTTTAGCACTCGCAATATTGTGCATTTCAGGAGAGATAAAGGTCATATCTTTATGGGAATTAATGAAACCTTGCACTCAAACTCTGAGAGACAAGTAAATAAACGTTTGTGCAGTATAGAAATGTTCAGTATGCAACTGTAATGAAATTTATAGTCATACCTGTTGAAGAATATCACACAGAAAGAGCTTACATATGTTAAAGTGGAGGGTACAGACTTATGTGATGCTTTTATGCACTGGCAGATAGACCACCAAGCCCAAGTAGCTTTTTGTAAGACTCAAATGTAAACTGTAAAAACTAAACCAAAAAGAAAACCTGAAAAATGATAACCTTGCTAAACAAAGATGGTTCAATACGTGAGGCCATCAGAATACTGGAACTGTTTTAATGTTTGTGTACTTTAATAGAAAACTCATTTTTAGAAAACATATGGTGTCTTTGATATCAGAACTGTCGTTATCAAATTCCACCCCCTCCCTCCACTTAATGCATCTGAATCATTGACACCATCCCCCTCATTCACTCACTCACTCCTCCCCCAAGCATATTGAATATTACACAACTCAAAAATGATGCTAGAAAACAGGGTTTTGTGTCTGCCAGCACAGTTTCTCAAGCTTAGAGTGTTTTTATTGTGTCTGCAAGCAAAGTATACAAATGTGTAATTAAGTATAAGTTTGTGCCTCCAGGCTTTCTTTGCAAATGTTTACATAGAACTGCATACTTTGAAGGTTATTTTTACACACTTGTATGTTTGAGTTTGAATCTGCCTGCTTCAGTGTGGTCACATAGGTCTCACAAAGTATAACAGTTTACTTGGAAATACAAAAGGGCACTTAATTTGATGATCTTTTGATAAGAAAACACCAGAGCAGAAACTTTTGGACAAATTTCCAAGAAACTGTTTCCTGGTTTTCCCTTCTATTTTCTTTGGCTTTCCTCTCAGTAAATTCACAGAGTTTCCTGGCAGGGAGACAGTTACCAAAAACAGACCACAAGGCTGACGGAAGCCATATTGACTAAAGGGAATTTTTATACCAAGGTGGTGCAATTGCCAGGTAGTCTCCTGACATCCTAGAGCTGACCTCTTCATAACCCCTGCAAGGTTCATGAGAGGAGGGCACTGACTGAGGGCTGATCCCCAAACACACCATCAAAGAGCTTTGCCTCTAACCTGGATTGAAATTAATCGAACCAAAATTAGTTACAGCCATTTGCATTCACATGACACATCAGTGTATTTTTTGGCACTTACGAAAAAACCTCTTTTCATAAACAGAACTCACCACAAGTGAACCCTGTTACCAAATTTCAATAAAGAGTTACATGTTACCGTAGGATTCATCTGGAAACCCATTTGCAAATATATTCAAACTACTGTAATGATCCAAATGTGTGACAAGCTTTTTTTTTTACTTTGACTTTTTTTTAACTGAGACAAAAAGCCTAATTATACTGAAGCGAATTGCGTTCACATGTGAAAAGAATTTCTGTTCTGTTTTCCTGAATTAACGAGTTAATTATCTCGGAATTATGAGAAAGGTGTTCTGTTTTTCTGAATTAAAGAAATATCCGCTCTGTTTTTCTCAGAGCGGGCCTTACGTCTAAACAGCTGCAGAGTCCTCAGGTGCCTGCGAAAAGTTGACCGGCTAATCACAATACCATCTATGTGAGACACTAGTATCTCCCAATGTCTTAAAACCCAGAGCAAAATAAACTGGATTAAACTGGACAACCAGGGCATGTTTACTTCCTTGTGTGGCAGCAGTGATTCTGTGTGATTCCGAGATAATTAATTTGTTAATTTAGAAAAACAGAGCAATTTTTTTTTCTCATGTGAACGCAATACTAAAGATGTGTCATGATCAAAAGCTGTGGCTCTGAGAGCCAATGCTTAAAGTGAATCAGAAGAGCCGGCTCCCATTTTTTTCCTCTCGCTGCTTAGCTCTCACAGTGCTCAGCCCCAGCTCTGATGGAGGGGAGGCCGCATATCGTGGCTACATCTGTTCCTTCCCAGAGAGTCTTCTTGAAGACAGGGCATAGAGAAATCGGATCAGCCCATCAAAGATGAGGCATCGGATTTTTCTCAATGCCAACCTGCACTGAGGACATTAATAATGTATGCTTGAGTTTGGTTCTGGTTCTGTTCACCTGAGTTTAGTTCTGGTTCTGTTTGCTTGAGTTGGTTCTTGTTCTGTTTGCTTGAGTTTGGTTCTAGTTCTTTTTGATTGAGTTTGGTTCTGGTTCTGATTGCTTGAGTTGGTTCTGTTTGCTTGAGTTTGGTTCTGGTTCTGATTGCTTGAGTTTGTTCTGGTTTTGTTTGCTTGAGTTTGGCTCTGGTTCTGTTTGTTTGAGTTTGGTTCTGGTTCTGTTTGCTTGAGTTTGGTTCTGGATCTGATTGCTTGAGTTGGTTCTGATTGCTCGAGTTTGGTTCTGGTTCTGATTGCTTGAGTTGGTTCTGGTTCTGTTTGCTTAAGTTTGGTTCTGGCTTTGATTGCTTGAGTTTGGTTCTGGTTCTGATTGCTTGAGTTGGTTCTGATTGCTCGAGTTTGGTTCTGGTTCTGATTGCTTGAGTTGGTTCTGGTTCTGTTTGCTGGAGTTTGGTTCTGGATCTGTTTGCTTGAGTTTGTTCTGGTTTTGTTTGCTTGAGTTTGGTTCTGGTTCTGTTTGCTTGAAGCTCTGGTTCTGGTTCTGTTTGCTTGAGTTTGGTTCTGGTTCTGTAGGCTTGAGTTGGTTCTGGTTTTGTTTGCTTGAGTTTGGCTCTGGTTCTGTTTGCTTGAGTTTGGTTCTGGTTCTGTTTGCTTGAGTTTGGTTCTGGTTCTGTTCTGTGGATATGTTTGCAGTTTTTTGTTAATTTGTACAATAAAAAAGTTTGTTAAAATACTAAACAAAAGTAAGAATGGTTTTGTAACAGAATAAATGAACAAAATTAGGCAATTATAAGGCTTCTCATAAAAAAAACTGTTCGTAAAAGGGTTTTAAATACACAAACCATTACTTTTTGCAAAGTTAAGGTAAAATATACGACTACAAAAGATCCTAAATTAAGAGCCATTCGGGAGTCGAATGAGTCGACTCTTCTTTGGGAGCCGAGTCAAAAGAGCTGGCTCTCTGAAAAGAGCCAAACTTCCCATCAGTACGCAATACGCTTTAGTATAATTACGACAAATCTACTAGTTATTTTCACTTCTATGGTCTTCATGGTAAATACCATACAACATGTGCTTTTTAAACTAATTTATACGCCACACTTTAGATAGATAAAGTGATACTGAAGTCACATTTTTTCTTGACTGTGTTTAAAATAAAATCTACTTTTCTTCAATATGTTTCTATTTTCATTATTTTCAAATAAAGTTGATTTCTGATAGAAACAAAACATAGTCTTGAAGAAAATAACCTTGAGAAGAAAGGTCATCTTATATAAATGATGGTCTTATATTTAGAACATTCTTTTACGTTCACAATCAGGGCTAATAACTAGTTTCTACAGCACTGGGGCCAAATCAGAAAAAGGCAGAGGTTGTGGGCCGACCTTGTCAATTAGAGGCTTAATATAACTTTGACAAATAAGATGTATAATTTCGTCTCTGTTATATATTTGTTGCACAATAAACATACCAGTTTATTGCTAGTTGTGGCTGAGGCAGTAAATAAATAGTAGTCAGTCTATTTGCTCTGGAATAAGTGATTATCGCGATTGACTTCAATGATAATGTTGTTAGCCTCACTAGTCAACTTCACTTTATAGGTGAACTACTACAAAGGGGAGGTGAGTTCACTGTGAGGCATCACTGTGAACAATTTGGCAGATGGGTGGGTGGGTGTTTTGCAGCCAATCAAAGCTCATATTGGACCTTCATTCTGTACCATTGGATCGGATTAAAGGATGTCTCTCCCTGATTCAGATTCAGGCAAAGTAGCATTAAAGTTGTCATATCACAGACAAATCAAATTCATATACAGGCAGCCTCTTCCAGGCCATAGACGATTTTAAAAGGGCCACATTCAGCTCGTGGGCTTCTAGCTGAATAGGTCTGTTCTAATTGAAGGAACCTTTTAATCATCATCTGTTCAATCTCAAAATGAAGAGGCTTACATTACTACATTCATTAATCAAACACCCCAAGGTCACATGAATTACATAAAATGTCATCCAGGAGAAGTCTTTATACTTAGGCACTAGAATCAAGGGTGGCACAGCAGCCAGTCTGGTTTATGGAGCTTTTGTGCAGAGTTTATGGACATTTTGTGCAGAGGTGATTATGAGGACCTCAGTTTTCTTTGTTAAACACAAAAAAAACCAGAGGTCCTCACGATTGCCTGCGACAGCTATGCAGCCAAGGTTACCGATTACATGGGCTCTCTTTCTACCTCTGTAAAAAAGATCTCTCAGATATCTCGGTGTTACTTTTGATCATGGATTGCTTTTCAACCAACACATTAAGTCAATGACCCGGTCATGCTTCTTCCACCTAAGACACATAGCTAAAATTAAATCCCTGGTCTCACACACAGACCTAGAAATGCTGGTTCATGCTTTCATTTCCTCACGGCTCGACTATTGCAATTCTCTCTTCCCCAGCCTCAATAAATCCTCTCTTCACCGACTACAATTAATTCAAAATGCTGCTGCAGGACTGTTAACCAGGTCCAGCAAAACAACCCACATCACCCCCATACTATTCTCCTTACATTGGCGGCCAATCAAATCCAGAATACAGTTTAAGATTCTCATATTAACATATAAAGCTCAAGATCATTAAGCACCCTCATATATATCTGGCCTGCTCCATCCTTACATCCCCAGTAGACCCCTCAGATCCTCAGACTAGGGTCTGCTTGCTGTGCCTCGGGTGAGGTGGAAGACTAAAAGTGACCATGCCTTTGAGCATGTGGCTCTAATTCTGTGGAACAATTTTCCGCCCCAAGTGCACTGTGCTGTCTCCACTGAGACTTTTAAAAAGTACCTTAAGACACACTTGTTTATCATGGGCCATAAGTAATTTGTTCTTATTTTGTCTGCTTGCTTTATTGTCTTATTTATTGCACATTGTATTTGTCTTGTCGATATTGATTCTCTGTGAAGCACTTTGTGACTATGCTCTGTGAAAGCTGCTATACTACATAAAGTTTACTTACTAGTTGAGAGGCAAACTAAATGACTTTTTCACAGCCTTGAAGCTTAATTGAAAAAAATCTACATATTTTCTTTTACCATACCATGTAAGTATTTTATCATTTGAATGAAAACATATTTTTGTCCCAGAAAACGTGTCTAAAAACTCAACCTCTAGTTTAATCATCAATATGCTTCCATCTCAGGCTTGGGAGAAAAAGAAATGTGAAAATTACTGCAGTCTTACTCTTAATATACCTGGTCAGACTCCAGATGCATAAATGCCTATTGAGCAATATCTGGTTGGCAGGATAATTCCATTTAGCTTATTTATAAAGCACTAAAGTGAGAATAAATAAAGTAATTTTTTTTTAAAAAGGCACTCAGACCCCATAATGCACTGTTTCTCCACCCTTAATCACCACAGAGGGAAACCCTCCATCACGACATCCCTGCTGCTAGAGCACTTCCCCTGTTGCTGACTCCCCTCTGCTCTCCCTTTTTCTGCTGTTACTTCATCATTGGTTATTTAACTCTTCACTGGAGTTTGAGAAAGCAACATAGAACTTGCTGCTGGCAGAAACAGGGAGAGATAAGAACATGCTGCATTTTTTTACCGAACATAACAGCAACAAGACTGGAGTCATTCAACAGAGCAGAACAAGGCCTTAGATCCTTATCACTACAGTTCTCTCCAAAGTGGACTTCACTGGTTGTGACAAGTAAGGTTGTCGAAATTTCAATAATTTTATATTATTTACAACAGTGTTTTAAAACAACAAAGCCTTTGCTTCTTAACGTCCATTAGTATGGAAATGCGAAAGAGCCTATGAAAAATACAGATCTAAAGTAACCTAAAGCTGATGCGAGAAAAAGAGGGAGAACAAGTAGCAGTGGTCAAATGACATAGAGAAAAAACTAAGAGAGAGCGCCCAAAACTTTACACAGATAGGTCACCTCCTCATTTTTTCACAGTGGCTACTCTCTAAAAAATTATAAACATTTCACACCTCTACACAAAAGAAGTCGGGCTATTTCTTGCCTGCTGTGTGTCTCTGCTCTGCCCTCTGTCACAGCAACTGCACCGCTGACTCTTCTCATTCACAGGTTGGCAAATGGCAATGTTCTGTTAATATTTAGAAGGTCTGGTGGCCCCCCAAAATGTATGCACCTGAATCTGGCCTGGCTCTGCGATTCTCAAGTCTCCTCCCAAGGGTCTGGGGGCCGGTCCTGACCAATACCACCCTGCTGGTACCCACAGCTCCTCCCTCCACCACGCCCTCTCATCATCCGCAGTGGCACACCACAAGCTTTCTAGATTCCACATATAAATACCTTGTAATACCTATCAAACTACAACATGCACATAAACATCAACACTTGTATAACTGCACACACACATTTACGTATAATCCCCCCTCACAAACATCTCTTCTCCTTCTCAAAAGCATATTTTTTTCTCTTCTAGTCTTTATCTTCTCTTTCTGTTGTTTTTCTCTTTTCTCATTCTTGACAATCCCTACTATAACAGTCTATTCTCTTGTTTGTTTTGTTTGTGTTGTTTGTGTTGTTTGTTTTGTTTGTTTTGTGAACGTCATTTATTGTCCAACACTTTTTTTTCTAAGCTGTTTTTTTTCTTGTTTGTTTGTTTTGTTTTGTGTACTGTAGTCTATACTTGATAACTTTATTTGGTTATTGCTCTCGAGATCTACTGTTTGTTTTTGTTTTATCTTCTGTTCAATGTCAAGCACTTTTATATATTTGCACTGATGCATATAAAATAAAATTAAAATTAAAAAAAAATCCACAATATGTTGCCAAATTTACAAATATATATTTTTCTACACACTTAGCTTTTTTTCCTTCTTCTTACAAGGTGTCAAACTTCATTTTATTGTTTTACTTCTTAGACTCACTGACAGTGATTGTAATCTAATCTGACTGAAGCTGTCAGTTACAAAAGTATGCCCCTTAGTACCACAGTACTACAATAATAAATAGTACATTTCCATCTAACCCTGGTTGTCTGCACTACTGACATATTGTCCTCTCATTATTTTTTTGTAGATTAATTGAAGCCAAAGAAAAAAAGAAACAAAAAAACAACCCTGACTTTATGTTGAAACGGTGCTTTACACTAAGATTTTTGCACTATTTGATTAATGAAATGTCTGAGATATGAATTGTTTTCATTTGTAACATCCATTAATAGCATAAGCTGAATTCACACAACTCACTCACACATGCCCAGATATTAAAGTTGCAGAGCCCCATGAATTAATGTTTAATCCTGGAAGTGTTAGGCAGGAAGAGCAATATGTTCCTTGTCCCCCCCTAGGCTAGTTGGCAGCCATGAGGCTCAGTGTAGCTTGAGTCAGGGTCTGTTTACTGGAGGGGGAGAGAGAGGGGGAGGAAGAGGGAGATATCACGACAACAAAAAACATCAACGGTCTTCCACAATTACTTCTTTTAGCTCGAAGGCAGATTGCATACCAGGAGAGCAGATTCTAAAAACGTGAGGAACACGGATGCCTTTGGGTTCACGTTTTTTGGAAGTAACCTAAAGTACAGGGACTCTATACACAAGGAGGAGACATCCCAAATGTAACTTCAGACAATTACTCCAGCTTCCTCGCGGCCTAAGGCGAAGTGAAGTGTGCTGAGTGTATCTCGATTCCAGAGATCAGTCTCCCTCATTGTTACGATGATATGCTCTGTTAGACTGTGTGATGCTGATTGAAGCTGACGTACACAGACCAAGATTAACTGTTAGAGACAGAGATTGATGTCGACCACAGTTGATTAGGAAAGACAGGTAGGGTGGACACTCAAAAGTCACGGCTTGCAAAAATTAAATAGAGTTGATATTTTCAAACTACATTTTGATTCTCTTTTCCTCTTTCATCATTGAGCCACAACGGCCTCACAAATAGAACACACAGCAGTAAAAGGTTTTACAGAAACTACATAAACCTGTTATGTGGTAAATATGAATCTGACAGTTCTACAGAATTAAGTGTACACACAACTAAATTGCAACAGTAATGCAGCCTGGAATACATTATAGGTGCATTTCCACTAGGAACACAGGAACCTTGTAGTTCTGGGGGGTTGAAAGACCCCAGAAATCTTGGTAGAAATGCACCTTACTTTCCCCGGAACAAAAAAGTTCCTGTGCCCCCATTGTTGTCTACGTTTTGACAGGGGGCTGAAGTCCCGGGAAGATTGTGCAAATCAGGCCAGTGACGTATGCAGGAAATAAAATTATATTAAATAATATTTTGAAATCTTAATAAAAAACTAAACTAGTAAGCATTCTCAGGAACTCCCTCTATGTTTCAACAACTGTGTAAACTCCACAAACATTGTTACATTCAACCCAAAGTCCCGGGACGTTTGAAAAGTACTACCCCCCAAGTAGGGGCTTTTCAGGGGGGAGATTATCTACCCCTGAACTACATTTAGACCCTGGTTCCTCCGGTCAAAACGCACGTAGTTCAGGGGTAAAGTCCTTAGTTCAGGGTTAAAATTCCTGCGGTGGAAAAATGCCTTATAGAAAACATGATTTACCACTTACCTAAGTCGGTAAATGTTTTCAGCACCTATTACTATGTCTAAGCCCTTCTACACAAATGTGACTATTCAAGCTATGAGGCTATGAGCCAGTGGAGTTTCTGCAGGACAGGTGTGATGTCGCTGGTGGAGGGGGTTCTGGTGAGGAGGCGGGCAGCAGAATTTTGAACCAGTTGAAGTTTATGGATGGATTTGTCTGGTAAACTAAAAAGAAGGGAGTTACAGTAGTCTAGGCTGCAGGGGAGCAGGGTGTGAACCAAAATGGCAGTACTGTTGGGATGCCGTAATACAGCTACTAGGTGATTTTGATCGTAACGGTACTCATTGCTATCCAATTAAACATCAGCAGAACAGCTTGTGCTAAGCTAACAGCAACACAGGACACAACAACATCTAGGTCAACAAATGGTTTGGTTCCAAGAATGCTGCATAGTTTGTCAAACCAGGGGAATTTATCCTTCTCATCCCTGGAACTTCTTCTTAAGCCAAGCTGGTCTCGTATCTTGCTGTCAGGGTGTCTTGGTCTTAGCATGACACACTCAGTTCCTACTCTTGTTCGTGTGCTGACTCACAAGTTTGTAAACTTCAATGTTTTTGTGAGAGGTGTCCAACATTCAACAAATAAGCTCATAGCAAGGCATCTGACCCCATTGCTGCTCCAAGTCAACCTATGACTCATCTTGGTAAGTCAACTGGCTAACATTAGTTGGGGTCTTGAAGCCAGCAAACCGTCATCCCACTATGCAAAGTGCAACCAGTACGCCTAGCGTGTGTTTACATACGCCCTGGGAAAAGGAGACTGTATGGTTATGATGTAATGACAGCCTTTTGCTTTGGCTCTTTTTACACTATTGCAGTGTGAAGACAAAAAGACTCAAGGGAAAAATGCAGCAATGTATAATTGTATCATCTGAGTTAGATAAAGCAAACGAGCTACAGGTGTGAAGCACCCTTCGTTATTTCACAGCTGTGCCAATTACTTGATTCTGATTGGTCATTACTTGCAACATCACGACGGTCTGCTGATTCTATGAAGCAGAATCATTGCTAAGAAGAAAGAACAGCTGATAGGGATGTGCCTCTTATCTCAGACCCTGGAGGAACAACTATAATCATATTAATACATAGAAAGAAGATGATATGACAAATCTGACAATGGTTTGTTTACAGCAGGAAAACAAGGTAAAGAGAGTCTGGGTCCAGCTCACCCTGTCAAGAGTACCATTCCACAGTAAGATCTCATCCACTACAGATTATCCCTTACTTAGAGTGGTTAACAAAGTAATATTGAACACTGTATTCTTGCAATCATCAGTACACAATACATAATCAATATAACTGCAGTGGTGTAAAGGAACAAAGTAAAAGTACATCGTTACAGTACTTAAGTAGGTTTTGGGAGTATCTATACATTACTTGAGTTTCTATAATTTTTGCAACTTTCACTTTTACTTCACTACATTAAAAAGAAAAAAATGATACTTTTACTCTGCTACGTCTATATCGCCACCGTCTTTACACGTTACAAAATAAAATGTGAGTATAATTAATAGGTTTGGGGTAAGCCCCTAATGTTTTCACGCCTGGCCAACCCTTCAACGGTCAGTGCCCCAGGTTGGCCACCCAAGTCAAAACTGTGTGGCTCCGCCACTGATTGCAGGGCTTGTCTTCAGCCCACCAAGAGCATGACTGAACTCTCACAATTTTGAAAACTGACTTCTGCTGAAGATGAATTGCAAATTTGTGGACTTTAATTAAGGATGGTAGGGGGCAGGGGGAGAAAAGGAGGCATCACGGGGAGAAGGAGGGAGGGGGCAAGAGCAGAGAGAGGCAGGGAGGGAGGGAGCAAGAGGAGAAGGGAGTTGAGGGAGAATTAAACTTAATAAATCTTGTGAGAGAAAAAACTATTTCTAGATGTTTTTTTTCTTTGTACTTTTACTTTTGACAATATGTACATTTAATTTGAGTTACTTTAAGACTTTTACTCAAGTGCTTTTTTAAAGGGTCACTTTCACTTTTACCTGAGTAGATATTTTTACTTTTACTCAAGTTTGGCTTTCAAGTACTTTATACACCAATGTATAACTGCCACACAAACACACTGAATAAAATGAAGATGTGTCAAGTTAACCAGCAGAGTTTTCTTCACTTAAAGTAGAAGCAAAGAAAAAGTACTACTTACGGTTCATTTCTGGTCATAGCAGCTGATAAATATGAGAGTAGCAGAGAGCCGCAGAGTCTAAAATCATCTTCTAAAGCACCCAAAGGCTAAACTTCTCTAGTTACCAACCACCACTGTCTGACCTGTAAACATCTCATAAGTCCAACATTGGCCATCGCCAGAGGACCTGTTGTCCCAGTCGTCGACCTTGAATCGTTAAGCTCAAGTTTGTCCTTATTTGGCGTGAGGCACCGGGTATGTACGTTAATCAGCAACGCCACCCAGAGGAATTGCACCCCCAGGAAATATTAACTGATAATTTGCTTACTTGCCAGAAGCTAGAAGCAGTTTCACAGGTTCGTAAGACTATTGGGCAGAGGCGGATTACAATTCCAAAAGTCTATTTATTTCATGACATGTCTTCCTTTTAGAATGCACAATATAATACACAACAAAACTCCAAACAAAGCAATTCTAAAGTAACTAAACTTACTCAAATAAATCCAAATGAATCAATCATAAAGGCAAACAAATAAAGCAATGAAAAATAACCACAGCAGCGCGGACAGTATCCTCGCGTGCAGGAGGTAAAAGTTCAAAACAGAGGATCAGAATCACCACGTCCTTTTGTTGGATCCTGAACCTCTCGTAACGTTGTAGTCAGAACAAACAGTGCAGTCTGTGGAGCTGAGGCTGTATATATAGACATGCCCTGCGCTGCCACCATCAGTGCAGTGGCAAACCTGGCACAGTGCCAACAGTGGCCAGGAGGAAAACAACCTCTGGTCACACTTAGTTTCCCTTTTTTCCAACAAGAAGTTCTAAGTTCACTCCACAGTTAGTTTTCTTTTGCAATGGCTCTGAATAAGATTAACATTGAAACAGACAAAGCACTGACGACCAGAATTTCTCACTGAGGAGAAAAGTCTGCAGTGGCTTGTAAACTTGCTATTATTGTTTTCACACTGTGAACCTGAACATTTCTCTGGACGTGGACCCGCCCGCAATGACTGTCTTCCTCAACTGGCAGGTATCACAGCAGGTATCACTGACTGAGCACCAATGATGATGACCCAACAAAAACGAAGAGTTCAAACCAAAGGTGTACTTTTAGTTAAACTTAAGAAATATATGTAATTAGGACTAAATATCGTATTAATGAGGATTCTTATTTATGTAAATACGTTCAATTTGATTAAAAACTGTATTTTTTATTCAATGTGAATTCTCTGTGTTTGGGCTAAGTCAAAGTACATATTTCATCTTGGAATTCTCTTTCGATTGCATCAGCAAGCGATGAATCTAATGCTCTGGGAATCATTTTGCAAGCAAAGAAAAACAATGCATTGTGCTTCTCTCCGAAAAACACCGTTGTGGATTTGTCACTCATACTTTTTAATTGTAAACTTTAAAGTCTTCAGCCTGCTGATTTCTACAAAGTTATCTCCCCAAGCTTTAAATTAATCTTCATCTAGTTTAATAATTACTGACACCAATGCCAAATATTTACACTGGATGTATCATTAACCACAGTCTTTGATGTTGTTGAGGGGACTTCTACCAGAACCCACTTTCTAGTACTTTTCTCTTAACCAGTCTGCACTGTGGTGGATAAGCATGCTAGAGTCCCTGCATTTGCTTGCTGCCTGACCCAGATGCCCAACCCTGCTGGTGGTGGAGAGCATGAGTAAATTAAATGTTTTGGGGTTGAGCTTTGCCAGGTCCCTTAGGCCAATGCTTGACCACTAGACCAAGTGAGCAAGCTTAACCACAGGCCTAGCTCCAGGAGTTGCCAAGATTTCTCTTTTTTTTTTAAATGGTAGCACAGCTCCTACTTTAAAGATTCATGGGGATCCTTCAAACCACGCTTACGGCCAAATGCCACCAGTTGTCTGGTCAGTCTCCGATCCATCACGGCACCGGAGCTGATAGGTTTCTATTCTAGTCAATCTGTTAACTCCCACTGGATCCACTGCTTACGTTCTGGCTGTGTCTCTGATCCGGCAGGTCAGAGCATCCCGGATCAGATACACAGGACTTCCATTTTTGCCAGATGCCCGAGCACGACGCATCAATATGCACAGAGCAGATCAAGGGGGGCAGGAAGTCAGGCACCAAAACAAAATAAAAAAATCTGGTTCATTTTCAGAATAAAACACTCTTGTGTTATTGTTAGATCGTTTTTAACTTAACTATGACAACAAAATGTCATGATGAGTGGAGCCAGGCCTGGAGTCATCAAGTCAGAGGTTTTCAGAGAACCATAAAGACAACATGGATGAGGAGAGAAGGAGGAGTATCCTTGATTCAGTGATTGCCGCGGGACTCCACAAGACTCCAGCTGTCTTGCGGCCCTGCTCCATGCTGCGTTCTGAAAACACAACCGGTGTGTGTTGGTGAGAGAGCACAGAGCCGGACCCGCAGCGGATCAGAGACGGACCGGACACAGATCTGGTGGAAGTCCTGTGTTAGTCTGAACCCTCCCCTGAGTCTAATTGCAGTGGGAGACCTTACAATGGTCAGATTGACCCTGGCAACAAAGCTCCCATGGTATCTGATGTCTGGACGAAAAATGTGGATGTATAAAGAATATGTCGGAAAAACACACTTTCTGATTTAACTGTAATTGAGGGGACTTTACATAATTTAAATAATCCCTTTATGTTTTTTAGACTTTTGTGGAGACACTTTCTGGATGTTCTTTTTGTGTGCATTTTTTCACCTACACTTTATGGTTTTAGATCTTTGTGGGGACTTTTTCTTACAGACACACAATTACTGTTTTTTCTATCCTTGTGGGGCCTTTATTGCTGTAAACTTTGTGGTTAGTCTATCATTTGTGGGCTTTTGGTGAGATGCACTTTTAGTTTAGCTTTATGAAAAAGCACTATAGTAGCCCTTTAAATGGGGCACTGTTGTTGTCAAAACCAATAAGTGTCTACAATGTACAGTGTTTGTTTGTGTAGCACCAGCTGTATCCGAAAAAAAAAAAAGTCACAAAACAAGCCTGAGCAGTCCTTGGTTTTATTACCTGAGCAAACACTGAAAGTGACAATCTGAATGAGTGAGAAAGCAGACTGTTGTATGTCACACCAAACCCTTTATCCCTGAGGCTGCAGCTATTTGAGAGATGCTGACACTACAGGGAAGAATTGATTTGCCTCCACTCGTCTTGTTGGTAGCGAAAGATTAAAGACCAGGAAATAAACCAATGTTGGCACTCTGGCCACTTGTCTGGATATGTGTGCAGTGAGCATTCGTTATGTAGAAATGCCTGTATAGGAGTCCAACAGGACTGCTGTCACCTGCTCTTTGTTCTCCAGCTCGGCCATCTTTGTGACAAATACTTTCAACCTCACACATACATGTGTGTTTATCTGGTGCAGCCACTGTGTACAGCTCCTCACCTGCTCGCACCTTTGTGTTGAGCCGAAGCTGGCAGCGTGTGCGCTCTCTCTGCCTCAAAACAACCCTCTGTTTAGGCAGAGTGCTCTTTGTATAAAAGACACCCCTCTGCGTCCCTGGAATGGTTCTTGTTTGCAGTCCATCTCTCTTCTCTTTCCACTCTTTCTTGTCCTGATTCTCATTGTCTCTCTGCAGCCAATTTAGGCCCTCGGAAACAAAACATGAAAACTGTTGGAATTGAAATGTAACATTATTGTTTTGCTTTAAATGCAATCAAGCTTGTCATGTGTGCTTCTCCTCTGTTGTTCAGCCATTCTCTCTAGAATTTACCCATATCTGCTTTTAGAAACACCTAGCTCAAAAAATAAATCAAAACGATGAGACGATATTCCTCAGCTTCCAGCCTGTCTGACCCCTGACTGCTATTTAAAACCCACACTGGCTGATTCCTCCTGATAGACAGAGATTTAGGCTGAGAATTTTCCTGTTCAGATCAGTGCTTCACAAGAGATATTGAAAGCCTTAAGAGGATTATATCAATGATGCTCCATTTTCCCTCTGCATGGCTAAACCATTTAACATTGAGGCTACTCTAAATATAGTGCTTAAAGTCTGTTAGGCCTTTTTTTGTTCTGCTTCCCTGTGATGAAATTAAGGATAAAATTGGCAAGAAAAAAAAATGTTTGTCTCCTTGCAGTGTGAAGAATAAGCGTGGCGATGTGATTTACAGACATGGCTGTCAGATTAGTGGTTCCAGCTGTGGAAAAGGAGAGGCCACGCGTTGGATGTGTTTGCTCTCATAGCTCATTGCAGCACAGCACGGTGTGGTGCTGTGTTTTGTCATGCACCAGGGTGGAGGGGGTCAGGACACAAGCTGTTTACCTCTCTGCTCACAGAAGCCGCAGCACCACAGCCAAAATCCTCCTTCTTCTTGTTCTTTCTCTCCTTCTAGTCCGCCCATTGCGGCTCAATTAATCTAGGCTGCCTAAGTGACCCTGAGAGAAGCCGCTGTGCATGATTCAAACCCACTCTCTGCACGCTGAAACAGCCACTGATGATCCCTTATAAACTCATCCTCTCTCTCTCTCCCTATTTCTCTCTGCTGCTCGTCCTCTGTTCTCAAAAGTTGGCCGTCACTCTTCTCCACAGGTCATATGATTTAATTACATCGCTTGCTGCCATGTTCTTTACTGCTTTTGTCAAAGGTTGTTGTTGTCATTTTAACTGATGCCGTAAAATGCGGGGTGAGCTTGCTGTTTGAATGAACGTTCACCTGCAACACAGACACATCATTAAACTTACACACACCCACGCATATTCAAGTAATGAGCAGCGTAATTGTTAACTGTATAACATTGACTGGGTCTTTGTTATTGTAACTGCAACCTCTTGTGAGAAAAGACAATGTTATCTTAAAGGCCCTGGAAATGTAAATGGAATATTTAAAATTCACATGGAATATCAAAATGTGTTATCTAGCTTCAACAAAAATCTGAGTGAAAATAAACATCCACAACTATGAAAAAACTCTGTTCAAAACCAGCTTATTCTACAGGTCAGAGCATTTCTCAGGACTGTGTGGGCGTGGCCTGACTCTTTGATTGACAGGTTGAGAGAGTTCACAGCCTGCATGTTTGAGCTGTCTGACTCTAAAGACATCAAAACTCCTGAAAATTATTCATTTCAAATGTTCTCTAAGTGCTGAGTCACAAAATACATTAGAATCAGGTCTTATATAATTTATTAGTTTTATCACTTCGTAGTCCCCGGGGCATTAAGACCATGGGACGCCCGGAGCAGCGGAGGCTGAAGTGCAGTATGTGCACCCAGAGGAGCTCGGCTCCGGGTGTCTGACGGAGCTGTTTGTCTAAACTCTGAGCTGTTTGGGGAAAGTTAGTGAACCGATCCTCGGGAAAGTTAATGATCCAGTCCTGGGGAAAGATAGTGAAGCAGTCCTGGGGAAAGTTAGTGAAGCAGTCCTGGAGAAAGTTAGTGATCCGGTCCTGGGGAAAGATAGTGAAGCGGTCCTGGGGATAGTTAGTGAAGCGGTCCTGGGGAAAGATAGTGAATCGGTCCTGGAGAAAGTTAGTGATCCGGTCCTGGGGAAAGATAGTGAAGCGGTCCTGGAGAAAGTTAGTGAACCGGTCCTGGGGAAATGAGCCGAGCATGTGCAGGACTGCTTTAGCCACTCGGCTGCGGCTCAACTCAACCGTGTCCCAAAGTTTCCCCTAGCTGCGCTAGTTAGCTCTTTGCCACGTCACAATGAAGCGCAGTGAGAGGGAATGATTGAAAGCTCATATTTACCAATCTAATACTAGCAAAGATTAGAATATCAAGCTGACGTTTGATTGGTTATAAGCTTTGGATGGAAAGGAAGGGTGGTTGATTAGTAATACCTGCTGATGTCAAAACACTGTCTCTCAGGCATTACTCTCAACAATCGTCCACTGGATTAGTAAGTGTTTTGCATAGGTATGAAAAATAATAATAATTTGCACTCCCACAAATACCCCCAAATAAATATTGACTATGTAACCAAAATGGTCACAATTTCAAACCTTGCATTGGCTCCTACTGCCAAAATCCCGACCCTGCACACAGTCTCAGCAGAACACACCAGCAATATTATCTCAGCAGCAACCATCCCGGGGACTTGGCATGGTAATAGACATGGCTGATTTATCACTGAGGACCACTGTAGGACAAAAAAAGACGCAATTTTCAAATTAAAGATGTCTCCAACCAGGCGTTACCTCAGAATTAACAAATGAGGAAGCTGAAGGAACCTTGTACCTATCGCTCAAATCTGCTCATTTGAACATTTCCAGAGATGGCACTGAAAAATTAATGAGGTGTTTTATTATTTTCCAGCTTGGGCTGGTCAACCTGTGGAGTTAATAAAACTGTCAAAATAAAAATCCCCTCTCACAGAGGATGGGATTTATTTGGCTGTTTAGTACGTGGTAATTTTCCATGTGTTGCATCTTATTGCGGGGCTGTAAGAATGCAGGTTAGGTATGGAGATGTCTGTGAAGCAGTCATTGTGTCAATGTAATAATGCTGCTTTTGAGTTATGTGTCTGGGGAGCACAAGATGGTGTCCCCCCCTTTACCTACCCTCCCCACCATCTGTGCCCCATCTCACTCCAGGTAATTCTGCAGTGCCTCTCTGTCTCATACGCTGTTGTATCTTGCTTCCTCTTTGTCTCTTCTGCATACACACACGTTAATTCTTTTGTGCAAAGGAGTACACATTTGAAGTATTTATAGAACATGATTGGGATGATATTAAACTGTTTGTGGCTAAGCAAAGCACAACATGTGTCCATGTTATTTTTCAACAAAGTAAAGAATGGATCCGTGCCTTTCAAAGAGATCAAGCTGCATTGTGAGCTTAAAAAGATCCTATTTTCTTTTCAGACTGGGCCTACATTGTTGTCAGATAAGTTCTGTTTATTTGCTCAAAAGACATAATGGAAAGCCTCACAATTGATGGATGTGACTGCTGAAAATGAATATGAATGTGTCAAATCAGCAATGATTATTTTTCCAGTCATTTTTAATTCTACATTTGCTTTGGTGAATAGATTTGATTTTTTGGATGGATGCCCGTGTACTGTGTCACGCAGCATTCATTATTCAAAAATGCGACTGAAACTAGGGCGCTCCTGTTGGTAACTGTAGGAGAGAAATAACGCTGAAAGGTTTTAGAAAGCCCTTTCATGTCCTCTTTATGTTCCAGGGGATTTTTCGACTACATGTGGAGTGCAAGAACGGGTTATTTAGCAGCTAATTTAATTGCCATGGATTTCAGCATATATTTTAAGTAGGGCCCGTTCAAGAGCTGCAGAAAAGGGGGGACTCTGCAGTGTTTATGTTACACTAAAGGATTCCTTGGGCAAGAAATTCTTAGATTTGCCTCGTGCAACAACAGATGCTGTATATAAATAATGTACTGAAGCCATTGGTAAATTATTTGCTGAATGGCAAAATGCAGGAAAAATGTGTGAAGTGCATAAGCAGATAGTTTTCTTTTGATATCATGAGTGTGCAAACGGCTGAAAAACTCCATCAGTCTTTATTAACTTTTTGTGTAATATGCACCATGGCCAAAGTCTCTCTGAGCAGACTAGCTCTTTGGTGTTTGTTGGTCCTAACATGCTCTGCATTTCTGATCATGTTTCAAAGGTGGGTTTGAAGCCATGATTCTCATCTTGACTGATGTCGAATAATTGGGCTGCGTGTCTGTTGTTAGCGCCTGATGAAAGATCTCCTCTCATCCACAGCTGGTGCTTTACCTTTGATGGCACTTTGTTTTAATCTTAGTTATACATCCCCTAAAACTTACTTTAAAGTTAAGATGTACAGATGAGGCAAAGTGGGGGAAAAAAGATCGTGTTACTAAGGTTACTGAATTTCACAGACCAAGTTTTTTTTTTTTTGAAGAAGAAGTAAAGTTTCTGAATCTTAAATGATGCCCTGTGTTGAGCAAAATCTTGGATCCTGGTTCTGTCTGTATTCTTTGCTATAGCTTAGAGTTGAATGGGGATTTATGTGGGTATGTAAGAAGTTAAATAGGTCTATTATCCTCTGACAGCTGAGGATGCAGTTTCTTCATTGAGATAGCTGCTTCAGCGTTATTCAGGTGACATGCGATGACCTTTTCTCATGGAGTCGCATATTTATGGCTTTAAAGCAACAGTAAAGAGTTTTTTAGCTGGTTATGAGACAGACTAAAATTAAAAGTGATGCCACTTCATGAAGTACAACTTATTTTAATGCCAAATGTGACAGCATACCACCAAAGTAATACAGTTGTGCTCATAAGTTTACATACCCTGGCAAAATTAGATTTTTTGGGGGGGGCAATTTTTCAGAGAATGTGAATGATAAGAGAAAAACTTATTTTTTCACTCATGGTTAGTGGTTGGGTGAAGCAACATTTTATCAAACAATTGTTTTTACTCTTTTTATATCATAAAGGCAACAGAAACTACCCAAGAAACCATCAATTCTGCCAGGGTATGTAAACTTATGAGCACTACTGTATATTTGACTACAGGGGGCGCCTAAATCAACACAAACAAAAAATATATATATTAGTGAGGACATTCATGTTGATTTTAAATGGAAAAAGCACTAAAAGAGCATTGCCATTTTGAATTGCTACGACCCAATTCTTTCATTAATACTCATATCACTCACATACATGTCTTTTGTCCACCTTTAAACACTGTAGAGCCAAACAGATCTTTTAAGGGAGTTTTTTTTCCTATTGCAGAGCCAAAAAAATATGTCATGGTTTGTTTTAAGAAAAGAAATGAAAAAAAAAAAACAGTGCTAGGCAGAATATTTATTTTTGATAACTTTAACGTCAAGGCCGTGTCTGTGTCCTCGAGTGTATCTAATTACAAAACACCTGGGACGACAATTTGTATTCCAGTATTTTCTCATTTTTAGAGCTCCTGTCATGAGACCCAACCAGTAAATCACAACAAATAAGAATACTATGGGAAATAACAGAACTCTGGAACTAAATGTTATGTCATGCCAAGGCAGTAGCTAAGTAGAAGGTCTGTGCAAGACCAATTTGTTCGAGGTGCCATCTATTGGATGCACTGCTTAGAATCCATCCCTACGTAAAGTACATGTAGGAGTATATGGGTAGTGATAGTAATTTTGCTCAAAATGTACACATTAATGAGTCTTGCCCTTCTACGGAGACGTGTCATCCTCTATTTACTCCTGTGGGAATCTCTGTGATGTCCGATGTGCCTGTGAAACTGTTCCTTTTCATATTACAGTCTGGAATTTTCCCTGATGCTCTAAAAATTAAACAGTGGAATTTGCAGAGACCGAATGACAGTGTGCTAGCTTAGCTAACAGGCTGCTAACTAGCTAACAAGCTACTCCCTTCAATTCAGTTATCTGTATTGACTGTCAAGCAGGTTTTCTATATTTAAGGCATTGTAAATCTGAGTAATGTTTTTCTGCTATAATATGATTATACATTTTATATAGCCAGATTGTCTTTATCAGTTTGATATGAAATACAGCTGTCGCGCATATCCCAAAGTACTGAATGGAACCATTAGCCTCCTCCTTATGGCTGCAAGTATAGAATTTAGGTTTCTGTAAAGATGTTCTACGGAGTTCAGTGACATATGTAAGTGGAAACAAGGCTTTAAAAATACAAGTCAGATACGTAGATGACGGATAAAGGAATCAAATAAAGATGAAACAGCATTTTTTTTTCATTACCAAATTAGTGAAATCACAGCAAGAGCTGTTGGTTTGGTTCAAAATGATTCAAGATAATCACAGTCATGGTTTCAGAAGCCTCAGAAGATGACCCCCCTGTCTTCATTTGTCAAAGTCAGATTTTACATCCCAATCCAGCCTGACTTCCTCTCTATGGCTTTTAAAAATGTCACCTAACTTTCAAGAAAGACACACGTCTTCTTGTATCTGTATCAACAAACAATCAAATGCTGTCCTCTTTGGTTTCTCACAACAATGATGAAATGGCAAAAACTAGTATTTCTTAACAAAGTGTGCAATGGCTTTGGTTCGACGTGTGAAACCACTCGGTATCCAGGAACTCTTTTCAATCCTCTCAAATATACCTAAACAGAATCACCAGAATCCCCTCTTTAAAGACTGAGAGTATTTAGTGAGTGTACTTACATTATACGGGCATGCTCTGACAACCTATTACATATTCATTAGACATGTCATGCAAATGAGTTAAATGAATGAGGAGAGTGTTACTGTTGGAGGGTTTTAAATAAACTGTTTTTATTCGTGCATCTCACTGGGTGAGCGAGCGCCCCTGCATCTGGAGGAGGTTTGTTTAGGCGTTTGTTGCATCTGACGTTGCCCGGCACGGTTGTCATCTTCTGGTTAAATGATGCGTGAAAGTGAATATCCATCTTCTGTGATCAAAAGCGTTATGTGATGGCAGTACGATACATGCATCATAAACAACACGGCTGCTTGTGGAAGTGAAAATGTCACGCTGGGCTCAGAGAGTGGCGCGCACTCTTTCAGGCTTTCTTTTTATGTGCACAATTTGGACAACATATTTTGAAATCCCTGTTCGCTCTGCATTCCTTTGACCAATCAATCACATCAAACCTTACAAACAACCAGAGCCTTTCCCTCAAAATAAAACCCCTGAGAAATGTGTGTAGCAGCTTTGGGTTTCGCTTTAAAGGCCCACACGTACAATTAAAGTGAGGCGGGAAATGGAAGGGGGAAAAAATCTTTGAAACATTTGTTCACATTAGCAGTTTGATCCGAGAATAAATTGCCTGCTGCGTAGGGGTAGGGGAGCATTATGTGATGTAACAAGCCTATTTGCGAAAACACAAGTGGGGGGGGGGGGGGTCAGAGGAGGGATAGCAGCATTCAAGTGCACAGCAAGAAATCACTCAGCCTTCCTGGAAATAAAAAAAAAAGAAAGAAAAAAGTCTCCAGGCGGTCAACTCAGCTGACTGGGGGAGAAATACCACGGCCGTTAAAGCCCCCTCAACACCTGTGTGGATTTCATAGATTGAAACTGTCCGAGTCTGCAAAGACAAATGCTGAGTGCAAGGTGGGATGACGAGGAGAGACGGACAGGGCAGCCAACAATGAGTGCAACAGTGAGGAATGCCCACTCCGGCTTCTTGTGATTACAGAGCTATTATTGAAATGTCAATGTCAATGTTCTATCTGCATGTCAGTCTTTAAAGGGGGTGAGTTCATGTGAGCTTTTTACAACGTGTTAATGTCATCTTTATTTCCATTAAGTTCAATCAGAGAAAAAACTGCAGAGATCAAATGCTTAATCGCTTTTGCACTAATCTGTCCATTCAAGTACAACCTTACAGTGCTGAGGATCAGTGTGTGTGTATGTGTGTGTGTGTGTGTGTGTGTGTGTGTGTGTGTGTGTGTGTGTGTGTGTGTGTGTGTGTGTGTGTGTGTGTGTGTGTGTGTCTGCAGTAGAGAGAGAGAGAGAGAGAGAGAGTCCCTCTGTTGATGCACAGAGAACAAGGTTAATTAGTTTTCTGACCTTCTCTGGAAGCTTAAAGAAATATTCCAGTCATAGCCTGAATAGATAGCACAACCAGAGATGCTGAGTCAACAGTCTAAACAGAACAAAATTAAACAGCGCTGTATCTTAAAAGTGTAACTTTATTTACCTTCAGAGTAACTTATCATATGTTTCACTTGAACTACCTGCATCACTAATTTCATGTCACAGCAGGAAGAGAAAGCATTTGATTTTTACCACCTGCAGCTGCTTGCTCACTTTGATAAAATATGCATGCAAAGTCTTTTTTTTTTGCAAGTTATATTTGTACTATTCTTCTGGATATCATGCATCAATCAGCAGGGAGCAACTTTATCCTTTATAAATATTTCACAGAATATGTGTCTTGACCTTAAATGCTGTAACAGTGTAGTTCAAGGAGTTTAAGCTTTTTAAAGCCTCTAAGAAACGCTGAAAAATGAGCCTGTTATTTAGGCCAGGTGTTCCCAAAGTGTGGGTCGGGACCGCCAGGGGGGTTGCGAGACACCAATAAGATGTCTTTCAGTTTTTTAAATTTTTTTAAGTAATCTGAATGTTGTTATTTTACCCATTATTGTAAAATACAGACAAAAATACTAGTTACATTTGAAATAAAATCCTGCAAATAAGTACATTTCATTAGTTTTCTGCCCTGGAAAAATAGGGAATACAGTTAGATACTCTGAGGGATAGTACTCTCCCTGGGGTGTCGGTCAGAACACACTGGACAGAAGAGAGGATGGAGCTTTAACCGTTTAGTGAATATTCTCCTTATACAGCACAACAGTACAGCAGACCCAATTGGGCCACAGAGGAATAGGTATGGTCTGAAACACATAAAATAAATACACAAACCTGAGGTTGATGGTCACAATATAACACTTAGGCTAGCATTACTGACCCTCTATAGTGTTAAATAATATGTTCATTCACTGATAAATCATGAACAATAAAAGCAGGATCAGCAATAAACAATAATCATTGATACAGAAATAATGATTCAGATGCTACCACTACAAGCATACTAATAATCATATCACTCTAATACAGGGGTTTCCAAACTAGTTTTGTCAATATTTTTTAGATGAATGGGTTATATAGGCAACTTTAGATCATTTAAAAAAGAAAAACAATTCTGGAAGACATCCTGCGACCCTAAATTAGTGTCTCGCGACCCCCCAGGAGGACCCTACCCACACTTTGGGAACCACTGCTCTAATACCACGGCTACAATTAACCATTAACACTCATAATGATAAATGAAAAGAACAGGATTATATAGGTGATTAACAATATTGGGATCAGTAGCAGCAGGTTAATTCACAGCAGCACAGGAAACACAGCCACATGTGCATATAGGTAGACTCATTTTGAAGTATGAAGCAACATTTAACCACTTCTAGGGGGTATCAAATCACCATTATTTTGGGGGCCGGGGGCTGAAAACTCCCTGATTTAGGCTAGAGATACGAATGTGAACGCAAGTGTGGCACAAACAAGAGTAGATCACTTTTTCAAATTCTTTGTAAAAGGCAGTGTTGCCAAGTACTGAGAATCATAAAAATGAAATCTCAATAACTAGAAAAGCATCAAGATTCATTTCCACCAGCACCAGGGGGATTTGCAACATTAAGGGCCTGTGTCCTCTGATGTCTTTTTTGGCAGCACCCACAACCCCAAAATCAGAGTTTCTCACCGGTGCTTACTTTTACTAGGTTATGAAATTTGTGTTGCATTACTTTCGGCTTCCCTTGGTTATGACTATTAGACCTGTTTTAAAATGCTCTGAGTGCTTTATATTTGCCGTTCTAGACCACAAAATTGTACCCTAAACAAAACAAGTCTCAGGGCATAAGATAGAATGTAGAAAGTTTCATCTCAGCCGTTGTTGCTGAGAAAGTTGATACTAGTAGTCTCGCACCTTCTTGGTTTAGATTAGTCAATGAGGAAGAGGTGACAAACAGCTGATCAGTGCACAGTGTGCAGGCAGAGGAATATGTATATCTTGCATCTGATGGTAAAAAACTGAAACCTTTCCAACTAGGGCTCACACTTACAGCGACATTACTTTTTGGGTCAGACTTTCTTAAAATTAGCTGAATTATGTAGTATGGCTGACCCCATTTGCAGCGGTTAATGGCCTAGCTTTCGTGTCGGTTTTCCGGACGGTTTCTCCACAAATATGCCGAGCAACCGGGATCTTCTGTGGGTAATACACTTAACATGACAAGGGGAACAACTTCTTTTGATTCCACTCATATGTGATGTTATCAGAATATCAGAATGGTGTTTTTTTCATTTTTTCTTTTTTTTAAGTTATATTTTTGGCCTTTTTGCCTTTATTTAATAGGACAGCTGAAGAGAGACAGGAAATGTGGGGAGTAAGGAGCGAGGGAAGACATGCAGGAAATGGTCAACTGGCCGGGAATCGAACCATCAACCCCTGCAATGAGGACTGCAGCCTCTGTATGTGGGGCGCTTAGACCACTAGGCCACCAGCACCTTTAAACTAGATTTTTGAGATGCAGATTTAAAGTTTTAGCAAAATTAAGAATGTGAGAAAACTACTGGCTATGATTCTTGGAAATACTAAGATCATACAACATACCCAAACCTGATAAAAATAGGACCAGACCCCCAAAACGCCACCCTAAGCTACATTTACGTGATTCCTCCAGGTTGTCAGACACGTAGTCAATCAATCAGTTATAACACTTACAAGTTACACTGCAGGCTATTACATGTTATGTAGTGCTGACTGTGACCTTGCATAATGAGCAGCTGTGCCACGTCCAGAACTTGAATGAAAGTGATCTCACCATGTGCACATTCATTTCAGTCAGTAATACCACCAGCTTGTCTCACATTCCCCTCATTGTCACACTATTTGATATGCATTCATCCATCTTCCTGCCTGATCTGTGTTGGCGGCCAAACCACAATCTCTCCAAGCTCAATTTGATCACCAGGATAAACAAACTCACGACAATTAAAAGAGATATGAGGGTTGACAAAATCATTAACATGGGGCCAGTGTGAGTCCCGGGGGGAGGGGGATTTTGTTCAGTCAACAAACGACAAAACAAATAATCATTTGGTTGGTTGAGCAGCGAACACTATGATTGTGAAACCTCAGAGAAAATAATCCTCACAGAAATTTGCAACTACATTCTTCATGCCTTCTCCCCAAACACTCACGCCTTGTTAGAAACAAACAGCGATTCTCCACTCATTCCCTTATCAACTTATCCGTGGTGATAAAACTGAGAGCAAATAATCAGTGGTGACTGGAAACCAAGGCCTTTCTCAGTAGGCTGGTCTTAAGTTCAGAGTGTGTGGTAATTAATGCAGAAGCTGAGACTTCATTTGAAAACCACACACTCCTCAGGTGAAAAACAGAAGACAGACATCAGACACAAGCTTTGAAATGTCACTAATTTGACCCACTTTGCTTCAGGCTTTGAATAACAATGAAAACTCTCACCACTGGAAGTCTTTTTTTCTTCTTTTTTTTAATATATTGTCTTGCTTTTCAGATAAACAGAAAATAGACATATATAAAGGACAGAGAAGAAGAGAAGGAAGCCTACTGTATGACAGAAGTTAATATTACTGAATAAATACAGACAGTAGGTTGTTCCAAAATAACAAAAATAGAAAAACAAAAAAAAATTATAAAAATAGACGAGACAAAAATGGATCTTCACCTCAAAGGTGAATCCGTGTATTATTCGTTCATTCAATTTTCCAAATACAACCAAAAATGATAAAAAGAGAAAACGACTTGTTTTCTCAATATTCATTTCTAAAACGCAAATGAAAACGTGGATAACAACTCCATTTCCGATTTCCGTTTTTGTGCTCAAATGTAAAATGGGGAAAACGGATAATGAGAATTTTATCTGATTTTGACATTTTCATCTGGCGAAACTTGAGGGACCCTGAAGTGAACTTTACTCAGACGTCAAGGAAAGAACAAACGGGCTTTAGCGTGAATGTAGCACTTGTAAAAAGATGTTTTGGTATATTAATGTTATATTAATATTCAGTAATCTTTATTAACTGTAATGAAAAGCAATTTTCTGTATTATAGGATTAGTGACCAGTTATGTTCTACTGCACAGGTAGAACACTTTGATGCTCATATCACTATGTTGAAAACATTTTCATTTTTGGTTTTATTTTGAAAATAAAATGAACAAATGATACACGGATTAAGGTGATAGTCATGACTGTCCCAATACAGATTTGTTATACAATGGCTCGGTCTATCATGTGAGATGGCAGGTTTTCCATGTAGTCCAGATAGGGTTGCCATAATTTATAAAATGTTTTACTCCTATTTGTCAGGCAGTAAGTTATTTTCTGTAGCGGAACACATTTATTGATTTCAGAGAGCCAGAGTCCAATAGGAATGTCAACATTTGATTTCCATTTTAAAGCGATACATTTTTTTGGCTGGAAGTCATTTTAAATGAAAATCTTCAGCAATTTATTTTCAGTCACAAGTTTTGAAAACATGTCACCAGTACCTTTAAAACGCTCGTGTTTATCCCTATTTAAATGATAAAATGTAGCCAGGACTGTTATTCAAGCCTCAAGAAGCAGATCATCTTGCATGGTTGGTGCACTATTAGATATCGGCAGACACTCACAGACACTTAGTTAATGCCTACTGAGACTAAAGCTGGCTGTTTATCTGTGTTACCCAAAGGTGAGAGTCAATGGGGGGCAGCTTTTAGCAGCTGCATGTGTAAGTGCCACGATGTCCTCTGCTGCATCTAGGTAAAAGCACTGAAGAGAAATTGAGGGTGCAACCACTCAAGCTATTACGGAGGAGACATGCTTCTGGTTTTTGGTGATGAGGTCAAGAAAACGACCTCAGACTCTTAGGCAAACAGGGAAGGAGAAAAATAGTTGACAAATGGGGAAATTTACTCAAAAATATTCACAGGACAAGAAAATTGATGCCATTTTGATACTGATCAAACTGTAACATCAAAGCTGGCACCTGAGTGAAGAACCAAGAGAGAATTATCATCCAAGTCTGCACTTACCCTCAGCTCTGAGGAGAGCTTAAGCTTCCTGTTTAAATTCATTAATCCTGTTCTTAGAAGCAGAAAGCAGGTGTTCCTGGCATAAACAACTACAGAAAAACAAACCTCTGATACGACCCACCTGCCCATCACCTGAGGGCAGGCAGACAACACTTGCAAAAAGCTGGTGTGGATTGTCGAGCACATTTCAGGTTCAGATTTGTCTGAATCAGAGGGTGGAGATTCAAGGAGCAAAAATGTGAGTACAAATGTTGTACTTGTTGAATATTTGTCAAAAATTGTACTCGTATTGTTTAATTCCTTATAACGGAGTATTAGGGTCATATTGAGGAGGAAAAGAAGTGACACGCCAAGAATTAAATCATATATTTGCCATAATGAAATCATAAATTTACCAGAATAAAATCATAAACTTACCAGAATAAAGGTATAACTCCAAAATAGCAAGCAAACATGTACTAAGGTATCACACCACAGAACTTGACACAGTCTATTAATTTAGATAGGATGTGCTTGTTTTTGTCAACCTCCTCATTGCGCTTACGGATCCCTATCCTGCAGCCTTCATCAAGCTGACATGAAATGTACAGTTTTCCAAACATGGCTAGTCACAGTGTATTTTCCATGTGGATCCCAGTTTGTTCATGCTTCTTTATCTTTTCTGAAAAGTGCTTAAAATCAGTAATACCCGTCTTAATCCATGCTGGGTCAGATCCTGACGTTTGAAAAAGGAGGCAGGGAAAGCAGAATAAAGCATTAGCCTCACTACCTGCAGTTAGCCAAGCCTTGTTGCTAAACCAGGTCCTGGAAAAGGACCGGGTGTATTGTCTCCCTCTGTCTTTGGACTGCTGATTAATTGTGATGTTCAGCTGATCAGGTCCGCGCTCTTTCACGTCAAGCTTCTCCTGATACATGCTCCTCTCAAAAGGTGATGTCTTAAGTGATTTCTCCAACTCCCGTAGCTCGACCTGTCAATCAGCCGCACTTTGTGACAGACGGCTGTGACGTTGGCCCAGTCCAGCTGCATTCAGCTCTGGGCGCAGGGAAGGTGCGCCCAGACATGGTCCTATCTCTTGTATTGAAGAGGAGCTACTGCGCATGTACAACTTTTAACGAGAGTCTATGGCCAAAGATTTTTGCGCCCAGGGTGAAAACACGTCACCAATAAGAAAACACAGATGAACCAAACAACTTTACTCATCATTAATAATATTTATCTTGCTCACCTAAAAATATATAAACATACAGTTCAGAATATTATTTTATTATTTCACTTTAATTTCATTTTCTTATGTCTGGTAATGAGGTGGGTTGTGGGGCGGCGCCCTAGCGCCCTCTATTGGCCAGCCGCCACTGATTAGGACAGTACCGGTACCTTATTCTTACAGTACACCGATGCCTGTTTATTACCCCAAAAAAGACAAATTTCATTTGAACACCTTAAAATGGGACAATTTTTTAACACTAGTCCACTCCTTGTTAGTTGGAAAAAGAGCTCTCTCTTGAGAATATACAGCTTATCTCTCAATACTCCCCTCAGAGTCAGCCCGGGTGCTGAGACTATGGCTGTGATTAGTCGATTCGTCTCCCCTGTGTTACCTCCAGGAGTGCAGGTATTTCACATGGAAGTGGTTCCCTGCAGCACCTTGCCTGCTTTTCATCTGGCTCTGTCTACAGCCCTGATTCTTCCCTCACAGATCCCTCTGTCTGTGTTGGAACACTATGACACACATAAACATGCTCATACTCTCACACACACAATATGATAACAACACAGCCCTCAGGACAGGGACTGAATAGCCTTCCTTGTGATGATAAAAAGAATTCAGGGCTGATTATGATTACCAGAGATTATCTTTTTAAAAGAAAAAAAGAGGCAGAACCCTAAGGCAGAGAGCACGGAGCTTCATTTTATGATCAATAGCACAGATTAAACTCCAAAGCACCCTGTAACTCTTCTTTTAATTTTAAAGTTTTATAGCATGGCCAGCATTGATGATGCACCCCCTGCCTGCCTCTGTATCTGTAGTTTGTGGTCTTTTAGAATAAGACATTCATTTTTTCCTGCTATCTCCAGGTTAACAACGCAGTCAGTGGGAGTAGGAACACACCTGCACATCCCTTTCATATACCTTAAAAGACTACGATACAATGTGGTCATTAGCCACCTGCAGGAGGCTGAAAACAAGCGTCAGCATGGGCACAAACTCCCACACACATACGGTTAAAACGGCCTCACTAACCCTTGCGATCTCTTGATTTATAATGCTTTGTTTTCATTTAATTACTGCAGAGCTTTTGATAAAAAAGTAGGGTTTTAATTGAGACTGCATGACCTTGATTTTTTATGCAAAGCAAATGTTTGTGTATATATTTCACCCTGCACATACTGTTCTTGCAAATTTACATTTACATTTGTAAGTGAATGCATGCATGCATGTTTATGTGTGTTGTAAGGTATGTGTACATATCACACAGGTCCTCAGGTCCCCTACTCAAAGCCCAGAGCTTTTCACACTGTGTTGTTTTCTGGGAGCAGAGTTGCCACCCCTCCTCCTCCCCCTCGTCCCCTGAGGGTGTCAGCCCCAGCTGGAGAGCTGCAGATCAGCCCTCGCCATGAGAAATGCCCCCCGAGGAGGACCGTGTGGTGGACCAAGGTTCAGCTGGGGCAAACACTGCTAAATGCCCTGGGATGGCTCAGATCTGACAGGTTGGGTCAGGGGGAAGATGGGAGGTGGGGAATGAGTGTGTGGAGTGTGAGTGTTGGGAGCCTTGGAGCATGTCATACCAATGTAGGTCACTTATGACAGAGCAGATGGAAGAAGAGTGAAGTGTAAATATGGTTTTTAAAAGCCTGATTGAACACTTTTTGTACTTAATATCAATTCTACATGGCTTTTCTTTCAAATATCACATTTTAGTCTAACAAATTTGTAATAAATGTGTGTGATTGCTGCATTCCAACACTCAACCTCTAAAATGGTATTTAAATGGTTAACAGAACAGATTAGCATTAGGAGCAGCAGCACTAAGCAATCAATCATGCCAGGATATACATGTATTTGGGTATAAAGCTTTTAGAGAAGATAAAAGAGTGCAAAAGAAGAAAAGTGGAAACGGGGTGAGGAGAAAGAAAGGACAGATGTGAGTAGGATGTTTTAAAATCTGCAACACTGCAGGAAATGAATTCAGCCAAAAGACATCACAATCTGATAGTAATAAAAAGTTTCCATGTGTGAATATTTTGTTATCATCCCATTACCTTAAGGTAATGTAAGTACAAGGTAAAGAAATAAAAATCCAGCAGAACAGTTTTCACTTCTCAAACATACACTTTGATCTCTAAACACTCTGCTCTAAATGAGATGAAACTATTCAATTTCACAGGTTCTGCTCAGTATTGACTTGCTCATGAAGAAACCTTATTTGTGGGAACAGGCCAAGTACGAAAAGTTGAGCGTGCTGTGTAATTGAAATCATGACAGGATTAATTCACATTTTTGTAAACAAGATTCTGCTACAATTCTCAGTGAATATGCCTCATTTGTATTCCACAGGACGAGCTCTTGTTTCTAGAAAACATGATGCTACAGGGCTGGTGTATTCAATCTAGTGTGTAAATCTTGAAACTGTACAGCTTCTCTTCAACAAAACACAGTATGGCATTAATCAAAGGATTCTCTGATTCGCCGTTTTGCCCTATAAGATGCCTTTATAATAGCTGGGCAAACACTCCCCACATTTAAAAACTAGCTATTTACTGTTAATATCTTCTGTGAGCAAATGAGACAATCCAGATTGTATGGTTGAAAAAATCCTGCCCTCTCAGTTACTGACACATTTCAAGCTTTCCATTATCCAGCTCAGTTCTAACAAAAGTGGTATGGATAGGCCAATATCTTATGCAATTTGTATCATCAAGGCATTATTTTTTTTTACACTTCATGTGTTCTTTCATGGCATTTAATGGTGCTAACTCTGAGTGAGCTATTTTGCCAACCAAACCTAACCAAACTCAGATCATGTCACATATCAAAGTGATTACTTTTATACCATGAAAGTCATGGAGTTACCGGATAAAGGACATCTTACTATGTCCTGTTTTGTTTGCTCAGATATATAGTTTACAAAGCAAAAACTCAATCTACTATTTACTTCAAGTATATTTTTAACAGGGTCCTTTGTTTTAGAGGCACAGAGAAGCATGCTGATAACTGTTTTCAGCTGTGGCTAGCTAGCTATGTATTAGAGAAAGAGTTAGCTTCAGTATTATAAATATTATAATATAGTAGTATAATAGTATAATATAATATATACAATAACATTTTTTCTCAAAACGAGTACTTGGTTTGAGAGGTAGACATACATAAAGCAGCTAACTCATTTTAAGCCAATAACTGTTACCAGCTGTAGCTAGCTAGCTAGTGGATATAGCACTAGCTTTAAAGGGATATTTCAGGTTTTTTTTAAGTGGGGCTGTATGAGTTACATTGCACTAGTGCTCCTGTCAGCCACAATGAGTGCCGGTGAGCTCTTCCCCTTTAATGAGAAAATTCCAAGATGACCGGCAGGCAAGCTAGGCTACAATTTTCTGTAGACGGGGACACCTCTTTCTTATAATTTCTCTAAAGTTAAGAAAATATGGTCCAGGCACTCATCACAGTGCAATTGCATGAACTACTAGAAAAAAATGCTGCTCTTGACTTTGCCGACAGAAAGCCCCTTTGTTTTTGCACTATTTTCGGACGCAACTCACAGACCTGTGATCACAACACGCCGATCAGTTGTTTGGATCTGCCTGCACTTTTAGGATCAAAAACTACAAACTGCAAAAATGAGTGATTCTGACAGCGACGATGACATGCTGTTTACTGTGGACACAAGAGGATTTCTCTATGAACCAGAGTTTACAGAGGAAGAACTTCAGATGCAGACCAAACGTAACGAAGAAGAGAGGGGAGAAAGTTCTGTGCTAACGAGTGAGCAGGAGAGATCCCACATTACCTGATGGTGCCGGTGTGTAAACTGTGAGCCCATGCCAACGAACCCATAGAGCTTCTGCTGTCAGGAGAGGGACTTAGTGACAACAATACTTCAAGACCTTTCTGAATCAGAGGATACCAGCGGCTCACATTTGGCTCCAGTCTGCATCACTCATCATCCAGAGTTCCCTGCCTTACAGGAGGTTTGTTTTTTGAACAACTGGGATAAAGACAGGTATGTACCATCTTTAAATTTGCAGAAAAGTGAGTTTAATCCACTCTAAAGACCAATACCGCTACTTGATCTCACGCTGATTACAGTTTCCAGCTGTAGCTGGCTAGCTAGCACTATGATTTGCTTAAAAATGCAGTTTTAGCTCATGTTTGAACATCACTAGCTTACTTATTTTAAAACAAGATCCCTGTGAAAGAGTTCATTTAAAAGATGCAAACTTCTTATTACTTGATTAAGTTAAAGCCAATGCTCCATGTCCTAGGCAAATAGTCATATAGATCAAATAGATAGTTAATTAGATACTGCCTACATGCAGAGGAAGAAAACAACAATTATTTCTTTGTAGGGATTAAGAGTTAGAGGTCCTAGGTGCAGTAGCTTATGTATCTTCTAATATCATAGTAGCTTCATACACACTAACTGTAACTTCAAAACATTAGCTATAGGCTTACATTTTGACTAGCAATCGATGACACAGCAGTTAAAAGTATAATAGATTTCATGTTAGGACTGCTCAAATGTGCAAACATATTTTGTCATAAAATTAAAATTAAAATAAAAACATTGATCACTGAGCATTTTAGTTGGTCTCATTTGAGATCATCTCCCCCTCTTAACTCAGACTGTGGCAGTTTACTGCAGAGCCACAACAACAAGCTCAGGTGGTGAATCACATTGCTTTAAATTTGAATTTGAGTAAAGCTGCACCAGCTGGAACCACCGACACACAGCAGCCACCTGTGTGTGTCTGCTACAGTCAGATATGCAGGAGGGTTGTTTCAGAGAGCTAAAGAAATGCAGTTTGGTTTGACTTGTTTTGCATCACATTACTTTGTGATCCTGCAGTCAGCTGAAACTATTGTAATTGTGTTGCTATGCTGTTTGAAATGAAGCTGTGCTACTCTGATGGTTTTAACTTTTATGGACATTTATGGTGATTAATTTTATTCCTTTTATTGCAAGGAGTCTTTTTTTCTGAACAGGTAAAATAATGAAAGCAAACAAAGCTGCAAACAAAAGTAGATTTGCACTGTGGTTTCTTTCTCTGTTAGGTACAACAGGGGAGTCTGTGTCAATGTCTTGCTTGTATACATCACTTGCTTACTTTTATCTAGTGCTCAGCTCTACACAGCGAGGCGGGGACACACCGACTGATTAAAACATGCAGCAGGATTTCAACCCTCCCTGTGAATGTGACTTTATGTTGGCGGAGAGTGTGACACCCTTGAAAAAGTGAAGAAATAATCACAAGCATGATCATGTTGTGTTTCCTCACCAAGAGCATTTAATAGAATGCAGAAAAAAAACGAGATCTGCAGGTGGAGACTGAAGCAATCGATCACAGATGAATATCTGACTCAGACTACTTAGTAGATCACAGATCAACATGCAGTATATAAATCTTACTTTTAACACCTTATTTACTTTTAATTAACTGATTAAATTCAGATTAAATGACTTAAATGTTTTTAGATGATTTTAACCACTCTATGAAACTTGTGAAATCATTCTGCTTTTTATCCCCAATACAGTTTTTAGCTTTTTTTTTTATAAACAATGAGCTTTAAAAAAAACTGTTTTTAAACTAGTGTTTTACTTTGCAACCTGTCACAAGAGCAGGTGAGGCAGAGCCAAACACAAAGCTCTTGACAATCATTTTTCTATTATTTTTTTCCATAATTGTGTTATTTCGAAAACAAGTTGAATCACTTAGCACACATTATCTCCTATCTACAAGAACAATACGCCACATAATTTTTGTCTTCTCTGCGTTACATGTCTGATTTCCTTTGTTCTCCTTTTGTCAGTCAAATTCATGGCTCCGCTGTTTAACATACACTTTAACCTTGCAAAACACTCCGAAATACAACAGGGACTAGATGAAAATGATTCCAACCCTACCTCAAGGCAGTATTTAGCATAATCACTCTCAGAAATATATACATACAAAATCTGTACAAAATCAGTACAAACAGCAGGGTTCCTAAATTGCTCTCAGATCTTTTTATGACTGATGAACGCGAAAAATACGGGAGTGGAAAGTAAGTGTTTATGACTGCAAAAGAATGATGATTCAGAAACAGTTTTTTCTGATTTTACAGGCCTTAAAAACAGCATTTTACAATCAAAGCAACAAAGCAAAGTTAGAGCAGAGAAGTTTGAAACAAAACAAACTTTGTGGAGATGACACGATTCAAAAGTTTAGAACAATGCAAGTTAAAGTAGAGAGGAATTAAATTGTGCTTATTGTCAGTTTCCAGTTTTCTCTTTACCTTCGTAGATTGTTTTACCGCAAAAACACCCATAATTGTTCTCTAGTTCATTCTGCACTGAGTACCTCAGTGCACATTGGCACAGGGCACCGTCAACTTAAAGGGCAGCAGACATAACCAATGCATTATGTGGAAACATTTGAAAAAAATGCAAAGGGCAATAAACTCAAACTCTTTAATATAAATTACTTCAAAATGAAAAGTATCTCTGATTTTAATTGCTGCAGGCTTCACTGCACTGCAGAATGCTTTGCCTATCAAATCTGTGACGACCTCTCTTCTCTGCATAGTTTGGTAATTTGTCTTTGTATTGTTCCCAGATCCATATTGTTTTCTTTAGAGCCATCAACGCTCTGAACACTCACCATAAAACACACTGACTACACTCTTCCTGTATGCACCAACGGAGCTGCGCTCCTAATTTTATTGTATGCAAGTCACTCAATGTCAATAAAGGCATTCTATTCTATTCTATTCCTAAATCCAAAGTAATGCATGTTTGGAAGTGCTACCTTTTTTTTTATTTGTGTCTGTGTCAGTTTCAAGGCACCAGGAAAGGTCTATGTCCACCTGTCTTTCTATGTGACATCAGCCCAATGTCAGGAGACTGATGCTGAACAAGTCAAGTGTTCCTTCCCCTCCTCATCCCTCAGTAACACAGAACAGAGCACTTAGCCTGTGGGGACTTTTGGCCTTGTAGTGGCTGTAGCCTGCACCTCCAGGGGACAGTCCTTGGAAGGCAGACAGACCTTCTCCTAACCTGACACTCCTCTGCACTCTCCAAGGCCCCAGACTCACAAGGCCGCTCTCCTCACAAGATCCTGTGACACTGCTAAAAGCAGAGCTCTGAGTGGAGGTCAGAGAAAGAATGGGGATCCAGGAAAATGTAAGAAAAAAGAAGTTGTGTTGGAGAGAAAAGACGGTATGTTACGGAACTGATTATCAAATAAAAGAAGACTCACTGGATAAGATTTGTAAGATAGACATCAGTGATCTTCGTCTCACTGTTTTACACTGATTGGTTGGAGTCATATTAAGCCCCAAAGACACCTTTGAATATTCAAGGGACTAAATCCAGCCTCTTTGCCCACTGCTCCTCACTTAGCACCAGATTGTGTGCTGTTAACTAAATGGTAAATGCACTGTGTTTAGATATCACTTTGTCTATCTGACCACTCATAGTGCTTTTACATTATATCACATCATATTCACCCGGTCACACCACATTCATGCATGATGGCAGAGGCTGCTATGTAAAGCAGCAATTAGTGCTGCATTCACAAACCGCTGGCACAGCACCGGGGGCAATTTGGGGTTAAGTATCTTGCTCAAGGACACTTCTGCACTTCGACAGCAGGACCTGAGATTAAACTGCGGACCTTCTGATTGAGAGACGACAGACTCTACCACAGCCACAGCCACCCCTTATTATACACTGTTAAACTAGCAGCACGCCCTATTTCATTTTGCTCCATGTACTTTAGACCGTGTGTTTCAGATTGTTTGGATAGGATTAGAAAGTATGTGAGATGAACCCAATTCAAGGCAAAAACAAGATGCACAAATCTCTCAAGTCAAATAATCAAAGTGTGCTTACATCATCTTTGCACCTTACATTTGTAATTTAGGTTCCTTGAGAGAAACTCTAAATGATATTATATTCTAGTTAAACTAGAACACTACAAGTCTCGTATAGAAAGCCAAAGAGCATGAATGTTCATACTCTTGGAATAATGTAAGGCTTATTTTCTAAACTACTGAAACATTTATCTGTTACTCACAAACTCTAAAAAACTCTCAGAACGCTGAAATAGCTTCATGTGCAGATTTGCTCATTATAAAATAAGCTCAGTCTGATTCTGTAAAGAGTCACCTCTTGTAAGGTTTTTCACTTATCTTGTAATCTTTGGTGCAGTGGTTTTATAATACAAGTGGTTGGATGATAATGAAAAACAGGCTGCATGTCCAACTACAATGAATTCAAAAAGGTTGGAAAAATCTGCATGACAGTCCTACCAATGTGTGCTTGCTAAGGAGGCGTTTATGTATATTAACCCTGTAAAGTAGCCTCTTTAAATTCATGAGAATCAGCAGGTTTACCCTTCCTCCCCTTTTCCTCCTCCTCCTCCTCTTTCACAGCCCCCACCCAATCCAAGCTCTCTGCACAACAAATCATTTCATCCCATCCTTCACTTGCACTATAGGTTCACTTTCACTTTAAGTGGAAAAGTTTCTCACATCTCTACAAACTTTCTCTGAATGCATCCGTATTATGGATAATGTGCCTTTGGAAAGATTAGAAAAATATTTTGCCACCTACAAGCGCTGCTGAAATCATCAATTTTTACAAACATATTTCCATGTATTTATCACGCCATATGTCGCGTTCACACCAGACGTGAACGATCACGCTATTCGCACAAATACAAATGCGAGATTTTTTTGTGTTCAATCGCTCTGTTCGCGCAAATGACTCGCGCAAATGACTCGCTCAATTCGCGCGTCAAAATCACGTGTACACAAGTGCTCAAGATGCGAATATGAGGGAGAGGGGGTTCCCACGCAATACTAGTCTGTTGTTATCAAACAAGGTTGAGCTCGCGAACATTGAATGGGGAAGCAGGTTATGCTAAAGGGGGCAGAGCTAACTTCTTACTACAACCTATAGCAGGATTCAAGTGATAAACAAAGTTTTCACAACTCATAACATAACCCTCCTCACTCTCTGTCCTCCCTGTGAGCTCCTGTTTATTCCTGATCCCATAAAAACAGGTAGAGTCACAGGCTTTAGGGAAGCTGCTCAGAGATAGAATCAAAGTGTCCCATATATTCCAGAAGAGTGAATCTCTGCTGGTCCATACGTCACACCTCATGTCACTGGATGATCTGCACATTGATTGGCTATCACAGTGCGACGAATTCACTGGAGTTCAGATATTTCAACTCTCCCGACTGATTCGCGCCACTCGCATCACCAGACCACTCCTTGCGTCTTTTTGCGTCTCCACATTGACTTTACATGTAATTCATTCGCGAGAATTATTTCATTCGCGAGAATTATTCGCGTTTGGTGTGAACACCCCTTTACAGTAGGGGAGAACGGGGTTGGTTGTCACACGGGTTGGTTGGCACACGGGTTGGTTGGCACACGGGTTGGTTGGCACACGGGTTGGTTGGCACACGGGTTGGTTGGCACACTTGTTATATCTTGCCACCAGAGGGCACTGTCTCTCAAATTGGGGTATGGACATTTCCAGAATTAGGATCAGAGCTCACCTAATGATGGCGGCAGCAGGCAGGACGGGTGTAGCTGCAGCTCTTCTTTTATATGTGTTTTTAACAAGTATTTTAAACCATTGTGATACCGGGCAGTTTTTTAAAGATCACAGAAACCTAAGTGATGATAACCTAAACCGTGTGGACGATCTGCAAAGCGTCTACACAAACCAAACAAACATTTTGGACTCGGGAGGCACGCCATTGCTGTCACATTCATCTATCCGTCTCTCTACAACTGGCGAACAAAACACACCAAGTCCACATCCAAACTACAAAGAAGTCACACGTTAATAATCACCATCTGCCTCCTACTATCCGGAGATATCCACCTGTGTCCAGGCCCGCTAAACAAACCAGCAGAAGATGGGCCGAGCACCGCATTTAAAACCAGGAGGAGCAACAGCACCTTCTCTCAGGTACATACCTTGTATATGGACATGTCAAATCCCATCACAATGTTGGTTGTCACAATGTGTCAGAGTGTCTTTGATAGTTAATTGCCTCTTTGTTACAATGAGTTAGAATATGAGAGGGATAAACATTTCAAGCCAACACCTTAAGCTTCAATTTAATGTAGGAACGACTACTGAAAGATGTTTTGATGATGAGCAATCATCAAAACAGTAAAAAGTGTGACAACCAACCCCGTTCTCCCCTACCTCTTCCTTCTACACAAGCGTCAAGCAATCAATCCCCCACTTCATTTTACCAGGCAGGTGTTTAATTCGCAGCAATTCTGACGATGACAAATTGTCACGAAGGTCATATTTGTTTGTGGACAAGAAATAATGAGATACAACAACAAGGAAAAAGCAAACAGACATACTGTACTCGCTCCTCCAATGACTTTAACAGTGAGTTCAGCCTGAGGCGGCTCCTCTCTCTGCTAATTACAGCGGTGTGACGTCCATGTGGGCAGTAGGGTCGCTAATGCTAACAGACCTGTGGGGCTGTTTTCTCTCCCTGCGGAGCGGTCTCTTAATGATACACGCAAACAAACACTCAAGCTGAGGACAACTTTCCACGAGAACTCAAGGTTGCATGAATAATGTGAATAATGCATGATAACTAACAATCAAGGCATTCAAAATCTAACACGATAAGTGGCTACTGTGTAGGAGTGATTGAGCATTGTTGGGGTTTTTTCCAACTGCTAAGCACGTCTTATTGGAGGAATACTTTAAACCAAACGTCATTTTCCAAGGTGGGAGGTTAAGTGTGTGTTTTTGAGTGCCTGTGTGTGTGTGTATGTGTGCGTTGTGAGGGAGGTTTGGGTGACCTTCAGGGAACAGGTGTTGGTGTCAGCATTTACTCTGCCACGGCACATTGAGCAGGACTGTACAAACACACACAGGAGAGGGAGGGGGAGGAAGGAGGGAGAGAGAGATGGGGAGATACAGAGTGTGTGTGTCAGAAGATAGGAAGTGTGTGATAGTGTATCTGGAGGATTTATGGAGGGAGATACATATTCGATAGCAAAGAGACATATTAGATGCAGAATAGGAGGTGTGACGTAGGAAGCTGCACAGTCACACATCCCCGAGGAGAGATCAGTGAAGGGAGTAACACGCATCCGTACTGATGGACGGAAACTCATTTTGTGCTGGATCTGAAGCACTTATATTCAGTATTATTAGCTTTTAATGCTGCTTTTTTGATGCTACATTTCAGAGTAAGTGTTTACTATATAAAAGAACATTTTCTATATTTTTCATCCTGATGCTAATGTAGCACAGGTAAAATAGTTCATTCATGAAAGTGTCACCTGAGAAAAAAAAATTGTATTAAAATGTTAAGAACCATATTAGAATATTTTAGATCAGGGTAGATAATCTCCCATCTAAAAAGCCCCTGCTTGGGGGATAGTACTTTTCAAAGGTTTTCAAAGGGCTTTTTGTCTCTGCTGAGGACTGGTCAACCATCTTAACCTTTGTACTATCCAAATAAATAAAGGGTACTTTTTTATTATTTTCCAGGTGTTTTGTTGTTTACAATTTTGCCACATTATCAACAGGAAGAGGTGAAATCACAAAATTAATTTCTGCAGATTGATTTGATATGGCACGTGTCTGATTGTCACTGGGGTTATTTTTGCTATTCTGAATTCATAACCATTGTTATGAGGTTTTGACCAATCAGGGTCAAGTTTTTAACATAGCCAGGTGATTAGTAGAAAGGAAGAAAGGTAATTAATTGATAATATTCTATCGTGGTGAGTGTTTTAATCCACAGTGATTATACTGTCCAGTAGTGCATTGCGAGTCTGTTATGAATATCATCGATCCCTGCAATCTATTTGTGCCAATGCTAATACACATGATTTTTTTTATGGATTCAATTCTCTATCAATAAATGGGAAAAAATCCATCATTATGCTTTCTTTTTCGAGCCTGTACTTTTCCCCTGGCGGAACTTTTGAAAACATATATATCAGGTATAATTAAATTAAAGTGATGAAAGTTTCAGAGGTACGGTTTACTGAGTGAATTCATAATTACATAAGAACCTTTCAGGTCTGTTGTGGTGCTCCACAATTGAAGAGCCTCTCAGCACCAACATGAGGGGAGCTTAAACACAGCACACAGCATCGCAGAAGTCCTTGAATGTAGATTAGCGGGTAATAGAATCCCCATTCGAGTCCTCATTATTTAGTTGGTTAGGAGGGATGTTTTACAGTCACTGCACAGGTGGTTTATGGGTAGAAGGAATCGAGCATCTGTTTAACCTGCAACATGAATCGCACACCATGTTGTGTCAGACTTAATTGCTTTCAATTTTCCCCCCTCAAACATTCATGTGGACTGCTTTAACAAGCAGATCAATATGGGTAAATAAAGACAGAATACCCTGAGATATAACTCCAATCAGCTCCCGATAATCACTCACACAACACTGCACCTGCTCAATATGTTCCTATTCTTTCCATACAAAGAAAAATGATTTATTCAATACTTAAATTTATCTGTGTGTGTGTTTTCTGCATGAATGGGTGTGTGCATGCATCCTGTGTGCAAATGTTGACAATGAACAATATAATTGTGTGCTCGTTCACTGTTTTCACACAACACAGCAGCCTCTGCAGCACTGGCAGCGTAATGAGATTTCTCGTCCCGTTAATCGCTTCATTTTTTTCATCCCATTGTCGACAGCGGGACATACACACTCACACAAATCTGTGTTTAAGAACAGATCAAAAGCGTCTGTAATCTCTGGCTTAGGATGAGCATCTTGGGAAAAAACTGGTGCGCCTTTTTTCATGCGAGATGCACTCATTTTCCAAGTTAATTATTGCAGCTCCTCAGACAATGGAACGCCTTAAGCAAGCGACGGTGAGAGACGAAGATGCTTCAGGTCATTTGAGTTGAGCAACTTTGGGGAAAAAACAACATTTCTACCTGAATTACCTAAGCTTTGAATTTGGGACACATTAATTGTTTCCACCTGTATACACCGTCTAAATCCTTTATGAAACAGGTCTCATTATGTAGAGCTAAGTGTGTCAGGGAAAGAGCTTTTCACTCCTACTCAATGGATTTGGAATGAAAAAAACGACGATGAGGTTAAAGTTTTGGCATCCAGATTCAAAGGTCTGAATGTGTCAACATCCAAACGAGGCACATTACAACTTGAGGCTCAATCTCAACAAAACCAGGGTATCTTCCAGTATGAGGCTTCACTGAGCCTAACTGTTACGGTCACCCAAGCAACAATGCTACACAGGCTCAATAAGGGAGACCGCAACATACAAAGAAGAACAGAAGGGACAACACACAAAGGTGCCGATCAAACCCCAAGCTTTATTTGACATCCAAAACCCTCACAAATTAAAGTACCAGTGAAATCAAAAGATTGTAGATAATAAGGGACTGGAGACCATGGCCAAAAGGAAAAAAAGATGGAAAGGTGCTGGGCCAGCCATGCAATGAACCGTTGCTCCCAGCACCTAACCCTTAACTAAATCAAACTGGGAATTACAAGAATCTAAACATAAGGAAAAAGGAAAACGATAACTAGGCTACCGGAAATCTCCAGCCAAAACTAACACAACAAACTAACCATGTTTGTAACAACCAAAACAACCCGCTTTGGACCACAAACAAAGAAGACAGGACCAAGGGAAAACAACCCAGGCCTTTCCTTGTGCGCAAGCCCTCCTCTGTCAGAGTGCGCCCAGCTCCACTTGCCACTCTTTTCTTACCCCCCCCCCTACCTGCTTGTGATGGGAATTCCAGCTCTTTTTAGAGAGCCAGTTCTTTTGGCTCGGCTCATTACAAGGAGCCGGCTCTTTCGGCTCCCAGGTGGCTCCTCAGATTTTTTCTTGTTAAAATGAATGTATTACTTAAAGTAATGTAAAATTATATGTAAAATGAGTTACTGACGTAAAAACATACATTCTATCAAATGTTTATTATTTATAAGGCTTTATTTATATACTCAACATGGAGCAGAGTGCTACAAAATTAAATTATAAAGTACAAAAACAAGACTCATCGTAACTAGACATAAAGGTCCAATCTCTGATTGTCTGTATATTATTTATAAACTTTTAAACACATTCATTAACAGCAGGTTCCTTTCACTGTCTTTATTCTTCACTTATTGCACTGATGGATAAATAGTTCTAATGTCCATGACCTGGATAACTGAGAACCTTCACAGACACTGTTTTTGTGGACCCTGATTGATGACATTTTCACCTTGCACAGTCAACACTCTACCGTTGAATTGTCTCTGCCATTTAAATGTGTCTAAATTTTACTGTGTTTCCTGCAGTCACTCGTTTTCTAACCTTTCCAGTGCGTTCTCTGTCTGTCGCGCACGTTCTCCCTCTCGTCTCCCTCCTGTTGGTGTGTTCACTGTGCTGTATGTGTCTGTAATCCCTCCCCTCCCCATTCTCAATGTAGACATGTGATTGGTCAAGACACCACCACATGTGTTGACCAATCACGTGAGGCTTTAAGAGAAAAAGACAGGGAAAAAAAAAACGTCTCCCAATCAGGAGCCGGCTCCCGTCGTTCACTTCAAAGAGCCGGCTCTTAGAGCCAGATCGTTCGTTACCGATACATCAATACTACCTGCGTGCTAATCACACCCAGCAAAACAATTGCAAATAAAAATACAGGATCTATGTACAAACTATATCCTTCAGGTGAGTACTATTCAACAGATATCTGCTGTTTGGTCTGCTTTTTTTTTATCAAAATATCAAATAAGTCCCCTTTAATTTGAGGCTGTTAAGCTGTAAAATTATGAAAAATTGAAGGAAATGAATACTTCAAGCCACTGAACAAACAAGTTTTTCAAGGCTAAACATTCTCAAATATCCATTGTGTGTTTTCATGTTTAACCTGGTGTAAGCTTAACTGAGCACAAAAATACCCCCATAATGGGACGAAGTGCAGGTGTCTGCAATTCAGGCCTGAACTGGGAAATAAACCCTCTCATATCAGTGAAGTTCAAACACTCATTGACTGAGGTGGGTTTGCAAATCCCAGACCAAATATTAATGACAATGAGTTTACTCAAAGGTTCCCTGTGGTGCTCTTTTGAGGACTCACGGTGCTTCAGAGCAATATTTTTATGAGTGGGTTTTCAAGGATACACACAGGGCGCTTTAGTGAAAGAGACTACTGGTCCACAGGGGGCCTTTAGGGGTATGTTGCAGTTACTTTTGTAAGTACATGTAATTTCAACACAGTGAATAACTGCACTGGTGGATTCAAAGACTGGTATAATGATGCTGAAAATCAACACTTTAACCAGTCGTTATTCTTCATGTCATTTTAAAGCATCTACCGTTTATAAATCAAGTGTGTACTTCTCCTAATATGACACATGAAGTTGTGTATGTGTAATAAAAAAAGTATATCTTTTCAATTAAGTCGCCCCAGAGAGGTTTACAAGCCAGGTAAAATGTTCTCAGCAGAGTTATATCCTCATGAATCGACATAAGCTCAGTGAAGCGTAAAAAGCAAGACAAAATGAATATGTAGATGGGTTATTAGTGCTGATTGCACATATATTAACCAGGGATTTGTTACTGTTCAAAGGATGCTAAAAACAAATAGATTAATATAATAATACCAAGGGAACCATTTGAGCTATGAGTGTGATAGAAATTTAAATTATTGTAATGAATTCAAACACAGAGTGAACAAGTCTGAGGGTTTACAGTACCTGTGTGGAAATTATGGAGGATTAAGCCTTTCAATCACAGCAGTGTGAAAATAACACATTTTGAGAAGCCATACAGTCAGTGTATGCAATCAACATAACAATCCAGAGTAACAACTAACACTGCATTTATTCATTGCTGCAATCACGCTGAATTTCGTGGGTGTACACTGGATTGCAAAGGAGAGACAAAGCACGGCCGAGGAAATGTGATCAAAGCGATGTCGAGCTTCTGAAAACGGTACCAGTTTTTTCTCCAAGCCTTCTCGTTTTTTTTTCCCGAAGAACACGAGATTCAGCAAACAAGTGCTGTAAGCGAACAAAGCAAACAAATTACGCAGTCAGTCCTCATTGTAACACAGCTGTGATGGATGATGATGATGTGCCCTGAAAACACACAAAAAAAACACCTCTGTGTTCAGTGCTGCGATTGCAAATGAGAGAAATGTTTGGAACTGTTTTGTTTTTTAATATCCTGACATTCAGACCAAACTGCAGGCTGTTTATCACATTTAACCAATAGTTTTGTATTCCACATAAGGTGTGCTTTATTATCTGGAAAGCAGTGACTTGTTACACAGCAGACAAATTCATAACGCAAATAGTCCTTTCCTAAAAACCTGCAGGGAAAAGAGCACGTGATGGATTTATTTTAAGTGGTAAGTGTTCAGATCGCTCTGACTTCAGTGAGAAAACTCATTTAAGTTGGATCATAGCCACAGATTCATGCTGTTATTTACTACATCTATAGATTTTAAAAGATTATATTGAATCAATCAACCTGTCAATTTTTATTTGGAACATATACTATAGTGCCAAATCATTAGAGGCACTACAGGAGTGGGGACCGGGACCTGTTCAAGCAGGCCAGAAACAAACTGACGAGGGAAATCAAGGTAGCTAAGAGGAGCTACACTGAGAAGTTAAAACAGAGCTTCTCTGCCAACGACCCCTCAGAAGTTTGGAGAGGCCTGCGTGAAGTTACAAGCTACAGGAGACCCTCCCCCCACCCTGAAGGTAACAAAAGACTAGCTAACGACCTGAACAGCTTCTACTGCAGGTTTTCACACCCCACACCCGAACACTCTGATTTACCTGGCCCCCCCACAAGCCCCTCCCCACCCCCCTCTGACCCCCCACCTGCGCTGACGATCTGTGAAGATGAGGTAATCCAGCTCTTCCAGAGACAAAAGACCAAGAAGGCTCCAGGACCAGACGGCGTGTCCCCCTCCTGCCTGAGAGTCTGTGCTGAGCAGCTGGCCCCCATCTTCACAAAGATCTTCAACACATCGCTGGAGCTGTGTGAAGTGCCCTCATGCTTCAAAAGCTCCACCATCATCCCAGTCCCAAAGAAACCCACCATCACAGGACTCAATGACTACAGGCCCGTCGCCCTGACGTCTGTGGTCATGAAGTCCTTCGAGAGACTAGTGTTGAGCCACCTGAAAGACATCACAGGCCCCCTGCTGGACCCCCTGCAGTTTGCCTATCGGGCAAACAGGTCGGTGGAGGATGCAGTCAATATGGGCCTGAACTACATCCTGCATCACCTGGACTCCCCCAGGACCTACGCTAGGATCCTGTTTGTGGACTTCAGCTCTGCGTTCAACACCATCATACCAGACATCCTGCACCAGAAACTCACCCAGCTCACAGTGCCGGCCTCCATCTGTCAGTGGATCACCAACTTCCTGACGGACAGGAGACAGCAGGTGAGGCTGGGGAGCATCAAATCCAGCACCCGGACCATCAGCACTGGCGCCCCACAGGGATGTGTTCTCTCCCCACTGCTCTTTTCCCTCTACACCAATGACTGCACCTCAGGAGACCCCTCGGTGAAACTCCTGAAGTTCGCAGACGACACCACCGTCATCGGTCTCATCCAGGACGGAGACGAGTCTGCTTACAGACAGGAGGTGGAACAGCTGGCTCTCTGGTGTAGTCAGAACCATCTGGAGCTGAACCCGCTCAAGACGGTAGAGATGACAGTGGACTTCAGGAGAAGCCCCCCCCCCACTCCCCCCCCTCACCATCCTGAACAGCACTGTGTCTACTGTGGACTCTTTCAGGTTCCTGGGATCCACTATTTCCCGGGACCTGAGGTGGACCTCCCACATAGACACAATCAGAAAAAAGGCCCAGCAGAGGATGTACTTCCTGCGTCAGCTCAGGAAGTTCAACCTGCCCCAGGAGCTGCTGATCATGTTCTACACCTCCATCATCCAGTCTGTTCTGTGTACCTCCATCACTGTCTGGTTTGGCTCTGCAACCAAACTAGACAAACACAGACTGCAACGGACTATAAGGACTGCAGAAAAAATCATCGGTGTCGACCTGCCCCCCATCCAGGACTTGTACCGGTCCCGGGCCAGGAAACGGGCAGGGAGCATTACCGCTGACCCCTCACACCCTGGACACAAATTCTTCAAACTCCTCCCCTCCGGCAGGCGCTACAGATCACTGTGCGCCAAAACAACCCGCCATAAGAACAGTTTCTTCCCCCAGGCTGTCACTCTGATGAACACTAAACCATAACAGTGTCATACCTGTCAGATAAATACTCTCTGTAAATATACATGTAGATATACAATGCAACAATTCTCAAGCAGAATTCCATATTTCTATTTTTTGTATTATTTTACTTCTATTTTATAATGTAAAACTACCTCTGCAACTCACCACTGCACTTTATCATATTATTTTAGCCTGTACATATTAGTCAAGCCTATTTGTTGTTTCTTTGTATTTATAGCTAAGGTTATTGTTATTATATTTTTATTTTATTTTTTATTGTAGTTCTTATTCTTATTCCTATTCTTATGCCTTGTACAAAGAGAGCACAGTTTACCAAAGTCAAATTCCTTGTGTGTTCAAGCATACTTGGCGAATAAAGCTGATTCTGATTCTGATTCTGATTCTGATTACAAAAGCTATCTCAGGACACTCAAGCCTAAACTGTAGTTTGTTCCATTATTTAAAGTGTTCCAACATTGATCCACTTAGCAACAGCTAAGTCAAGAAAAATGTCCATTTAACAGGCAGAAACCTCAAACAGAACCAGACTCATTGTAAATAGGCATCTGCCACGACCACAATCTGAATATTTAAATTGACGCCACAGACCTTATCATGCTGATTTATGTTCCAGTGTTCACTTTTCAGAGGAGTTCAGTCGTAATTAGCTACCTGTTGTTAAAAATATGATTGATAAACAGCTCGGTTGACAACTCCTGCATCATTCTTTACTAGCTTCTCAAAGCAGCAAAGGAACAGTGAGAGAAAGGGGTAATAAGCAGTAACACAAGGGTCACTTGACTTTACATAGCCACAAGTGTTGGCTTCAAATCATCATAAGAATCTGTTCTGCTCTCAACTGTACCCACCTCAGGGATCTTAGCTGTTTTATCAGTAATTTAATTGCATGTTTTGCTTAGAGGAAGGGGGGTTATGTCAGTCCTGCGGCTCCACCAGCCAGATCACCTCTGCACATGCCTTGGCTCCACGAGCGCACTAGGTCAGTGCCCAGAATGGAGGTGTGGTGTCCATATTAATAAACTGTTCAGTCAATGCCCGCGACTGGATGGACCGAGAAAGTGGGGTGGAGGCTTTGGAAGGCATATATTGCCCAAAATAGAAGCAACCTCTGAATGCAATTAGCATTTCATCCACTGTGACATTAGGGCCTGGGTTATAGATAAGATAAGATAAGGTAAGATATACTTTATTGGTCCCCCATTGGGGGAAATTCTTTTGTTACAGCAGCTTACAACACGGGACAGGGGAATACAACAATGTACTAGAATACAATAAAATAAAATAAAATAGAATAAAACAAAATAAAATAAAATAATAGAATAAAATATGGCAACTATTACAGATGTATACATACTATGTGCACCTATATCTGATAAGTAGAGAAGGTAAGTTATTGCACGGATAAAATTGCACCAGGTTATTTAAAAAAATATACACAGTATGAAGAACAGTGCGATTCAGATGAATACAATAGTTATTTGTGAATGTGCCAAGTCACATAGTAACTGCCATGTAGTGGAATGAAAGATGAGAGCAGATGATTAACGGGACATTGTATTGTTGGTGTTAAACAGTCTGATATACAGTAGAGTAGTGGAAGTTGCTCTACCCACTTGTCCCTCACTGTTCTAAGGGCTGCCAGCTTGTTTATACTTGATCCCAGCTCCTACAGTCAAACGCCAGAGTGTCCTTGGGCAAACCATTTTCATTTTATATGTTATATACAATAATTAAGCCAAGCAGAAGAAGTTTCATAGTGAAAAAATACTTTTAAATTTTTTTTCAGATTTTTGAACTTCAAAATGGGTCAATTTGACCCGCAACATAACAGAAGGGTTAAATGTTGCCTTTTAAATTGACCAGCTTTCTGTGAATCAGTTTAAGCAGAAGTGGAAACCATTCAGCTTTCTTACAATCAATAGCTGCTCCTACAGTAACCCCAGCAACAAGCATCTGATACACACCTGCTCACACAGATCACTCTGTCACTACTAGCATGTGTTTGGATTACCCTGCATTAAGCAACTGTGCCTCCTAAACACCACCGAACACGTCGCCTCTGAAGTGTCTCAATTACTGACTGATGCTATCGGAGCCTAAGTGCGTCCGCCGGCGGCACACGGGTGTTGCGAGCGTTTTGTTAAGTGGGCCTTTTGTCGTCCACTTTCAGGGTTAATGTGAAGTGTGAGCTTATCCACTGGCCACTCAATAGCTTTAACAGCGCATGAAATCTCTTTTGTTAGTAAACCCTGTGCTTCCAGCCATATCTGAAATTGATCACTGTTCCCTCTGCCTTTCCGCTCATCATGGAGGGAGGAGTATTGACAGACAGAGATCCTTCTAAAAAGAAAATAAGAGAGAGGGAGAGATAGAGAGGCTGCTAGGAGGAATTAATGGAGGCAGGGTGGAGTTAGAACACCAGTGAGGGCAGACTGTATGTTTGTATTGACTCATCGATCCATCTATCTTGTGTTGTTTGTAGGCACTTATTGAAAATACCTTTCTGATTTTGACTCTGGGTCGAACGAAATGAGCAATTTCAAGATGTCACTCGAGGCTTTGGAAGAAAAAAATTGCAAGGTAATTCGTTCTATTTTCATCTCTTATTGACTAAATGTGTAACAGGCAGTTAACCAGCTGTACTTTTTAACCCAATTCGAGATGTAACTAACAATTATTTTGACATGGGACTAGTCATTGATCATTGAAACGGTTAATCAACTCGTCAGATAATAAACTGCATATTTCTTTAATGGCTCTTATTGAGCAATCTGCATTTAAATTTAGCGTTCATTTTTTAAACTCTAAACATACCAATAAAAAGTCTAAATTCATGTAAGACCGAAAGAAAGAAATGAGAAGCAGACAAAGTGCTTTAAGGTAAAGATTGAGGGGTTGAAAAAAAAGCTCGTAGTGGGGCTCAAACTTTGGACTGTTGTGCCCTTTTCAAATGCTTGCATATACTGATGTACTCACTAGGGTTCACAGGTCTTGCAGGTAGCTCTTTTCTTGGAAGCGTTGAGGGTAAGACACTACCGCAGAGGTGTCAAAAGTATTCACATTCATTGCTCAAGTAGAAGTATAGATAATAGGGTTTAAAAAGTCTTCTGTAGAAGTTGAAGTATCAACTCAAGCTATTTACTCAAGTAAAAGTGTAAAAGTACTGGTTTCAAAACTACTTAAAGTATTAAAGTAAAAGTAATGTAAGGGGGAAAAAATGTCATTAAGGACAGAAGCTTAGGCTGCGCCATAGGGGCCTATAGTGCACTACCCCACCTCTAATACCAATATTTGGGTTGCACCTGTTTCAGACGCATTTCTGCCCACTGAAAATGAAGGCATTTTCGTACAATGCAGATACATTAAAGAACCATATATGTGTTCTACTGAGCATTAATGTGTTTATGGAGCGGATGATATGATGACTAGTTGTTGTCTATAAGTATTGTAATGGTGCAAAAAGTCAAACTTCACAGGCATGTTATCAATAACCTTTATTGGAATGTAAATGTAAATAAATTTGTTTTTTTTGAACGATGACAAGCCGGAATGAAAACAAGCCGAAATGAAATAAGAGTAACGAGGCTATTTTTAAAATGTAAGGAGTAGAAAGTACAGATAATTGCATGAAAATGTAAGAAGTAGAAGTAAAAAGTTTACTCCGGTAAAGTATAGATACCCAAAATTTCTACTTAAGTAAGGTAACAGAGTATTTGTACTTCGTTACTTGACACCTCTGCACTACTGGACTTTTGGAAATTTTACCACGTCATGATTTAGCATCTGCTGACATTGCTAAGTTTTAATTACCTTGCCACACGCAGCAGAGCTTGTAACGATGCAAGATGTCTCACTCTGCGGTAATTTATTTTGCTATGTTTTGTTCACCTGACGCTTCCAGATGGTCGCTGTTTCCGCAAAGACAATGTGTCGATATTATGTCGCAGGCACAGCAAAAAGAAAATGTGCAATGATGGCACCAAGCTTTTAAATGCGATTCTAGTCGGCTACCTCGATGAATTATTGTACTCCTATTCCCAATAGCACAAAGTTAAGACCTCAGCTGACCTAGTATGTGGCCTTTTTTGGCAAATTCGTCAAAAGCTTTCTCTTGAACAATTATTTCAAAACCAAATCTAAGATACCCAAATGTCACACAAAAAAGATTGAAGACAGTAACAGCCATTGTTAATTGTAATTGTCTGACAAATATTAATTAATAAGTAATACTTGTTTCCCAGTCTGTCTCCCCGTCTGTCTCTGACCATGACAGTTGCTGAAACTTCTCAGTGTAATGAACCAGACACATTTTATTTTTCTATCCTACAAGCTGATCCAGAGGAGTTACACAAGATGCTAGAAAATGTACACCGAGCTTCAAATGTTCCTGTGTCCAGGCAGACTCAAAGACTGTTGATTGTGAAGGTATTGTCGAAGATGATTTGCATAACTCCTCTCAGTAAAGAATAAGTCAATGAGTCAGGATGAGATCGCCTTGTTGGCAGCGAACACTTACAACTTCGAGTGGATGCAGTCCTCAAAGAAAGTGCTGGTTGAACTTTGCCCCATGCACAGCGGAATGTTTTCCATAAAAGACCACAGGAAGATGTCAACAACATCCACAGTGGCCGAAGTAATGAATGAGTGGGGTGAGAATATACCCTGACATGTCTCTCATTACTAGCATAGACTGCCACCAGTCACATTTACTAGCATGGATGTTTCTATACCTACAGAAGAGGATTAGGGCACCGGGAAAAATAAATAAAAATGAAGGTCAATTTTTTTTTTATGATTATTATTCTGATAAAAAAGTCAGAAGTCTAAGATTAAAGTCATAATTGTGAGATTAAAGTCAGAATTTTTAGATTAAAGTCAGAATTCTGAGAGAAAAGTCAGAATTCCTTAATCTCATAATTCTGACTTTAATCTCAGACTTCTGACTTTTTCCCCAGAATTATGACTTTAATCTCATAATTCTGACTATAATCTCAAAATTCAGACTTTTTTCTCAGAGTTATGACTTTAATCTCAGAATTCTGACTTTAATCTCAGAATAATAATAATAATAATAATAATAATAATAATAATAATAATAATAATAAAAAACTTGACCTTAGGCAGCTTTAGGCAGCTTAATTTAATCTTTTTTTTCAGTAGCCCTAATCCTCTTCCGTAAATACCACTGCTCTCTGAAGCACGCCATGTAACTAAAAGCTAATGTTAGCAAAGCTCTTTGAACTATCACTGTAGATATCCACCAGCACTCCACTGACCTGACACTGGGTGATGATCTGGTGACACTGGGCAAGAGGGTTGGACATGCCGGTATCACCGTGGAGGCTGGTTGGTGCGACACCTGAGCAGACAAACGGCTGTGGTGGTGGGAGCATTGCCTCTGGATGTGGAGATAGGAGTGACAGCAAGAAGTCCTGAAGGACAAACAGGAGGCGAACTGTCAGCAGATTGACAACATAAACAATAGCTTTTATTCATTTAAAATATCTAATATGTGTAAATGTACTTGCTGAATAACTTTAACTTGGTCATGTCCAACATTATAGTATTGTACAATACCAGTCTAAGCTATGGCGACATTGATATGAATGCCTCTTTTTAATATTACAGTTGTTTAACATTTCCGTTTTTTAAATGTACATAAATTACAAACTTTTACAGTGCTGTTGTAGATTTCTATCTATTGTTTCGTCTTTTCAGATGGACCATGAGCCCGGATAAAGCATGAATTGAACTGAACTGTAACTTGCAGTGTTTCACTTTATAATAATATTCAATATTTGTTCTGTGCTTAACAAAACACCTCATTCAGATTCTAATGAAACAACACACTGCAGGTTTAATTCTGAGCATTGCAGCCAAAACAGAGGAGTTGTACAAACAGAATGCACCCTTTGGTCGGGGAAAATATTGAAACAGATGTTAGTCTAACTGTTGCCCAGATATCCATACTTGCTGTGCAGCTGACATATGCAGGATTTGGCATTCATTATGTCCAAAATGTCCATCAGAGAAGCATGAGCACTCCAGCTTCCTGCTTTTACTGTGATTGCTTTATTGGACCAGCGACTGAATTTTGGGGAAAACAACACGATTTCAGATTTTATGCATGTTTACAGAGAGCAGCAGGAGCGTGCACACAGATTTCATCCCCTTCACCCTTTTAAGGAGTAAACACTTGCAGCCTGTTTGCAAAAAGCACAGCAGCACAGATGCCAGAGTGAAGCCGTGAGTGAAGTTTGGTATTGAGTGCCTGGTCTCTCTGTCATGACTTTTGGTGCACTGAAGGATGGATGGGGAGTTGGGAGTGAACAAACGAGCTGAATTGAATATGCTTTACCTCCACTCAGCTAACTCTTCAACTGTAAAATTGAGGACTAATGGTATTAAGAAAGCAAAATGACAAATGGAAAAGTTGTATTTTCACAATGCCCAGTACGGCCAGACATTAATAACTCTGTTTGGGACATTTGCTGAGCTGAAATATTGATTATCTTTTCAAGGGAAGTGCTCCTATCAAGTGAGAAATAAATCACTGTAAGTCTGTCCACTGAGTTCAGCGAACATCAAACCCACAAAATATGTCTTTGCTATAAAGCAAATACTCTGATATTATTTTTTCACCCTGAAACCAACTATTACAGCCATTACAGTGCTGTCAGTCCACATCTTTGTTATCCTGTTAGACAAGAGACAACCCTCTAAGTGCTATACGTCATCTATCCATTATATTCAACCTGTAAAAAGCTCTCTTTAAGTGTTCATATGTACATTTTCCTGTGGCACTTTGAGTGCTTTTTTTTCTGTCCCCAGATCAAAGCTTTTGCACTCATTTTCCCTTGCATCCTGTTTGATATTTTGCCAGCGACCATGCAGGCACAAAAAACCAGCAGATGTTTCCAAGGCCACTGGAGTGAGAAAAGCAAACACTCATTTGATTGTTTTGTGAATTTTTTGGCAGCAATCCGGACTTTTCATGCCCTCTGTTTAAAAAAAAAAAAAAAGCGGCACCATGAGAAAACTTTTCACCCTCAAGTGTTGGGTGGAATATAAAGTTATGGTGCCTGTGAGTGTGCTCCCTTTATGTGCGACACTCTGAGAAAAAAAAAAATCAATGAGTTTGTGAGTGACTGACAGCTGAAGCCTGTACGTCAAACTTTTACAGATCTTCTTGTCTCCCAAGTTTTTTTTGAGGGTGCATGTCTGTCCTCACATCTCCAATCGACCATGTTTCTGACTATGATCAATCAGTATAAGTATCCCCAAACTGAAATCTCTACATCACTCTTTCTCTACTGCAGCATCGTCTGATCAGACTCAGAGCTGGCTGCTGTACGTCTAGAGAGGGAGAGGGTGGTGGGTGGTGGTGGTGGTGGTGGTGGGGGGGGGGGGGGGGGGGGAGCAGCTGCACGATTCTGTGACACATGACAAGCGCTTCAGCTCTGATCCGCTTTCTGTAAAGAATCATTAGCTGCTGAAAACGCAGCTGTGTCACACAGGTTCACAGCTCAATCGCTACGATCCATCTCTACCTCCTCCCTGGATTCTTCTTCTTCCCCAGAGCGAGGAGGGGTGGAGGGAGAGACAAGAGCCGTCTCCCTGCACTGTCTCCTCTCTCACACTTTCCATTAACACTTTATTTATTTCATTCTTTAATGAGCCGACCATAACGAGCGCTGACAGCATGTCTGGCGTCTGGGCCCTCCTCATCACTGTCACCGCCGTGACCTCCTCCCAAGTGACAAAATTGTGTCTAAATGGGGATGTGAGAGGCTGTTTGGCTATGTTTAACTAGCAGGGCACCTACAGAGACAGCCTTATCTGAGAGGTTAGCTTCACATTTTTCAATACCGCCTCTCAAGTGTTTCTTTTTTTTCTTCTTCTTCTTTTTTTCTTTCCTGGTGGTTGATTGCAGAGAGATTTGGGGCGTGAGATAAAAGCTGTGTTGTCAAAGCTGTCGGTTTCTCAGCTTGACACACACTTGGAAGTTGAGTAGGTGCCATAGGGAGGAGGGTGGGGGCCTGTGATGTTACAGACAGTTGCGCTGTTCCAGTTCCGTGTCATCCATCCTGCTGTTTGTAAAGACAGTGTGACCTGCTTCCTCTGAGAGGCAAGGGGCGCAATTTGCATTAGCTCCTCCTCTTTTGCAGATACAAATTCTGTGGAGAGTGAAAGAAAAACTATTCTAAAAGTCTTCAAAAAAAACAAGCAGGTGTTCTTCGAATTGTCTCGCCTTGTTCTCCTTGTGTGGTAACAGATGAGGATGTTACAGCAGAGTTCTAGTGATAGACCGTATCTGTCAGAGTTACCTCACAGCAGAGGAATAATGATGCCTCCTGGTAGAATTACACTGATGAAACCATTAATTCTGTAAACACAAATTGCACTGAACTTTTCAAATCCCCAACAAACTACGAAGGCAAGCGCTAATGAACAATTTATCTCAATGAATTCATTTGTTTCTCATTAGTCAGCGCTGCAGTCGGTGTTTGCGTTCTTCAATGGGCAGCGTGTGAGCCTCTCTCCTGAGTACTTACACAAACCAGCCACATTCTCTCTCTCTCTCTCTCTCTCTCTCTCTCTCTCTCTCTCTCTCTCTCTCTCTCTCTCCTCTCTCTCTCTCTCTCTCTCTCTCTCTCTCTCTCTCTCTCTCTCTCTCTCTCTCTCTCTCTCTCTCTCTCTCTCTCTCTCTCTCTCTCTCTCTCTCTCTCTCTCTCTCTCTCTCTCTCTCTCTCTGCTTTTATCAGCGTTTCTGTGGGGAAAAATGTGGGCGCTGCTCAGCTTAGGCTTTGAATGACTAACAAGGTGTTTGTTTCAGTAATATAAATGTTTAGTTTAGACTTTAGGCTCAAATAATGTTTAATGTTGCACAGATGTTATGAGAAAATCTGCATACTGTGATATCTGGAATGTGCTTAAAATATATTCATTCTCATTAATGGTGACGACTAAAATCATCATCTTATTTATTCAATTTATTTCAGGGAAGAATATCACTCACATCATATCTTAAAGACCTCATAGTGCCCTATTACTCCTCTAGAACACTAAGCTCCCAGCATGCAGGCCTGCTCATCGCACCTGTAGTCTCTAAAAGTACTGTAGTATGGGAGGTAGAGCCTTCTGGTTATGTGGTGGGTGGTGGGGCGGGGCCCTCTATTGGCCAGCCACCACTGATGGCTCAGGCTTGGACCAGTTCTCAGTTATGCTGCTATAGGCATGGACTGCCAGGGGAACTGACACACCCTACCTTACCCTAGTGATATTTACATGAACAGTCTTGTCTATAACAGGCAATGCTACTTGTCTGTAAAATGTGGCTACAATCTTAGCTGTTGCCTGCAGAGACACTGCTACCAGACATTAATATTTTTCATAGTCCTTGACTTCCCAGCGAATTCTCAATGAACAGATGAGTCATTGTCAGAGTCAGTCATTTTACATTAAGATATTCCTGAGTCAATCATTTTCTGTCCAGCTCATTTCCCTTCCTTTGTTCACAGGCAACTAAATGTGAATAACTGCTCCATCTGAAACAAGTTATTACAAGTTCAACCTCACAGGAGACATTTAAAGGAGCAGCAGCTGAACAGAAGTTGAAAGCAGTTTACTTATGTACATTTCTCCCTTTTGTATAACTGCTCTAACATTACAGAACAGCAACATAAGAAGGTGGGAAAAAAAGCCTGTGCTGTTTCACTTTGTCTTTGAGGCCTGTCTTTTTTATCTCCATCATCTGTGCACAACAATACAAGCTGGATGATACAGTTTATCTTGGTCAGATCTAGCAATAAATGCACGTGTGTCCTGGAGTCCTGATGATGACAACTGAGACTAACAACCCCACAGGCTACTGCAACGATAGCATCCCTCCCCTTTTGCTGTCCCTGTGGTCCAGTTGGTCTATTAATAAGTAACAGTAACAGAGTGGTTTGGATGGCTACATGATAATGATGCTACTCTTGAACTGCTACCCTCGTTTTGGAGGGGTAAGACGGAGTCATGAGGAAATGCTACATTCAAATTCATGCCAGTTTCCCGAGACTACCAACCCCAGCTTTAACCACACAATGTAAAATACATAAATAGGCTATATAACTATAAATATAAATATATAAATTATACTGTATACACATCTGTGTGAAGATAAATGGATTAAGTCTGTTTTCTATATTTATACTGACAGGCAAACTTTTCTTCCTGTAAATTTCATTGCAATTTTCATGCTTCTTATTTACAGTCGCACTTGTTTTTATTTCATGTTACGGCGCTCGTTTACCTTTCCAAGCTTGCGGGCCTCCCCTGGGAATCCCATGTTTCACGTCACAATGCTATGAACTCTGGGTAATTCCCTTACACTAAGTCTGCAAAAATGCCCACTTATGGAAAGGGGGCATAAAGGGCTCAAAAAGTCTAAGAGAGATCCTTCACACACTTGATGATTTGACAGTGGGACAGCCCTATGCCCTCACGGACTGAGCGGGAACGCGCCTCAAAGTCAGTGAGTGCTTGAGGGTGGACATTGAGATTGGCCCTGCTTCCATGCTTAGAAGACCTTCTGTTGAGATTTTACAAGTAAGCTGCTGTTTCCAAGGTCAAGAATGAATTTTCAGCCTCTCGGCCACTCAAAGCCAAAATGCAATGCTTTTAGCGTAAAGCCTGATTTATACTTCTGCGTCGCCCCTACGCAGCAGGAGCTGATGCGGACATGAGCACCACATCCGATGTGCGGCCAATGTCCGGGATCCCGGAAGTGCTGTAAATGTGGGAAACGCAATGCTGCCGAGCGGATCAATAACAGGGCTTGCGGTCCGCGACGATTCTACAGGTAGTTACATTTTGGAGGAGGTGCACCTCAGCTACGTGCGTAGGCCTCTGCAGAGGTGCGGGAGCTATGCGGACCCCCTGGGTAGGTTACGCCATGGATGCAGAAATCAGCCTTAAGACACAATCTGTTACATGATGAACCCATTTCAGTAAATATGTGCAATTTTACTGACTTACTACAGGTGTGCAGGTGGCTCAAAGTCAACAGATCACAGTGACATGGATTTTCCAGTCCAAAAAAGCAGCCGTGGCAGTGACAAGAACTAATGTGTAGCAGTGAACCTTTGACCTTCATTCCAACCAGCACAATGAATGGTACAAGGTTGATGAAGACATCGATACTCAATATTTGCTGTCAAAAAAAAGTTAACAATTTTCTGAACTTAACTTCAGCTGCAGCCCAAAATAGACAACTCAATTTGACACTGAACACCCACTGCTGACAATATTTGTTCAAAGAATGTGACTAACACTGAGCTCAGATACCCAAAGAGCTGCCAGGTTTTTTTCTGTCATTAATTTGATGGAAAAAATGATATCAAATAAACACCTGAGCATGACTTTGACTCTAAACCAATATCAGGAGAGTTAAGTAAAGTTGAATTAGAACACTCCTGCTAGACTGAAACTCATTTCTAACCCTTTTTTGGCACCAAAAATTACTTGCACAGACCTTTCATATGGAGCTTTTGAAGGGGGTTATTTTTTAAATGAACAGAGTACCTGTGCTCTAATGACCAGGATAGGTGCTTAGTGAAGAAACCAATCCCATCATGCATTCATATCAACATTCTCTACTAGGGATGTCAACAATTAATTGAATATGAATTAATTGATTGCTAAGAACTTACTCAAACACAATTTTTTGTTTCGATTTTATATCACGTGGAACAAACATCATGTGGTCTTTAAAGCATGTTCTGATGTGAATCAGTTGACTAACGGTGTTGAGCACAGCGGAGATGCTCAGCTGTGGGCTGCGGCTGAGTGACAGGTCTCCATGAGCGCTTTTTTTCTCCACCGCCGGACAGATTATGACCCGGTTGCGCTCCCAGCTGACACCTGACCCTTTTCACATGCTTATTTTTCTCAGTAAGAACGAGTAGGCAGAAAACTGGACACTAGGAGTCTGAAATATGTTTCTGTTCAGTTCCCTTGTTGAAGTCTGAGCCTTCACTTTTATGACTGTATGTCCGCAGAGATTCTGAGCCTGCTCCACACGTTGATATTGAGCGTTTTAAACATTTTGAACACCTCAATCCAATATGTAGCTATTCAATACCGTCAGTTATAAACTTTCTTTTTAATGATTCATCGATAATTGATTGTTAACATTTTCAAAAATCTATCAAGGGAAATACATTCATCCCTATTCTCTACTGATTAGATATGTAGCCAACCACATAGGTCCTGATATCCCCCACAAAACACTTGATAATGTGCTCATTTGTTTTAGCAGAAACATTTATTCTAAAGTCTATCTTTGATGTGGAAAAATTACAAATCCAGCCATGCAGAGTTATATTTTCAGCACATCCTTCTAAAGTTGTATGTGCAACAGGTTATAAAGGGTTAGGTGATCATCTTTATAAATATTTCAGTATGCTGTTGAGGTGTTTTGAGGAACAGTAGCGTTGATACTGACATACAGTAGTAACAATAGGGAGCTGTGTAATGATATGCAAACAGTCCTGCTATTCTGAATCAGGGTGGAGGTCTGCATATCTTACTTAGCCACTTGTTGAACCTTCTGCATAGTTTACACTTCACGATTTTGCTGTCAATGGTTGGATTATTTAATTGAACAATTATTTTGCCACACGGTTGAACTCTGACCTGCCTTTTCTGCATGAAATGTAATTGGAATATTATGCTGCAGGCAGAGTTCATAAAGTTTGCGGCAACAACAGTGGAATATCTACAACATTTGTGTTTGGTAGTGTTAATGAGGTTTGGAGAAGGCATCTTTGTTACTGCAAGAAAGTATACAGAATCCCAGGATCCTCTTGCAATTTTTCCCAGGAAACTGCATCAGATTTTGGCAAGGAATCACAGGAAATACTGGGCCAACTCCCTCTGGCTTCTTAGTCAGGTCAGGTCTGCTAAGACCTGGAGTCTGACTGACGAAAAAGTGTGGAAAAAGGATCGGAGTGCATGTTCATGGAGCCTCCATTCTGAAAATCAGGCCTGTAGTGAATACACTTACACACACAGACCTATATAAACAAAATGTGTTAAAGATATCATATTCTAAAGTGTGCACTGCTTTGCCTCACATTCAGTATTTCTCTGCTCCCAACAATACCTAAGCCGAGAGAGAACTGTGCTTTTGAATAGCTTTAGTGCTATGAACTACTCATCCAAAAACGTACAGAGAAGATGAACAAAGTGCTGTGAACGGGGACTGCTTTTATGTGTGCACTTATCAGCAAAGTTCCTGTGTGGATTAGTCCTAATCCCCTGCCATTATGGCCACAATGGTTTCATTTAATAACCCCACATATTGTAGCTAAAACGTGTTTGTTTGATAATGAAACTGCTGAGGATATGCCAGAAGGGTGCAATGAAGAATCCCCAAACAGAGACGAACATTCAGCGTGGCTTAGCTTAATAACACACAGAAGGCTTGTTATGGCACCAGAGTATTATTGGGGGAGAAAGAGGGTTTATTCCATATGGTATTATTAAAGAATAATTAAAGTTCAAACAAAAGCAAATGTTCAAATAAAGAAAAAGTACATAAATAAGCTAAAACAGACTTTAAGGAAAGGGGGGGTAAAGCTTTGCTGCACACAGCAAATCCTAAGACATCATGGTTGACTATTTGTAAAATTTTTATTTTGAATTTAGCTCAATATTTAGTGGCTGTTTTCTAAAAGTCCACTTAATTATGCTATAAGCCTACACTCAAAATACATTTGAAAGTAGTGTAGTTTAATTTCCACAGTTAAATTAATTTTTGAAAGTAAAGAAGAAGACCGATGATATTGTCAACTTATTTCCTCTAAAAGAGCAAATCAAAACTTGTAGAAAAATACTTCTGTGTCCTCTATTACAGAGGTGAGAAGATATCTGTTGTCCTCTGTTCATTAGTTGAGTACGCAAGCAGAAGATGGCTAGCTTAGCGTAAACACTGAAAGCAAGGGAAACAACTAGCATGGCCCTGTCCACAGTCCATAAACATGCCACTAAGCCTCAATTATTTAAAGTCCCTGTAAGGAATGTTTAGTTTGTGTTGATTTTGGCTCCCACTGTGGATAAAGTGGTATGTCTTATTTTGAAGTAGTAGAAGAAGAAGACACACTTCTTTAATCCCCCAGGACAAGCTCATTTTTTTTACTCTGTTGAATGAGTGGGGCTCAGAACCTGGCTCAGGGCACCTCTCTAGCAGCCAGTCCCAATTCTCTTTGGTCTTTGCTTGAGCTGGTGACCTTTTGCTTTCCAAGCAAGTCCCTATACTGACTGAGCTACATCCCCAAATCTTTGCTGACACCCCAAAGTTCTTAGTTGATACTTGTCCAGGTAGTCTTTCTGACATGACATGTCTTAACAGTATCTTGACAGTCAAATGTACACAAATTCTTGCTTTTGTAGCTCATGGAGATGCCTAATCATTTATTTCAGTCTGTTTCATTACCAGCTACAAATCCCCTATAGGAGCTTTAAAGTTTAGCCTGTTTGCTCAGTCCAAACACACAGAAATGTAAATTGACAATGTATGCCTCAACTGCATAATCCCAAAGACAGTTTGTTTTTATTTTCATTCAAGTGTGAGACCTAGGACTCCACTTGTTCACTGAGTCTTTTCACTTTCTCTTCACACACTGTACATACCAAAAGCAGAGGCTAAACATTAAAGAATTCTCATTCTACTCATTTAGATAGATTAAAATCAGTAGGCTGCATTTAAATGCACACCTCTACAAGTCTATCAATAATTCATACGAAGCAGAAAACAAAAATGCCCTTCATTATTTATGTATAAATGTTGCAGCAGAAAACCACAAAATAAAACTCAGCATATGGAAGCACAGGGTCTGTCTCCCAGTTTCACCTTCCTCTCTTTGATTGTGCTTTTCATGTGAGCTTACCGTATGCTTTAATTAAAAAAAAAGTCATTAAGCAAAGTGATAGTACTTTAAAGGCATCGCTTGATTCATGTTTTTTTGTGACACATTTATGCTGCACTTGCAAAACGGTGCTGAGCTTCTGCAGACTTGCCAAAGTGTGAAGAGGAATACTGCTGAGGTCATGGACAGGAGGAATGGCCATGCAAAGAAAAAAACATGACAAAACTCAAATATTGAAAGCGGTTAACTAAAAAGGGTCTGTAAATGATTAGTTTGTATGATAAAGGCTATTGTCAGGAGCTTACCCTTAATCAGTGTGTAGCCTTATCCGGTGCACAAGGGGCATATGTGGCTCAATAAAAGCCTACATACTTGGCGGACATTGTCTTTGATATGTGTGATGAGTGTAATCAGGTTGCCTTTACGTTGTCCTTGCTATTCATAATCAAAAACCATTGTCAAGGGGTTTTGACCAAGCGGCAACCTCCGGTCTAAAAATATGAGTCCAATGCAGAAGTGCTAAAAGCTGCAGTTCATCGAAAATCCGCTTGAGGCTGGCTCCGGAATAACCGGAAGTCACATATACATGAATGGGAAAAAGCCGACCTTTACAGCAGATATAAACATGTTTACAGCCTGGTACAAAAGACGAGTGTTGTCTGGATAGCTCATGTCTCAATTGGCACACACTGTGAGGGGGGTCATTTTTTTCTAACGCGGCAATTTCGAAGATATTGAGATTACAAGGCTCAAAGCCCGCCTCTCTACGTCACACTGGCTCCACAGCAGCAATATGGCTGCCGTCGACAATTAGCCTCAAAACAGTGCTTCAGAAACAGATGAGTGACGTCACGGATACTACGTCCATATTTTATACAATCTATGGTTTTGACCAATAAGAATCAAGTTTTTAGAAAGAAAGCTGGATGATAAGTCTGGATAACTAGTTGCACAAGTCACTGCACACGTTTTTTTTATGCTGTGAATGGATGTCATAATATTTTTTTGAATTGCCAAGGAGTGTGCCATCTTGCATTCTTACTATCTCAGCTGAGAGATGTGTGCGTGCAAAACAAAGACCAAGAAGCATCAAGTATACAAAAGCAACAGTATTGTTTCCTGGAACTTTTAAAGTCTAGGAGAAATTTAACCCTCAATGTTGCAAAGAAAAGAGCTGCTTGCCACATTTGTAAACAGACTATGCTTATCATAGGAGCACATCTGTTGGAGGATTAATCATTCTAATCATCGATGACTATCAACCATCAAGCCATGCTTCACACTGCTGCATGCTTTGCAGTGTAACTAAGCCTAATGTTGGATTCAAGTCAGAAAGTAGTAATGGTGAACAGGGTGAAAGGAGAAACTGCTGCAGTGGTCGGTAAAACATAGATGTTTTTTTTATCTCTTTACTCGCACTCTCTAAATAAATCATCACACATATACACAAAGATTCCTTTAAACAAGACAATATCGCCTTCCTTTGTGTCCTCAGAGTGATTCTGACCCAGAGATACATCACCATAACAGGGACACAAGAAATGTGATTCATTCTTTCTCTGGCCTCCCACTCACATCTCATAATTAATTGAATGAGAGTGGGAGTTGGAGGGATAGTTGCCCTGCCATTGATGCTACAGAATCAACACAGCTTTCTGTCTGCTCCTCTAAGCTGCTAACTAGTCCTCCAATTATTTGTTGAGAGGAGAGCACAGAGAGACATTTATCATTTGAGTGCTTTTAAATTAGATATAAGGGCAAACAGAGAATCCTCTGAGTCTTAATAATTGACAGATCATTTATTATGAGCGCTGAACTGTGCTAAGGTGTTCACTTGAACTCTTTGGAACTCTCCTAAATGACAAAAAAAAATGTGACAGCTCATCTGCGTTTTGCTTTAGATGTAACGCCAAGACACACATATACAAAGTCATACTCACAGACTGCTGCGACTTTAATCAGGACACCTATTCTTGCTTTATTACACCTGAGATTTTCAAACAGTCTAGCCTAAGGGGCCACTCTTAGAAACTGACAGAGGGCCAGGGGCCTGTTTATATATAATTGTCTGTTTGGGCTGTCAACCTTTCAACATTTATTGTAATCACTGCTCTCAAGATGGCAGCGTGTGTCAGCTCCGGCTGTGATGACATCAATGATGAATGAAAAAATGACATGTTAGACAAAATAATACCCACAAATTAAGTAAATTAAACAGCATCCTGGCCTACGTATTTCATAGAAGTAGAATAGACGATAATACAACATCCAATAACAGTGTCAGAACAATACTGAGGGGCTGTGTGCCAACAATTTACAGATTTCTTCTTCTTCAAGCTGCTAATATTCTGCATTGTTTAGAAGCTTTTATCAACAATAACTGGTTTTGCCAAAGTGAATGTTAGCATCATCTGAAGACAAGGATAACAATCTGTTTAGTTAGTTAACAATTATGCTATTGTATTAGGTCCAACTCTGAAGACGTGAATTCAATATTGCATGATATTTTGTGAAATATTCCTCCATCAAAATTCCGGAGAAATAAAGTATCTTTGGAAGAACTTGAGTAAAAACAAGAGAGAGAGCCAACAGCAGATGCTAAATGCTAATGCCAGCATAGCAACAAGCTCACAATCAAGGTTGCAATTTCTACTGAATTGATGATTAGCTTGGCATTTCATTATTTGGGATAATTGTGGTTTTAGCTAGGGCTAGATATGCTCTAGGTTCCCTGACACTCTTCATATATTCATGTGGTCATATACCCTATGATCAAGTGTCTGAGTGTTCAGTGCTTCATTCAGAGTTTTCTCTTCTGTGAAAATAAAGATGAAGTAGAAGTATATGAACTGCTTACATACAGTATTGTAGCATATCTCTTTGGTAAAAAGCATCTCCCTTATGATTAAATAGAAACCAAGAAAGCTATTCATACGTGTAAGTTATGTAGAAAGGGCCTTGGGAAAAAAAGTAACAAAAGAAACGTACAAAAGCACACAAACAGTATCTACATTTCTGCACCAAATCATACTATGCCTGATTTGTTCATGCATAATAAATAAAAAGTCTGGAAGCCATAGGCGTTTCTAGCCAATTTTTGAGGGTGCTGAAGCACCTATGAATTTAATCCCAGCACCCCTAAAATCTGAGATTTTTTTTTTTTTTTTTTAATGTATGACCTTTTTAAAAAGCTAGAAAAGTTTCAAAACCATACAGTACTTGGTTGAAACGTAATATTTTAACAACAAAAATACAACAGCTCCACCGCCTTTTACATGTTGTGTATTGCATTTCAAATGAAAGTCCAAAAAATAACTCTAATGTCAATTTTTGGTATTTTTGGTACTCACTATAGGGGGCTGGTTTACTCCAGAAACATACATACTGTTTATGTATATGTTGAGGAGCTGCTGTATCAAAATGAGTCGTCTGTCCCCAGAAATTAGGGTTACCATATGTTCCTTTTATGATTCCATCCATTTCTCTTTTTCTGTGGCTCAACATTTAAATAACCTTCATCAGATTTGGTGGTTTAGTCACGGACATTCCCAAAAAGTGTTTTAGTTTTCTTTCACAAATGTGGGAATGAAATTGCATTAAAATGTACAAAACAGTGAAATTTATCTTGCACCCCTAAACATCCGATCCTAAAATCGCCCCTGCTGTAAGCAACATAAAAACTGAAGCTTTTATATTTTATATGTTATTCTTCTATTATTAGTGTATGTTTTAGAAATACTAACAGAAAACACAGAGCACTGCAAAACCAACACCCAAATCTGAACCTGGGTTCAATCTGAACCTTTCTGATACTAAACTCACAAATCATGGCACAAGTACACAGAAATCTGTCCTTCTGAGCTACTTTTCAAATCCAATATGTTTCTATTGCATTCAAAATTTTAAGATGTGACATTTGCCTCGTCACGTTAAAAGGTGTGTTTACTGCAAAACCCTGGGAGGAAGGAGAGCAGAATAAGGACAGACATGTTAGCATAAATATTCCTGCAGAAGTCTAGCTCACCTTGTCTAATGTTACCTTCAATGAAAATGTTCAGTTTGATATGAATTATAATCCGGCAAATTTACATGATGACCATGAATTGAGAAGTTCAGTTTAATGTTAATGGGTACCGCAAGGAGGCTGATAAGAATCTCTTTCCATGGATGCAGGATTATTTATTTCTAGCTTCACAAATAAATACTTTTTAAATGAATGAAATTATGTTTAAAACAACATTTTCTGTCAACTTGTTCATGTCTTAAGTTGGGAACAGCATTGCATTCAAGACTTATGCCAGAGTAGTGCAGATTGCAAATGTTAAACTTGTTCATATCACCATGTGAGCAGGCTGGTTTTCATTTTGAACCCTGTATTTCTTCATCTTATCTAGAGTAGGACAGACACATTGTTTTCCTATCCTACCATTCAACGCTCTATTAACACTCTCTCCCAGAACTAATCCACCATGTAAAATGACATACAGTTATCTAGAGAGAAGCAACGACACTGAAATTAACCACTAAAATGAGTGTCATTTTTAAGATAAGACATTGTTCTTAGACATATTTATGGTATCTTTCTTATCTATTCCCACTGTGACTAAATAATTAAAAATTGGCCATATTTAGACTTCTTTATGACAAAATACTTCAACTGTTTTTTCTTTGTCTGCTGTTTGTCTTCAATGTCTCTAGCTCTAACATGCATGAAAAGAATGAAGGCAGAAATGGGAACAAAAGCAGGCACAGTGTCAGCCTTTCTCTGAGAGAGGCATCCGGCCACCAAGCTGTGTGTAAGACATGAATGGACAGGTGCATGCTGGGAGACACTACAGGCCTCCAATGTGAGACATGCTGTGAGCTTTGTCCCTGCGCAGGAAATCATACTGTTTGCCCTTGATGCAAACCGATCAGTGAGACTTAAGCGATTATTGCTTGATGAAGGGAAAAAAAAGGAAAAACAATATAAAGATTGAAAAGAAAAAAAGGTGTTTTGAGAAAAGAGTACAGCTCAGCTTTGATAGATTTATGTTGCTTTTTAAATGATGACATTTTATGCATGTACTTATTTGCAAGATGACACTCTTGCACAGAAACAAACAGTAAAATTACTCAACAGAACTAGTGCTTAAAAAATAAAAATCAGAAATTTGTTGTGGAGAGATAAATTTCTCCAATACATGTAAAAAAGCCTAAAGTACAAGTGATGTAAGAGGTAGAAATCTGCTTCACACTGTGTATTCCTCTTAATATCAAATGACACTGAGTGCTGGCGGTAGAAATGGTTATGGAAGCTATTCAGTGTCATATTGGTGTTGATCTAAAAACACTTTAAATTGTTTGGCAGGATGTACGATGGCATTATCATCAACAGTTGGTTGTGTAAAACGGCCTCATAATCCTTGAATGTTATTGAACCAGTGTAATGATCAGATGTAATGACTCCCAGGAGATTACTGCTCATATCATTACAGTTTAACCATCATTTGAAATAGCAGACCACAGACAAGTGATTCTGAGGGCTCTTTTTTGGTATTACCCAAAGTAAATCTGTCCTTATTTAGAGCTGAAGGATGAAAGATGACTTGTGAGACTATATTGCTTTGCTCTGTTGCTTCAGGGATCAGCTTTTATTCCCCATAACCGGTTGTGATTGTCCTGCACTGACCTTTTAAACATATTGTTTTCTAAATGGCAACCCTGCACTCAAAGGTGCCGGGAAAAAAAGTTTTTATTTTTCTACCCTCCAAAAACATATCCTTGAGCTCTGATAAGAAGTTTAAATCTGTTTCCTTCACTATGGAAATTTTGTATTTTGAATGCTGTATTTCTTGCTATTTTATTGCTACTCAAGTAAACTTGAGGCATAAAAAAGGAAAACTTTAAATCTTATCTTGAGGAGAGACTTTGTTACTTCACTTTTCAACTTTATTAAGTAACTCAGTTGACTCATTAATATCCTTCACAAAGCTATAAGTACTGTAAATTCAACCCTTAATCACTATTAATCCTGTGTTAAAATACCACTATTTTGCATTTTGAAACAGTTTTTCAGGCCACATCTAACAGTGTAAAGAATTGTTTACCTGGGTCTTGATTTGATTTCATCCACTGTGGCAATACTCACACTCTGAAATAGTGCTCTACTAGCTTTTGTGTTGTGTTTTTTTGCTGACATCAGTCTTATTAACTGCACCTACCGTACATGCATAGCTCGTAGGCACTAGCTCAAACCCAAAGTTCTTCCGTGATATTTTAATTCTGTTTAACACAAAGTGCACATTATTATTATTATTATTATTTTTAAAGTTATATATTTTTTACTTTTTCGCCTTTATTGGTTAGGACAGCTGAAGAGAGACAGGAACGTAGGGATTAGAGAGTGGGAGAAGACATGCAGTATATGGTCGACCAGTCGGGAGTCAAACCAACGACCTCTGCAACGAGGACTTTAGCCTCTATATGTGGAAGCTTACACCGCTAGGCCACCAGCGCCCCTTGTACATTATTTTTGACGTGTTAACTGAGCCTTTTGGTAGCTTACATTCAAAGCATACTGTTGTGGTCATTTTTATCAAGAACAGCAAGAAGCAGGAAGTTTCTTTTGTCACTAAAGTGCACCTTTAGCAACAAAGCATTTGATTTAATAAAAATAAATAATACCTAATTTTTAACCTTAATTGCACCAAGGTTAAAGCAATAATGCAGACAGCTATACCACTTAAAGTTAGAAAATATTAGCCACCACTCAATCTTAATATCAATATATCAAATAAGAACGTAGCAGCTAAACGCCTTACTATTTTGAAGACATTTGTGACTCGTGATTTGAATTCTATGTATCCATCTGAATATTATGTCAATTATTCTCTATTTCAATTTCAATGGAAAAGTTTAACACTCTGGAAGATTAGCTTAATAGCTTAATAGCTTTCTAGCGGCGTTTTAGTTAACATAATTCATACAACCCTGTGAGAAGCCAGCTGCTTGTCAATCATCAATCAATCTTTATTTGTATAGCGCCAAATCACAACAAACGTTATCTCAAGACGCTTTTACAAACATAGGAGGTCTAGACCACTCTATGTCAAATTATGAACAGAGACCCAACTTCAAGACAGGGTAAGACTCAGTCTGACCCCACCTTAATCCATCATGAGCATTGCACATCGCAGTATTTAGCTAGTTACAGTGGTGAGGTCACCACTTCCTTTTAACAGGCAGAAACCTCAGGCAGAACCAGACTCATGTTAGACAGACATCATGCCTCGACCGAGTTGGGTCTGTAAAGACAGATAGAGGGGAGTAAGAGAGAGAAGTGATAGTGATGAGAAGAGTCGTAGAAGCTGTTGCCGCTGGAGTCCAGCACGTCCACAGCAGGAGGACGTCTACAGCAGCTCAGAGGAATCTACGAGACAATGGAGCTCAGGGACTGCAGAAAGGTCTATGGTTAGTAACTTTAATGGGACAGGCAGAGTTAAAGTAAGTGATGAGGGGGTTGGGGGGAAGGGGTGAGCTAGGATCCCAGTGTGCCAGTTCCCCCGGCAGTCTAGGCCTATAGCAGCATGACAAAAGCTGGTCCAAGCCTGATCCAGCTTAACTATAAGCTTTGTCAAAAAGGAAAGTTTTAAGCCTACTCTTAAAAGTGGAGAGGGTGTCTGCCTCCCGGACCCTGACTGGTAGATGATTCCAAAGGAGAGGGGCCTGATAACTGAAGGTTCTACCTCCCATACTACTTTTACAGATTTTAGGTACAACTAGCAAGCCTGCATGTTGGGAGCGTAGAGTTCTAGAGGGGTAATAGGGCACTATGAGCTCTTTAAGATACGAGGGTGCCTGATTTTTAAGGGCTTTGTAGGTTAAAAGAAGGTTTTTAAATTCTATTCTACATTTTATTGGGAGCCAGTGTAGAGAAGCTAGCACTGGAGAAATGTGCTCCCTCTTCCTAGTTTTAGTCAATACTTGAGCTGCGGCGTTTTGAACTAGCTGAAGAATCTTTAGAGACTTATTGGGGCAGCTTGATAAGAGGGAGTTACAGTAATCTAACCTGGAGGTAACAAATGCATGGACTAGTTTTTCTGCGTCGCTCTGAGATAGGAAGTGTCTAATTTTAGAAATATTGCGCAAGTGAAAATAGGCTGACCTTGAGATTTGCTGAATTTGGGAGTTGAAGGATAAATCTTGATCAAATAGGACTTACTTAAAGCTTAGTTAGAGGAAGGGATGTTAGTGAAACAGTTAGCCTGTCTTTGTTTAAGGTTTAACAACCCATCTATCAAAACCTTCAAAGCTCACTTATTAACATTATATTTATGACTTCCTCTTAAGATGACAACTCTGTTTCTACTTGGAAATCAAGGTTTAACTACCTTTGGTTGATTTCATGCCAAGAACTTGACTGATAACCCATTAGCACCAACAGCCATGTTGCAAAACTTAACTTTAGCACTCAACCAATTCCTAGCTTACATCACCAACCATCAACTTGCTTACATTACTGTTAGCTCGGACATAGCATCAACCATGTCAGAAAAGAGGGGAGAACAGGAAAGTGTCACTATTACTTCCACTTTGAAACATTTGCACCATATTCCAAGATGGTAGCGCTGACTGATAACTGAAGTTACACTCAGCAGTGAGTCGAAATTATCCAATTTCACTAGTTTAAGTTGATCATAAAGCTGTGAAACCAGATAGAAATGATAGAGTGTAAGGCTTCTTTTAGATTCTCTGGAGTGCCAGTGTTACTTAAGTGTCAACAGCAGTTTGCTGTGTGGGCAGTGGCAAATATTGCGACTGCTAAAAAATCTGCAACATCTCCAGCTTAGTTGTTCATAATCACAGTCTTTACAGTTTTGGGGGATTCAATTTGCCCTGTCAAGACGTAAATCCCATATGCATGATATCTGTCAGCCCTCTTCCTTAAGATGACACTTACTGCCACTTGACTTTCGGCTTATTGAGTCCCTGTTTGCCACCTCTGAAAAACAGATTTAGAGGAAAGTGCTTTTTCAGACAGTGTTTTCTGTAATGCATCCATCACTCTGTATAAAAATAAACTCTGAAACACACAAATATACACATATACTGCAGCTTGGCCTTGAGTTAGCTACTCTTCTCTTGTTAGAATGAAAGCACAAACACCTCCAGTACAAACACTTATATTGCACTGGGCTCCCAGCTTACAGTCTCATGGGTTTTTTATTTTGCAAACAGGAAAACTTACCTCATGACTCTGCAGATTCTTTTAAGACTCTTGGCAACTAAAACTTTAAGAAACTTAAAATCAATCACCAAAACATGGTGTCAGCCCATGCAGCAGATTGTAGAGATCTTAGCCTCGAACTTTCCTCCAGAAGTTGTTGGAAACCTACTCCTCACTTGAGTTTCAGGCTTTCCTTTTCGCTATGCGACTCGTCTCCCTTACCATCTGTAGCTCTGTATTTTGCCATTAACTCAGACTGATCCTTGTGCTCTGTGGTTTACAGAGGGTAAGGATGGAAATCAAGCTCATCTCTCCGCCCCGCCAACTGCACTCACATATCTACCCTCAAAACCTGGAACACACTCCTTCTGATTCCCCAGTCTGTTAGCATTACAATACTGCCATCACATCCCTCAGCACAAGGAACAAGCACTCGCTAACAAAACCACGGTTTCCTGAGACCTTCAGTTCACTGACTCAGGTATCAGAAACATCAACCTCAGCCCCCAAAGTGTCAGAACATCAACCCTAAAGCCCAAAACTCATCACACACAGGCAATCAGGGGTTTTTATTCTGCACATACTGGCCCAAGATGTCAGCATGTCAATGCTGGGCTCTTTGAAAACCTTCATCCAGAAAATGTGATTGCACTCGTCCTTAAACAAATCCCATGTGCAGCCACCTTTAACAAGCATATTCATGTCACTCTGTCTCCAAATACCATGACTCCCTGCGCCCTGTGGTGTACACTAAACTCAACTTTCCCATTTTCCAAGTCAGAAAATGCAATTTTTGACACTTTTCTCTTACAGGGAGCATGATAACCTCTGATTTATTCCACCAAATGGAACAAGGATTTTGGGTTGTAAGATCTGTATTCAAATCAAGTCAATATTAATTTTGGCTTATAATTTAGTTTCCACAAAACGGCTCCCTTGGCATATCTAAAGTGAACATTTGTTACAGAGTATACATGCTTTGTTAGTGTAAGTTGCAGGATCCATCTGGCGATGCTAAAATAATTAGTCACAGACATAAGAATTAGGAAGCACAGACGAAGATGCAGACAACCTGAAAAGCTCATTAAAGGAATACAGCATTCGATTTTAAAAATGTGATGGCACGAAAGCTCATTTTTTTTTGTGCCAAAGTTCACTAACAACATATAATAAAACTTTTAATATGAAACTGAAGCCAGTTAGCTTTGAATTAAAACTGGCAGTAGAGGCAGCAAACTGTGTTCAAACAATGACCAAATTTTAACTTTAACTATACTGCTCATGACTGTACGCCATCACCAACCTTTCAAGTTGCAGTTTACATCCATCATTAGACTACTTCATGCATGTACTTCCCTCCTGGAAACTTCCTGTCATTACTTGGGTTTGCAGCATGTTTTTACGCGAACAGACACATTTTTCACCCAGACATAACTTAAAGTTTTTCCCGCCTGCTCATGGACAACAAAGTTTACGTTCAGTAGGCTCTCTCCTCTTTGCACTCTTTACTGTGCACCTCAGTTATCTGTAGTAAGGGTGGGCGGATCGATCCCAAAATATCGATACTACAGATACTACGCCTCGTTTTTGAAGATCGATTATAGCGTCGATACCAGTTTCAGTTTCAGTTTCTCTCTTCTAGGTTTTATCCATTTCAAAGAGTAGGGCTGTTTGTGCAAACAACGTTCCGTTCTCTTGAACACACTTAGTGCATGCACTCTTTGCTTCTCCACGGCTGCTGTCCTGTGTGCTCAAACAACGAACAAACCCATCAGGCATCACAAATCACAGTGCGCACCCTGAGTAACGGTGCCAATCAGACATGTACTGTATGCCGTGATGGCTGAAAGTAAGAGGAGCATCTTTTGGAGCTATTTTAAAGCTGTCACTGAAAATGTAGCGAACTGCGATGTGTGTAGGAAGGCTGTTTGCTGCTGTGGTAACACCACCAATTTGTTAAAACATATAAAAATCCACGTCAAAGAGAACTCTGAGTTTCAAGAGAAAAGAAGGGAGGGGGAGGGAAATGCTTCAGGCAGAGTATTTGTTGTTTGCCTTTAAAAACTGTCCTGTGTTTTCACATGAACGTAATACATCAAACATGATACATATGATACTTTTAATAATAGAAAGTATCGGGATAGGTTTGGATATCGGCGATCCTGGTCTTGCATTACTTGGTATCGTGGTTCTAGTTCTGTTTGCTTGAGTTAGGTTCTGGTTCTATTTGCCTGAGTTTGGCTCTGGTTCTGTTTGCTTGAGTTGGATCTGGTTCTGTTTGCTTGAGTTTGGTTCTGGTTCTGTTCTGTGGATGTTTGCAGTTTTTTGTTAAATTGTGCAATAAAAAAGTTTGATTAAAATACTAAACATAAGTAGTAATGTTTTTTATTAAATTCACAAAATTGGGCAATTATAAGGCTTCTCATAAAAACACTGTACATTTTCAAAACACAAACCATTAGTTTTTGCAAAGTTAAGGAAAAATATACGGCTACAAAAGATCCTAAATTAAGAGCCGTACGGGAGTCGAAAGAGGGAGCCAAAAGAGCCAGCTCTCTGAAAAGAGCCGAACTTCCCATCACTACTTCTCTGCTGCAGGAGGGCAGGAGAGGAGCAAGGAGAGGTTGTCCCCTATTGATGGCAGATGGTGTTGTTCGCTCTGACAGATATAAATCCAGATGTTATGAAGTTACCTCCACAAATCAGAGGAGTATCATGTTTGCAGGGAGAGGATGGAATTTGAGACTCAGCTACAATATTTAGCACCTTGAAATGTAACCTATTCAACCTCATGGTTCAAGGAGATGATTGCTCCAAATTTAGAGATATTGCCCCCGGGCACAGTTGTTGTTGATTCATGCAAGTTATTAGAGATCAAAATTCTGTTTTTAACATGCCTGACCATTTGGCTTTTTGTAAACAGAATAAACAAACAGGTCTAAAATGTAAATTGGTCAGCTGTACAGGTGGATTGAAGTGCTCCCACACTGAGACACACTCACGGTCAAATTCCACCAGATCCGTGTCTGGTCCGTCTCCGATCCGTCACGGCACCAGATCTAATAGTTTTCTATTCTAGTCAATGTGTTAACTTCCACTGGATCCGCTCTGTTGCGTTCTGGCTGCGTCTCTGATCCGGCAGGTGAGAACGCAACAGATCAGATGCACAAGACTTCTATTTTTGCTGGATGCCGGGGCAAGACGCATCAATCTCAACAGAGCAGATGGAGCAGGACACGAAGTCAGGCACCAAAACAAAATGAAAACATCCGGTTGATTTTCAGAATAAAACACTCCGTCTTAATCGTAGATCGTTTTTAACTTAACTACAACAAAATGTCATTTTGAGCGGAGGCAGGCCTGGAGTCATCAAGTCAGAGGTTTTCAGAGGACCATAAAGACAACATTGATGAGGTTAGGAGGAGGAGAATCCTTGATTCCATGTTTGCCGCAGGAAAACCTCAGTTACATGACTCCAGCTGTTGGCGGTCCAGCTCCGAGTCAAGCCGAACCAAAGCGGATCAGAGACGGACTGGACACGGATCTGGCGGAAGTCCCGTGACACTCATTCCCTGTATCTGTTTTCTATGTGACGTTAAGCTAACTGTCTGTTTGCTGTTTACTGCGACATATGAGCACACAGACATTGGAGTGGTATTGATCTTCTCATATAATTCTTGTGAAGAAAGTGAAGGAGAGTATTTCACTTGACCGAATTTGAAAACGAAATGCATCAAATCACAGAAGAGAGGAAAAAGGAGGTGATTCACCAGAAGATTTATGCCCCGATTCGAGACACACTTCATTTTATTATTATGTGAAAATGTTGTAAATGAAACACAATAAAGAAGGAAATGTGAAAATCTGTGGGGGCATGTGTGCCAGACTGTAATGGGATCCATATTCTATAAACCACATTGTCCTCAGGTGTCTCCTAATTCACAGCTGTGCATTTAATTCAAACAATTCACTGCTTTCCCCTCACAGTTGGGTTTTAAATCTGCAACTAAATGTGGGAAGGAGCCAATGGGCAGATGAGATCACAAAAATTGGAGATACTTAACTCCTTGGCACTGACATCACTTACAATCTGCCAGATATCAGTAATTAATTACCATGAGCAAGTGGCATGATTTTATCAGCCATGGAAAAAATTGGAATTAGGAGGGGGGTTCTCAGCTTCTATTAATGCATTGTCAGGAGCCTCTAATGGGCTGATGAATATATTAGTCATTCTGATTTGGATGAATGGTTGTGGGGTGTGCGTGTCCTGGCTACTGGGCAGCAGTGGAAAAAAAACAGAAAAGGTGTTAAACCAAAAACAGCTGGAAGAAAACCATTCAGAGCCTGGCGAACAAGCAAATCTGATTACTTTACAGCGAGGACTATTGGATGGCTTCTTTGAAAAAAATGCAAATAAGCTCTCGGTAAAAGCATGAATGTTATTAACTTTATAATTATTTCTTACTCTTGAAACATTAGAGATGACCTCAGCACTGCTCCTTGTTTTTTTTAAATCCATTAGGTAATTAGCATCAATTTTGAAGCACAGTTGGGAAAAGGTACTAATTTATATCAAAATGTCTCTCTAATGTGCCTTTTATATCTTTTGTTTGGCATCCCCAGAGTTTGTAAACAAATATATTCTTAGAATAAATCATAGAGCTAGTAAAATAAACCACCAGGAGACTCAGGCCGAATGTTTAAAATGGAGACATAATTACCATTGTAGAAAGGAGCTATTTAGAAACATGCAGAATTAAGCTTCTGGGTCAGCAGTGATGCTACATCAAATAAAAAGCTGCTCCCCTAAGATAGATTAAACACTTAAAGTTAGGGCTGTATGGTAATAAACACTACATTCAAAGGTCTTGTCTGCTTCAAAAGGCAGCCAAATTGTGTTTACCCCACAGTGAGTCAGAGAATGTGACATATTTACAGTGTATAAGTTTACAAGCACCATCTGAAAGCACAGCAAAATAGAGACAACTGGTAGTGAGGGACACTGGATGCTCTCTCTTTTGTGATATCAGAAATAGAAATTGCTTTTGGTCTGACCTTGATTTGTTTATCAGTTTTCAGATTATTCTTCTGGTTGCAAAAAGCCTTCAACCTCCTATCTGTTGACAGAGAGTGATGTGTTTACAAAGCATATATTGCTCCTCTGGATGGTTTCTACCTCCAATGAGAGTGTGTGAAAACAGGAAATACAAAGAGGCCTCTCAGTGTATCTTCAAAGTGAATCCTTTTGCTCAAATCAAGATGGGTTGCATGCGGCGTGTTTGCAAAGTTGCCACCTTTGAGGTTTGTTTGATAATAGTCATCTATTTCCATCTATAGCAGACCAGTGGAGCGAGGGAGCTCCCTCATACTGACATGTCTGCAACTTATTATCCAGGCACATACATGAAAGAGAGGGTGATTCAGAGGGAAATGAGAAATATTTCTGACGGATTCATTGTGTTGTGTTTGCCGTGCGACGGTCAGCGATCTGTGACAAAGCCTGTAAATATATGAGCTGTTCGAGGTTTTATGAGCCAGATTTATTCTCTGACAGAGAAACTTTCATCAAAATGTCAATGTCAAGAGATTCTGACAATGCAGAGAGCTCCAGCAGATTTATCATCCTGAAAAGTTTTTCAGCAGGTTGTCTGGCAACTTCAGATCATTTAACCTCCGAGGTGTCATTTCAAGACATTATGAGGGTGCAGTTTTGCATACAGGGTGTCATCTTTCTAAATAAAGCCCACTAGATGCACAATAAGTTGTTTTTCTGCGCATAAGCGCCTTCAAACAACAAACTGTGACTGCAGACCCTGATCTCACCTTCCCTATAATGCGTGTACAGTAAGTGCATGTCATCTCGCGGTGGCGCTGGGTCACCTTGCGAGTGCAGCTGAGGTATTAAGAGATTAGGGGCAGCAGCTCACCCTGTGGAAGGTTCTGGTCTGGGTGTGCAGCCGCATGCCCGGACCTTAATTGGCTCTTGTGGCAGTGAGTGCCCCGCCGCTGCTGAACCGAGTGCTGGTCAGGGGTTAGCCGCAAAACAGGCCCGTCCTGTCATCCTTCCTGTCAGCCTGAAGGTCAGCGCTGTGGACCAGCATGGCAGGAGGAGCCGGTCTCAGCCACTTACCACGGAGCGCCGACAGGTGTAGTACAGCGACCTGTGGATGAGACAGAAGGTTTTAGAGGTGGAGGAGGAAAAGAGGAAAAAAGGGAAGTGGGAAAGTTTAGAGGTAGGTTTCCCTAGACTTGCTGGTTCTTCCATCTGTGGCTGCTTGACTCCAAAAAGTTTCACTCATTTCTGTCTGAGGTGACCGATGGGGTTTTTAGGTTTGTATTGCACAGTTGTCACTCCAAGAATCCAAGAGTTGAGAGTCAGAGTCGCCTATGAAATGATCCGCAGGGCATTGATGGATGTAGAAAGCAACGTGAACCAGGAGACCTGACAATTTTTTGAAAAAGAAGAAAAATGTGACTCGAAATCCATCACAGAGCCTGTGCCTCAGGCTGAGACTGAAGATGGAGAAGAGGAGAAAGTTTAAAACACTGGCAGATTTAACATGATTCACAGTCATGTGTGCAAGAGACATGTGTGTGAAGAGAGAGACTCAGCAAGAAAGGACAAAGACAGACAGAATAGAGAGAGAGACAGAGAGCTTCTGTGAAAAAAAGAAAGCTCTCCCAAAAGAGCAACTCTTTAAAAGATGTTGCTGAATAAAAAAGCGTATCTAATAAGTAAAAGTAATTAAATTTTCCTCCCAGAAATCTTGTGCCATACACACACTTCTTATCCGACTGTTCTGTGCTGCAGACAAAGATAGGCAGTGAAGCTGGAGGGGGTTTGCCTGAATGAAGATATAGGTTTTATTCAGTGAAGGCGAGGCCTTTTCAAGCTGTGTTGATTAAAGTGTTGTATCAAATGCTGTGCTGGCGTTCCCTGCATCTTTTACAGCAGCTCTGAATTGGAAGCAAGGACAAACATGGCCACTACAAATTAGCTCTTTTTCTCCCCTATGTCATACCTTTGCTTTTAACTTTCTTGGCAATGCTGAACGTGCAGTTGCTCTTTTATATTTTCCTTTTTATTATCAACCTTACATGATCATGCACGTTTCAAAAGCACATTTCTAATCCCCCACATGTGAAATGTTTTCTTTTATGCAGAACTCATTATGGAAACAAGTGTGGAACATCACATGAACATGCTGTTTGGATTTGTTTGAAACAATTTATAGAGAAACTGGAACTAATTGTAAAAAGTGCACAGACAGGGAATATGGGACATCACATTTATTGGTCGTCAATTGTAATTATCTATTTGTGCTTTCATGAGTAATGCAGCAATTATTTTAATCCAAGCTAAAATATTAATGAGTGAAGAAGAAAACAAACACAGGCTTATACTGCTGGATTTACAATGAGATGTTTCATGAAAATCAGAATACTTCATCTACATGTGAGGCTTTTAAGTTATAAAATTACAAACTGGAAAAAGCTTCCTACTTCCCTCTCTTTCAAGGAATGGAATTATAGATTCAGGATTAATAGACACTAATTTCTGATTAAAAAATATCTTGGAGAAGCTGGTATGCACAGGGGCGCTGCCAGGGATTGTGGGCCCCATGAAAAAATATCACATTGGGCCCCATCACCAAAGGCCCCAAGACCCCTGTGCAACTGCTGTAACAACATCTCCAGGATCCAATCAACCCAGACGTGACATTAAATCAGACTAAATCACTCAATGCTTCAACCTGTCCAGCATCCAAATCAGACTATAGGCTGTAGCTTATGTAGCTTAGCTATAGCTTTGTTGTTACAGGCTTTTGTAATAGTACAGATAGAGAAAAAAAAGAGATTCTCACAGACCCCCTTCAATAATAATTTACATGCTACTTTGCTCACCTTCTTGTTCATTGGGTTGGGGGGAGTTGTGGGGAGACAGTGCACCTGCTGACACACTGTGCAACATCTGTCTGACTGCACACAACTGATTAGCGCAACTCAAGCTGGGCTGTACTATTTCATGCCGATATGGGGGGATTAATTTGCCCAAATAAAGTAGAGATCTCTGATATACATCGTGTGAAGACAACAGGACCGTTTTTTAAATTACCTTATTCTGAATAAAATATTAATTATGATTATTTTTTAATTATTATTTTTTATATTATTATTTCCGGGCCCCGTCAGTCATGGGCCCTTAGAATCATCCTAACTTCCCCCCCCCTATACGGCGCCACTGGGTATGCATATAAGAGTACTTTTGAGCTCACTAGGCTAGCTGATTTTTACTGCTTTGTGTTTTAATACTTAACGAAGCTGACCAACTTAGCTTAAGTTCCATCGTTGTAACACAACTACAAGAACTGACTACTAATCTTGTAACCCATCTGATGGTGTGTTATATGATATCATTACTTAGCTGTGTTACATACTTGTATATGCTTGGTCAAAACCCAGTATAGTGATTATTAATTCTAACACCTGAGTCACAAGTCTGACTTCACCTCTCCCTGTTGACACTGGGGCAAAAATGTTGGTTTCTGAGACAATCAGTAAACAACATGGTATATATAATAATAATATTACTATTAAGTTATTTGGAGAGCACAACACTGTAGATTGTTGGTAATGGCTAACCAGACAACATCAGAGGAAAGGAGAGAAACATTGCAGAAACTAACAAGGGATGCTCAAACACACAAGGAGCTTAGTAAGATCTACCAAAATGAAAACAGAATTGAATGAAAATGTTCCATTTAATGTGATTTATTACAGTTATGCACACAACAGGAAAACTTAAATTGAATTAAAATGTGAAGTTTAATTTTTAATATACGACCCTCACCTAGGTTGATAAGAATCCCATTGTTATGGAAGCGCTACCAAACCGAGGGACCACTGTTTTTAGCTGCATAAATAATCATTTTTAAATCAAAGAAAACACCTTTAGAATCAATGGTGTTAACTTGTTTGTATCTTTATATGGTAGCTAGGTAATATAATGTGAACGTAATGTTTAGCTGGCAATAGATAAATGCCTGTCAGAAGCCAATGTGGTGAAATTAGCATTAGCTTCGAGAGGCTGAATTTCTAGGTTTTTGCAAAGAAACAAGCCACAGCATTGATAAAATGTTATTCTGTTTTTGGCCAGGTAAAGCAAAGTGGTGACAGGACATTTCAAAAATCATAATGATTGTTCTTTGAAAATTTCACGAGGGCATAGTTCTGATCTTGCTATGACTTGTAGATTTGAAATGGGAGGAGAGACGACTGACAAGGAAGGAGATGGAGCAAATACATGCAAGCCACCAGCACGAAAGAACAATATACTAGTTACAATCCTGCCTGGGCTACACTGTCAGAGTTTGAATGGGTATGGTCGATCCAGGGAGACAATTTTTCCGCCACATGCGTTTTGTGTCCTGTGAAAATCTCAGTAAAATATGAATGGAAAAACGCTGTGGAAATCCACGCTAAAACAAAAAAGCATCAAGCTTTGGTATCAAACTAACAGAAACAGGCAGCCATTGCAACTTTTATGACCTGAAAAGGTTCACCAGAAGAAGACAAGATTGCAGCGGCAGAGCTTACCAGTGTCCTATGTCCGAATATTATGTTCATTTGGTCAGTCTGAACTGGTAATAGTGGTCGAGCCCTTCACCCCAAACAATTGGTCGTGTGTCCCTTTTTTTCACAAATCCAAGGTGGCAACCCTATTTGTAGCTGTCTGCTAGGTAGCATTGCACTGCTTATCTAATTTATTGAGAGCATGCCATAGCTGTTTGTGTGCATCTTAAGGTGAAATGTAGTATCCTGAAATCGTTTTTACACACAGGTTGCAAAAATGTAGAGATTTGCTGAACTCTGACAATCAACAAAACTGTTACTTGGCTCTCTTACAGCAAATAGCATGGTACAAAGCTTTAAGCTAGCAGCTCCTCTTTAACAGTCAAAAATATACTAAATAGAAGAGCAGAGAAAAATTCATTTCCATGTATTCCAGTGTTCAAGCATTTAATTTCTAGTCTCACACTGCATACGACGAGGAATCATCTTTTATAAGTGGCTGGAAATGTCGCTTCCCACAGAGATAAGTCATATCTCCCACCCACACCAAGCAAAGTGTTTGGTGAGTTATTTTTTCTGTGCTTTCACTCACTGATACACACACACTTTATATTTGTGCTGACACCCCACATTGTTCTCCATCTGTATCTGATATTCCGACAGAGTGATAACAATTAGGAAACTCTGACGCCTCTTTGATTCCGAAGATTTAGCAGATTCATAGAGATATAATTGGTCCTAGTCCAAAATAGTTTCACAAAGGTAACACAACCCCCCTTCATCCTGCTCGTCTTCCCAGCTGCACAACTTGTTGAATAATGACACAATTTCCTCGACTCTCTGCCTCTCGCAGAGTTTATTAAGAGCATCATGCAAAAGAGGAGCTCCAAAATGTTGTTATGCTGTCGAAAATAAACACGTCTATCACATAAAACATCAACAGTTTAGGTAATGAATTAAACATTGAGCTGTTGGAATTGCATGTTTTTGCCCTACAGATAACTGATTATTGCAGTTGACACTCTGTGTACCTTACAGCTCAGCTACACACAAACAAGCTCACAGACAGACACTCACAAAAACCTGTGTTACTTTAATGTAAAACTGCAGTTAATAATACAAAATGTGGATTATATTTTATTTACATCTTCAACTTTTATAGGAATTGTGAAACTGAAATAAACAATCTGTGTTAGTACTTCAAATCAACAACAGAAAGGTGAAACTTGTATGAAGAGCTGCGGTTTATCTATGTATGCATCATGAATTTATCTTCCACTAACTTTTAATGGCACATGTTTCAGCTAAAAATGAAGACAGGTTGAGATTGTGCAAGATCTATATTATACAATCTGGACTGGAAAAGTGTCCAAATTTATACAAATATATGCAAATGCTGGGGCTGTTTCCTTGGAGATGTCCTCGTATGTTTGACACTAAAAATACTGAACACAATACAAATAATGCATTTGCTCCCAAAATACTTTCTGAGTTATAAAATAACCACAGCAAAAAATATTGTTGTGCTCCTTAAAAAAAACACACAAGGTTAGTATGAGGCCCCGGTAAATGTAGTCTGCTCCCTGGTATGCACCTTCGCCATTACTAATCAGCCCTGCTTCACTTTTTAAGTGCCTTGTCTTGCTCTTCCCTTACAGACTGTGAGGTATTATACTCATTTGTTCTCATGAGAAGCTGAGTGTAATTAATGTTTTGAAACAACTACAGATTTGAGAGCTGACCCTGTAACCTTCTAATCCATAAGCTAAGTGGTTTCACATTTTTCAGACCAAAAATCTCTTCCTGTAGGAGTTATGATTATACCTGATCTGAACTAGCAGCCTGCACTGAAATGATGTGAAGAAAGTAGCCAAAGGGTAATTATGATCCATATGCAGCTTCGTCATTTTAATTTCTCATCGTACTAAAAGGATATCTTTTAGGATGGCATTATCAGGGTGGCACTCATTCAAGTGGTTCAGACGGAGGGTCATTTATTGTCCCCAGGTGATGGATCTTCATGATTGACGTACTTTTAACCTACTAATTTGAATAGAATTAACAGATTGACTATTATTAAAGTTAACATCTTTATCAAAATATTCTTTTTGTTTTCAAAGTTACGTTTTTTGGCATTTTCCCCTTTAATGGACTCTCTCTTTAGCTGTTCTAGCTGAAGAGAGACAGGAAATGTAGCTGGAGTTGAGAGTGGGGGAGGACATGCAGTAAATGGTCGAGGCTGGAATCGAACCTGTGACGAGGGCTATAGCCTCTGTATATGGGACGCACGCTTGGACTGCTCAGCCAACCGCGCCCCACAGTTAAATTCTTGATTAAAGCTAGGGTTGGTAGTCACGGAAAACTAGCATGAATTTGAATGTAGCATTTCCTCAGGACTCCGTCTAACAGACTTTTATGTAGGGTTTAACAATTTTATAACTTACTTTTTACTGTTACATTGATTTAAATGTTGCTTTATTATTTAACAAATTTTAACTTTATCTTATTTTATTTGTATTTATTTATTTATTTTAATTTATCTACTCAGTTTTATTGACATTTTTAGCCTTCATTTTATTTTTTCAACTCTCATCCTTACCCTTTTTAAATGTATTTATTTTGATGATTCATATTCTTAATATTAATTTGACTCTAACTTATTTTAATTACACATATTGTATTGTTTTTTGTGTACATTAGTCTCTATTTTAAAATCATTTCTGTTTTTTATATGTCTTGCTATTATTTTATTTCTGCTTCTTTCTTATTTTCAATCGCTGTAAAGCACTTTGGGTTGCATTTGATTTGTACGAAAGGTGCTATATAAATAAAGTTTGATTGATTGATCACAGCTTTAACCAGACACCAGACAGGCAAAATGCAATCTCATTGTTTGTTTTTAGATACTGTATTATTACAGTGTTCTGGTAGCTGAAGAGGCTTTATATGTGGTGCAACAGTGCTAGGGTCTTAGCACACACACACACACACACACACACACACACACACACACACACACACACACACACACACACACACACACACACACACACACACACACACACACACACACAGGCATGCCTTGTTCTGCCTGCTGTCCTATTTATGCAGTTTAGTTTGACTGAGCCACCACTCTACCACACATTTTGTAATAGAGGTTGGAATATCATCCCTACAATCCCATAACATTTCTAGACAGGTGATGTGATCAGGGACATTGTCATCGTAGAGATTCTGTTTTCAACCTTGTACAGACAGTCACAGGCACGGTTGTAGAGTATAGTCTTTGTAACATCACCAATCAATGACGAATGATGAAGAAATTCACATCACCTCTACAGGCAGAACTGACACTCTGATCTTTTCCTCTTCACAGGAAAAAGTGAGAAATGCAATTTGCAGTTTTGAGGTGTTGAAAGAGACTGAGATATCACCTGACTCTGTACCCCCCAGTGATGTGGAATATTTCAGCAAACAGATCAATATATCACACGAAAGAATACAAAGCCAAAGTCTATTTCTCCTTGGGTTTGTTTTTCATTTAACAACGGGTAAATATCAGAGGAAAGTCTAATTAAGTCGACTCAATATGTGGAGTCTGTATAATTTCTGCTTGCACATGAATAACTTTAAATCACTTGTGGAATACAAAGTGAGGGTAGGCGTAGCAACTGCAAGTCTATTTTTGCAACATCACTAAGTGGAACCATCCTCCCTCTGGCAAATATGAAAAAAAAAACATTTCGAGTGGAGACTCAGTCTGAACAGGATGGATTGGTTTTACCGATCTAACAGGAATTACCAATGAGCTTTCAACCAAGTTTCTTTCCTTGAATTGCATTACTGAAGTTTTTTCAATTCACAACAGCGGAAAGTTCAGAACTGTTTAAATGTTATATGCTTAGTTTACATCGCTCAATTTATTTTGTTTGGCTTTAAAGGTACAAAAAAACAATTTTCCAATTCCAGTCATGAAGCCCAACAGGAATACACAATTCTCTCCTAAAGTTTTACCATTACTCGTCAGTTCCTGTCTGTTATGTTTTTTGTTTTTTTTAGACAGTTGGGCCTGAAAGGGAAAGGTGATTCCGTGATAACATACTTATGTGCACCAAATTTTAGCAACATTTGAATCATGTAAAGTGGCTGGTTTGAAAACCACAACAAAGAGCTGAAAGATGCTAAACAGACTCGTTTTAGTTAAAGATTCAAACAGATTCAACAGACAGTTTTACTGTGGTTTAATCACTCAATACAGCTCTTTACACACAGTACCATATTAACCCTAATAGAGGATGTTCTTTTTCCCTTTCAGTACATCTGAGAAGTAGAAACTTTTACAATTGGGGTCTGAAACTTTAAATGTAATCTATCGATCTATCATTCCACTGCTAAAAAGCAGACTCACTGCCAGCTGTAGCCTTTTATTCATTTGATAAACAGACTTTGTATGTTTTTTTTTCTAAATAATTGTTGTTTGTAGTCCTTACATTAATTTGAATCCTTTATTGTAAAAATGGTTGATCAAAATGAGTTAAATGCAATGGAACATTTATTTATTTTCATAAAACACACAGTTTTCACATCTACTTGTATTAGTTTACATGACAGACCTGCCACATTTAATATGGCGGACTCGCTGACGTATCGGGGCAGCTGGAAAGCACAGACAATGCGGTGTCTACATAGTCTATAGTTGTTGTGTTGTCCATGTCTACTATACAGCCTATTGTTTATTTGTTAAAGACATATTTTTGTCCTTATTGGCTTTATTTTATAAGACAGCTGATGAGAGACAGGAAATGTGGAGAGTAGAGAGCGGGGGAGGATATGCAGGAAATGGTCGACTGGCCGGGAATCGAACCGACGACCTCTGCAACGAGGACTGTAGCCTTTGTATATGGGGCGCTTAAACCGCTAGGCCACCAGCGCCCTGATATACAGCCTATTGTTGTGCATAATCAGGTTCCTTATTAAAAGTAGGGAACAACGGAAGTAATTTTTCAGGGCCTTTTATTTCCCCCAAACTCTTCTAGAGTTAAAGTAATCAGGTAGTCTTTGATTAGACGTTAAGTCATGGCTGTGCTTCACACAGCATGAACTTTATTCACTGCAGTCATTTACTAAACTAATTAAAGTTAACTAACAGTCCCTTATAAAGCTTATACTACTTTGTTTCAGAGTGGGAGAGAATAGACTATTCAAACTGTGCTAAGGTTGTTTTCTAAATGAATATGTTTGGTTTATCTGAGCTATCTAATCTAAAAGTACAACCTTGACTTCCATTCTTCACGCACCCGTTGTTGTTTTTGGTGTTGTTACAATACACTGAGTTCGATGAGGAAAAAATAGAAGAAGTAGAGGAACAAGCTTCAGTCTGTGGCATCTGTGTTTCAAATTGGCATCCAACATCTGAATGAGTCTGCTGCTGTTTCTGTGGATATAACTGCCGTCTAGCTTCTTCCCAGGTGCCGGTTTTCACTTTTCAACCTCCAATGAAATTTTCCTATTAAGCTAATTCATGGTTTATGCATAACAAGTCAATCTATTCATATATATTAATGAGGGATCCAAGTTTGATTTAGTTATCGTCTCTCACTGTGTCGTTATGTGATAATAATGAATGAGCGCTATTAGTCCTGCGTTTATGATCATTGTTAGAGTAAAATTAATGTTTTCCCAAAGAAAATACATTTTCATAACATCATGATCGGGTTTGCACAATAAGCCTTGAAGCAGCTGCCGAGGAAGACGATACCCAGCCACCAACCAACCCCACTCTCCCTCCGTCTTTTTGTGTTTCATTTCAAGATTATGTTTGGGGTGCATAATTATGACACTCATTAAAAGCTCCTATGCTGAAACAGCGTCAAATGGGGGGAAAATATCCTTGGCTGCAATCCAACTCATTAGAATCCCTGATGATGCTTTATGGGATCAGCTTTTTTTTTATATTAGCAGCCACTATTTACTATACAGCAGAATGAAAATATTACTGTAATAACTTATAATTATGTGTGAGGCAAACTGTTCATTTGAGTCACTGAAGGAGAAGCAGATTGAGAAGTGTGGTTCTCCGTGCCAACAGCCACAGAGGTGAGTGGGAATGGTGACAGCTCCAGCCTCGTCAACATGGTCATCTGTTATTTTGGCCCAAACATCAGAGTGCTGACAGTGAATGTAACAATACACATGGCTCAAAGTTTGGCTGGAAACGCAGTGGAGCATAGTTTTTTCAACTTTGTAAGAAGGACTTTGGAGGGGTTACAAACAGGGGTCAGAGAAAATTTCTAAGACTGGAGTGTTTCATATATTTTTAAAGAAGGAGCTTCACACATACTCCTGAAAATAGAATACAATATAAGCCTTATTTAAAATGTGATCACAGTGGTGAAGCCGAGTTATGAGACTATTGGAATCTGAACATGCATGTGAGGAAACTGTTTTTGCTATGTGTGAGTTATTCTGTTGTTATTTTTTGTATACTGCCTTTATTATATATTAAGCTTCAAGGGCTGGCATGTGACTTCACACGCTGCTGTTTTCTGCAACCGGTTATAATCCCCAATTATAGGCACACACTGAGGGTTTTCACTTAACTGCTTCAAAATAGTTGGCTGCACAGTGGCGCCGTGGATAGCGCTGTTGCCTCAAAGCTAGAAGGTTCCTGGTTTGAATTCCCGGCCGGGCAGGTGTCTTTCTGTGTTTCTGTGATGTTCTCCTCGTGCATGCGCGGGTTCTCTCCGGGTACTCCGGCTTCCTCCTACAGTCCAAAAACATGCTTACCAGGTTGACTGATCACTCTAAATTGCTCGTAGGCATGAGTGTGTGCATGAATGGTTGTCTGTCTCTCTGTGCTAGCCCTGTGATAGGTTGGCGACCTGTCAAAGGTGTACCCTGCCTTCCACCCGAAGCCAGCTGGGATAGGCTCCAGCCCCCCATGACCCCTAACAGGATAAGCGGTCAAGATAATGGATGGATGCCTCAAAATATTGATAGGGCATCTCAATAACTGCTTCACAAATAATCAAAACAAAGACATCTTCTTGAAGACAAATTTGGATAATATCAAGCCCCTTAAATACAAGGTCCTTAACAAGTTCTTTCAAGCCCCATCTTTGAAAACCACTCTTCTCCAAAGATATTAAAAACCTCTCCACTCCTGAGTGACACATTACCAATTTTGATCATGCCTCTTTGAAGTAAGAGAAAATGAAGGTCGCTATCCACTTAAGTGCCTTTTAATCGTAACAGACAAAAGAGGAAGCGGGTGTCCAGATTACATGCAGGTGGCTGCAGGCCTCAAGTATTCTACCATCTTGATTATCCAGCAAGAGCTTAGATGTTCTCTCCCCCTCGTGCTGCAGAATTAAATCCACAGCAGGTGAACTCCATCTCACTCCTAATTAAGAGTGTGTGTCCATGTGTGATATTGTTCCTCGTCGCGCAACCCCAATCCGTTCAGGAAAAGAACTCAATGAGGAGACAAGGACGGGAATGTTGCTTTGCTTGTGCATATGTGTTTTTGAAGGCTTGTGGGTGTTTTAATGTATTCCTATGTGTCTGCATACTTATTTTACGCTTGAACCTTGCAACTGATAGTCCTCTACATAATCTGACACGACTTTTGTTGCTGTGGCAAAACTAGCAGCTGTAATTGTCCGTTCTGTTTCATCTCTGTTTCTTTTGTTCTGACAGGATAGCCTACAGGTCAAAGATCTGTGACCTGGGTCTTCTGGCAGCATCAGTCTCATGACCTGCGGGGTCAGAGAGTAGGCAAAGCAAAAGCATTCAGATTCTGCATAGATATTTGCAGCAGAGTTTAAATTCTGATATATTATATTCTCCTTCTGTAGGTTTAAAAATAGTTGGTTCATTGAATTTACTTTTCAAAAAATGGAGAACAAAGACTGGAAGGCATCTGTGCTCGTCAATCTGCGTGTTTATCTGTGATTAACAAAAACACATGTACTTTAAGGTAATAGCTAAGTAATGCCAAACTGATTTTGCTTTGGCGACAGATGAAATTGCTCCACCATCTATTGTTTCTGGAGCGTGCACACAGAAATCATATCAGCACACGCAGAGGAAATGCACAAACAAAAATCTATTGTCTCCCTGGTGATGTGATTTTGAGAGTTGGGTGATAGACTGAGCTGGGATGGGGATTGGCAGCGTCTCAAGATGGCTCTGAGGCTTCTCTCACTGCCATGCTTTATGGTTAAGAAGCCAGCAAATTGGGAAAGTGGCTTTATCTAATTAGAAAATACATTCCTTTAGCAGGCAGTCCCTCAGGCAGAATCATCATTATTTAAACTGGCTGGCATTGAGAGAAGCAGAAAGCCGTATTCAGATTCATATCTAATGCTCGCCATGGAAATGATGATGTGCAGTGGATATGCTTATCGTACAATTATTGGATTTTTGTATATCTTTTGCCTTTCGCTCATGCTTAATATAACACTCTTTCTCTGTATCACCCCTCTTAGTCTCCTTATATCCTCTGATCTCTATTGTATACTGAAAGACTAAGTAATAATTATCATTTTCATTAGACTATTTCCATGCTGTGGTTAAAATGGCCTCGCCGATTGTCTCAGTATGTTGTTACTCCACATTAATGCATCAGGATCGGTGCAGAGGGTGCAGCAATCACCAGAGGAAATTGGTCTAAACCCCCTCAAGCTGCGCTGCCGTACATAGACGTGATATCTTGAACTGTAATTATGTGATATTCTCCGCAGCATATTAGCATCAAAATCCTCATTCACAGGAACACAATAGCAGCACACTTTAATGTGGGCTGTTGAGGCCAAAGGCACAGACGGATTAATAGGAGACCTTAAGACGAGATGCTGACTCAGAGTCAGAGGGGGGCGAAATCAACTTAACAACTTCATATACACACAACACAGAGCTTTGAATTTATACACACAACATCTAGATGCAATACACATGGCTTTGTTTTGCACAACTTTTTGTTTTGGTCCGTCATTGTGTGCATTTGTGTGTCGGGGTGTGTGTTTTCCATGAGTGTCTCTGTGCGCAAGTGTGCCTTTGTAAAGCCCACTTTGAGGTTTTTTGTTTGTACAGTGAACAGTCTTTCAGTGTCTTAGCCCACTGTGAGCCCTCGTATCCCCCAGCACTGTTAATGAGGCCACTGGGAATGGACACGGAGGTGTGTGTCAACACATAAATCCTTTCAAGTTTGTCTGTATGTGTGTGTATGTGCCTGTGTGTGGTTGTGAAAGAGAGGGAGAGATACAGAGAAAAACACCGGGGAATCGTTTTAGCTACTTTTGGATGATTGTCCCTCATTAACTGGAAAAAGAGAAGACAAGGACGTGGCCACCTTGACGTCAAACATTGGTTGGTTTTACTACCATTTTGAAGTCTTCAGTTTTGCATTTTGGCCCTCACTATCTTGTGGGGGTTTTTTTTTCTGTTCTTGTGTGGGAGGTTGGAGCTGGAGAGAGGAATGGGTTTGTATACGCTAAGTCATCAGCTAAAGCTAGCAGTAGCTTGGTGGGGAAGGTGCATCTGTAATTCAGGGGGAACTAAACCATACAGGTTATATGAATGCAAAATACAGACTGTAATTTTAGCCATATATAAATGTAATTCATCATCGTTATTACAATTCTTCATCTTTTATATTAGTAGCACTTTTATCTCATACTTTGTTTGCACTCTTATTCTGTGCTGCATCAGTATAGGCAAGGCAACTTTATTTGTATAGTGCAGGGGTTCTCAAACTTTTTGGAGCCAGGGACCCCTTACAGATGAGAACATTTTCCAGGGACCCCCTCAATTACAATTATAAGCACATGCTTACTACCATTTGCACTCTTAGATGCCCTTGGAACTATTTGTATTGTAAAACCTATGAATCTAAATACTTCAGACATGTACCATAGTGATAAACAGATAACACTTCAATTTGAATCATGTAAATACCACTTGTATACTTTAAAACAGAGGGTCATTTCATTCCTTGCGGAATCAACATGACAGCATTTATACTTAAATGAACAGTAGCAAGACTCGCATATCCCTTCGAGTCACTAAATAGTATCCAAGCAATGGTATATATATGCTGTTTTTAATGACTCAGCACAATTTTATAATTATTATAAATATATTCTAATTATTTTATACCACGCTATGGTACACGGACCCCCAAATGTCCCAGGACCCCACTATGAGAACCACTAGTGCATTTCATACACGAGGACAACTCAATGTGCTGTACATTAAAACATTAAAAGCATAAAGAGCACAATTAAAATGGCAAGAAAAGGAAAAATTGAAATATATCAAAATAAAATTGAAATTGCATTTAAAACGAATTAAAATAAGCTAAGATAGGAAGGCAGTGACAAATAAAAAGGTCTGACTCTTTGATATAAAAAGAGGTGAGAGTTGGAGCGGGCCTACAGCTTTCAGGGAGTTTCTTCCAGATATGTGGTGGCATAATGACTAATGCTGCTGTCACCATGTTTCGTTCTGACTCAAGGGACTGAAGCAGCAGACCAAAAAACATCCAGTAAAAATAAATAGAAAGGTAAAAGATTTTATATCAAGTGGACAGTTGGAACATCATCAGCATTGGTTTCCAAGGTGCAAAAAAAGAATAGAATAATCAGCTAAATACGAAGGTAGAGTGTTCAACAGTTTCTGTGTTGTTCAAACTTGGGATTCATAGAACAGCAGCCAATCAGAGTGATGCATTGTTCCTCGTTGTTCGTGGAACACAAAAACAGCCAGCAAAGGAAAAACTTGAACCAACTGGGAAAAAAAGCAGGAGAATTTAGCTGAACTTTCAAAGGAAGTATACAAAATGTGCTTTGAAAGCTTGTTGTGGCCATATGCTCAGTGGCGCTTTATCGGGTTACTTCACTGCAGGATGCCGTGAAGTTAGCTCCACTCACAGTTTGCCTGAGGCCTTCAGGGTCAGGCAATTGCAATTCTGCAGACTTTTGGTGCTCCAACCAAACCACACAGGCATCACTTTGACAACATTTCAATGTTCTTTGTTATACTGAAGCACAGACCTGGATTTGGTTAAGAAAAGATAATTATACAGGTTACAACATTAAGTTAGTCACAGGGATATGAGTGGCAGTAGATCTCACTGCAATATCAGAAGGCTTTGAGAATAGCTGTAAAGCAACTTACCCTGGAGTCAAACTATGAGGCAAAAGTACAAGCCAATCACAGCTCAGTATTGGGAGATGGATAGAGCTCCATTGGGGAAAAAAAAAAACTCTGTAGCCATTAGCTTGGCTATCTCTTCAATCATGGTTTATTCGAAATAAGAAGTAAATGTTGATGGTTTCAGTCAGGACACAAACATCTATCATCCTAATTAGGGCTCAGTGTTGCAGCCAACCAATCACAGCATGGTATGTCTGAATTCTATCAGGGCTGTATCTGACGTCTATCTGGACAGTCAGGGAGACGTTTCGAAAAGTCACCAGGCGTGGCTGTAACTTTTGTATGTTGAGGTGAGTGTTACAGTTTGTTTTAAAATAGAGACATCATAGAACCTTCTCTTAAGTCGCTCACACATTGCTGACATGCTCCCAGAAAGGGCAAGGTCTATTTTATACATTTTCTGGGCATCCTTTTTTCTGCAGAATTGAGGGTGAAATGATCTCAGACTATGAATAAAGTTGCATCAACCACTGCCATTTTACTATGATTTCTTTACCTGTCAGTGCTCAGTGTCTGTTTTGCATGTGCAACTCTCAGCAGAGATATGAGGACATAAAATGGCTCACCCCTCAGCATCACAGTTCTAAAAATCAATGTTATGCAAGCCAAATGAAGTAACAGTAATGTTATCCACAATTAAATACACTGCAAACTCTTTTTGTTACTGCTTTTTCAACTAGGAAAAAATATTGGTAGCAGAGTGGTGCTCTACTGCCACCTTAATTTAAAAACTGTTTCCATAAACAGACTACTTTCACCACATTTGATCACTTTTATGAGTAATTTTTTCATTTATCTCATGACAACAAATCTGTTAACTCCATTATTTACCGTCTTTCTTATTAATCAACCAGCTGTGTTGAATACTTGATACTGGTTTGTCCAAACACCCTAACAATGATTCCTGATTCTCAATAGCAAGAGGCAACACCAGGGAAAACCAGATCACACACCTCATATACAATCCATCGGCCGAAAAGACTCTGGCACATCTATGAATTTGTGACTTCACCACTTCCTGTTGACAATGTGGCAAAAATTGTTGACAAAACCAGTTGATTAGTTGGAGCCTATTTAAGGGCATGACGTGAACAAAACTGATAACAGTTTATGTCCAAGAAAGTAAACGATGGCAGATCTAGCCTCGCTTGAAGACAGTGTAGCCTGTGCATTAAGAAGAGAGCGTATCTTAGAACATGTTGGAGGAGAGATACAAATGGCTCATCAGCCAATTCCGACTGCCAAGGCATGTTTTCTTCTGACTGATTTGCTCCTTACTTACAAAAACAGCCAATTGTAAATATCATCATTAAATGAATTACCATTTGCCGACGGTTGAATATCATCACTTATCCCTCAATTCGGGAACATATTCCCTGATATGGCGGTGTCTCTAATAATCACAGGCATTCTTTAATCCTGAGCAGGTCCAATCAGGTGGTCCTTCTCCTCCTCCAGTTTCCTTCCTTTTTTCTGGTTCTGCTAATCTTTTTTTTGTGTCCACTTTAATATCAAACCATTTTTCTTAACCTGAGCCACGGTGCGAAACTCAGAGACACAGCCTCAGGTAAGAAACCCAAGCTTCATTTTTTTGTGTCATGATGACTCCTGCTGATAACGCTTCAGAAAAGTGTTGGTTTTCTTGCCTCAACCTCCGCAACAATCACCTCTATTCCTGCCAAGGGGAATTTTTTTTTTTTTCCTTTTGGGGCCATCTTTAGCAACTTAGTTTTTCTCCAACTCAGTGCTCTTGTCTTGATGCACCGAACAGATGTCCTTATATAGATGAATTGGGGTGTGGTAGTATGCTGATTGCTGGTTGCAGGCACGTGCCTGTCAATTAAGAATTATTCTGATTCACTAATATACGCACGGTGGTCAGAACAAAATTGGCTGGTACGCATGTGTCATGAATCCGACATTGATTTTGCGTACGCACTTATTTTATGTGCAGAGTAAGAACATTTCTACGCATATATTAGTGAATGAGGCCCTATGTGATTTAGCAGTGTTACAGGACTAGACGACTGAGAAGAAAACACCAACAGAGAAGTTACAGGGAAGAGGACCTGACAGGTGCTGCTGTTATTTAGTGCATCTGTTAAGAATGTCAATGGAAAATGCTAATGCTAAGACTTTACTGTGAATGCAATGTTCATGCGAAGCGGAGGGTCTTGTCTCACCCTGTTGGGATTCTGTTTTGTATAATGACCCCTACCACCCATGGGTAGTTGAATATGAGAAAAATACATGGGTAGAATATGAGTTGTTGTCAGGGATAATCCATGAGAGGATTGTGCCAAAGTCACAATGGTATTTTGCATTAAACTGGTCCAGATCTCTCTCTGTGAGTGTGTGTAAGCTTTTAAAATACAGTACATGTGTGTTTCTGTATGTGTGTCCACATTTCAAGAGAGCAATTTAAAGCAATGCCTGGAGTCAAACAAATAAAGTCAGAAGATCAACATGCTATGGATGGGAAGATGTCTCCAGTGTACAAACTTTCCCTCACATTATTAACTTGATCCTTTCATCCCTGCTCTACTACAGCTTGTCATTTAATAGTTGAAATCCTCACTGGTGTTGTTTCATAGCAGCAAACCCTTTGGATTAACCGGTGTCTTTTTTTCCTTTTCATAACTCAGAGTGTACTGATGTGAGGCACCGCTGAGAAGTGGAGAGGTGAAAGATTTCTGTAGTGCAGCAACATTCAGTAAGGTGGAAACTTGCTCATGAATAGGAGGGAGAAATGAAAATAAGTCGAAAGAGGTGGGCAGGAGAAGGAGTGATGAAGAAAAGATAAGAGAAACATCTTTAACTTTCAGAATGCTGTACAAGCTGTTCTATGTTGGTTGTTTGTGTATATGAACATATAAAAAAGGTCATAAATCAAATAATCTCATTGGAAAACATGACATAAATATCTGAGTATATGAATGTTTTCTTCTTCGTCAGATTAAATGTTGAGATTAATTTATTTTACAAACACTGAGTCCTTTGTTTGAGGAAACTGTCTTTAGCTGTAATGAGTGATTGCTTCTGGATTCAGAGTAATGCAGCCAAACAGCCAAAGCACTCTTAATGGTTTCTGTGAGTAAGCAGAAAATAAAACTTCTTGACATTGAAGAGGAAAAAAAAAATCGACATTGAAGTTTAAAGCCTGAGATAAAATATTTAATTGAAGCCATGAGGCAGGAAAAAGCAGACACAGAAAACATGGAAAGGGTTCAGCAGTGCAGAGAGTGGATATTTACTGTAGCAGCATACAATATCTGGAATGGGCATAAATGGACCTCTTCAAGCTTTTCACTCAAAATAAAGCACTCTATGCATGATGACAGACATCATCTCAGCTCAGACAGCTTGTGTACACTAAACTATATAATTTCATGAAAATGAACTGAGTGGAATCCCTCGCTGCCTGAGATTGTCCACAGTAACCCTTGCAGATTTTCTGGAAAGACTTGATTAAAATCATTCTTGTCTGTCCTTAATAGAATTAACATGCAAGGAAAATTAATTATGCATTGCCATGATTGAGTTTTTGCCTTTAATCATGACAATTTCAGGCTTGACGAAGCTCAGATTAGCCAATTTGAGAAGAGGTTAATGGGTTCTTATTATGGTTAGATTTCTCACTGCACAGAGAGAGTGCCTGAACAACAAGACGAGCCAGAGTGACCATCCATCTGATAGAAAGGCAGCTGTAAAAATCTTTTTTTAATGTGAAGAGCTCCAACAATGTCTTCCTCTAATCTGAGACATGGGAAATTATTTGAGACCGTAAAAATTAATTACGTTTGAAGAGAAAGTGTAGCTGTGAGGTTTTGTTTTAATTTCAAATGGTTGCAAAATAGTTCAGTCAGTTGCAGGAACAATTTCGGCTGTTGAAGTTGACTGACACTCATCAGACTGGACTATAAAAGGAAACATTCTTGCATCCATGATTTAGTTGTGTTTTTTCCATTTATAACTAAACTAATAAAGTTCTGGTGCTCAAGTTTTAATTAGTCTGTGCAAGGAAGGAGTTGCACTGTGACACTGGTTAATAGGCGTCAGTGATGGTTTTATAGTATTAGTTTCTCACCAATTTCTCCTGTGGAATACTGAGTTTTATAATTTAGGCAATTTCTTTTATAAATTGGCTGAGATTTTGATAAATTTGGCTAAAGGATCCAGTGAGTAATTTTTAATCTATGAAAATGCTTAAGAAAAAAATGATGCAGCTACATAATCAACTTACTTTTAAAGGATACAGTTCATGGTCAGACTTAATGAATACATAAATAAGATAAAAGTAAGGTGAAAAAAAATGCAGGGTGATATTTGAAAGAAAGAAAGAAAGAAAGAAAGAAAGAAAGAAAGAAAGAAGAAAGAAAGAAAGAAAGAAAGAAATAAAGAAAGAAAATAACGAAAGAAAGAAAAAAGAAAGAAAGAAAGAAAAGAAAGAAAGAAGAAAGAAAGAAAGAAAGAAAAGAAAGAAAGAAAAAAGAAAGAAAGACAAAAAGAAAGAAAGAAAGAAAAAAGAAAGAAAGAAAGAAAGGATAGAAAGAAAGAAAAGGACCAGACAAAGGAAAAAGACAGAATGAAAGGAAGAAGAAAGAAAGAGAGAAAGAAAGAAAGAACAAAATAAAGAAAGACTTTAAACCTACTTATTAATGCAACAGATCAAAATAAAATACTTAAATATCTATCACATTTCCATATGATTTAAAAAAAAGACACACCCACACACACACGCACGCACACACACACACACACACACGCACACGCACACACACGCCAGTCCTCACTTCAAACTTTCATTCAAAAATGCCATCCTCATTAAGTGCAAACAAAACTTGCCTAACATCCCACACCTCCCTAAAGCCGTTCAAGTTGTCTGTGAATTGGAAAAAAGAAAGAAAGAAACAAAGAAAGAAAGAAAGAGAAAGAAAGAAAGAAAGAAAAAAGAAAGAAGGAAAGAAACAAAGAAAGAAGTAAAGAAAGAAAAAAGAAAGAAGGAAAGAAAGAAAGAGAAAGAAAGAAACAAAGAAAGAAAGAAAGAGAAAGAAAGAGTACAGACAGAAAGGAAAAAAGAAAGAAAGAAAGACTCGTAGGGCATAATGGTACAACCTATATTTGCAGCGTTTGAGCCACAGAGAGCCTCTCACTGATTGAACTGCTGATTATTATAAAATAGAAATGTCAGAGTAATGTAATCAGACTTTATGTGCAGATGTATTTATTCATCCAGAGGTGGAATGGTTGTCTTGATCACTCCAAAGTTTGACCGTAACAACGCAGTAACCAACTCTCAGCAGACAGTTAATACTTACTCTCTTTGCACGTGCACAGTGATGCTCATTAACATTGTAAGGAGCCTAATTTGCTCCAAATGAATGCATAATGGCTCAATAAATGAATGCAAATAACACTTGTGCAAAGTGATGCTATTTGCTCTGCAGCGCAGTTCATGTTCCATTTCACCCTTTGCACATGCTTTATGAATATGACAATTTATTTTTGGTTCATTTGCACAGGTTTAGTGTGTGCAAAAGCTGTACAATCCTTTGAACAAGATCCTTAAAGATTATAAATTCTAGCAATATCTGTAATCTATCAGCATGGAAATTGTTTTCTAGATTTGATCTCTACAGTGATATCCAAGGGAAGTCTGAAAGATTAAAATGGTGTGAGATGCTGCCAAAAGGTTTCCGGACACCGTGGACACCTATGGGGACGAGTCAGACTTCACACTGAGGGTATGATGTCAGGGTTATGGAAGGGATATGGTGTAAGAAGGGATCACCTTGTGTGAACACAATATATTTATTGCACTGTTGAACTAATATAATCCAGTGAGTAGTGGTAATGTGACAATAATCTATGCCAGTTGCAATAAAACACCACAAAGGAAGAAGAAGAAATTGTATCACGACTTGCTTTATTTAAATCAAGATGCACGTATTAACCGTTAACTGGTTGCTTGTTTGCATGAAATTTAGCTGCGTATTCACTCTTTAAAAGTAATTAAAATGCACCAATTAATGCCTTATTATGAAAGACTTTCACATTCCGAAGCTTCTGAGACATAAAACAGTGTTTTTCCTGTTTGCTGATAATTATAAGTGAGGAAGTTGACGCATGAATAACCATGCTAACATGTTGTGCTTCGTTTCATGGTGCGCTTACCTAATCAAGCCCATACTAATAACTTCATAATGAAGTGTAATTTCTAGGAAACAGAAATTTGTAAGCTGTAAATAGTCTTACATGAAGAACTATACAATGAATTAAAAGATACAAAAGTAACATTGCTAACAATTACAGCTGCTGTTTGGTCTGAGGTTTGGTTTTTGTTCCAATTTTTGCACGAAGCTGCAGAAAAAGGAAAAAGTCAGCAATGAGAAAGTAACATGGGCAGTCAGAGAGGATAATGAGCTGAAATGCTCACAGTGCAATCAGGGCACTGGGAATTTGTCTACTTCAGCTCCTTAAACCACTTCTGTGTCCAGACAAACTTAAAATATGTTCGACTCTCTTGGCATTCTCTCTTGACTAATTTAGGGATTGGTCCCAGGTATCCTGTGTGCTTTCAAGCTGGCTACTAAACACTGCTGCTCCCATAAACCCATCAGACCAAAGACGTTTGAAAGAAGAAACAAACATACAAAACTTTGGAATTTGGTGCTCTTGGGTCTTATTACTCAGTATGATTTATTGCTTTGTGCAGTGATAAAATATGTACATTCCCTCAGTAAACACTCTGGATGCCTGCAGTTTAAATTTGTTGAACGCTGCACTTCTTTGACGGTTAATTCAACAACTTTTACAACTTTGCATTTCTTGGGGATCAAACTGTGCGTTTAATGAGCCATTATTCTGCGGCTGCGCAAGAAACTTTTTTATTCCAGTTGATTTGACCTGTGATGTTGCTTATTTCTACTGTCTTACAGCTGCAGTATTTCTGTCTTGATTCCAATGGCAGCAGTGGTCTTTTGCCTCATTTTTATACCATGTTGTAGAAACATGTGACAGGTGTGTGCCGGTCTATCATTATGGATATTACAAAAGTCAAAGTGCTGCATTTTCAAAACATAAGCTGTTTGCTCACACAGGGAAAATGTATGGAGTTATATGCCTTCTGGTGGGACGAGAAAACAAATCAACTTCGGCCAAATGTATATCAAATCGTCAAAAGTTCATTGGGTCTGACACTATACACTATAACAAAAACAGTTCTTTTAACTAGACCAGCGTGTTACTCTTCTTTACCTTGACATGCTTCAACTACAAACTTTCTGCATTCTTCTTCATTAAAATGAAATAATAAAATAATATTCTGAACTATATGTATATATATTCTTAGATGAGAAAGATACATATTATATAGTTAATGATGAGTTAAGTTGTTTGGTTCATCTGTGTTGTCTGATTGGTGACGTGTTTTTTGCCCTGGGCGCAAAAATTTTGTCCATAGACTCTCATTTAAAGTTGTACATGCGCAGTAGCTCCTCTTCAATACAAAAGATAGGACCATAGACTGTATAAAATATGGACGTAGTACCCGTGACGTCACCTATCGGTTTCTGAACGCTGTTTTGAAGCCAATCGGCAGCGGCGGCCATATTGCTTCTGTCGAGACAGTGTGACATCAAGAGGCGGGCTTTGAGTCTCCTAGCCAACAGCTGCAGTGTTCCCACAGGCAGCTGTGCCTCTCATTGGAAGACTAGTAATCTCAATATCTTCAAAATTGCCGCGTTAGAAAAAAATCCACCTCCCTCACAGTGAGAGGACATCGAGAAATGAGCTATTCAGACTACACTCATCTTTTGTACCAGGCTGTAAACATGTTTATTAATGCTGCAAAGATCGTCTTTTCCCCATTCATGTGTATGTGACTCCCGGTACTTCCGGAGCCAGCCTCAAGCGGATCCTCGATGAACTGCAGCTTTTAACGCTTCCACATTGACTCATATTTTAGATCGGAGGTTGCCGCTTGGATAGGACCATGTCTGGGCGCACCTTCCCTGAGCCTAGAGCTGAATGCAGCTGGATGGGGCCGACGTCACAGCCGTCAGTTATAAAGTGCGGCTGGTTGACAGGTCGAGCCGCGGGAGTTGGAGGCGATCAGACAGAGATACAGAATGGAGAAAGAGAAATTAAATAATTCAGTAAAATCACTGAAGACATCACCTTTTGAGAGGAGAACGTACCAGGAGAAGCTCAACATGAAAGAGCGCAGACCTGATCAGCCGAACATCATAATTAATCAGCAGTCCAAAGACAGAGGGAGACGATACACCCGGTCTTTTTCCAGGACCTGGTTTAGCAGCAAGGCTTGGCTAACTGCATGCAGTGATGCTAATTCTTTATTCTGCTTTCCCTGCCTCCTTTTTCAAACGTCAGGATCTGACCCAGCATGGATTAAGACAGGTATTACTGATTTGAAGCACTTTTCAGAAAAGACAAAGAAGCATGAACAAACTGGGATCCACATGGAAAATACACTGTGACTAGCCATGTTTGGAAAAATAAACATTTCATGTCAGTTTGATGAAGGCTACAGGATAGGGATCCATAAGCACAATGAGGAGGTTGACAAAAACAGGCACATCCTATCTCAAATAATAGACTGTGTCAAGTTCTGTGGCGTGATACCTTAGTACATGTTTGCTTGCAATTTTGGAGTTATAGCCCCCCCTGGAGAAAACTCCACCAGCCGCCACTGGTCCTGAGGCTGTCAGACAAGAGGGGACGTGGTCGTCCTGCCGTTTCAGGTAGGACAACCAGACCTCTACCAGACCTCTAGAAACCAGCATATCAAAACCTATCAACATAGTTTCATACATTTTTAGGCCCACATCCACAACCAGCTAATCATTTAGGGCTGGGTAATTAGCTGAATCAACTTAATCAATAACTGATTTAAACCTTTTGACTAGACCTGAACAACACAACTGAAACTACATGCATCTGTGTAAAAACGAAAAGATCAAATCTCCTCTTTATGGCACTTAAGCGAACAAAAAAGTATTCAGCTGTGGTCAATAAAGAACTCCTTTACTTTAAGACACCCAGGTCAGGTCAGGTCAAAGGTCGTTGGTAGGGGTTCATAATTAACAGGCTAGCTCTTGTCTTAACTTGTTCATCAGGCTTGTCTCTTTAATCCACAATTAAAAAGCAGTGAAACTATCTTGAGCATATTGTGGATTTCCGGGGTTTTAAGATTCAAACAGATCTTTAACGGATGGCCAAGTCAGACACACAGGAGTAAAAGACCACCAGCCTCCAACTACAACTGCTTTGAATGTGATCTTAGATATAGTATTTTGCAACAATAGCAACATGTTCATGTGTTTTTGTTACTAATTAGCATAATTCACTTGAAATAAATCATTTTTTCAGCCTAGTGTTTTGATAAAAAGTCATCAAACCTGCAATTATTACGATTTTAATCTATCACCCATTGAAACTTTTCTCTCTTTCTCTCTGAAGGACATTGTTCACAGTATTGTAACTGTACAAAGAGGATCCTCTTGATGCAAGGACATATCAGAGAAGTTTCAGGTAAAAGTACCTGAAAAGGAAAGTGTTGAGAAAAACACCTCTGTTGAATACAATATAATATTTTCATTTGTTTTGCTTTTATAACAGTCAAAAAGAGAGAAAAAGAGGGTTTCTAGATTCAGTCATGAAGGTCGCCATCCTGACCTCAGTGTGCTGTAAAGAAACTCTACAGACACCTGATAACAGGAGGCAGGATATCAGCTTTAAGCTTCATTATAGCTGTTCTGACATGAACACTGCAGCACTTTAAAACTTGTAAGTGCAGTCATGGTCTAATTGGCTGTAAAGAATTTGGTTCTTATTTATGTATCTATTTATTTGCTGGCTTAGACTTTCGGGGTCAGTGGAGCACAAAATTGCTGTGCAAATATATATTATTCACTACATGGCAGATTTATCGTCTCCATAGTAACTGGTCTCCATTTTCTGTCGTTAAAGCAATTACCAGACAATAAGGTCAAAAGTGTAAAAGACTTGTGTTTGCACAAAAAGTCCACAAATGAAAAAGTGGAGGAAAGACAACAACGGAAAATGATTATTTTACAAAGAGAGAACATATTTAATCTGTTGAACAAACATCATCACATCCAGCCTGCATCTGACGATCAAACATCAACATATAAATACAGAACTGAGGCAGAGTCAACGCTGAGCAGCCGTCTACTCTACACTGAATGGTCTGAATAATTAAGTACAAGGCTGCTTAAATAACATGAGCTCCAGCAATAACGACTACATTCACTCTACGAGCACTGTACAGTGTCACGACCCTCTTAGAATGCAAGGATTTATCTTTTTTTTCCCAGTTTCAAGTTATTTCATAATTTCTTCTGCAAACAAACTGAGCTGAAATGCAGAAACGTATCCTAAACATTCTCCAGAAGGGTTATCAGTTCTGTTTTTAGATTTTCAGCTTTTTTACTAGTTTAGAGGCTTTAATTCTGAAAATATTCCATGCAAAAAAAAAAAGGCACAGCTATGTTTCTATCTTTATGCCATGTCAATTTTAGCTATGTCAGCTGTGGGGCTCTAGCATGGCTAAAAATGATTATCTGTCAGCTGAACATTTCTGCTCCAGACTGAAATAGCTCAACTATGCTTGATAGATTGCCATTGACTTTTGCTGATCCACAAACTTAATTTTACTATGATGTTCAGATCTGTGGATTTGAGTACAAATGTCTTGAAATCATGTAAAGCCTAATTAATTGTCTTGACAAAACATATATGTGCACCTCAGTATGAAATACAGTAATTTTGTCTCACTAATGGTGACTTTGTACAAACATCTGTTTGAGCCCTTATTGTAGCCCCCCAGTCAAAAAAGTCTGGCACCGCCACTTGCTATGGGGAACTTGAGGAACCATGAGGTAGACCATGTCAGTCTGGATATTGGTTTGAGGATGTGATGGGTTTCTTCACTGAGAGCTCATCCTTCTTATTTGAGCACAAGTATCTTCCTTGTGTTTGTCGGGACTAGGGTTGCAAAGGGGTGGGAAATGTCTGGTAAATTTCCATGGTAAGTTAAGCTGGGGAATTTTGGAAATATTCCAAATTGGAAACTTCCCATGGGAATTTATGGGAATTAACTGAGAATCGAGGGTAATTTAATGGAAATGTATCATATCCAAGTATAAATATTTTTTTTGGTATAAGCAGACATCCATCCAAAATGATACATTTATAAGTAGAACATTATCAAGTGTTAAATATTTTATTGAACAATCAATTCTTTCATTGAAGAACAAAAACATGAATGTTGAATTAAATATTACTCGTCCCCCTGACCCAACCATTAAAAAATTAACAAAAATGCAATCCCAACAAAGTCTCATTCAAAATGTTAAATGAAAAAGTATCTTCCCTCAAGTTTCTCAAGCCTAGCCTCTGCATTTTAGCTAAACCCTTTCAGGCAATGGGCTCTTCCTGGGTCTCATCAATATCCTCCATGTCCACTTCCTCAACATCCAACTCCAACTCTTCCTCTTCAGTGTCACTGTCCAGCCTTGTTGAAAATACATTTTCCCCAACAATATTTAAGTTCCATATTAAATGCCAACATTCAGTTTAGTAAATTCCTGGTTTAATCCCATTTATTCCCATAAATTCCCGTTAATTCCCATGGAAAGATTCCAACTTTGAAAATTCCTTGAATTTTGCAACCCTAGTCGTGACCATTGTGTGCTTTGTTAACAAGGTATCTAGCAGCTAGATAACATCTCCACTCTTACAAGAAGTCAGTGTAGAGAGTGTAGAGATCCTTTACTTGAGTAAAATAGCTCTAAATGTAACAGGGTTGTCACAATGCCAGAATTTAAACTGAAAGCTCCTGTGAGGAGATTTCGATTCAATTGGTCATGAAACAGACTGAAATGACAATGCTGCCTCTTTATGACCTTCTAACTCAAACAAGACCATCAGCAAAGATTGTGATAGTTTCTGCTTTGATACCTGAAACTTCTGTGAGGGGGTCATGTCAGACAAGGTGATCAACAGCATGACAAAAAAATATACCTTGTGATATTTTAAATTCTAGTATCAGTCTGCTTAAGTGCCAAACTGTGACTGAAGAAAATCTACCACTGAGCAGAAGCTTGTGTCAGTGACTATCTATAAAGATGTAAGACATCTCTCTTCTCTCCACTGTAACAAATTAAAGCCAATAACATCTTAAAAAAAAAGTATGGATATAAATCAGCCTGATTAAAGGTAACTACCATGTTTGAGAAAAATATATTTGACTTTTTTTTTATTCCAGAGTTTGATCAATGTCCCTCATACTAACACGAAGGAGGCAGGGTTTGTGACCTACTCTGCAGCCAGTCAGTAGGGGGAGTCATAGATGTGTGTTTGTGTGGCAAACACTCGCAGACTCTGACTGAATCTGCAGCTCTGCACTGACATTAACTCCTTCCTAGAGTCTCCTTCCCCCTTCCATCTTTGTACATTCATAAATGAGAGTCATAGAGCTCACAGATTTTTTTAAGCTGAAATATTTTGGAACACAGATGTGTCTCACCTGAGTTTGGACAGCTTATTTGCAAACTTCTTAAGCCCAACTCTTACCTTCGGCTACAAATGTGTGTTATGGTTAAATTTACTCCAAATTCTTTACATCAATAAAATGATCACAGACTTCAAATGTGACTAAGACATTTTAATAATATTTCTTTATTGATCTTTTTCATGGTTCTCTGTATTTTGCCTTCAAAGTCAGACAAACAGAGAGGGGAGGAAGCAAAAAGGTGTTGCATGTACAGCCAGAGTAGCTGGAATTAAGAGGGGGCGAGTGTAGAACACTGTATAAACTCTTTACAATCTATAATTGCTGATATTTAAAATTATTGCGTGACCTAAACAACTACTTCTACAGAGTCAAAGAGGAGCTCTTTGGCCAGAATCAGAGACTCAGTTCCCATCCTTCCTAGGTGAAAGCTTGGGTTATTTCATGGCTGAAAGAGAAATCATACTGTAAAACCACGTCAGGTACTCTGCCTCTGACTTATCTGTTTATACATTTATTGGTCAATGTTGGGGAAAGTTTGGAATTCAATATGAACCACATTTTAAGTAAAAAATAAAGCAATGCTATCAAATCCTACCTTTGATCTCTGTGAAGCAGCGGGCATGTAGATGGTAAAAAAATTAATAACCTTATGACAGCTTCACTGATAAAAAGAAAAAAAAAACTCCCAATGCACTTTCAGTTACATTTGCGCTTTAAATTTTAAGGTACTCATTGCAAAAATTGCCCTTTGAAGTGGGCTTCTGCTTATATTCAGCTCTTCTTTCAAGGAGAAGGCTGTTCTGAATTAAAGGAGCTGGTGAATCATTATTCAATATTTATTGAAGCTTCATTTGAAAAGTTTTAAGAGAAATACTGTTTCAGTGTCTTTTGACAGGGTGAAAAGCAGTGGTTATGAGAGGCATACAAATATTTTCCAGCCAGAAGGTACATTTTGTCCAGACATAGAGTTTTCTGTTCTAAACCAGCATGTTATAAACAGAGGACGAAGCCCAAAAATCTAATGAGTGGAAAAACAATTTAATGCAGTCCAGGCCAGCTGCCACATTTAAAAACAAAAAGCAGAAAGTTGTTACTTAGAAACCAAAATGTTGGGAGGACTAATGGATGAGTAGAGGACTCAATCTTCCTCCTCGATAGAGTTCAGTTCTGACTCATTTTGTCAGGGAGAGTATAAACATGTTTACTACAGCATAGTTAGAGAGAATGGTTATAATGGTTAGCAGTTATTTTGCGTTGCTGGGATTAAAATCGACACAATTTGATGTTGTAGGAGAATGTATTCCAGTTTACACTAGGGTTGCAAAGGGGTGGAAATTTTCCATGGGAAGTTAAACTAGGGAAGTTTAGGAATATTCCAAATTGGAACCTTTCCATAGGAATTTATGGGAATTAACTGAGAATTGAGGGTAATTTGATAGAAAGGTATCATATAAAGCATAAATATTTGTTTTGTTATAAGCACAACCATCCAAAATAGAAATCATGTGCGCATGTAGGGGGCGTGGTCTCAATAGCCCTGCAGTAAGCAGTGGGCTATGTGCATGTGATTGAGGAATAGCAGAGATATTCAACTGTATGTGCATGAAATCTGGTTGTTTTAGTCAGGATTATGCTCAAATTTATTTTCCCCAACTAACTATAAAAAGTTCCCTACTAAGAGCCAACCTTCAATTTAGTAAATTCCTGGTTTATTCCCATTAATTCCCATGGAAAGTTTCCAACTTTGGAAATTCCCTGGATTTTGCAACCCTAGTTTACACCTTACCTGAAATATAACTAAGATCTTTCATCACATTGAAAAATATCACTGTATCTGTAGCTGTGTATAAGATAAAGTACAAACCTAAATGGTAGAATTAAGTACAACCAAATGAGAAACCAAAGGTATTTGTATGTGTGGTTACAGTTCTATATGTTTCTAACATTTTATTGATTTGCACTGCAATACTCCGCCAAAACGCTTGGAGGCAGTGTGATTTTTATGCTTGTCAGATTGCCTGTTGCTGGTCCTGCTCAATTTTCTGCTTGCTTGTCTACAGGGAACTAAAGTGACTTAAGTAAATGTTGTAAATGCATGAAACACCATGGTGCCCAGCGGACCAACCACAGGGCTTATGGTCCACGTCGTTTCAACGTGTAGGTACACAGTGGAGGAGGTGCACTTCCATAATCTTCTGCATTGAAACAGGACTACACAGACCTAGGGTGTAGGCTACAGTGTCAATTCAACATAATATTATAAACCAGGCTATAAACCTATAGCTTAACCACCATTACAATAACTTCAATGGTAATTTCAAGTTTCAATGTTTTTTTATTTTTCAACATTTGTATTAATCGCCATTCCACTGAGTTGAAACCACATACTAATATTGAACAGTTTATTATAAGGCTGCTTAACAGTCCATCATCTAGTCATGAAGGATAAACCCGATATATCCTTCACGGAACAGGGAAAGAAGGACGCACAAACGACTGAACTTGAAGGGGCCTTTGAAAAGGGGACAGCCTTTAGCGCTGGAACACAATAGCTGTGTCTCAATTCAGGGGCTGCATCCTCCTGAGGCTGCATTTTGAAGGCCGATAACGTCACAACACTATCTATCTATCACTGGAAGTAGACCCAACCAATTCACCAAGATGGTCTACAGCAGGGGTCTCAAACTCCCGCCCCGCGGGCCAGACACGGCCCGAAAGTCCATTTATTACGGCCCAACGCTTGATATCAATTTATAGTGAATTCCGGCCTGCTGCGTTCAAGAATTTGGTCCGCTATCGTGGCTGGGAAAGAAACTTTCGATCTCACCGAGCACAGAGTGTTTCAGGAGAAGTGGGAGAGTGATTATTTCTTTGTGGAGTTTAAAGGGGAATGCCACCTGTCTCATCTGCAAAGAGAAAATTGCCGTGCTTAAGGATTATAACATCAAGCGGCATTATTTAGCTAAACACGCGGAGCAGTTTGCAAAGATCCAGGGAGATGAGTGGACACAACTAGCTGCACAGCTAAAGAAAGGACTGTAAACTCAACAATATCTCTTCCAGGGAGCAAGACAGGAGGCCGATGCGGCACTTGAAGCTAGCTATGTCATGGGAGTTTGATCGCAAAAGCAGGAAAAGCGGGAGCTGAATTCACTCAACCTGAAGTTGCAGGGCTCAGGCCAGCTTGTCACTATCAAATCTTTCATGTCAAAACTGTTGTTATGGAAAGCCCAGCTCGCTGAGAAAAAACTCTTCCATAACCCAGCGTGTAGGTCTCTTGTGAAGGAGGGCACAGCATTTAGTGGTGAAAAATTTGTTGCTGCCATTGAGAAGCTACAGCAGGAATTTGACCAGCAGTTTGCGGACTTCAAGACACAGTGCCACTTTCCAAATGTTTGCTGACCCTTTCTCATTTTGACATGCAGAATGCCCCCAGTGTGCTACAAATGGAGCTCATTGACCTGCAGTGAAATTCTCAGCACAAAGCCAAGTTCAGAGAGGCAAATGGAAAACCAGACATGCTTGGATAATTTCAGAGAGAATTACTCCCATCCTTCCCAGAGCTTTCCAGGATCTTCAAAAAGGACCATGTGCCTTTTTGGAAGCACATATCTCTGTGAAAAACTTTTCCTCACCATGAACTTTAATAAATCAAAGAATAGGTCCAGACTTAGTGATGACCATCTTCCAGCCATACTGAGGGTTTCAACTGCCACCTCCCTCAGAGCAAATGTGGCCCAGCTGTCTGAGAAGAAGCGCTCTCATGTGTTTGGCAGCAAGCATTAGGCAGGAAAATCCTTTAAATGACTGTAAAATAGTTCATGTTGAAAAATACAGTTTTTTGAACAGTTGAACGTTTCTTTTTTACTATTCTTTGTGGAATACTTGTGGCCCCCTTGTGACTGCAGCATTAATTACATTAATCTCCAGCTGCAGGTCTGATACATTCATTTAAGGCACTTTCTTTCTCCCAATCTGTGCGGTACCGTTTTCCATATTACACCCACTTGTACCAAGTTAGCCATGTAATAAATGTTAGCTAGACAGTCCATTAATCCCTTGCTGGTGGGTGTGGGTGACCGGAGTAGATGGCATTGTTTACAGATCTTGCAAGAGGACAAACTATTGTGTTTCGCTTTATAGGAGTGAGTTATGGGAAAAAACAGAGGTTAGGAAGTAAGGCAAGCCTAAACAAGGCCAAAAAAATGCAAGTGACTTTATACCTCATAGAAAAATAAGTCAGATTTATAAAAAGTGGACTTGGCATCACAGCACTGAATTAAAGCACTGGATTGTTTTTTTAAAGAAAATAGGTGCAACCAGCACATTACAATGAGAAAGAACAAGATGCCAGTAGTGGACATAGGTCCTTAATCCTCCACCATGTTGCAAAAGCTGACCAAAAAATCCTAAACACAGATGCAAAATGTGTAAAGGGGCTGCTGTAACTGTTGGACTAAAGGACTAAAGACAGGGGAAACATAGGATAAAGACATACACAGGCACACACACATGTACCTTTTTTTCCTGAAGGCCATCACATTACAAGCTGTTCAGTATTACACCAGTGTTAATTTTGGCAGCTATTTTAGATTTAGTCTTAGTCTTTAGACGAGAATGCCTGTTAGTCTTAGTCACATTTCACTACTGAATTTGTTTTTTTTAATACTGCCTGTAATTACTTCTATTTAATTTGAATTCCATTTGTAACATTGTATATATCTAAATTGTATTCTAGCTTTATTTATCTATTTTTATTTTTACTTATTTTATTTTTATTTTTATTTTTACTTATTGAAACTTATTGAAACTTCTTTCTTGACTGCACTTATGGCTCAGTTGCTGTAACAACTGAATTCAATCAGATGTCGGTATCAGGGTTATACCAAGTGTTCAAATCGTCAACATTTCACTCTTTTAACACTTTTGTGTAATATCTTAAGTTAAATGATTTAGCCTATCAATGCTTAAATGTCAAAAGAAAACATTCTTGATGTGACCACTATGAAGATATTTTGATTCCCTTGATTCAGATAAAAATGCCATGAACACAATATAAGGGCTGTATTGCACATTCATGACAGTCCCTGAATGCACCTGCAGTGACAGGCGCACTGGACAGACAGTCAGTTCACGGCACTCTGAAATACATCTGCATCTTTGATGAAAAGAAGTTGATCAAAACTTACACAATGTGTCTGATGTATCACCAAATTAGAACAATCAAGCTGTCGACGCGGAGCTTTTTACGGTAATGGCGGCAAAAGCTGCAAACATCAAATATTAAACAGACGTCCCCCGTTTGTGTCTTTGTCAGTAACGCACACCGGGGGTAAAAATCATCAATGTAGATGAGACAGATGAATGGAGGTGGGGAGAGCTTGTTAATAAAGCACACCTACTGCAGGTAGAAACAAAGCTAACACTGAGCCCCTAAAATAATAACTCAGCCTGTCACAGGAATGCATCACTTTTATATTTAAAGATTAGACGCACAGCGGGGGAAACATGGATTCTTAATGTCCGACAGTCCACCACTAAAGTTTTCATCTCGTCATCGTCTAGTCCACAAAAGCTAAACATACGTTTGTCCGAATTTTTATGATCAGCGATGCAATTTAGCTCGTCATAGTCTCGTTTTCCTCATGAAAAGGTGAGTCGTTGACGAACATTTATAGTCATAATTTTTGTGACGAAATTAACACTGTATTACACTATTATTTTGATGGGCTTAACCTGTCCTTGTACACAGATATGTATGTTTATATAAACAAGCTGAAAACTGCTGAGACTCTTTGAAACACACACTATGGGCTGTCTTATAGTCATCTCTATTTCATCTAAAGAAATTATCTGTAACCTTAAGCCCAGTTTCTCATCTTTGTCTGCTTGTCTTAGAAGGAGAGGAGGAGGAGTATGACGAGGAAGATATAGCTGAATGCCAGTAAATGAACAGGGGAACAAGAAGCAGGCAGGCAAAGAAAAAACAGACAAAGCAAGAAATAAAACAGTGAATGAGGACTGATGATGAAGACTGGTCGGGGATGTGTGTCTGCTCGCAAGCCATTCATTGCCCAATACCCAATCCTTCGTATCTGCTCAATCTTCCCCCATTACTGCTCAGACGTAACCTCCGTTTGTGCAGCTATGGTGTCATATCCCTCTGACACTTACCTCTGGTGTCACTGGAAAATGACAAAAACTGGAAACCACGGCAGAACTTTCTGTTCCACACACCACAAGCAGAAAATTGCCCTCTTTTCACTCTCCTTGCTCTATTTCATCCACCGAGGCAAGGCAGTGGTATATGCCCCTTCATTCACTAAGATGCATGCCAGACCTTGTCATTTCTATTTTTTGCACCTCATACCCATTTGTGCAATTTATACGAATTGCATAGGAGACATGGAAAATAGAGGAGGTCTGATAGTTAGCATAAAAAAGTATATATGAACATACTCTTGTCTAAAATGACATCTAAGGCAAGTTGTGTTTCTCCTTTCAATCACATGATGGGTGGCAGAGAGGGATTAGAAATGATTTCCTGACTTTCCTTAAAATGTCTCTAATCCCACTTAATTCTGTTCTGGCTCTCACACTGAGGCTGCTTTGCCTGTGTTGTTTACTTAGGTCTACTTTATTCAGATATAGCACCTGCCATCCCATCACACCCACACAAACAAACCCAGAAACCACCAACAGAAATACTTTCTCCTGCTATCTCTTTCATGCAAGTGCTACTATTTATGGGCTTTGTATTTTCTGGCGGGATGTGTGTGTGTATGGGCGTGGGCAAGCCTGTATACCTGAGTGTCTGTGCACATCATGTTCTGCCTGTACTATATCTAAATATGAGCTATCTGGAGTGAATGTGATTGAAGGAGTCTTATAACTTAAAATGTTGCTATAGTAGGAAATTGCAAATGTATTCAATTTGTAGGTCTTTCATTTGAAAAAGGAGCGTGAAGCAGTCATCGAATATGATATAAAAATAACATTCAAAGCACAAATCCTACAAAAAATACCAGATTTCTCTCATGTCTTTGCTGTTTTCAGCCCTGGCCGTGGCTGTGATCAGGTAACAGCTTGAATGTGACACACACTCGTTCCAAAGAGACGAAATCTGTAGTTTTCTGTGCTAATGATTCAGTCTATCCTGTAATCAGCAGGAATTATTTAAAAACCCACCGACTGACACAAAAGGTGCTGCTGGATTCAAATGTTAGCCATCTGAAGTGATTCAGTATATTGTCATGGTTACCTTTGGAACATAGACTGTGTAAATAATGGACATAGTATCCGTGACGTCACCCATCTGTTTCTGAATGCTGTTTTGAAGCCAATCGGCGACGGCAGCCATATTGGAAATGCAGAACTCAACCAGTCAAAGTGTTACGTAAAGAGGCCTCTTAGTTTGAGCCTCCTAGCCAACAGCTGCAGTGTTCCCGCCTGTCAGTCAAGTCAGTCATGTCCTTATTTGGGCAAAAACTCGTAATCTTAATATCTTCTGAACCGTTGTGTTAGAAAAAAATTCACCCCCGTACAGTGTGTGCCGATAGAGAAATTAGCTTCGTAGAGCCAAGCCATTTTTTGAACCAGGCTGTAAACATGTTTATTGATGCTGCAAAGATCGTCTTCTTTGAATCGGCAGATTTTTAGTACTTCCAATATAGCCAGTGGTTATACATAAAAGACTTTAGGCAAAAACTTCCTTTCTCGTGTTATTATGGCTGCGGTGGAAATGCAGGCAACAAAGGGCTACAGGGATATTTTAGTTCCCTGAGGAGAAGTTCCTGTAACTAAAAGTTCCTGGTACTTTTGGTTGAAGTGTGACTTAAATGATCCAAAACCAGTATATGGTAACTTAGATTGTATGTCTTCAACAATTGCAGTGATTGCTCAACTTCTCAATCCCTTCTGTCTGTAAGGAAGACATTCAAACTCTTCCCTCATCTCTTATGTTAGGGCGGATACCATTGCCCTAAAATGATTGTCCTCCGAGACGCATGTAGACACAGAAATGCTTTTGAAAGGTTTCAGCTGACATATCCACCAAAAAATCTTTAAACTGTGTCATATACAAGTCCTAATGGAACAAGATGGAACCATTACATTGTTTTCTTCATTTATCTATCCAGTTGTCAGACTTTTCTGTCATATGACTTTTGATAGCCACATTCTGTTTCTCTATAAAGCCTCTTTCTACCTTCTGAAAATATCTCAGAGTTGAGTCCCAGGCTGACAGAGTCTGAGAAGCCAGCCCAGGCCTTTTATCCCCTTCAGGCGTACAGGTTGTTATATCTGTCAGAAGTCTCCAGAAGATCCACTGCGTCAAGATAAGAGCTGAGGACAGCCTGTAAACAACACATTTCTCAGAGTCCAGCATCTCTGAGCCAGCTGTCTGTCTCCGCCAGGACAGAATTCAAACGAAATGTCCCGACTTTCTAGTGTACACACAGATAAACCTATCCTCCCTCAAGACGCCTCCAACCCCACAAGTTCCCTGTGTGCACCTTCAGGTCAAACACTGTCCTGCTGCTTCAAACCCTCAGGACTGTACATCAAAATCAATTGTCACATTGACTTCTTTATATCTGTGCTCCACTTCTGGGACAAATTGCTTGACCACCTTAAGGATGATGGCCTCTATTATCCCAAAAATCTAGATCTGCAGAATCCCATTTGCTGTGAATAAGCTGTAAGTTTCTGTTTTGTTTTGTTTTGCCTGCAGCATAACGAAAGAGTAATGTTAGTTAATAGTATTAATGGGTTTTGCAGCCTAAAGAGGCTTTCAAGATAATCCTTTCTTTAGAATTATGTTTTCCTCAACATGTTGAGGAAACATACTGCTGATAAATCTTCAAAGGCACAAAATGATGAAACTCAATAAATGCAAAACATATCATGGCAGTACATTCAATTTGTTCTCCTGCAATCTGTTCTTGCAGTGCAACTAAAAAATGCTACTACTTCGTACAAGTACACGGTGTATGGCAGAAAGGATGTCAATGATGGTTGGACAGAATTTTGTTTCCCTCAATACGAGAGGATGTACCATGACAAACACAAACATATTCTGTTATTGTTAAACATAACTTTGAAGTTCAGTTTACTTTTCATTTTCATCATTAACTTGAAATTCATCCAACGCTCTTTTTGAAAGGATACCTGCAAAACTAACTCCCTTCAGTGTGCTTTTACTGTAAGGTGCAAGTTATTTTTAGCATGCTGACATGCCAAACCATGATGTTAGATAAAGAAACGTCATGTCTGCTCAATTTAAGCATGCGTAGAATGCCAATGTGATCATTTTAGAATGTTGTTAGGATGTAGCTGCTAATAACACTGTTTAAACAAGAGAGTGTAAAAAATGACAGACGTCATGAGAGCTCACCAAAAGTGAAGATAAAATCATTTAAAGCTCCTCCTGTTGACTGGCCGCAGTACAGATTATAAAGCTTGTCTCGTCCATTATAACAGATGGGACATGGGGCAGACTTTAATATCAGAATACACTGCAAAAATTGTTCTCATATAGGCTTTCTGTTTTAATAGTTGGCTCTTCCCAAAATAATTATGTGTATTTCAGTAGAGTTGCTTGTAATTACTTATTTGATGCTAAATATAAGGGTAATGACAGAATGATTGAAACTTTGTAGTCAAATGAGGGCTCCTATAGCATTCATTACTGGATTAGTAGAGGAGAGAATATATATGTATATGTATATATACACCATAGACTGTAAAAAATATGGACGTAGTATCCGTGACGTCACCCATCTGTTCCTGAGAGCTGTTTTGAAGCAAATCGACGGCAGCAGCCATATTGGTAATGCGGAACTCAACTAGGCAGAGTGTGACGTAGTGTGAGTCTCTTAGCCAATGGCTGTGTGTTCCCGACCGGTATTCACGTCAGTCATGTCCTTATTTGGGCAAAACTCATTATCTTAATATCTTCTTAACCGTCACGTTAGAAAAAAATTCACCCCCCGTACAGTGTGTGCCATTAGAGAGATTAGCGTTGTAGGGCCAAGCCGTTTTTTGAACCAGGCTGTAAACATGTTTATTAATGCTGCAAAGATCGTCTTTTTCCCATTCATATCTATGTGGTTTCCGGTGTTTCTGCAGCCAGCCTCAAGCGGATTCTCGATGTATTGCAGTTTATATCACTTCCGCATTGGCTTCATCGTTTGAGACCGGAGTTTGCCGCTTGATATACACATATATATACACCCCTCCCCCCCTCCGATTCAAATTGAAGTGTTATCTGTTTATCACTATGGTACAGGTCTGAAGTATTTACAATGATACGTTTTACAATAAAAATAGTTCCAAGGGAAACTAAGAGTGCAAATGGTAGTAAGCATGTGCTTTAGTGATGGGAAGTTTGGCTCTTTTCAGAGAACCGGCTCTTTTGACTCGGCTCCCAAAGAAGAGCCGGCTCTTTCCACTCCCGAACGGCTCTTAATTTAGGCTCTTTTGTAGCCGTATATTTTACCTTAACTTTGCAAAAACTAATGGTTTGTTTTGAAAACCCTTATACGTACAGTGTTTTTATGAGGAGCCTTATAATTGCCCAAGTTTGTGAATTTATTCTGTTACAAAGCCATTCTCACCCTGATCCTAGGGTTAGGGTTAGCGTTGTGATTAGGGTAAGGCTTAGGGTTTGGGTTGTGATTAGGATTAGGGTTAGGGTTGTGATTAGGGTTAGGGTTGTGATAAACCAAACTCAAGCAAACTCAAATCAGAACCGAACCAGATCCGAACCAGAACCGTACCAGAACTGAACCAGAACCGAGCCAGAACCGAGCCAGAACCGAACCAGAACCAAACCGAACCAGAACCATACCAGAACCCAACCAGAACTGAACTCAAGCAGACAGATCCAGAACCAAACTCAAGCAAACAGATCCAGAACCAAACTCAAGCAAACCAGAACCAGAACCAAACCAGACTGAACCAGAACCGAACCAGAACTGAACCAGAACCGAGCCAGAACTGAACCAGAACCGAACCAGAACCGAAACCAGAACCGACGAACCAGAACCGAACCAGAACCCAACCAGAACCCAACCAGAACCCAACCAGAACTGAACCAGAACCGAGCCAGAACCGAACCAGAACCGAACCAGAACCGAACCAGAACCAGAACCATACCAGAACCCAACCAGAACTGAACTCAAGCAGACAGATCCAGAACCAAACTCAAGCAAACAGATCCAGAACCAAACTCAAGCAAACCAGAACCAGAACCAAACCAGACTGAACCAGAACCGAACCAGAACTGAACCAGAACCGAACCAGACCTGAACCAGAACCGTACCAGAACTGAACCAGAACCGAACCAGAACCATACCAGAACCCAACCAGAACCCAACCAGAACTGAACTCAAGCAGACAGATCCAAAACCAAACTCAAGCAAACAGATCCAGAACCAAACTCAAGCAAACAGAACCAGAACCAACTCAAGTAAACAGAAACAGAACCAACTCAAGCAAACAGAACCAGAACCAAACTTGAGCAAACAGAACCAGAACCAAAATGGAGCAAACATCATTAATGTCCTCAGTGCCTCAGATGCCTCAGCTTGGATGGGCTGATCCGATTTCTCCTCTCAGTGAGTATTTGCCCGGTCTTCGAGAAGACTCTCTCTGAAGGAACAGATGAAGCCAGGATACACAGCCTCCCCTCCATCACCTGTATCCTATATCCTCACGTGATTGGCCGCATGGTTGCCATGCTGACCAATCAAAACAAAGTTCTGCTGTGAGCAGAGCTGGGGCTGAGCACTGTGAGGGCTAAGCAGCGAAAGGAAACAACTGGGAGCCGTCTCTCTCTCTCTCTCTCTCTCTCTCTCTCTCTCTCTCTCTCTCTCTCTCTCTCTCTCTCTCGATGCAAGCCGGCTCTTCTGATTCACTATGAACATGACACATCACGAATGTGTTTAATCTGTGTTACAATTATGAGGGGGCCTTGGACAATTTTCTCACCTGTAAGGGGTCCCTGGCTCCAAAAAGTTTGAGAACCCCTGCTCTAGCTAGTAGGAGTGCAAACTCCCGATAGTGAAAAAAAAAGGGAACAAAAAGAGCGACACAGCTGCACAGAACACTCCACGTTGTAGACATCCCTGATCATAATAGACATCACCATGCAGGAAGACAGTTTACATTTTTTTAAATATCTGAGAGATCTTCAAATACAGAGTGCGTCTTTACACCGGTACGATTTTGCAGAGTTTACGGTAACTCAAATAAAAAAACGTAACATTTGCTTTGTTTTATATCGACCACTTAGCAGGATGAATATCATGATTAGAAGGTATATTTTGAGTTTGAGTTGAGTTGAGAAACATTTGTGGCCATTTTTGTCATTCAGTTCTATTTAGGTCATTAAAGCACTGATCCTCTGATCATTATTATTATTGAATTATTTCAGTACGGCAGCTTCCAGATTCCTTTGCAGGCTCTTTTGTTTTTTTCTTAGCTCATTTTATATTTTTTGAGAAAAGAGAAAGCTGAGATGTTGCCCATCATTGTTACTTGGTTGCACTAATAAAGTGAAGTGCTGTACATATGTGGTTGCTTTATTCTATTATCAATTTGCCATAATTTTTTAAGTATGTAAGAGACGATTTCATTGATAGCCATAGACTACATGTCTTTCAATGTAGACTTACACTGAGAGGAACATATTAGACTATTTAGGAACTAAATTATGAACTAAATTTAGACTGTCATACCAGCTTGATCATCAATGAAAATGTCCTGGAAATGTCCGGGAAAATGATCTCTGGAAAAGAGTGGGAACCCTGATTGGCTCCTGATGGCAGGGATTGGTTGGTGTTTTCCCAGGTTTACTCCGGCTGTAGATAGCAGCTTTTTTTTCTCTCTTTTTGAAAAACACATTATGTATTGATTGCCAGCGGGACATAAAGATCATTTTAACCAGTATAACAAAAAGTGTATCTAAATCTGACTACCAACCCCAGCTTTAAGTATATGTATTCAATTCATAGTCAAGTCATGGTCAAACATTATTATTTATCACATTGTGTTGACCATTTCCATTGACAGTTAAGACAAGGTAAACATATCTTCTGCAAGATTAGAAATGTTAACTTTTGTCCTGATTCAGCTCTCCTTCTCAGGATCTATTAATAAAATATCCATGTTTTTAGTCTAGAAATTTAGCATGCTAACTGAAACCTACTGTTTTGCCTCAATGTCAACAAGCAGAGGTCAAATGTGCCAGAACTTTTTTACACGGATTGAATAAATATGACATTTATAATCTGGAGTTAATACGGTTGTAATTGGGTTGTCTAGAGGTTTTGACCAATCAGAATCAAGTATTTTACAGAGCTGGGTGATGAATAAGAAAGCTGGGTGATAAATAGATATAAATTCAATGTGACATGGTTGTGCAAAGACTCAATGAGCACAAATCTGAAGCCACTTACACACAAAGTATGTCATATATGCAATCCACTTCAGCACAGCTATTTTTACTGGAAGTATTACCACCCTCTGATGATGTACATCCTGCTGTTAGTGAGCTCACCTGGAGCTAGGCTGTCTTATCTGCTCCTGCTCTGATTTTAAAGCCACAAAAAACATGCGAGAACTGCTCAGAAGTGCCTCAGCAAAGCTTGCAGTTTTTAAGTTGCGGCTTGGTTGGTAATGGAAACTCAGGCCTTCAGGTTATACTGAACGCATGAGTTTCTCATCAAACCAGAGAACATGGTAATGCAGCTGGTACGGGCAAACCTGGAAGCGGTGCGGTGATTGTTGGGAATCATAAGGCCGGTCGCAGGGGTCAGTTTGGGTTTCAGATGATGATGTAAGAAGCGAGAGAGAAAAAAAAACATGCTGCAGGATGAAGACCTGGCTTCTGTACACAGTGGTAACAAAAAGAGCAAGAGGATTTCTCTCAGGGTTGTGTTGAATGTTTGTGTTTTTGTGTGAAATACATGGCCTTTCAAAGAATAATGTTGTCTTGTGAAAAGTTCAGCCTGACACATTCTCTAAATGCATGACATTCTTGCAAATTGTGTTTCTCCAAAGAAAGACATACCAACAAGGGTGTAGCAAGAAAAACAACCAGGGAGATAAACTAAGTACACTCACTCCTCTTAAAATGTGATAGTGCTCACCTCTGTATGTGTCCAAAAGTGTGACCAAAGTCTCAGAGAGTCGACCATTTATCACTCAATGTAATAAATCTTGAATATGCTTTAAAAAGTCTGTATCATCGCAGAGTGTTTTCTCCTTAAAGCAACAACATTCAGCCTAATGTGCCAAAGAGACAGTCTCAGAGATCTGAAAAAAGGATTTCAGAGAAAAACGACTGCTGCCTCACCAAGTGTATCAGGCAGCCAAGCGTTGATAGCCTTATCAGAGCACTCCACAGAGAGCTCACAGCCAACTTTTCACATCAGTGTGCTGCTTCTGTTGTTTCTGTGTTGGTGGAAAGACAGAAAAATGTGTACGTGTCTGTGCGCCCGAGAGAGACGGACAGACAGGCGGTAGATAGATACTCTGTAATGAGTTTCCATAAAGCCCTCTCAGTGAGCTATCATTGTGGTTGTCGTTTTATGAATTCATCATAAAAGAGTGAGTAAATGTCACAGCTTCAGGTAATAGAATGGAGGCGCTGCGTTCAGAATGAAAGCCGCAGGAATAAGAGAATGAAGATGGGGGGGGGAAAGAGGAAATTGTCGGGCTCCTGCGATGGTTCAGCCAATAACAAAAGCTGGTGTTGTTCATGTGTGCTGTCTTTTACTCAGGGACCCACAGAGATAGAGAGGGGTTCAACCGGGAGAGAGCCAGCCATGGTCTCTGAATAAACACGACATTGATTTATGAGTGTGAGCCGACTATGAGTGCAGCAGGTCCAACAAACACACGCGCGCGCACAAAAATCACAGTGCAGTTAAACCACTCAGCACACTCCTGCACTGTACATCTCAGCAAATTCACTCAAAAATAGAAAGAGCCCAGATTCCAGACTTAACTCTTTTAGGGCTTCTTATTTCACACCTCCCTCTGAAACTTCAGAATGTTCTCCAGCCAGCAAGCTCATATTGAAACAAACTTCTAAGAGCGGGGGAAGCTATTTAGTAATGAAAACCACTCACTCTGTTTGGAAATGAAAGTAAGCAGTCTGTTTGTGGGAAATGATGATATTGTGAGTTTCGGTCCCACCTCTGAGAGGTTTAAACACAGAAATTGTGAGTAAATTGTGTGCCAGACCAGCAGCAAATAAACAGAGAGGAGCTAATAATTCTCCCTGGAAGAATTCTGTTAATAAAGTCACAGTTATGAGCTGTTGATGCTGTTTTAATACTACTACTGTTATCTCGCTGTGTGGCTGGGTGTTCTGCTTTTGTCAGGTTTATGTACTACTTTTAATGAAAACAGAGGAAGACAAGGTTTCAATATTTTGTTTTTGCTATGTCTGAGACAAATAAGCAAAACAAACTATAGTCACTGTTGTAATACATGTAAATTATTTCATTTACTTGTTTAGCAGGAAACAGTTGCTTTGAGCTGCAAATAATATCACCTCAAAAACATTTTCAAAAATCGACTACAGCAAACCAGAGAGTTTTATACCTGAGTAGAAATTGAAAGTTTTCAGGAACAGATAACATTACAGAGAGAGTTTTGCTGACAGTTGATTACATTGTTGGTTCATTTTAAGGAACCGATAGACTCAAATGCTGTGGATCAGCAGGGGCAGAGAAGGAAGAAGAGAAAGTTTGATGTGCTGTAAGCTATTAGGAAAGCACTAAAGGAAAAACAAAAAACTGTGGCTGTATAGTCATGTCTCTATTTCTTTTCTCCGTGTATCTAATAATTTCATGGTAATACAGTCATAGCAGACGGCCATGCATCATATAAATCTAACTCTGCTCGTGGTATCAGCCAAACAATTAAAGTCAAGTCTCTTTATAGTGTGGAAAGAGAGTTCTGTCCCAAACATGTTCTTTGTGGAAATGATCTTGAGAAGACTTTTACACACAATGGCACAATTGAAAAAAAAGAAAGATGGTGGATTGACAGACCGATGGCTGGACTGACTGACTGACTGACTGACTGACTGACTGACTGACTGACCTGACTGACTGACTGACTGACTAAATTAATTATTGCTTGAATGATTGACTTGCTGGGTGATTGACTGACTTATTGATATATTCATTATTCATTGATGTATTGGTTGACTGAAGGACTGACACACTGACTGATTAATTGATGGATGGATGGATGGATGGATGGATGGATGGATGGTGTTAAGCAGGTTACAGTTGTCTATCAAGACAGATTTGTATTTCAAAACTATAAAACTTAACAAATCTCTTGAATTTAGTACATAAAGTATTATGAGAGTACATGATGGATCACTACATTGTGAGTATGACGAGCAGCAAATAAAAAATCTGTGTCCTATTTGAAGTAGATATCTAAAGTCTGAGAGCTAACCACCAGCCAACAATTAGCTTAATAGCACTTCTGGGAGGTCAGCAGAAACTCGGCAGGCTATAGGGCCTCAAAATAGCACCATTTATAGTTAGTACTCCTTAATAACATGTCAATAAATAACTTGATTTTGTAAGCTTAAAAAATGGTAATGTAGATTTTGAAACCCTCAGAGAGAATGAGGCCAGATGTATTCCCTGTCTTCAGTCCTTTAGTTAGCAATGCTAACAAGCACCTAGTGTTCATTCAGAAATAAGCATTATTATATGTCCAACAAGTTCTTCAATATATAAACAATCATTTGGGCTGATAACATTGGAGACTCACTCTCAGTTTGGATCTAGTTTCACAGACAAACCAGCCAGCTTTGAGTAGATGCCCGATTTTAAGCTAGCAGTGGAAGTAAACATTTCAGAACAACACTTCATTATTGTCAGATTGTTCCCAATTCATTCACATTTTGAAAATGTTAAGCCAAATAAACTGGAGCAATTGGTAGCTGTTGAGAGGGACCAAGCCATAAAAGAATAGCACTTCTTGGCTTTGTTAGACTCTCAGTATGCCCACAGTGAATGCATCAGTCACCCTTCAGCAGCATCGACTTAAGAAAGCAGTCCCTGTAAGGAAGTATTATTAGATTAATGATGTGTGATAACTGTCTTTAATTTCTTATACCCAGCAGGACATGAAAAGGTTATTCTGTAATCCATTAACTTAACCAAAGACCTTTGAAATGAGGCAAATCAAAGAGCCACCTAACAGTTAATAAATTTCTTAAAATAGCAACGGCTAAGCTGACAGAAAAATCTAGAAAACAGTGAAAGAGCAGTGGTTGACTCTAACATGACAAACTTAGTGAAGGAGAAAGAAAAGAGCACAAACTAGGAGACTGAGACCCCCTCACATGTTCCTGATAATAATACTGTTTAATGTTTATCTATGGTGGAAAAAGAGACAACAGAGTGTGTGTATTTTCCAGTAAGCAGTTTTTATCTTACACTTTAACATGCAACATTAACTATTCTTTAATGTGTTTCTCACAGCATGGGCGCTTGATTCCTCGCAAACTGATGCACAAATACACACTCACACACACCCTCCAACAACAGCGCCTTTCACTGTTGTGCCTGTACTGTTTGTTCTCTTGATCAGGATCAAATATTCCTAAATGACCGTGAGGTGTTTGAATCCCCTGCTTAATGTTCAAAGAAACTGCTACCAGCGAGACAAAAGGTATCTCAAGTAGATGAAGGGTGCAAAAACAAAAAACAATGCAAGTTGTCAGCAAGTCTGCTATCAGTGCAACATTATGGGAAAACCAGCAAGAGCTTTAAAGCTGGGGTTGGTACACAGATTTAGATAAACTTTTTTTATGCTGGTTAAAATTAGGCTTTTTTTGTGCTTTTATTTGATAGGACAGCTGAAGAAAGACAGGAAATGTGTGGAGTAAAGAGCAGGGGAAGACATGCAGGAAATGGTTGCGACCGGGAATCAAAAGCCGCTATCTACAGCCGGAGTAAGCCTGGGAAACACCAACCAATCCCTGCCATCAGAAGCCAATCAAATCCCATCCTGCCATCTGCTGCCATTCTGCCCGCCTCCTGCGCGTACATTTCATGTTTGTTTGTGTTTTTAACTTTCACTATGATAATGTTTGGTGTTTTCTTACCGCTGAGTGAGACGTGAGTTGATGTAGTGCAAAACACAAACGATGTGCCGAGGACCGGATTGAATCAGTCACGATTATGGTCGCAAATCAGCAGGCGCTCCTGCATGTGAGAGGGGGCGTTGTTTTGGGGGAGCTCCGAGGGGGAGGGGTTAGAAGGAGTCCTGAGGAAATGCTAATTTCAAATTCATGCTACTTTTCCGTGACTACCAACCCTAGCTTAAGGAGTAACAAAGAAAAGGTGGATCTGTTCTTTGGATGCTCTTAAGCTGAAACAATAACAAAGCTTTCATTTCTTGATTCTTAGCACTCTGATTTTTTTCCACTCTTGCAATTTTCTTTCTATTCTCTGGTAAAAGGTTGGATGCATGTACTCTCCTTCAGCGTGGAGCGGCTGTGTTTTAATGAGTATTATCTCCCCATGCAAGTTATCACATTTTATTAAAACCAAGCAACTGCACTTCTCAAATGGCATCCATTAATATGTGATATTTCAAAGCAACATCCAACAAAGGCTGCTGTTATCTTTTTTTCTCTCTTTTTTTCAGGATGGAGGAACTTAACGGGATTCGCAGCAGGAAACAATAGGACAGTCAACTAAAGGTCTGCACAGCTGCAGACAGACAAAGTGAATAGATTGGAAAAAGTCACCATCGTCACCTCTGCACCTGAGCCCGCTACTTCACTGTTCATCCTCGCTAAAGCTGGGAAATGCTATTCTCTTCATCTTCCTCCTATCTCAAGAAACAGTGTGAGGTTTATTGAGCGTATACTAGGAGTACGAGCAATCTACACTAAACATATCTCTCAAATTATCTCGTATCAGACACATGAAAGGCTGCTCATTCTCTATTGTTCCAGACAAAATGATTTGTGTGAGAATGGTGTGTTCGTGAGATAGAGAAGGTTTTGTCTGTGCAGGCTTACTGTCATCACAGTTAATAGAAACTCATTATGCAACCGTGCTGTAGAGATAGTGTATCATAATGCACCTGTTTCAGACGTTATCAGACCATTAAATGTAACGTTATCTGTTTTTATCACCATCATCAATGCTTTACACAAGGCTAACTGCACATTCTTGTAAACAAGGTAGGTGCATGATCATCTTTTATTCTCAACAGGTCTTCAGAGGAATGAATAAAGTCTCACCTCGCTGTTATGGTAAGAATAATAAACACTTCATTAAAGCTGCCGTGGTAGTCGTGATATAAACATCAGTTCGCAGAAAGAGATTCCGAATATCTCACTTCTCCCCTCCCCACCAGATGTCCTCTCACTCACCTCTCCGTCCTCCTCTCTGTTCCCGAGGAGCACCGCTAGGTCTGATTCTGAGGTAAGACAACTTTTACCGATAAAAAGTCAACTTTGATCATTTACATGTTATAATGTAATCTGGTAACTAGATGATAGAAGCTCAGATAGAAGCTCAGATAGCTTACCGTGTAGCAGCTAAGTTAGCGTTGTTTACCTAGACATAAGCATTATCTACAGAAGCTAACTAGCCGTATATTTAAGCGTACCTGCCAACATTGGACTGTGAAAAATAGGGAGATTTTCTGGAGTATCGTAAAATCAGCCTATACCCAGCAACCCCGTCCATATATAACCCTAAACTGCAAATTCATATTTAAAAATATTAAAGTCAGGATTCTGAGTAGGGTTGCAAAATTCCAGGAATTTTCAAAGTTGGAATCTTTCCATGGGAATTAACGGGAATTTACGGGAATAAACCAGGAATTTACTAAATTGAAGGTTGGCTCTTAAATATAGTTGGGGAAAATATATTTTCAACAAGGCTAGACAGTGACACTGAAGAGGAAGTCGGGGTTGGATGTTGAGGAAGTGGACATGGAGGATGTTGATGAGACCCAGGAAGAGCCCAGTGCCTGAAAGGGTTTAGCAAAAATGCAGAGGCTAGGCTTGAGAAGCTTGAGGGAAGATGCTTTTTATTTAACATTTTGAATGGGACTTTGTTGAGATTGCATTTTTTGTTAATTTTGGAATGGGTTGGGTCGGGGGATGAGAAATATTTAACTCAACATTCATGTTTTTGTTCTTCAATGAAAGAATTGATTGTGCAATAAAATATTTAACACTTGATAAAGCTCTACTTACAAATACATCTGTTTTAATTGTATTATTTTGGATGGATATCTGCTCATAACAAAACAAATATTTATGCTTGGATGTGATAACTTTACATTAAATTACCCTCAATTCCCAGTTAATTCCCATGGAAAGTTTCCAATTTGGAATATTTCCAAAATTCCCCAGCTTAACTCCCCATGGAAATTTAATTTAATTCTGAGTTATCCGAGTAATCTCAGAATGCTGACTTTAATTTCAGAGTTCTGATTTTTTTCTCATAATAATAATTAAAAAAAAAATAATAATAATAATAATAAAATAATAATAATACAAAATTTGACCTTTTTAAGTGGCCCCTATCATCTTCTGTATAAACAAATGGAAGACAGAAAGGAAAAAAACACCACCAGGTGTGTTTGTATGAGACACACAAGTCTTCACACTAAATCACTACTTAAGAGATCTAAAGACGACCATAGACATGTCCCCCTTTATAAGATTCCACAAGAACATCTGTGGAAGCATTTGAGAAAAATAAACAGGACAAGCAATATTGCTGCCAATTTTTCACGGTTTGGCACTTCCTTTTCTTATTTCTTCAAGAAACCACCAAACACCAAAAAAACACATCCTGGTAGGAATCCCAACATGCTTCTCTCTGATTTCTATTCCTCACATGAGTTTCTTGCCACTACATCTGCTCTGATCCATTCTGGTTTCCTTATTGACTTTATATGTATTCATATCGCCTCCATATCACAATGTTTTAATTTACAAGCAAGCATCATCTTGCTATTAGCGCTAAAAACAACAGCAGGCTAGCATGAAACAATGGGATCCAAACACTGAATCATTTGCAGAGACTCCTTTTTTCCTTTCCCTCAGTTTTTGGGTTAATCTGTTCTTTGGCAGACTAAGCTTATTTAGTGAAACACTTTTGCATATTTGGTGTGACTCATTTGCTGTGAGAAGGGAGGAAGTCATTGACATTGTGTTCCTCCTTTCATGTCATGTACTTTTGCTATTCATATTTATATTGTGGAGGATTGTGAGAGATGCGCTCATATGAATAAGAGAGAGGATCTTGTAGGCTGTCAAATTGTGTGAGCAGCAAGTGTGATATTTAAAGTTTCATGAGGAGGGCTGGAGTCTGAATCATATTGCTTGAATATTGGATCAGACAAGCAAAAGTAACAACCACTGTGGGAAAAACTGAACAATCATAAAGCGTTGAAATCAACAAGCTTATCCTATGAGCGTAATCGCTTGGTTAGGGCTCTTATGGAGGCGCGATAAACACAACATACCACTTAGAGACAGTTTCTGCAGGCTCAGTGCATCCTCACAGTCAGAATACAGCAAAATCCTCCATTTGAACATGATGCCTATCCACAGCGCTCAGCTGTTAACATCGCACAGTGGTGCAAAGTGGTGCCAACTTCCATAAAGTATTCAAAATCTGTTTGTAAAGTGTCAGAATCAGGAGCCCCGACCTGTGAGGTTCAGCCATGGGAGGACTCCTTTAACTGCAAACAGAGCGCTCAAAGTTGCTGTAAAATAACACAAACTGCAATAAAACAAGCATAAATCACCTGTGCCCTTTAGCTTCACAATCTCATTTGTGAAATTGCATTTGCATTTTTTTGCTGCAGCGCCTGTTAGGCAAGAGAACCAATATTTCTTTTTTTAATAAACATACAAGGTTGATTATGGGTTTGAGATGAGTGGGCACACTCAAAGATGAGCAGGTGATGTGTGTACAGGATTATATATCTGTTTTATTATGTACCTGCTGTATGGCACACCACCTCCTCTTTGCTAGTTCTCTGTCTCCTGTGCACCGTACCAGCATATGAACACAGCTCTGAGGGTTCAATCAAGATCACATCTGAAAGAGAAGCCAGCATACACACGCTATCGGGCTGCTCCATGTGTGTCGAGATGTGGCATTTGAAGAAAAAAAAAGGGAAAAAAATAAGGGACGAGATCGTGTGTTAAAAAAAGACAAGGTGGTGGTGGTGGCGGCTTGGAGAACGGGGAAGGGGAGGGGGGGGCAGTGGAGCGACAAAAGTATTCCAGAGTAGCATTCGCCAACAAAGTGACTCGCGCCTGCCTGCCTGGTGTGGGGAGGTGGAAGAGGGGGGGGGGGGGGGGGGGGGCTGGGGGGGGGGGGTTGCGACCTGTCAGAGAGTGAGGGGGCTGGCTGAATGACTTCACATCACCCTTTCAGCTCCAGCAACTACCCATTTATATTGTAATGCAAATCCATGGCCTGTCCCAGATGGTGCTTTTCCAGCATCGTGGGTGCATAGAAATATGATTATTTATCCCGAGCACTTCTAAAGTCTTTAATGCACCCTCCTCCGTCTGCTTCTATCCCCTCCTTCCACTGGCAGCAGTTTAAAGCCATTTCAAAGTCTGTGCAGTCTGATGTGTCTTTCCCTAATGGTAAAGGAGAGAGAAAGAATAGATGATACATTTTGGGGGGGAGTTTGACAAGGGAGTACCTCAGAGATTACAGGAAAGCAGGAGAGAAACAAGCGTGAGTGCATAAGTCAAGGAGAGAGGGACTGGAAAAAAAGGAGCTCAGGTGGATCATTTTCTTGGCTGAGCATTAGGCTAAGAGGCATAAGCAGTAATTCTCATGGTTTAAAAGTGCTTTTAATCACCTCTGCTGTGCAAAATGCAGTCCACAAGCACATATCAGAGCTGAAAATCATCTTTCTGAAAGCACATTCCAAACTGTGTCTGAATAAATTCCTCTCCCTCTCTCTCTGCGGAAACACTTTTAATTGCAGCATTTATCATTCAGCTCAAAGTGTGTATGAATTTTTTTAAGATGCTTCCAATAAGAATAGCATCCACATATAGAGGCGCCATATAGGTTGAACTTAATTACAATATGAGAAAGGTCAAACAGAAGATGTGGATCGTTTTATTGAAGCCATTTTCTCGACACAAAGAAAAAAACAAGAGGTTAGAAGAATCAAGGGCAATTTATAATACAAATATGCAAGGGCCTGAAATAATGCTTTGACTCGGCTGGCCTGACTGGAGCGCTGACTCATGCAAGGGAGGCATGATGTATGTGAGTACACAATCTCCAAACAGTATTTATTTAACATTTTAGTCTCAGCTTCAATACCTACTTTGACTGCTAACATTATGAGGCGCTGTTTGTAAAGTTGTGCACACTGAAAATAACAGCAACATTTCTCCAAATTTAGCTGCAAAATGTCATAAAATGTGGAGTGAATTTTTTAAAGTCACATTTTATCACACTTAGAGGAATATTTGTGATCTTCTTCACATTTAACAAAATCATTGTTAAATCAAAATGCTAAATAAATATAAATGTTAATATAAATCTAAATGTTAAATCTAAATGTTAAATCTAAATGTTAATATAAATCTAAATGTTAAATGTTAAATCTAAATGTTAAATATAATCTTACTGTTAAATATAAATCTAAATGTAAAATATAAATCCAAATATTAAATCTAAATGTTAACTTTATATATGGAATATAAATCTAAATGTTAAATATAAATATACATTTTAAATATAAATATAAATATTAGACTGTGTCGCTTTATGAAGCTTTTATTTTGGTATTTCCTCGAGGCAACAGTGTGAACTTGCATATCAGCTAAATATTTAGGATCGCAAAGCAACATTTTACATTTATATTTAACATTTTATTTATATTCAACATTCATATTTATATAAAACATTTCAATTTATATGTAACATTTAGATTTATATTAAATTTAGATTCATATTTAACATATAGATTTATATTTAAAATTTAGATTTAACATTTAGATTTAACGTTGAACATTTAGATTTAGATTTAACATTTAGATTTAAATTTAGAATTTGGATTTAACAATGATTTTAACTTAATATGTTATTCACAACAAAATTAAATGTGAAGAAGATCACAAATATTGCTCTCAATGTGATAAAAAAAGTGATTTTTAAGTATTCACTCTACATTTTTATGATGTTTTGGAGCTAAATGTGGAGAATTGTAGCTGTTATTTTTGGTGTGCACAACTTTACAAACGACACCCCATATAACATTAGGGTATCACATTGTTGTTACACTCTTCTATTCATGTTTTTTAAATAAAAAATAACACCACAGAGCATAAGACCTACTTTAGACTGGATGCATTTGGCTGCTTGACACCTATGGCATGTGATGGCTCCGGCTCGTGCCAACATGGCATTCACACAGGCTGCATGTTGGCGGCATGTTGGCTGCGTGAGATGCTGCCAACAACCTTGTCTCTTCCACATGTTTGACCCAAAATAAGGCCGTAAACTACCTGTTATTAAATGTCTGAGGTCATCGAATTGATTCCTTGTAAGAAAGCCCGTAGAGGCATGTGATCTTTTGTAGATTATGATTCATACTGTTTGCTATACCTAAACAAGAGTGGTCTCTGTGATTCAGCTTTCAGAAAATGATCTCACACTAAATTAAAACAAGAGTGCCTAATTTCCATATAAAGTACCTGTAGCTGTGTGCACAGACACACACACACACACACACACACACACACACACCACAAACACACACACACCACACACCCACACACACACACACACCACACACACACACACACACAAACACCACACACACACACCACACAAAGTGACAGAGAGAGAAGAGGGAGGAGATTGTTCTGGACTATATCTACCCTACCCTAACCTGTTTTTTGATCTGTAAAATTATGCACTTAAAGCCTACATGATTATGACTCAGTTTTATGTAATTTATTTTCTTTTTTTTTAGGGATGCTATCAGGTGGTTTAACATTTTTAGGGTTGTTTTTTTCAGGATATAATCTTGTTTCCATTAAAAAATAATGGTGCTTAATTTACACACAGACACTGGCTGAGAACAGAGAGAGGGGCAAAGAGGAAATATGAACTTAAGTCCAAACTTTGACAGGCATGTAGCCAACTACAGATGACAGTATTGCACCTATACTGGTCAGCCAGAACCAAGGGGCACATGCCAAACCCCTGGAAACACCCATCAAGACTAGTATTTCTAGTTTTGATGGGATCATCTGAGCAAACAATGCACATTATACACAGCATAGCCAGAGGTTTCTGTGAGTGTAACAGGCACGTCCTGAAGGTCTGTCTGTATCCGGACCAGCTGTGTACGATAAGATGCTCTCTTTTACTGTCAGCATTTTACCTTCATTACAACACCTTCACCAATCTGCCGCCTGCCTCAGATGTGTAAAGGTAACGCTGCACACTTCCTACTCAGGGTAATTAAATCCGAATCTGGTGTCAGATCAACTCCTACTACACCTTTCACCTTGTTATTATATGTTCTGACAAGTATTTGTATCTGGGACTTCTTTTGCCTTGACACCAAGTTTGAGTGAAGCAGAAGAGAGAATCACTGAATTATGGGTATTACTTGAAGATGATGGCAGTAAAACACCCTGTCTGCAGGTGGTGCAGCAGCATGAGGCCAGATTACTCTCAACACATTTCTCTCTGAGTCATTCGTAAAGAGCTAGAGGTACTGAAAATGTTCAACTGAAAAAAAGTAAACATACTTTTACTCCAGTTTTTTGGAACAAAATCCTCAAGGTCAGTTAATATTAGGGACGTGACAAAGATGCTGCCAGTATCTGTATTCTTAAACTCTTTATGCCACAAAAACATCAGTGGGAATGTCTTACACCAACAATCGTTGAACAAGGTGTCATCTGATTAATTCTTATCATTACATACTGTTGTGAAAACCCTCTGTACTTGAAGTATATCTATAATTGTACATGTAAACACAGAGACTTTTAATAACTCATTTTATGTTCTTTCTTTCTTGATCTTATATTTCTAAATATTCTATGTTTAAATGCTTATGTTTGTTCAATGTCATATTTTACAATTGGATATTTAACCATTTAACGTCATTTTTAATGTTAATGTTTATGTTTATTTATTTGCACAATTAAACGAAAATACACACAAAAAAATAGCAAAGATAAATAATATACTGTTCAGGAAGAGGCAGAAAACTCAGAGAGCTTATTTGAAGCCTCCACCCAAATAATGTTCTAATATCAAAAATTAATTAAAAAATACTAAATGAACACCTATAAAGGCATAGTTGATACTAAAAATAAAATAACATAAGAATATACAAAATTAACAATTAATATAAATACATGAGAATGTGGTTGAGCATGATGAGTATAATTAAGTAACAGTGGTTAAAAGTTTTTTCAAGCATCATTATAACATTTTAAAGATAAACAGTTTTTCGCTACGTTGGAATAATACTCCAGAATTTGCTGCCCCTGAAACGTATTGAGAATTGACATCAACAGGTAAAACATTTAGGAGGATGAAGAAATAAGTTTGACGAGTTGAATAAGAGTGGACCTGTGAATTTAATTTGAAGTAAAACCTTGAAGTGATCAGGGATATTCCCTTCACGTTGTAGTTTATACGAAAAAAAACACATATGAGAGATATTGGTGTTCTAGATATTAAGAAGCTGAGTTTCTGGAACAAAGGAGCAGTTAGATATGTTTCAATTTGTTGTAATATTTTACAATCGGATTTTGTTGGGCTGTCGGGCACCCTACAGGGGTGTCAAGAGGTCTGAGCCAGCTTCTGGCTGCAACTCAACACAGAAAAGACTATGTCTTAATCCTTGGGAAGAAGTTCTGAGATGAATCGAATGATTAAAGGTTAATTTCAGTTAAGACAAGATCAGTTGTGATTGACGGACAGGAAGACTCTGCAAGTTTACGGACTTCAGAGCAGTGAAGGGGGCTGATTATTTAGAATAATCCTTCCTAATTTAAATGAATAATATGACCAACACTATTTACTCTGTACGTTAAGTTATACAAGTACAGAGAGAGAGAGTAGATCAAGCATAACTGTCCACATATAAAATTTAAATGTTTAAGTGTTTGCTGTGTGTTTTTGTTGATTGTTACCGTGCTGAATTCTTTTTTTGTTTTTAACTCGGTAAAGCACTTTGAATTGCTCTTTGTATGAATGGTGTTTTAAACAGCCTTGCCTTGCCTAATACAAAATAGCTGTTAGTATTTCATGAGTGAATATGGAGGTAGTGGTTTATACTAGGAGGAAGCATGTAGCTTGTGTTAAACAACAGCATCCACAAAGATGCTAATGATTTACGCAAAACATTTTACTGCCACTAACCTTCCCCCTGTCCTTGTACACAGACACTACAGACAGTCAGAAACCTTTCTTGATTAACAAGCAGTTGTCTATGAATGCAACACCATTCCCACCCTCCTTTTTTCCTGGTTGATACTAGAGAGCCAATAGAGGTCGGGTGATTTCAGAAGAAAAAGCAAATGTTTTAAATCAATCTATAAAAGAAATAAGCAGCAAATTGTAGTCCGACTGCTCCAATACATGCAAACATGTACTATTTACTCATATTTTCAGGGTCATTACTCATGGAGATCCAGATGTGTTTTATCCACACCATGAATCAACACTTCTGTCTCACTGTTATGCAGATAGTTGCATTTACTAAGGTTCTCTAAAGTTTACCAGTGCAACTTCTGCTTTGACCCAATAGATGAAGGTGAAACAAATCTTTTGTTGTTGCTCACAGCATTTTTTAAAACTTGCTGCACTCAACAACTTTTCCTCTTACAAACCTGGCTTTTGACAATTTTTCCTATGCAGCTATTTTTCAAGCAGAGTATCCCCAATGACAACATCTAGAGTCCTTTTGCGTGCTTCCTGACTGTATGAGTACAGCATTATGTTTGGGGATTCAAACTTTACTTACAGGGTCACAACAGTTGCCATGTGAACTGTACGGTATGAGTCATTTAACCATTAATAGCTTGTTATCCACCAATGGATGGGAAGTAGCGAGGCCACTCGTTCTATAGTTTTGCACACAGCCAAACATTTTACATGCTTTTCTTTCTCTCTCAAGTTCTCCAAACAGAGCAATTAAAGGCAATCTAACTCTGAGCTGAAGTAAATGGCTTAATGGAGCTATCTGCTATAATTGCTCCACTCAGTCAAACATTCATTAAGTGCTAGAGAGTTTGGGTAATCTATGCCTTCATACACAAAACACAACAAACTTTCTGTATTGGCAACTTTCAGCAAAAAACGTTCTTTGCCACTTCATGACAGCCTTTGTCAGGACGCATATGTGAACACTTCGAACTAGAACCATAGGGTTGCCTCGAGTAAACTGCTCCAGAAAATGCAATCTATCTTTACTGCTTTCCTTGTTTCCTTTCCTCTCTTCTTTCCTCTTTCCTCAATCCCGTAATCAAATGCTTTCATGAAGAAACAAAACTCAGAGGATCTCCACTGAAACTTGGATATCTATCAGTGGAAGAGGGAACACTTTCTGTTGCTCGGTAATGTCATTTTGTTGCTGCATGATTTTCAAATCTCCAATATCAGCATCCCTGCTTTGTCCAGTGTCACGCTGTTTGCTGGACCTAGCATTCACTTGAAAAAGTCTGCCACCTCTTTCTAGACTATTACGAAGCCTTGTTCTCTGTGTAACATCCAGCTGACTCCTTTAGCGGATGTCTCCACGGTCTGACTGCACAGCTCTGAATCTGCCCTCACTACCCTGGCTTGCAGCTTTTAGCAAAAAAACGTCTTTGCCACTTCTGCAGGATGTGACATTCCTGACTCGTGCGTTGTAAAACAGGTTTACTCAAAATGAAATGGATGCTGTATAAAATTAAACAAACTGAGAATTCGCCACTCCCTCTGTCTCTTATTATCCTCTATCCCTCTTTCCAGACCCAACTCGGTGGAGGCAGATGGCTGTCTAACATGAGTCTGGTTCTGCTCAAGGTTTCTGCCTGTTAAAGGAAGTTTTTCCTCGCCACTGTAACTAGCTAAATACTGCGACGTGCAATGCTCATGGTGGATTAAGGTGGGGTAAGACTGAGTCTTACCCTGTCTTGGTGTGGGTCTCTGTTCATAATTTGACATAGAGGGGTCTAGACCTGCTATGTTTATAAAAGCGTCTTGAGATAACGTTTGTTGTGATTTGGCGCTATACAAATAAAGATTGATTAATTTGATTTGATTTGATATTGATTGATTGATTGATTGATTGAATTTATTAAAAATATCTACAAACAAAACTCACTTCTCTAATGGCTATTAACTTGTATTTCCACAAAACTATGACAAAACAAACAAAGCTACGGTTACACGCGAATACTCCATGCTCTAACACTTTCCCTGCAAATAACTTTACTTTGAAATTTCGCTGTTTGATTTTATTCCTCTATGAGCCACACAGCATGAGCACACAACAGTGAATGGCAGGTATTCATGGTTTCATTGACACTCGGTGGATCTGCAATCAGAGAGCAATCCAAACAGGTTCAGATGCACAATAACATGTTCCAAAAAAGAGGAAAATGAAGGTAAACTGATGGTCACAATGACTTCAAATAGCTGAAAGTGCACTGACCCGTTCATCACTTCTAAAAGCATGAGCAATCAAATCTATTTCAGCCCCTTTTGTAAACACCTGACCACAATACGAATTACAAAATAAAACACTGTGGGACTCTTCAGCTGAAATCACAAGCTCTCTCACCGATTAGGTCTTTTTTTTTTCAACTTTCAGAAACAATTGCTTGTTTTCCCACAAGAGACAGGGTGACGAGAGCAAACATCTTTATTCAATGATCAGGCCATCAGGGAGATGATTGTGTTCGCGGTGTCTGGCCTGTTGTCATTCCACGTCACTCTCCAAACGGTTCACCTGCCCACACAAAGAGCAGTACTTGGCCATAAGCCTGGATGGTCCCCACAGTTTCATGTTGTTCACCATCTGTGCTCAAGGCAAAAACCTCGCTACCACCATTAGAGTGAAGGGCCAATGAAAGAGATGAGCCCGGGAGGTGACTGCTAGGTTAATGCAGCGGCTACTCTGCACTGCACATTTAAAAAGAGAGGCAATAAGGACAGAGGTGGTGGAATGTGTTTGGGAGGTAGAGATTGACCATTTGCTCAGACCCCATCCCCTGTAGTGACCATTTTCAAGATTTCAGTTTTTAAGAGCATGTCCTCAATTAAGTCGACAAAATGGGAAAAATAAGTTGAAGTTGAAATAAAATAGAAATCCAGAGCTGTAGATGTTATCAGACAAAATAGCCTGCTTGTTTAGCAGAGCTTCACATTTTACAGCAGTGACTGAGTCATAGTTTAGCATATTTAAAACACCAGTAAAACTCAAATGAGCTCAAGCTGAATAATAATGGCATTCGTGCTCTGATTGTTGTGGGAAATTAGACCATCAAACAACTTGAACTGCGAGAAACCTGACTGCATTTTACAAGCAGCCAGACTTCCAAAGATTATTTTAAGTCCCAGATTGTTGATCATCTGGACAATAAATCAGCCTCTGTGAACCTCCCTCAATGTTCAGGTCCAAAAATAACCTTAAATCAATCAATCAATCTTTATTTGTATAGCGCCAAATCACAACAAACGTTATCTCAAGACGCTTTTAAAGAGGGATAGAGGATAATAAGAGACAGAGGGAGCGGTGATGGTGATGAAATTTCCATTGTTCATCATCATATAGGTAGAACATACATGGTTTTTAACGCAAAGACTGAGGCTGACTCATAGAAGTTAAGCGACCCTCCAGCTGATTACCAATAAATGTCAGTAAAATAGAGCTGCTCTTTTTTAAACCAACAGCAGCACAAACACAACTGGCATGTTTTTCCTCCTCACATTATCCATGGGTAATTTGAAAGTTTAATGAAGAGCAACATAATTTGACTGGCAATACTTTCATGAGATTTGGCTGTTAATGTATCCACTTCATGGGTATGATTAGCGTTAGCTTGACATTTACAAAACACCTTCTTCATTAGTCATACTGGAAAAACTCAAATCTTACCAAATATATTTAAATAATTTAAGGTCAAAATGTCTCATCACACTTAAAATAAGACAGTTAACAAAAATGTACTTGTATTTTGATTTAAGTTGTAATATCCTTTTTTAAGAAACTCAACAAGCCGTGACATCTACACATTGGAAGCAGCTCAGGCCCTATTTTGGTCGTAATATCTAAACATAAGATGCAATTATTCAACTAGGAATGTAAATGTGACCTGAATTAAGTGTTTGGCATGTTTTGGCAAAAAAATAAGAATACAGTTACCCTGTAACTCTTTGTAAGGGATAACGTATAGGTAGCAGGTGGTTATGCAAAATTGGGTCTTAGACAAGATCCCCACGCAAAGTAGAGGAGTGTTGTCCACCCTAAAGGGATTCTATTTCACATAAGCACCAGCTAAATATACATCATCACGCTAATTACCTAGAAACCAATTCAATATACAAATAAGTCAACTCTGAGCTTTGATTTTAAAATGTTTTATAGTTGATTTGTAGCTTAAGGAAATATTCTCTCAGATTCCATGGTTGGTATCACTTCCATATCAGCCTACGTGTGGGTGGAATTAACATTAAACTTGACATTTTCACTCAAGTTAAAATCTCAACAGTAGGCCTTCTTCACTTTATATATCACATTAAACTTAACATTTTCATTCACAGGTGCTTTCTTCTCACTAAACCAGTCTTGTCATACTGTCAAAGCCCATACCGTGCTGTGATTGGTGGTGGTTTTGTCTCTGTTTTCTTCAATATGGTCGACATCTCCTTCACTTATCTCCTTGTGTGCTTTAACATCCCTCGCTATTTCTTCGCTTTTTTCCTCCTCTCATCTTTTTTCTCTGCTTTTGACTGGTCAGCCATCGACCACCAGTCTAGAGTTTTGTGCTCTCAAAATAAATCGAGAGCAATGTTAAAAATATCATTTGTGTTGTTTATTGATACAATTGTTTTTGCCACAATGTCAGGAAGAGGCTGACTTTATAAATGTTCCTCTTTCCACAGAGTGATTTGATATGAGGTGTGTGGTCTGGTTGTCCCTGGTATAGCTCTTGCTTTTCAGAATTAATAACCGCTGTTATGGGGTTAAGCTTCTGGCTAGCTACTACCTTTTACCTTTGGAAGTCGTGCTTTAGGCACTATACAGTAGGTCGCAAGATAGTATGGCTGCTGATGTTAGCAGGTTACAATAGTGTAAGGGTTGGTCCAATCCTTGTGATTTTGCTCTTGTGTTTTTGATCTTGTAAAACTGATGGAAGGACCCACAAAAATCTAGGTACAGGATCCAGGCCATGATAAGAGGATCGATGTTGGTGATTACCAAATGATCAACCAGAGAAAAAATTCAATGCCACCTTTGCACAAGGAAAGATGTGTATGTTTAAATCAATGAAGACAGATAGAGAGGCAGCCTGAAGTTGGAGTAAGAAAAAACAAAATAATGATACCAAGGACACACAATAATCCCTCAGCACAACAAAACAAACCTTAATCCACAGTAAGTGGGCACCTGCAGCTCTTAACCACAGCAGCCTCTTCCTTTTAGCAAGGCTGATCACCCACAGCTAAAAGCAAAGTGAGTATATAGTGTGTGTGTGTGTGTGTGTGTGTGTGTGTGTGTACATGCAGAGATAGGAGGCGCGGCAGCAACATCTACAGGCTGCAGAGGTAACAACACCGTGCAGGGCCGTGACAACAGCTGCCTTTTACACAGTGCCTGCTCACATGTAGATACACATTGGGCCTACAAACAGCGCTTTCAGAATCAATTACTCACACACCACAGGTCACAGAACAGTTCATTAATGTTCAATTACCAGTGAATGTTCAATAGTGAGCCCATTACAGGAGAAAAGTTTCAACCTCGCTGCCAAGACAACAGCGGAGCCAGTGTGACATTTTAATGATACTATTAAAGATGAGCAAGAAAAGAGAGCAAACAAATAAATTAAAGGACATTATTATGAGCTGTATGAAGAAAATAGAGAGGGGGAAACATTTCCATTAGTGTAACAAACGATGAAGCTGCTTTCTAAGTGTATTGATCAGCTTTATCTCATTATCCTCGTGCTATTCATCTCCCTGAAATCTATACTATCATTATGATCTCTGATAATGCCGCTTCACCAGAACTATATTTTAAAACCACAATACAAATGTTGGAGGTGCATGTTTTTCTGTCTTAAAGGGGACATATCACGCTTTTTTCATCAATATATATTGGTCTAAGAGGTCCCCAAAACATGTCTTTAAAGTTTATGCTCAAAAAAACACTTTGAAATCAGATTTTGGCATGCCTGAAAAGTCCTCTTCTTCATTCCTCATCAGAACACTCTGTTTTCTCTCTGACCACGCCCCCTCCGGAAGTGGATGTGCCTCGGCTCTCCAGCACGTTGATCTAATGTTTACATGTTGGCTGAATATACACGGCTGCTCAGAGATCGCGTTACTTCAACCCTCTGAATCTGATCCTGACGGAGAGGCGCCTGTAGCAGGACCTTTCTGAACGATTGGTCATAGATTTAGTGTTTCTTGTTGTTTTATTTATCAGTATGTAGACGTGTGTCTTGGTACACAGCTACGAACGTATAGCTATGTGGCTATGCTAACTAGCGCTAACACTTATCCATGATAAATAAAAATCATCCACTAGATCTTCAAATCTGCAGACGTGGGGAGTAAAACCGACCTCTGCCAGAAAGGCAGCAGGACCTTTTATGAAGGATTGGTCACAGATTTAGTGTTTCTTGTTGTTTTATTTGTCAGTATGTCGACGTGTGTCTTGGTACACAGCTACAGCTACAGCTACAGCTACAGCTACAGCTACACATATAGCTACACATATAGCTACACATATAGCTACACATATAGCTATGTGGCTATGCTAATTAGCGCTAGCACTTATCCATGACAAATAAAAATCATCCACTAGATCTTCAAATTTGCAGACGTGGGGAGTAAAACCGACCTTTGTGTTTATTAAGACAGCCTACAACTAGCATGCCTCCCTCCTAAGCTCCTTGTTACCACACATTTGTGCAGGTAATGAAAAACGGAGGAGGGATTCAGTATTATTTTATACAGTCTATGGGCTGAACAAGCTCCGAGCTCTGACTCCGTGACAGACCGGATATTGTTGTTACGTAACAAAAACACGGAAGTCTGAAACGGCTCGTTTCACACACATTTACAGAAAGGTGGAGAAATCAGAACAGGGGCAGAATGGATTTTTTTCATTCTCGGGGGGTTTGTAGACATGCCAGGGAAACATATTTCAGGTAAAAAACCATTAAAAAGTCAATTTTGCATGATATGTCACCTTTAATGCATACAGGTGGTTCAGCTCTGCATTCCCTGAGAGGGATTCACTTGAGAGACAGTCTGCAGCAGTTTAAGTCTCTGCTGCAGCTAATTAGGTCACACCTGATACACCTTTTCGCTGGCAATTATCCCAGCAGAACACCCTTCTGGTAAACAGAAAGTTGACACTTTTAAATCTTGAAGGTTTAGGTTGTTTGTTTCTTTTCTCCACTTTCGGTAGATTTCTTTCCTCATCCCTCCAATTCCCCAGATTCCACAATTTACCTCCCGAGCGGGGATCCACAGCACTTAAGGTTTCATCAGATGAAATTTGACTAGGTGGCAGGAATATGAAAGAAAGGACTGAAATGACAAAAACAGAGCAGAACTCAACAATCACCTCACTCTGCAGCCGATGAAATCCATGCAAATGTTTGAGACTCTTTTGGCCTCTTGCTGTGTTTTTACAGGAGTGGATCAGTCGATCATAAAATCAATTTTTCCTTGGCAACAAGAGAGAATTCAAACAAAAAGGTCTCCTCTGCTTTCCTGTGATTTTTTTTTTGTTCTGTTTCAGCAGTGTAATGTTTTCATCTTTTTATGTTTTGCCAGTCAACATATTGACTCAAACAATCTCTGGCTGGCAGTGAAATGTTTGTTCTTTCAAAGGAAATCACACATATTCTTCAAAAGGGGGATTTGAAACATATTGTAGGAACTGGCAACAAAAGTTAAAAGTACAAGTATAACTACAGAAGTGTTAAAAGCACTCAAGCAAACAAGTGACAGTTCTGGGGTTATAATCCTACTTTAAGAAAGTACAAAAACAAAAACAACTGAATGTAACAAAGTGTACCAAATTAAAGAATTAAGGCTGAACTTATTCAGCAGGAAATATGACTGATTATTCAGTGACATTATTAGATTGCTTAGAATGGTGGATCACACTGGAAAAATCCCCCTCCAAAAACAAGAAAAAAAAAATGATTTCAAGGTACTTTTACCTTGAAATAAGCAAAACAATCTGCCAATAGAAAAAGTAAAGATTTTCTTGGTAAGATGTCTTAAAATAGGAAGTTATATTTAGAAAACTGTGATCTTAAAATTAGCAGGGAAAACATATTTTAAGCAATATTTTACCAGTATTTTAAAGCTTAGTGTCTCAGAGTAAGCCAGAAATGCTAACAATTAGTATTTTTTCACTCAAAAAAAGATTTCTGCTCTAAACTTCTTCATTTGAGATATATAGACCTTAATTTGAGTTGTATTATAGCGGCACTTCTCTAGGTTTAAGATTATTTTGTATTTGAAATAAGATTACAAAGTTTAATTTGAGCATTTTGAGATATGATGTCTTCTCATAGTTAGCTGGATATACTAATACTCAATCATGTTGTTTTTTAGGATAAGCCAGCTATGCTCAAAAGTAGGTGTTTCATTGTGTGCATGTAGTTTGAGGATGTATATTTTTTATCTGATTTAAAAGAAACTGTGCCTGAAAACTGTAACCCACCCTTAAAAAACAACCTTTCTTTCTTTCTTTCTTTCTTTCTTTCTTTCTTTCTTTCTTTCTTTCCTTATTTTATCAATGGAGCTGTTTTCTGATAGATTCTCCAATAAAATGCATTTACTTAAATCAAGTAAAGTGTTTGTCTTAAATCAAGATTATCCGTCTTCTTCAAATAAGATCTCAGCTTGAAAAACGTATGAAATGTTAAATAAACCTTGTTTCTTCTAAATTACAACTCAAAACAAGATAATTTCAAGATTGTTTGACTTAACAAGATATTTAAGATGTCTTAAAACAAGTGCCTCTGTCTAGCTCAAATGTTACTTGTTAAGTAAATTTATCTTAAATCAAGTGGGATGAGACATTTTGACTAAAAATGAGACAATTTCACTTGATAAGATTTTGAGTTTTTGCAGTGCAATATTGAAGACGTATTTATAGCGAGTCTATGTCACTAAATCACTAAATACTTCTCAGGAGTTTTCCCAACTGAACACTGCTCTTTTGTAAGGGGCTACACACTGAAAACATTGGGAAACAAAGGGTTGAACTGCAAAATGTTTTACATTTTGTGAAATTAAGACACTCTTTTGTGTTTAAAAATCTTATTTCCAATGACATAATAACAAGCAGCTGTAGCTGTGTGGAAATGTAGTGGAGTGAAATAAAATGTTTCCCTCTGAACTGGAGTAAAATTATGGATGGATTCGTGAATGAGTCTAGCAGTCAGTGGCTCCAGGGGTTCCTAAGATTGGAGCCTTTTCTTATGAGGGTGGTTCAGTTTTTTGGAAGTGGGGTTTTATGAGGTACTTGACAATAATAAGTGTGTTACCAACAGGGGGTCTCGGTCAGCTCGGCCCCTTTCTGAGAGACAGGCCAGGGAACCAGAACAGAAGCTAGACTACAAACAGCTTGACGGTGTCAACTAATTTTAAACTCCGACCCAAGACATTAATGTTGGTGCAAGAAAAAAAGAAAGATGGACCCAATCATTAAAGTTGTTGTGAGTGTACGCTCTGTTCAGGATTTTTGCAGCACTTTACTTGCCATCAGAAAGCCCATTTGTTTTCCCAGACACAACATTTGTTCCTCTGCCTGTTGCTCACTGATCAGCTAATCAGGTCTATTGTGTATCAGTCAACTTGACTTTTGCCCAAACACACTAATTTATTGTAAACTAGAATATTTTTGTTTCTTATTTTGACAAAACCTAGGAGAACAAATTAGCTTAATTACATGGTAGAGTTTACTCCGCCTGCAGTGGTTGACAGCCTAGCTACCGTTCCAGTTCTCTGACCAGTATCTCAACACAGAGGACGAGCTAACCGGCATCCCTTGTGGATAATACACTTATTATTGTCAAGTATTTTTATACAATACTACTTCAAATAAAAAAAAAAGAAATATCCCTCCAAAGAGACTATTAAAATGTGTTCTCGTCGTTGAGCTTTCACATGCCTAAGTTCAAAGATGTGGACACCGGAAATACTTAATTTAAAGTACTTCAGACTTGAACTTCTTTATTTTACAAATGTGGTGACTTTCCATTAGCGATTATATGCATACAAGGATTCATAATGAGCTTATGTAAGACAGCATTGTCCCTTAGTGTTATGACTAATACATGAATTCCTTATTCAAATCAGATTATAAAAAGTCTCCATTCACTCACTGACCTGTTTAAAGAGACAATAAATCATTCATCTCATTTTGTTATTTAACCTTATCAATTGTATGGATGGGCACAAAGGCGTCACCTCCAACCTGAATGGATCCTTTCAGTCTTTTCTTCTGTTTCATTAAATGGCCTTGACTAATAAAGAGTCAAAGCAAAACCTTTGGCTGAAACTGACACGTAATAACTTATCATTATGACTAATAATGCATGGCAGTATCCACATAACTAACCATTGGGGAAGGGAGGGGAGGGGCTACAAGGGCCATGGCCCATGCTGGAATCTGACTGGCCCCCTCGGCGAAATAATGTCATGTCATTGGGTAATTTGTTTTCCCTCAGAGGACCGCTAGCTGGTCATTACATCGCAGCTTTATGGGGCGGGTTAGGGGGAAACAGTATTGTGGCAGCGGCTAATTCAAACCTGCGGTAAATTGAACACAAAGGAGTTACTGATGTTTTATCATAACTCCTAGTTTTACCCATTATCTTTAGTTCTTCATTTAACAATAAAAATTAAAACAATAACATTCAGAAATGCGTCACTTTTAGACAGCCTTGTTCCCTTTCTTATAGCAAAGATACCATGACTTTAAAATGACCTGTATTCTATTTCTGTACATAAAACCCCACCTTTGGTAACATCCTCTTCATAGTTGAGGCTCAACACCTCAAGAAAATATAATGGCCTTCTGTCTTACTTTTATGCATTGGTGAGAAATAATATATATTATTTAAGCAGTGGATTCATTGTTGTTCTGCTCCTATAGTTCGTTTTCCTTAGGATTTAACGTGTGTTAATGTTTGTCATGTGTTTGGCCTTATAGTGTAAACATATGATATAAAAACAAGGCAAGTTTATTTGTAGAGCTCAATTCAAAGTGCTTTACAGCAACATAAAATCACAAGAAGGCAAAATAAAATCATTCCATATAACATACAAATATTAATTAATTTATCAAATTAAAAACGTGGAGTGCAGAATAAATACTTTCAGTTGTCATAGTCAAAGCTAAATAGAACTGTTTTCACCCAGGATTTGAACAGTCAGAGTTGAGGCCTGTCTCACATCTTCTGGAAGACTGTTCCAGATTCTGAGCATAAAACTGAAACGCAGCCTCACCGTGTTTAGTCCTGACTCTAGGCACCAGCAGGAGACCCCTCCCTGAGGTTCTCAGAGTCAGAGTTAAGGCTAATTTATACTTCTGCATCGCCCCTACGCAGCAGGGGCTGACGCGGACATGAGCACCACAGACTTGTGCACCGATGTGTCCCTGACACACAGTAACACAATCAGTCACGATCATATGGTCGCAAAGCAGCGGCCCTCGTGCATGTGACCGGGGACGTCGTTTTGGAGGAGCTCCGAGGAGAGGGGGGAGGGGTTGGACGGAGTCTTGAGGAAATGCTACATTCAAATTCATGCTAGTTTTCCGGGACTACGAACCCTAGCTTTAACAAATAATACATTCAATTTTAACTGAGTTTGTTCTGCTAAAGGCCGCTAATTACTACACACTGCACCTTTAAAAAGTGAATCTCTGGTTTACATGGGAAAGGACAAGACAAGCCTGCGCCAAAACTGATAGACAAATCAAGAGTGATGAAGAACTACAAGCCAATATTAGGAGAAACCTGGTTTAGACTTACACACATATATTTCATAAGGCAGGACCGTTAGCTGCTAGCATGAAAACCAAGGGAGCTGCTAACCAAGGGAGCCAGTATCGTTCAAATGACAAACATGTCTCACTGGAAGGCAACTGTTGAAAGGTGAGTTCATTTTGACATATGTGTACTGACTAAAGGACAGTAGTGAAGATATAAGAAGAGTCGAGTTGTCTTTGCCAGTGAGATAGGACATGTCGAAGACTAAATAATAATGACAATAATACATTTTATTTGGAGGTGCCTTTCAAGTCACCCAAGGTCGCATTACAGAGGATAAAAGCAGTCATCATTAAAACATCATTAAAACAGAAGATCAGCGTAGAAACAAGTGAAGTGCACAGTGTCCAGTTAGAGGGAACAGGTGAGTTTTGAGTTGGGATTTGAATGACGTAATGGAGTCTGACTGTCTTATGTGTGGGGAGGGAGTTTCAGAGTCTAGCTATGTTGTATGGGTTTATATAAATCACTTATAGTGTAAGGAGGCAGCTATAGCTTCAGATCACCCTTCTGTTCTAATGCTTTCTGCTTTTTAGTTACTAGGCCTCTCCAGTTTCCCTGTGTGTTGACAGCTCAGATTTGTTTGTTATTTGGCAACTGTATAAATCGATGTAGCGTGAGAAACAAGAACATCTACCAGTGTATTCAGTTTCTTTAGTCTCTTTTTGACAGCTGCAAAAGGGTTGAGGGGATTCTGTTGTAGACTTCAAGTAGTTTGACAAACTTTTGACTCTTATCCAAGCATCCTTATCAGACAACAGAAAAATCAGCCACTATAGTTGGAGCCTTAACCAAGAGTCTTAATACTTACAGTAAAAACTGAGAATGACACGAAAACTTCTGTTGAAGTAACTTTTTCTAAAAAAAAAATTTAAAAAAAAAGGGGAAACTTAATGTCTATGGCCTTTTTATTAGAGATTTATATCTTTGTTAAGAACTACTGCTCTTGGAGCTAATGGAGCAGACAGATGGGAAAGTCAGACAGTTTTAAGAGACAGAAAACATGTTGCTCTGGGTCCTTTCATGGGATTTGTTTACAACAGAAAACTATGAAATAATATCAGCCTTATCTTCCAAGACAGACATACAGACGATCTGCCATCTGCTCCTGTATCAACACCAACTCCTTGTGTGACCAAACGTTGTTACTCTTTATCTCTTAGGTTGTGCAGCTCTCACCAGGCAAAAAAGCTGAGGTTCGATGGAGCTGAATTAATCCCTAAACGTTAATGCGAACGCAGTTTCCTTCAGACTGTTTCTATTAGCTGCTTTGGTTGCAACAAGAGAAGGGTGACAGATCAGGCTCATGATCACTACGATTAATGCAGTCATTATGTTGAGATAATAATGGCTTTTATCCATAATAGAAGAAATTATTCACACAGGTTTATTTGTTGGAAGCTTATTCATTAAGATGTTTAAACAATGTGTGTAAAAACAATCACAGTTCAGAAGAAAAGCTTGAGGAATATTTCATGAGGCTGGGAGCCATAAATCAAGCAAAATACAATGAAAGTGTCAAAATGTTGAATTACTGCAGAGAACACTGCATGTTTGATCACGCCTTTGAATCTTCCATGAAAGCACATTTCCTTCTTCAAATCCTCCCTGCAGAGTGTGGTCTCACAGTGAAAAATAAGAGAGAGAGCGACAAGAGAAAGTTGGCTGGCAAGTAGCGGCTCCCCTGGCGTCTTTTGCAGTACACAGCCAAGACAGCCATATTGTGTCTCTAAACAAATCGAACACTTGGCACTGTGACAAGCCAGCCTCCGTGGCGTTCAAATTCACTGAGTCAGCACGGCGGTGCTCCTTCGTTCCCAGGTCACCGCATGCAGCAGCCAGCAGGGAGCCGCACTTGTGTTTACTCAACTGCTGGACGGCAACTGTGTCATTAGTCTTTTGGCTGCAAGTATATAAAAAAAAATGAAACAAGATGCATTGATTACTTTGTGCTAAGTTTTAAAACTAAATGCAGTCCATCTCCTCAAAGATCTTTCCGGTTCATTAAGTTATATTGTGACTCAAGATCCCTGCTGGGCCGCAGCAGAGACTTATTTATATAATTTAAAGAACAGACATTTAAATAGGGGCCTAAGGCTTTCAGTGAACAGATCCATCTCTCTCTGTAGCCTCACAACACACACACAAAAACACACACACAGCTTATTTTAGGCCTAAATTTCAAATCTCACTCTCACCAAACTCATCCCTCAATAGTTCTCTTAATGATCCATTTCATTCTTGACGTTTTTTTCCTCAGAGAAGAACATAATTTCCAACACCCTGAGACAGATGATGTCGTTCAATTTTGCCTGACCAGAGTTACATAATTAAAGCAGAACTTACAAAGGTAATAGGGATGTAAATTTCATGTATAAACGTAAACGTGTTCCATGTCAAAAACAATGACAAATGCATTTTTTCCACTGAATAAAAATTCCCTTCACGACACAATGTATATAACTGACAGTATTGATTATCTACGGATCGTATTGAGGTGTTCAAAACGTTAAACACGCTGAATATCAACGTGTGGAGCAGGCTCATAATCTCTGCGGACATACAGTCATAAAAGTGAAGGCTCAGACTTCAACAAGGGAACTGAACAGAAACATATTTCAGACTCACAGAGTCCAGTTTTCTGTCTACTTGTTATTGAGAAAAAAATCATGTGAATGCGGTCAGGTATCAGCAGGGAGCGAAACAGGGTCATAATCAATCTGGCGGCGAAGAAAAAAAATGCTCATGGAGACCTGTCACTCAGCCGCAGCCGCCAGCTCAGCGTCTCCGCTGTGTGCAACACCTGTAGTCAGCTGATTCACATCTAACATGCTTTAAACTTAAAACACCTCTCTGATAGCTGAATGAAATATAAGACCACATGATGTTTGTTCCACGTGATAGAAAATCCAAACAAAAAAATTGTGTTTGAGTAATTTCTTAACAATGAATTTATCGATACTCGATTAATTATTGACATCCCTAAAAGGTATCAAATTCAAAAAACACAAAAATGCAGTTCCTTGAGTGGCCACTTGGGGCAAGTAAATCTCATTAAACAGGGATAGGCAGTTCAAGCTTAAATTACAATTTAAGTCACTTGGAACTTTCCAAAATTATTGAAAAAGACGCCCCCCGACCATCATGCACACACAGTTGTAAGAAGAGAGAGAGAGAGATAGAGAGAGATCGAGACCACAACTGTGAATAGTTGTTGTAGATATGCAGGCTAGTTGTATGTATGGATATAATCTACATCTGCTAGTTTTACCAGGCAAAGTTTGCATCTGACCTGATTTTCATGTATTTTTTCAAAGAGCTCCAACAAGAAGTCAAATTTTCTCCAGTCCATTTAACAGTACTGCACCCGTCTTACCAGCAACTGGCACTTGTGCTTTCTTCTTCTTTGTTATTTATTGGTAGTTTTCAAATAGCCTTCAGATGTGCTACAGCCACCATCTGAAGATTGTACCACATCAAAACCAGGTGGTAGTGAAAACAAGGGAAAATATTATATCAAGTGAGATAATAATCAGATGAAAAACAAGATTTTTTATTACCAAGCAAATATTTGGATATTCAGAAACCATGACTGAGAATAAATCAAAGTTGTACATTTTAAAAAATGAAATCATAATCTTATGAGACAAAAGAAGTCACCTTTAAGGTATGATGTCATTTTGAAGTGGAAGATCAGAAGAGCAGCCAGCTGCTTGCGATAAAATAAGGAACGTAGAGCACCTTGTGAAGTTATACTCAAGATTAGGTTCAGGGTTGCTGGTGGCCAAGCAGTCTAAGCACCCCATGTACAGAGGCTGCAGTCCTCGTAGCAGGGGTCGCCGGTTCGATTCCCGGCCAGTCAGCCATTTCCTGCATGTCTTCCCCCACTCTCTACTCCCCACATTTCCTGTCTCTCTCCAGCTGTACTATCTAATAAAGGCAAAAAGGCCAAAAACATAACTTAAAAAAAAAAAAAAAAGATTAGGTTCCATAGAAAACTGAACACCCAGTCTTTAAGAAACATCAGCACCACATTGTCATAAGTATCAGGACTTTGGATTGATTGTGCAAGAAACTGATTCCATTCAGAAACAGAGCCAGCTAATAAGCAGTTGAAAATAGCTCCACAAGATAAACCATGTTTCTCACTTTAGTGCAGGTGGCTAGCTGCTCTTCAAATATCAACGTATATGTTGTTTTAGCCTACATATAGATTAACCACTGCCTGCGATTATGACTCCTTTCTCATACCATTACAACTTTATAACCGAAATCTACATTTTTTATCCTTCAAATGGCACTAAACCCCCATCATAGATGTAACTGTAGAACCAAAAATACCTTTTATACTACTTTCCTTTTCTGTACTTCAGTCGACTTAAGCTGACCTCTCCTAAGCCGGCCTCACAAGTCCAGGATTGTCATCTGCCTTACATTTTTTCACTGGAGCTGGTTGATGGTGCTACGGTCCTAAAGAAGGCAGCCATCGCAAAAAGGTCACGCGATTGAAACCCAAGAGTCTAAATGGATATCATTTGGTAATGAAAACAGATGCTCTTCTTCTAACAGTCACTAAATGTACACGTATATCCTGTTGTAAATTGATATAAATTGCACATAGCTGATACTTTACAAAGAAGGTCAAAGTTTTGAAAACATGCATTATATACTATAGTAAAGTGTCACATAAAGCTAGAATTGCTGAAAAGTCCGGTTTGCCTGTGAAACAGAAATGGCTACTCTCCCTCTCTCTCTAGGGCCATGAATGTCTATTTTATTACGACAGCGCTATAAAAGAAACAACTTTGTGTCACATCCGCACAAACCCGATAGCACACACTACATACACACCTACACACATGCACACACACAAAGAATTGACAGCCTCAGACGCACAAATCCATTACTGACTTCCCAACAATAGCCTTTTACAGGCAAATAAAAGGATTTAGTGTAAGAGCTGTAAAACTGTCACACCTCCAGTTATATGTGTCAGACACTCAAACTCAGAGGGAAAAAAAAGCAAGGGAACATGTTCAACGGGAGATAAAAGAATCGATAGAGGGAAGAGAGAAAGTGAGAAGGGGGGGAGATTAGTAATGAATCTGTTGTGTACTCATGATGCTCTGCTGCGATGCAAGCAGGCTAATTGCTAAGAGACCAACACGAGGCACTGTGAGAGGAGCGTCAGCAGCTCCGATTGATTGTAAAAAGTCCTTGTGGTGTGTGTGCCTGTGTTTGTGTGAGTGTGTGCTTTGTGGCGAGGGAGTACATGTGTAGTACTCTGGGGTGATCCACTTGATCTGATAACTAGCATATATCCACAGTGGAAGTATTAGATGGTCTTTTGTGGGGTAAAAATAGCAACAAGAGCACACAAAGAGCAGGTAAAAGACATACCTGAACAGAGGAACTGTTAGTGGAAAGAGTTGTGGGTAAATGTGTCAATGCTCTAGTTGGCATTGAGTCTGACTGCAACAGGTAGTTGTTTGCAGCAAAGAAAGCCCCTAAAGACCCAAAAGGCTGATACAGCAGCACATGAGTGAGAAGCCAATGATAACCAATGAGAGAATTTAGCAGTCTAATAGAACGATATATTTTCAGGAGTTGGTGGTGGGTTAGAAATAAAGTAGATGGAAGGCATCTTGGGCTTACTTTCCCCAGAACTACTTTACCCTGAACTAAAAAGTCCCTGTTCCCCCATTGTTGTCTGCGTTTCAACCGCGGGCTGAATTCCCGGGTAGATTGTGCAAATCAGGCCAGGGACATATGGAGAGAAAAAAAAGTAAATGCACTACACCACCAGACCAGTAGAGGGCAGTAAAACAAAGATGAATGCCATTCATCACAGATGACACCATAGAAGCAGACCGACAGGCAGGTATCATTATGAGCAACACAACAGTTAGCCTGTTAGCATGGAAGAGACTCAGCTCGTGCTGTTTTAGATGGTGCTATAGTTCATCACAGATGGATTCACTGAATCAACACGTGAGAGGAGATACAGTCCTGCTCACCATTATTGGCACCCCTTCATTTTTTGCAAAACCTCTACAATATCTTCAGAAATAAATGAAAATTTTCCAAATTTATATCATCAAGATCTTCTAATTGGAGGTCCAAAGTACTTTAAGAAAATAGTTTTTTCAACTTAAATATTGTAATTTTAAAGAAGAAACAGAAAAAACAGCATGTGCAGCAATAATGGCACCCCTCTTTAATATTTGGTTCCACACCCTTTGGCAGTGATGACAGCCTCCAAACGTTTTGTAGCCATCTATAAGCTTCTTGTACTTCTCAGCAGGTATTTTCTCCCACTCTTTCTTCGCAAATTGTTCAAGCTCTTGAACATTTGCAGGTTTCTTTTCCCCAATGGCAGATTTCAGCTCAAACCAAAGATTTTCAATCAGATTGAGATCAGGACTCATTGCTGGCCATTTTAAAACAGTCCATTTTTTCCTTTTCAACCATTCCTGCGTGCTTTTGGATGTGTGCTTTGGGTCTTTGTCTTGCTGGAGGACCTATGATCTTCGACTCAAACCAAGTTTTCTTACACTGTGTAGGACATTTTGCTCTAAAATCTCGTAATAATTCTCTGATTTCATGATTCCTGTGATACGGTCAAGGCCTCCAGTACCAGATGCAGCAAAGCAGCCCCACAGCATTATGGATCCTCCACCATGCTCAACTGTTGGTAGGGTGTTCTTTTCCTTGTAGGCTTCATTGCGCCTTCTGTAAACACACTGTTGGTGTTCATTGCCAAAAAGCTCTTTTTTTGTTTCATCTGTCCACAGAACATTTTCCCAAAAGGATTGGGGTTTGTCCAGGTACTCTTTGGCAAAGATTAGTTGCTCCTTTTTATGTGTTTTCCTCAGCAATGGTGTCTTCCTTGGCCTTCGCCCATGCAGCACTGTTTGGTTTAGTGTGCGGCGTATGGTAGTTGTTGAAACCATGACCCCACACTGTTCCAGGTTGGCCTTCAGGTCTTCGGATGTTTGACGTGGTTATTTTCCACCATTCACACCAACCTTCAAAGACTTCTCTCATCAATTTTTCTCTTCCCCCCACGTCCAGGGAGGTTCTCAACAGTTCCATGCTTGGCAAACTTCTTAATAACATTCCGCACTGTTGAAACAGGGATACCAAGGTCTTTGGAGATTACCTTATACCCTTTGGAGGTCTTGTGTTTGTTGATTATCGCACTTCTGATGTCCTCGAACAGCTCCTTTGTCTTTACCATTGTGACAAAGGAGCAGGGGACAACAGATGGCCTTTTAAAAACACGGAAGTCATCATTCATTGACTAATTCATGTCACATGGGCACAGACAATTTATCCCAGGTGATTCTCATTTGTTATTTACCACAGGTGAGTCACATTGTGTTTCCATACTGAATTACAGCAAAGGGTGCCAATACCAGTGACACCGCAAGCTTTAAGTTTTTATTTTTTTCCTCCCATTGTTTATTGTTTTAAATTGTTGTTTATCATTTTCTCTTTTGTATCAAACACAAGTTCTCTATAGAAAAAAAATGTTTCACTTGATTCATTATTTTCAGAAGATATCCCACTTTATGTACTTAAACTTCATGGACACCAATAATGGTGAGCAGGACAGTAAGCGCGAGTAGCAAAGATGTTTCAACACGACTTTAAAATCCTTTTTAACTCAAAAAGCCATGGCAGAGATCGACCGGTGTTTTGGTTTAAACAGCGACCCTGTTAGCTGGAGACTTTCAGCCAGATGCATCCCTCATAAATGTATTTAGACGATCATTAAATATCTAATGAGGATATTTTGAAATCTTAAAAAAATCTAAACTAGTAAACTAGGAACTCCCTCTGTGTTTCAACAGCTGTGTAAACTCCACAAACACTGACACTTTTAAAACCATAACACCGGGAGAGACGCATTCACTGTGTGTTTAGAGAAGACTACTGTTACAAGCTGCTAAATCAAGTGAATCACAGCTTCTTCTTTTGAAAAGTACACGCACATACAAAAAAGATAGAACAAATAAAAGAAAGAGAAATCAAGTGAATCACAGATGTGTGTGATGTTATTGTGGACGGCAGGCAGAATAAAAACACTGCAGGTAATCTACCAATCAGACACATTCAATATTGCAGGCACTGCCCCCGGAAAGCTCTGGGACCTTTGAAAAGTACTACCCCCCTAGTAGGGGCTTTTTAGGGGGGAGATTATCTACCCCTGAGCTAAATTTAGACCCAGTGAATTACACAGTCAGTTTTCAAAACAGAAGGATTCTACATAAAGTGGGTCCAAAAAATAATTAAAGGTTGAATTAGATACTCTGTCATTGAAACTATGACAATCGATATATTGTGTATTCAAAAAATCCAGTACACTGAGTTTCAATCAGATGCAACATGGCCCTCTGTGGGTCTGAGTACAGTAAGACTCTGTGTGTCTGGGTGGACTTGATGTATAAATATCCTGAGGAGCAGGCGCACAGAGAGTGGACAGAGTGAGTAGTTCAAACATGATAAAGCAGGATTAGTTTTACATTTCTGTAATATTTTCGTAACTTCCAGATGGTCTGGTCTAGCTTTCCGGACAAAACTTCAAAATTATAATATATTTTTTTAACGATATGATCCTCTTATCAAAGCATCCATAGGGGGTAACAGTTAAACTATAAAACCCACTGTAGGGATGATATATTTCAGTCTGCTCCAGAGCTGACTCACTGCTTATACAGATTTATGTAACGTCTTTGCTTGTTGGGAGAAAATAAACCTTTGCTGCATCGGATTCCGGCCTCTTTAAGAGATTTTTTAAGTGCTTTTCTGACCCTGGTAGTCTTCTCTTGGAAGTGTTTTGACTACGTTTAGATGATGAATGTGTGTTTAGCAATTTACTGTAGCATTAGATGAACTTATTTGAACTTTAAAGACTTTATTCAGTACAGCATGTTGTTCAAAATATATTTTAGTTGCATACAAAGTAAAATAAATTCAAAACTTTGAGATACAAAAGTTACATCTGACTGCTGTTTAACAAAACTGAGAGCTGCTTATCTTGTATGGGGTCGCAGGGGCTTGAACCAATCTGTCTTAGAGTGTTTCCTGGAGAGTTGCCTGTCAGTCAGAAGCCTGGTATATACAGACATAAAAAAATACACACTCACTTCCAACTGCAGGAAATGTAACCTAATGAGAATGTCTTTGGACAGGGGAAAGCCAGATACCAGTAGAGACAGGCTTGAACCAGCCGCACAGGGACCCTAAGGGGGCAGTGCTAATTGCTGCACCACCATGCCAGAGGCAAAATCATAATGTTTAAATACCGTAATACATGCAAGTAAAAGTCCTGCATAGAAAACGAGAGAAAGTACATAAGTCAGGAAAGTGATGTCACAAGTGGAGCTGTATGTTGCTCTGGTCAATAATAAATAAATAAGCTTCACCGTTTTCTTGTGTGATATGTCTTAGGAGTGAATTCCATTCATGCATCTCTCTGTGCGTAACTATTTTTACTCTTGGTAATGTTACATTTCCTCGTGTAATGTGTCATGGGGTAACCATGTGTATCTGGATTGAAAGCTAACTGAAAGCTAACTCAAAAGGAATGATACCTTTGTATCTCTGAAGGACACAAGTACTTGGTAAAGTGATCTATCTTTCATTTATCATTTATTGTAACAGCATCAAATCTGTATCTAGAGGAGTGTGAGGCGTGTAGCTAACAGTATAATTATCAATTTTCAGACGGGTCAATGTGTGACCCGTCTGAAATTTGTATTATTTGTATTATTATAACAATGCACATGTTTTTATAACAGAGCCCACATTTTACTATTGCTCACCTGAAAACCACAATATTATATAATATATATCATACTGTATTATTATATTCCATCTACTGCCTGTTTTCTTTTTCTTTTTTAATATTTCATTTTCTAGTTTTTCAATTGTACAAAGTCAAATATGTTGAAAACAGATTAAACGAACAAATGGCATAGATAAGTATTAGCGGACAGAAAGACAAACAAACAAACAAACAACAAAATAAACAAAAACAGTGCTGCCAGTTCATAGAGATACATAGTGTTTCAAAATTATTATCACCAAAGTCACAACCATAGGCGTTTCTAGCCAATTTTTGGGGGTGCTGAAGCACCTCTAAATTGAATCCCAGCACCCCTAAAATTTGAGAGATTTTTAATTTTCTTTTACTGTTGTTCCTATGTCCTTTTTAACAAGCTACAAAAGTTTCAAAACAGTACTTGTTTGAAACGTAATATGTTAACAACAAAAATACAGCAGCTTCACCGTGTTTTACATGTTGTGCATTTCATTTCAAATGAAAGTCCAAAAAAATAACTCCAATGTCAATTTTTAGTATTTTTGGTACTCACTATAGGGGGCTGGTTTACTCCAGAAACATACATACTGTTTATGTATATGTTGTGTTGTACTTTTCTTTCACAAATGTGGGAATGAAATTGCATTAAAATGTACAAAACAGTGAAATTTATCTTGCACGGCTCACTTCCCCTTAAACATCCGATCCTAGAATCGCCCACAACTCAGGAATGAGGTAAGGTGACATTAATACTTGGTGTAAAGAGGTTTAAATATAGGTTCCCAAAAATCCCTCCTATGACGACAGGTTAATGTTACATTCTGCCAAAAATGGTCCCCAAACTCTCTCAAATTTACTCCGTGTGTTGGGTTTATGCAGACACAATTTTTCCATTTGTAAAACATACAGCATGTCTTTGAGCCAATCCAAGAAGCAGGGTGGTGAGGTAGACTTCCATGGGAGGAGAATACACTTTTAGCTACCACCATCCCTAAATGCAGAGCAATCTGCATACCATACGGTTACTTGAAAGTCTCTGCAGATGGCCAGGTTGTGGTCGGGTTGAATGTCTCTGGTATAGGCTTTTGAGAAAAACTCAAAAATGGAGGTACAGAAGTGATGCAGTACAGGGCAAAACCAGAAAAGATGTGCCAGAGAACCTTTGGCAGAACAGCATCTATCACATTTAGAAGACACTTGAAAAAGTACAGTCTGTGCATCACCTTGTACTGGATTAATCTGTCTGCTTGTTTTCTATCCTAGAAGCTGATGAGATTTTGCCAACTTGAAAACAAGTAAAAGTGGAAGTAGCATAAAAACTTTCAATTGAAGTACTTTAGTAAATGTATTTAATTTCTTTCTTCATCTGAGATACATTAACTGGCTACCTTTGTTGAAAGCTAACCGCCATGATTAAGTGTCCTGTTCCACTGATTATAATGATGATCATATCGGTTTAATTGATTAAACGTCACTGAGAAGCGGAAAATTTGAGCCGTCAGTGTCGTTTGTTAGCCGGCGAGCAGTAGACAAAAAGGCATCATTTACGCTGGCACAATGAGCAATGAGTATTAGCTATAAAAGATACCCCTTGTCATCCTCAGCCAACTAATTCCATTTCACACAGATCAGTGGTATCGGTGGCAGCTCGTCCACATTTGAAACCATTAATGACTTTCCTGCAGAGAACCCAGCAGAATGGATGTGATTATTTTGTCCTTTTTCTGTGTGTTTAGCAGTGTGTGTGTGTGTGTCAGTGTCAGTGTCCAATTTATTTGCTCACATATCAGTTTGAAGTAAGTGTTTAATTATTGTGTTGTTTGAGCTGTGCCACGACGTGCTCTGTCAACATTTGTCCTGAGATGAGCGATGAAAGACTTAGCGTATAAAAATCTCATATTGATATTGGCCTCGGCTTTGGTTTCTGTTCAGAGGGATCTTAATTGTTATTCATCATCGCTTACTTCTGTCTCGTGCTCAGATCAGTGGTGGCAGTCGTAAAGAGGATGTGGAGGTGTGTGTGTGTGTGTGTGTGTGTTGTGGGGGTGGGGGTAATGGTGGCAAACAAGCTACAGCTGAGCAAACATAGAAACCTAATTGTGAGAGCTACACAGTGAGACACTGCCTCCAAGTGGAGACTGCAAACCCTGCAACCCTTAAAGCATTCTTGGTGAGCTGTACTTCTGTGAATTATGAGATGATTTCAGAGAAAAAGTGAAGCAGTGTTTCACTGCCAGAGGGGGAAAAAAGCAAAAGAATTTGCCTGAGACCTTGGTTGGTATTAATAAATGTTTAAAGATTAAAGACAAGAATGGCTACAGAGACGATTTAGGAATAAAAAGGGTCTTTGCTGAGTCACATTTATCCTCTCTTTCCTTGGCTGCAGAGCAAGACCATGACAGTCGAGGATTAAACACATCCACTCATAAGCCCACTTATCTAACCTCAAGGTCACCTCAGCAGTAGAACACATTTTTATATTCAGTTTTATTAGATTTGTATGAAATCCTTCATATCTGACAAACACATGCCACGTTTGCACTTCTTGTTGTGTTCTGTCTGGTCTCTCTCTTGAGAATGAGACCTCAAATCCAGTGACATTACCTGTTTTAACAAAGAGTAAATTCATAATAATCTCTTCCAGGAATGACTACTGGAAAAGACACCAATCTCATATTGAAGTTTGAAGTTTGAAGTTTATTTCAGCACATAGAAGCCAAATATAAATCACAACCACATACGGGATTCCATTAAATAGGATAAAATACCTGAATTGATTGGTTGTAAACTGACTGAAAAAACGCAGGCTGAAGCTAAAACTCATTACGCTCCACTCTATACATCTTTATTTACATTTTAAAAAGACAAACACAGAATTAATAATAGAAATAAAGAGTTGTTAATCTGTTGGCAGAGAATGATGTCAGAGAATCTAACAAGGAGAGAGTAATATTTCATAAACAAGAGGAGGCAGGGAAGAGGAATCCAAAGTGAATGGAAGGAAAATGAATAGCAGCTGCGCTCCTGTTGTTTTCAGCACTGATAAGCACAAAAGACAGGGGGGAAGGGTGTTATGATCTATTAGATGTTTAATTTAACTTAATCTTTCAAAGTTAAAAGGTGCCTTATTCTCAATTAATGCCTCATTCATCATCAAGACTGGTGTTGTGTTAACTCTACACTGATGCTCTGCTCGGTTTTCTTTGGCGGTGGGTTAAAGTAAAGGGTATGTTTTGCAACCTGATAAGAAATTTGAAATTTTGCTTTAATTTATCATATTTCATCATTATTGTTAGTTTGTAGGCAGTTGTCCAATTTTTTACTCTGGTCTTTGAAAAAAGTTTGGCTGGGCTGAATGCAGAAGAAGTCTGTGATCATCAGCCTTAACTAACATTAAAGGGATATGATAGTGGTCTGTTGAGTGAAGGCAATACGGTTTTGGTTTTAATTGGGCCTACACCATGTAAGACCAATATACTATGTGTGGTTACATCCTCAATTACTGAGTAAGTATAATAAGTACAAGTCCAGTCCAAGTCCCCATATTGGCCATAACTCCCAGTTTTTGTCTATCTGCTGCTCTTCGTGTCTTAGACAACACTTGTTCATGCAACATGTTCCTCCTGAATCCAAAACAAATTCAAGAAGAAGCTTCTTTTCACCACTAAATTTGCACCAATTAATCTGAGAGTAGCTGCCAGTTTGAGCTTCATCTGACTGAATCAAAAAGTGAAAGCATGGTTATTATTCCTGGACTTCCATCCAAAGGGGAACATATTTGCAGACTGATTGAGAAAGCCTTGCTAATCTGCATAAATTAAGTGTTTATTGTGGTTAATTCAGACTTTTGTGACGCATTTGTTGAGAATGCTAACACTAAAATTGCAATTTATTGTGCAGCCAAACTTTTAAAATGTTTGATTCAAGCTTCCTTGCAGCCATTGGTTGCCAAATGGAACAAAGAATGTAAAACTGAACCATTATCTGACTCACATGGGATGTCTTTTGGCAAATATGTTAAAGACATGGTATATGGGAATAAAACAATTGCACCGAGAAGTTAAAAGCACATCTACTGCATAGGGAATGCTATGTTCTCAACAAGATCTAAAATAATGTTACTTTACAGCAGAGTACATTTTTACATTTTCAGTAATCTTCAGGAGAGTATAATTATCTCTCCACAGACTACCAGCAGCAGCTCCCATTATAATGAGTCTCTATCTGATTATCCCTTTCAAGATCACCATTTTAGCAGATGTACTGTAGCACCTTACTTTGATCCATGGCCCCCAAGCACAAAAAGACCCTCTCAAAACTTTACAATTGTTTGGCTGGATTATAAAATGGCTGCAGAAGATGAAGGGATTCTTCTGTCAGGAGGAATTATAATGCATTAGGAGAGAAACATAAGCTCTCTCTGTTTCAGTCCACTTCAGCCTGGATGAATTTTACCCCATGGATGTAATAGCAAATGCTTGAATGATAATAGATGGAACACTGCATTTAATTAGCTTCAGGATTACACCCTGACTACATTGAAACTCTTCTTTTTTAGCCTGAACCTCTTATCTAAAGAACATCCAGATGAAACCAGCCTGGAAGTGAAGTGGCGGGGAAATGAACAACTAGACCATGTTGCGGATTTTGTAGTTCTGGCCTCTTTGTTATAAAAGTTTGCTGTAATCCATCAATGTTAAATAATTCTGTCTGGGTTTGGTGCCAGTTTTTTCTTTGTACCACTCAGGGGAGTTAGTTTGATAAAACAGTTCCCTGAAAATTAACATCTGAATCAATGTATTCAGAATTTAAGCTAACTTTTATTAGAAATGAAAGCTACAAATGTTGATTTGATTGATTTTGACTAGCCAATGACATCACTGCACAGAGAGTCAGTGTAATGGAAGCATAAAGTTTTGCAATGCCCTTTAAAAATAATGGTATGTCTGGGTTACATCCCTTTTCCTCCCTCTAAAGCGGTGACAGTGAAGATGATGTGACGCCAATAAAATGACATTTCGAGATCAATTACTGTATCTTAGTTGAATGATTTAACTTATTTGTCTGTTCAGCGCTGCTGGTCAGATTGATGCTGAAAACATCAATACAAGAGTGGGTCATAGCCATGTCGTAATTTCAAGATCGGAAAAATCAGAACAAAAGAAGTGGATCTGTCTCATGTTGGATCATATTCTGTGCAGAAGAACACTCGTACAGCTCACACTCTTTGAAGCTTTGTTGCTGTTGGTTGTGCTCATGCATGGAGCAATCAGATTCAAAGTTCTTCACACAGAAAATATTGCCTTTTTGCTTTTAAAAATGTTAAATATTGTTAAGTATTTTTGGATGTTCATGCCTCGATTCAGACAGGACAAGGGACAGAGCAGGAAACTGGGAGGAGAGTGTGGAATGATGTACAACCTCTACAACCTCTGTACATGGGGTATGATTGGACCGCTGAGCTAAGCCATCACTATAATGCTTCCACATCCATGCACATTAAAAAACTATCTCTTCATAATTAAGGAACAAAAAGGAATTGTTCATTTTTCGCAAAGTGCTCGATCAGACACATGCAAGAACGATGTGATACTTAAATTTCCCCATTGGTGACGAATAAAGGATATCTTATCTAAAGAATATTTTAAGGATATCTTATGATACTCTAGACACTCACAGTTATCTAAAGTATTAAAGTTGGTATCTGTAATTGTGATAATGGGTTATTGTCCCCATAACTATAAGTAGGTGTCAATAAATTGATTCAATGATAAATAATTCAACATCATCAATTTAAATGACAACATAATCAAAACCCTATTTAGCAGGCTAGTGATATCAGTGAGTTTATGTCTCTGTTGGCGGTTCGATTCCAACTCATGCTGTCACTAAACACTAAACCCTAAGATGCTCCTGATGTAATAGCAATTGGCGTGGCCCTGATCGTAATTTTCAGAGATAGCATTTTGGGATTTCTTCATTGATTGTCCGTTTACTCACCCCACATGGACTCGTTCACTCTTCCTGGGGTCTCTTTAATTTTGTCTGTTCAAACAGTTCCCTGATTTTTTTCTCTTCTTCAAATCAAGAGGCAAAGAATAGATGATTTCACCTGCCTCCCAGAATGTAAAACCACCCTAAGCATCTTCTTGTTTTAATATTTGGCAATACAGATATATTTGACTTGACTTATGAAGCTTTTTCAGCATTTGTGAACGGCTTTGCCAACAACCCAGAGGCCTTCGACACCATAAGAAGTCAGGTTTAAACTTTTATGGACCTTTAAAGCTGGGGCTGGTAGTCAGATTTACACACACTTTTTGTTATACTGGTTAAAATGATCTTTATGTCCCGATGGCAATCAATACATAATGTGTTCTTAAAAAAGAGCGAAAAAAAAGCCAATATCTACAGCTGGAGTAAACCTGGGAAAACACCAACCAATCCCTGCCATCAGGGAATTATGAAACCAATCAAATCCCGTCCTGCTGTTCTGCCCGCCTCCTGTGCTTACATTTCCCCGGCGTGCACTCCCCGTCCCCTGGCTCTGCCTCTGCTTCCCCTGCCCCTCCATTTACTGCCCCTCTCACTAGACCTCGGGCCTGTCCCCTCTGACCCGATGAGGTGCTTTGCTCAGGACTGTCGTCCGGATAAGAGTCTAAAAAGCTCTCCCCATGGGGGCTCTGACAAGCATAAAATGAATGACATCAGTAAGTCCTACAGAAAATGTTATGTATTATAGCTTTTCTCCTGATATGGTGTCACCGGTACAACTGGATAATGCTAGCATGACAGTTGTGAGTTTTAACTTTCCCTATGATAATGTTTTGGTGTTTTCTTCCCGCTGAGTGAGACATGATTTGACGTAGTGCAAAACACAAACGATGTGTTGAGGACCGGTTTTGATCAGTCACAATCACAGCTCAACCTTACCAAAGAGTACTATAAGCAAAATAATTCATGAATTACCTAAGAAAACAGTATCTGATAATTGCTAATATTTCTAATGCCTGTAATGAAATCCAGCTCACTCTGAATTCAATGAAATCATGGACATATACAGTGGCTACATATTTAACATTTCAAGTATGACTTCCAGTCCTCCATTAGAGGGCTCTCTTCTCAAAGTTTTCATGTCCTAATCCTCTTCCTTTTCCTATCACACAAAAACCCAGAGTGATGAAAAATCGAAGTGTCTGAAAGTGGACAGGCACAATATGGAGCCTCACTTCTTGTCGCACAGCGAAGAACATCTCAGACTTACAACCTGTGATGTAAGAAAGGAAGACAGAGGGAACGTCCCTTCATCTGCCCCTGAGGAGTCAGAGCAGATGGCATTTCATAACCAATCACCATTCCACAGTCTATTGCCCAATCACTTTTACATTTATATGTAAAGTAGCTTCTTTTCCAGCAGATCAACAGATGGTTGAAATGTATGCTCGGGGGACACTTGTGCACAGACTTCATGATTTCTCTTCGCCACTCCAAACTGAAAAACAGGCAGTAAAAAAGAGCAAACAGTATCAGTGTGCACACACAATGAGATTTTACCCCATGGCAAAGATGCTGTGGTGATTAAAGGGTTGATATATTGTGTGCTGCACTTGATGTATAAGTGTTTTGTTCCTTTCATTGTTTACTTCAGTGACTCTCGGGAGAGATCCAGACCACAGAGACTACTCCGAGACTCCCAGAGCAAAAACCTTTACTAATAGTGGAAAATGTTCTAAACCAGCATCATGAAGAAATTATGCAACAAGCGGTAATAATTCAATGATGTGAAGAAAAACTTGTTTAAGAGAATAGAGACCTGAATTCAAATGATCATCTAAGTAAGCGCTCAGGTAGGTACAACAAAATGCTTACAACTGCAGAATGAAAGCTGAACTTATATGGAAGGTGTGGATGTTATACCAATATTCCTATGCTGTTTAATGAATACAGCAACACCTGTAAGCTAGTTCAGGCAGGCCATCTCTGCTGCACTGATTACACACTTGACTTCACGGTCATTCTCATCATCACCTGACAAATGTATCCTCCCAACATAACTTGGTGGTCAATCAAAGCTGCATAATTTCTGGTTGCTGAATCTGCTTCACGACTGCTCATATCTTCAGCTCCACCATCATCACCACCACCACCACAGCAGCAGCAGCATCCACCTGCAGGCTCCAGCTTAGGGTTTAAGATATTCTCATGACTCCTTAAAAGGAGGGATGAGACCGGCACCCAGACGCCAAACATAAACGATGTTCTAATGCTGCACTAAACATTTGAAACCGTCACAACATGAGCTGTTTGAACTATCACTAAACTGTTTCTTAAAAATAATACAAATTCAATCAATTCAATCTTTAAAATCTACTTACCTCATTGATTTATATTTCTTAATGTGAAATGTGGATCTTTAAAGTTTAAAGTTATGTTTTTTGGGGCACTTTTGCCTTTATTTGATAGGACAGCTGAAGAGAGACAGGAAATGTGGGGAGCAGAGAATAGGGGAAGACACAAAGGAAATGGTCGCAGCCGGGAATCGAACCGGCGACCCCTGTGGCGAGGACTGTAGCCTCTGTATGTGGGGCGCTTAGACCTAGCGCCCCACCAGTGCCCCAAAACTTTAAAGTTAGTGAAAGATAGGCTGACAGATATACATTTAAAGCTCCAGTGAGGAACTTTCAGTATGTGTCGATTTTGGCAACACCTGTAAACAAAGAAATACCTGATATACATATAAACATATGACCTGTTTGGACATTTAGGAACCTTTAATAGAATAAAAAGACTTCATCATTCAGTTTTCTTTTCCTTTGGTTTAATAAAACAACATTGTAAGAGTTTCACATCAGGTCTGTCAAGAAACCAAGTCTACAAGGACACATCCTCGCTAAGAAGTGACGATCTTCCAGGTTGGCTGGAAGTTTACGATTAACCAGCTACATATCTGTTGTGTGCTACATCCATCAGTCGTATAACAATCATAATCTCTTTATATCCGAGTGCATCACTGCTAGTGCTGGGCGATAATTCGATAACGACAATTATCGTGATATCATTTCTCAATATAAATATAAAAAAATTTTGATAAAAAATCGATATAAACAAACATGTAATTACACCCCCCCAGCCACTTAAAATGGAGGGGGCGCTAATGAGCCTTAAGCGCTAGTTGCCACCCAACATTAGACAGAGGAAGAAGACGGCATTGAACAGCCAATCATGTTGCGGGATGAAAGGTAGGCGGGGCTCAAAGACGTTCAGAGCAGAATGTAAACACAGCTGAGAGCGACAGCTACGCTGAAGAAAACTCAAAACCTACCAGCTCAAAGCAGAGTCGTTAGTCTGACACTGAGTCGACTCTGCATTAACTATTAACTTAATACACTTCATTAAATATACTTTCAGGATGTGGGTAAAGGAAGAGCACAGAGACAACCACGACCGTAGGACAACTGAACGAGCGTGATGCATTCACTGCACTGTGGGAAACATCACTCTGCCTGTAACCCTTAGTAATCTTAAAGGGGAGAGCAAAACTCAAAACAATACTCTACTAAACTGATACACAGTATTCAATTTGATATATTTTTGTTGTAAATTTAAATCAAATTATCGAATAACCTCAATCTAAGAAAAATAAGAATTACAAACTAAAACTTCACAAAAATCTCATTTCACACAAAAGACCTGCTTCCTGTTAGCACCGTCAGAAATGATGGCTTCAAGAAGTTTATCAGAAAACTAAATCCAGATACAAACTAACAAACTGTCTGGTTTCTTCAACTTTCACTCAGGACCAAATATCTGCATTGAAATTGAAATGAAACCATAATTTGATATTTATCGTGATAATTATCGATATCAACTGATATTAAATATTTTATAGTGACATCATAAATTTCAATATCGCCCAGCACTAATCTCTGCTAAAGAATGCACAGAAGTTATTACATATTTTAGGCAAAGATAGAATTTATTAAAGTCACTGAGCTAAGAAGCCACGTACCTCCTGTGCTTGGTCAAAGTTCTTTAAGGCTTTTTTAATATAAAAGTGTAATGACATCTTCTGGCTATGGCATGAAAAAGTTTTCGTCTGAAGCAAGGAGCAAATGAGGATTCTTCACATACATTCACTGAACAGTTACACAATCATTGATGAGCACTATATCCAAAATACCTCTGTTATAATAGATCAAAAGCCAGACTGTTGACATCTTTACTCAGCACTCATGCATTCACATCGTGTGCTTTATATTCTTTTTAGCATGCACCACACTTTTGGCTTACATGCGAGGAAAACAGCAGATCAAAATCAATGTTGTGGTAAAACAGGAAAAGAAATCTTATCCTTTGTTCACAAAAAAACAAGTATTTTCAAAAGGAACATACAGTCAGTATCTTTTCACATACACAAAAAGTCAAACACTTTAAGAAATACTGTTTACAGTCTGTGCAAATACTCCCCTTTATAGTCCTCCTCAAACTGACTTTCTCCTCGAACGAGGGAACTCTAGGAAGCTGTGCCCAGGTGAGAGTGTGCTCCCTGGGGACGAGAGTCTAGTGTTGTCCCTTGACACCGGAGAGCAGCCCTCGATCCTATAGGACACAGAATTGTAGTACACAGAGTTAATATGGCAGCCGTGTTGGTGTTCACTGTGGGACACAAGAGGACTGTCACACATCCCCAAACGGTACCACACACACGAGCAGAGGGAGCTGAGGCTGGACTCTCTCCTGCATCTTTCTGTCTTGATTTGAAAATGTAGCCTGTGTCTGCAGGGGCTCCTTAGTCCCTCCTGGTCCACTGGGGAGGAAGTGATGAGGTTTGTGCGGCTGGTTCCTTCCTCCATTGGGAGGAGAAGTGTGCTGTGGTTGTGACTGTGCGCTGCGTTGCTCCTGTTTCTCTCTCTGTGACTGTCTCTGCTCTGCTCCCCCACAACACGAAGACCTCTGTCCAAGAGGCCCTTGTCCCTCTTCAGTGATGCCCTCTCTTGAGCGTCCCTCCTCTCATCCTCAGTGTTCATGGTGAGGAAGCGAAGCACAACCAGATTCAGGAAGGCCCCGATGACAGTCAGCCCCACCAGGATGTACATGAAGCTGAACACCACGTAGGGTGTCTTTTCCTGGAGGTCCTCCTTCTTCTGTAGGGCCACGTAGTCTCCAAAGCCAATGGTAGTGAGCGTGATGAAGCAGTAGTAGTAAGCGTGGAAGAAGCTCCATCCCTCAAAGTGGGAGAAGGCGGAAGCCCCAACACACAGTGTTCCGATGCAAGACAGGAAGCCCACCAAGACCATGTTCTCCATGGACACCTCGTTGCGTCTAAAGCCCAGGCACTGCTTCAGCTTATGAAGGAGATAGCGGACGAATGTGTTCATCCTTTCTCCCAGGCTCTGGAACATGACCAAAGTGAGAGGGATGCCCAGCACGGCATAGAACATGCAGAAGACTTTTCCTGCATCTGTGCCTGGTGCTGCGTGTCCATAACCTTAATGCGGGGAGATGGAGATGAGAGAAACATGGTAATGCATACTGAAGCAATGCTGAGACAGTAAAACATTGTTTGGTTTGTATTTAAAGCTAGGGTTGGTAGTCACGGAAAACTAGCATGAATTTGAATGTAGCATTTCCTCGGGACTCCATCTAATAATTATAAATGATATATTATGCTTTATAATAAGTGAAATTGGCCCGGTCAATTTTGATCTGGGAGGACAACAAATGTAACCATTTGCTGCGATTAAAAAATAAAAAGTATTTTCAAAACCTAACTAAATATTCACAAGAAGGAGCCTGTGAAAATGGATGAAGAAATTCTTAAATGATCATAATTGTCAAAATAATTCAAAAATTATGTTTTTTTAAAACGTCAAATCAAGGATTAATTTCATTTAAAAAAGCCACGTTGACCATAGATAATGCACACAAGGGTTAAAAGTTGTATGAACGAGTTAAAAGGAAGTTGGGGGAAAAGATGAAATACAGAATCTGATGAAACTTAATAATATATGGTTTTTAAACAGACATAACTACACCGGGTCAAACATTTACCCAGGGGGATAAAAAGTGCGTAGTCTAAACGAGGAAAATACAAGGGTTAAGAACACATTATGTATTGATTACCATCAGGACATAAAGATCATTTTAACCAGTATAGCAAAAAGTGTATCTAAATCTGACTACCAACCCCAGCTTTAAAACAGCATTAAACGTGCATGTATGCAGGAAGAAAAAAAATAATGCTGTTCTACTAATATGGCAACACAATGACAAATCCTCCCTCGTAAAAGCATGACATCAACTCACCAATGGTGGTGATGACTGTTATGGCAAAGTAAAAAGAGCCTGCAAATTTCCACTGTCTCCCGGCGCGATGGGGCTCAGCTTGCAGCACCACTCGCTCGATCTCGCGGTAGTCGTCCTCGGAGAAGCGGTACTTCTTCTTCATCTCGTTGCGCTTCTGCTCCAGGATGCGCCTGCGGGAGTTCTCCGACTCGGACTCCAGCGCGTCAAACACCGCGGCGCCGACCAGCAGGTACGAGAACATGCAGAGGATGAGCGACAGGGTCCGGATGTTTTGCTTCTTCATCCTCGGCTTCGGCATGAAAAAGTCGGGGGGAGCAGAGAGGCGCAGTTACAGGTGGTGGGACTGGTTCTTCAGCGTAGCCTCCACATTGGTGTTGCAGCTTGTTGCGTAAAACGTAGTAGCGGCAGAGGCGTGTAGGGAGAAGAAAAAAAACTGAAAATCAGTGCTAACGGGTTCAGATTTCATGATCAGGTTAAAAACGCGCATATCGTGCTGTGCTCATTGAGAGCGAATCGTTGCTCTCACACGGTCATCTGTCTCTGCGGGTGGTCTCAGTCCGCCTCTTCGCATGCGCAAAGCACTCACCAATAACAGGCTGTGTGTAAAATAACACCTTAGTAAGAATCATAGTGAGATTCTACAGTAGTGTTCAGTCTTACCACTGCTGTGTGCAACAAGTGAGGTCCTGACTCGACCCGGCAGATACCAATCTAAAATACGAGGAGGGGGGTTCAGCACCATGGACAGCGACCAGAGGGATTTAACACTACACAGCCGAGCAACGACTCACGTTTAAGCAGCCTTTTTTAAAAAAAAAAAAAAGGTGTAGTTGTGAAAGCTTGACACATTAATTTTACAAGATAGTTAATATCTATATGGACAAGTGGAAAACATAAGTGGTGAAATGTTGTGTTGGTGGCAAAAAAAAACTCCACTAGGCAAAGTTATCCATTAAAACCTGAACAACATTATGAAAACCACATCTAATTTTAAAATAGTACTGTTTTTTCCAGAATGAATACTGCATTTCCCATGAGTACCATCCCCCACGGTTGTAAATTCAGGCTCTTGCCAGAGCACTTGCTATGAAAGCTAATGATAGGAATACAGTTCTTCTTTCCACTTTTCTTTCTACATGACAGCTTTTCACAGGATGCAGAGTGATGGGGTAATGTATGGATTTGTAGCTATGTAAAATTGTCTGTAATGTAACAATGACAAAACTTTGTTAGGTAGCTTACAAAAGGTGACCAGATGTACAGGGGCAGATCAAGGGGCTGGGTATGGGTGGCCAGGGCCTCCTTTAAAAGTATGATTGGCCACCCAAAAATCCTAAAAATTCACATTGGCTGTTTGCCTTGTAGGAGGCAGTGTTAGAAAATGTTTTTGGGTTGAGTGGTAACCAAGCAGCAACCTCTGGTCTAAAAATATGAGTCCAACGCGGAAGTGTTAAAAACTGCAGTTCATCAAAAAAGACGATATTTACAGCAGAAATAAACATGTTTACAGCCTGGTACAAAAGACGAGTGTAGTCTCGATAGCTCGTTTCTCGATCAGCACACACTGTACGGGGGTGAATTTTTTTCTAACGCGGCAATTTCGAAGATGTTAAGATTACGAGTCCACTCACAATTTTTCCTTTTGAAAATATTTTTAATTGTGACATCTTTTGTTTAGTCCTTAAAGATTTAAGTGAAGGAGAATTAAGTGTTGCCACTTTGTTGTGTCACTTTTTAGAGTAAAAAAGGCAAAAAATACTGAGGAATATAAAATCTCTGAGATACTTTCATGTTAGTAGTTATGGTATTAGGAATGATGATAGTGTTACGGTTATTCATCACATGCGCACACATACATATTGCCACCCCCGCAAAAGTCAGTGCCCCCTTTTGCCACCCCAGTCAAAAGAGTGCTACTTCACCCCTGTAGACGTAGTTTAAAGCTAGGGTTGGTTGAATTTATTTAGAATATTTTTTTTAGGAATTTATGGGAATAAACGGGAATAAACCAGGAATTTACAAAATTGAAGGTTGGCTCTTAATATGGAACTTAAATATAGTTGAGGAAAATATATTTTAGCATAATCCTGACTAAAACAACCAGATTTCATGCAAGTACAGTTGAATATCTATGCAGAGCCATCCTCAACAAGGCTGGACAGTGAAACTGAAGAGGAAGAGTTGGAGTTGGATGTTGATGAGACCCAGGAAGAGCCCATTGCCTGAAAGGGTTCAGCAAAAATTCAGAGGCTAGGCTTGAGAAGCTTGAGGGAAGATGCTTTTTTATTTGCATTTTGAATGGGACTCTTTGGAGGGAGAGGGGCTCTTTTCATTTAACATTTTGAAGGGGACTTTGTTGGGATTGACAAATATTTATGCTTGGATATGATACCTTTCCATGAAATTACCCTTAATTCAGTTAACTCATTAGTTCCCATGGAAAGTTTCCAATTTGGAATATTTCCCAAATTCCCCAGCTTAACTTCCCATGGAAATTTATCAGAAATTGTCCACCCCTTTGCAACCCTATATGCAACACTCATCTGATTTTCTATACACAATTTTGAATGCATATTGTACATGTTGACAAGTTGAAATGAAAAATAACAGCTATCTATTAAAGTCTGTTTTAAGAGGCTATTTTTAAACAGAAGCTGATTCAGTAACACTGTTTTGCTCTTGCATCAGTTATGATATCCTGATGAAAGAAAGACGCACATTTACTCTTGGTGTGTGTCCTCACATGCTCATATTCAAACTGTGTTGATGACAATGTGCATTTGGGTGTGTGTCCCTGCTCCGAATGCTGATGCGTGCACGTACAGCAGCTAAACAAACGACACTGTTACCCTGGATGCTTCTGCAAACCAACTGTAGGTGATGCTGGTTGCTATGGTTACTATGATACCAGAATCATAGGCTTAGACTGTCAGTGAGGTAATAAATATGTTGAGCTTAATGATCCGTGCTCTCGTTCAACAAATTACATCAGTACATAGGCTTCATCTCTCTGATGTGACACGTGAAGAAGAAAGACATCTGTATCAGATGTAAACATAATTAAAGCCTTGTGTCACTGCAGGTAGAAAATGCACACACAGGTAACCGCAGGTGCGTTATTGTATGTTCTTTTTGTTCCTCCATAATAGAGCAACCTGCTGCTCTCAAGGGCCGTATTTCTGTGTTAAGTGGCTCAATCAGCACTTAAACCCCTGTTGTAATTCAAACCAGCTCTCCATAAATCAATTACATCTGAGCTGATAAGAGGGACACCTGAAGCCTTAACAGGCTCCCATCAATCAACACTGCTTGTATTCACAATCCTTTTCAAAGTCCAAGGACCTGGAACAAAGTGAGGAGGTCCACAATCCCCGGCGGCCCTGGGCTTAAGGAGAAGTATTTAGACTCAGAGAGACGGGCCTGGGCCATTGATTTGGGTTGGCTCTCTCTTTTCTCTGCTCAATTTAAAAAAAAAGTATTATGAACTACAAATGAATCTGGAAAGTCACTTTATTTCTTTTAACACCTCTTGTTTTTCTTTTAACTAGATACTTCAGATTTAAAATATATCACAGAAATCTAGCTTAAAGTCATATTTATACTGGTTGAATTGCTCATGATGTGTTTCTGCTTGGATTTGTTACATTATGATTTAGGGAATGCATTTTTTAAGGGAGAAAAAATTCGAAAAAAAGCCTTGAACAAAAATAAGATTTTCAGCTTCAAATAATATTCTTTGTCTTTCCTTCCTGCTCACTTTTTAGGAAAAATGCCATCAGTTCTGCTTTATTTTTTTATCCCATCATGCTCACAAAAGCTTTTTTTTCTGTGGTTTTATCTAATGAAATCAAAAAGACCTCCTCACTCTGTTTGGTGATGCTGTCTGCAAATAATGCAGATGGTACAAAACCGTTTTTTAAGATGCACATGGCGTCACGCAGAGATAAAAGGGACCTTGTGCCTGGAGGCGTATTTCTCTTCTAAATAAAACCCATCTGCCAATTCTTCAGGAAAAAAAAAATGCAAATCTGGCAAAATGCTTAAGGCTTCTAAAAAAATGAAGCTTCTCTGTGAAAAGCCAAACTTGGAGGATGGTCTTTAGCAGGAAAACAGCAGCTGTGGTTTGACAAGGAGGAAATTATAGACAGGGGAAAGCAGACACAGAGATATTTATGGAGATATACCTGATGTCATAGGATCCATTGACAACAGAACAAAGACAGCAAGATGAAGACATCTAAATCTGATGAGGGGATATTTTGAAAACACATAGAAGAATTTAAAAGGAGAGATACGGATGTTACGTTCTTAAAAAGAAAAAAATAATCAAGGAATTTTCTCTTTATGTAACATTTGATAAGAGAAGAAGATGCATCGCCTTGCTTGCATCTGTGGCAGTTTTTAAGTTACCTTAAAATGCAGTCAGAGCCTGCGTACTGAGACAATCATTTACCCTGTATGCACATTTTCTACATTTCTACTTAAACATTAAAAAAATTTCCAGTGGTTTCAAAGTTGATGGATCTAAACTGTGCAAATAAACAGCATGATAGCAAAAATGACACGAGAAAAAAAATGAATGAGGGTGCTTTGGTAACATGCACATTATGCTGTGATGCAATATTTCTGTATGTATACCTACACACATATAGGCAATGAAGATGAGGAAGAGAATTTGCATCATGAATACATTTAAATATACACTGTACTTTGCAGAAGTAGATACAAGTCGGAAGCGCAGTGCATGCTCTAATCTCGTTGGAAACACTTGCACTGCAGTTACCATGACGACAGACCATAACTAAAACTGTGGTGGTAAAAGTAGCAACCCTTAGGAGGAAAAAAGAGATGGCACGATAAATGACGAGCAGACCAAAAGATTATCCCCTCAGATGTGCTGCAGACGGACTGAGTTTGACTTGAGGCGGCCAGCTTTACACAAGAGAGGGAATATTTTTAACATGCTCATATCTGAGTCTGCGAGGAATCACCCGTCCTCTAACCTCAGGATAATAACAATGCACTTTTTTTGTATCAAGGGTGGGCGGATCAATCCCAAAATATCCATACTACAGATACTACGCCTCATTTTTGAAGATCGATTCTAGCATCAATAGGATGGATACCAGTTTCAGTTTCTCTCCTCTAGGTTTTATCCATTTCATCAAATAGTAGGGCTGTCTGTGCAAAGTAGTAACCATAAAGTAAACACAAATATAAATGAGAAGAACATGGTCTATCACAGTAGCTCTGATTTCATCAGAAGTTACTGTTCTTTTTCTTTCTCGATTTCGCTCCCCTCCTGTTCCTCCTCGACCACCTCTTACTCACTCTTCCTCTGCCTCTCAGATTACTTCTGTCCACTGTACAACCTTCAACAACCAGTGCTCTCTGAACTGGCTTATATTGGTTTTCTCACATCATGAACCACAAGTATGATCAGTTTTGAGCGGTTGTGTTTAAGCTGTGACACCTGTGCTTCAAATGTGTTGAACTTTTGCTACCTGTGCTTACCATTATGCAACACAAGTGCATCCCAGTGCAACATGTGTTTTAGTGAGTGAGAACGTGTTTGTTGTGTCTAACAGGTGAAAGAGTGACTGATTCAATACATGGGTTCAGGCCGCTTTGGTTCAGACAATAGGGTTTAGTGTTTTAGCAATTGAGAAAAACTGTAAATATCTCTGCATTTTGAAATTGCAAAGGGAAAGAAAGAAGCCTCATATATTTACATGTAAAACGTGGCAAATAAATAAAGATCGTGAAATAAAAATACACTAAAATCACTGCAGTTATGCCCAGTGGCGTGTCCAGAGGGGTGGCTAAGGGTGGCACCGGCACCACTTGAAATCCAATTTGCCACCCCAAAATCCTAAACTATGATTGGCTGTTTGCCTTATCAGAGGTGGGGTTTCTGTTAAAATCTATAATGTGGGATGAGTTAAAAGGCTGGCAGCAGATTTCTTTATTAGTGTCCTCAAATGTGACTTTGAGAAAACATCTTTTGTAAGTCCTTAAAGAATTAGGCTTAGAAGATGTATGCCACTTTGTCATGTTTTGGGTTTTTTTAAGTCAAAAGGAATATAACAACTGTTTAATACTTTAATGATAGTAGGTTGTGAAGACAGAAAGGGTAAATCTTATTTATTTGTAAATGCACTGGCCACCCCTGCCATGCGAGAGCCTCAGTTGGGCCATGGGTCAAAAAGTTCTGGACACACCCCTAGTTATGCCCACTCCAAACATTAAACTGTAGAGCATAGGCATATAGGCAACTGAGTTTCTCAGCAAATGTTAATCAAGTATACTGCATGCTAGACTCACTTAAACTAGGCCTTTAACTAAGAGAGAGGACAGGCTCCAGCCAGTGGCGGAGCCAGGGGGTGGCCAGGGGCGGCCATGGCCACCTCTGAAAACTGATTGGCCACCCCGTTGGCCACCCTGAAATTCTTAAACATGATTGGCTATTTGCCATGTCAGAGGCATTACTTATATTGAAATCAGCTATTGTGTTGTTGTGTTTCAACAAGCTGCAGAGAAACTAGTTTCTTTGCATTTGAAAATTATTTTTGTTGATGATTTGACTTTGGACAATCATCCTCATTTTGAGTCCTTAAAAAGTTCAGTTCAGCAGATTTAAATGTTGATACTCTGTGCCGTTACATTTCTAATGTCAATGTTAGACATCTACAAAAATGTAATATTTTTAAAATTATTTTATAAAAGAAGTTAAAGTAGATATGATTATTGGAAGTAACCCTCTTAGATTTGGGGTAAGCTCTTACATTTGTTTTCCACGCCTGGCCACCCCTTCAACAGTCAGTGCCCCAGTTTGGCCACCCAAGTGAAAATTGTCTGGCTCCGCCACAGGCTCCAGCCAGCATTATAGCACAAGGCCTGAACCAACATTCAGTGTTAGGCCTTAACATCACAAAAATCAGAAAACACAGACATCATTGTAGCTCAATAGCATCGCAGACACATAAATCAACACTGCAGCAGAGAGAGATGAACAGTGGTTGTTGTACTCACCTGACTGAAACGCTGCACGTGAGTCTTGTGTTGTGTGTAGTCCCACTTCCGACCCGTCCACTTAACCTCCCTGTCCTCGTGCGACCCCTGCCTCCTGTTTCTGTTCTGCAGTTTGTCAACAATCTCAAACATTTTGAGCTCAACGGGCTCAGGAGTGACAACTGTGACAAAAACTGTGAAAAACAGCATGAAATCCTCACACGCCTCAATGGGGGTAGACGTTTAGATGCAATGGGCCGAATACAGCAGTCAAGTCATGGACAGTGCTGCGTTTTCCCAGGCCCAGCAGCACGCACCTGTTGGGCCTGGGTGGGTTTGATTTGTGTCCTTCAGCGTGCCTGTCGGGTGGTGCGTCTGATCAGGAATTAATCAAGATAGCCCGCGCGTCCTGTGTCAGCCACTTCAATGAATACGTCTTAAATTAAGTTGTATTTTCAGCAACCAGGGGAAGACCTTAATTTTGGGGCGCCGTTTGTAAAGTTGTGCACACCGAAAATAACTGTCAACATTTCTCCACATTTAGCTTCAAAACGTCATAAAAATGTAGAGTGAATAGGAATATTTGTGATCATCTTCACATTTAATTTTGTTGTTAAAAATATATTAAGTTAAAATCATTTTTAAAACCAAATACTAAATATAAATCTGAATCTGAATGTTAAATATAAATATTAAATATAAATATAAATTTTAAATGTTGCTCTGCAATCCTAAATATTTAGCTGATGTGCAAATTCACACTGCCGCCTAGCGGAAATACCAAAAAGCGATAAGCATAAAGCATAAGCGAAACTGCTTCTTTAGCATCTTTTATGATTTAAGAAGTTAGGAAGTGGTTTACATGGAAATTAATAATTTTCACAGCACCTAAAAACAGAGTTCTCCCCGTCAAAAGAGAAGAGAAAAGAAAAAGAGGAACGAGCGCTGTACATTGTGGGAAACTGGTCCAATGCATACTGTGAAATTTTCCCTAATCAGTAAACATCAAGCAGCAACCTCCGATCTAACAATATGAGTCCAATGCGGAAGTGCTAAAAACTGCAGTTCATCGAGGATCTGCTTTAGGCTGGCTCCAGAAGTACTGGAAACCACATACACACCAATTCATAAAAGACGATCTTTACAGCAGAAATAAACATGTTTACAGCCTGGTACAAATGACGGGTGTAGTCTGGATAGCTCATTTCTCGATCGGCACACACTGTAGGGGGGGTGAATTTTTTTTCTAACCCGGCAATTTGGAAGCTATTGAGATTACAAGTCTTCCAATGAGAGGAACAGCTGATTTGATTGACAGGCGAGAACACTGTAGCTGTTGGCTAGGAGGCTCACACTCCGCATCTTTAACATTTAGTTTTATATTTAATCTTTCGATTTAACAATGATTTTAACTTAATATATTTTTCACAACAAAATTAAATGTGAAGAAGATCACAAATATTCCATATAAAAAAAGTGACTTAAAACTTCACTCATTTTTATGACGTTTTTGAGCTAAATGTGGAGAAATGTTGCTGTTATTTTCGGTGTGCACATCTTTACAAATGGTGCCCCATACTTAATAACCTAATAAATGATAATAGAGACAAATAAATATATGAATAATTGGAGCAACTCATCATTTGTGAGCAGACTATGACCCTCAGATAACCCTCCACTCCGCCGACCAGGCTCGTGCATGTACCACGAAGCTAAAGGAAATGGGAAATAATGGCGAGTACAGTTGTACAATAGTTCCAAATTCACGTCAAATCCCCCATGAACACAGCCAGCCTGTGTTTACATAAAAATTATATTTTGTAGGCTTTATGAACAATTGTGCTCATTTTGAATACGCCGATATGGGATGGATTTTTTGGCTTAAAGCAGATGATCTGAATAGCAACAGCAAATACTGGATGCCTGCAGAGCCCTCTGGTTTCCACAGTAACTAAAACCAAAAATAGAAACTCACACCAGCGGCCATTCAACGTTGAATCCCTTGTAATAATACACAGTGCTATTTATAGCCACTGATAGTGAAAAATGCTCCCATGGGTGAATGCATCTGTCAAATTACTGGAAAAATTGTCAACATGGTCCAATTAAATGATCATACCACTGTCTTAATGCCACTGGTTTTGACAATCTGAATATTGAAGCTGAATTATGATACAATAAACTGAAGGTATTAGACGAGAGGAGAGATTGTAATGAGACGAGGAGAAGATTTTAATGAGAACTCAGACATGATCACCAGATAAATTGGACTGAGTCTTAGCTGTGAGTTATTAATGACTGCCATGTCTCTGAAGGCTCAGACATAGAAGTGCTGTGTTATACAACAGCAAAACCTCCAACAAATTGCAGGGGCAGAGCCAGACTTTTATGATTGGGGTGGCCAAACTGGGGCACAGACTTTTGTAGGGGTGGCATGAAGACACCTGTGTGCACACATACAAATGAGAAGCATTTATTTACCACCTCTATCTGCTTTGACTAATTAGGTGCAAGTTAACTCTGAAGGTGGCATGTTCGAATAGTTAGCACTGCTGCCTCACATGGATGAGGGTTCCGATCGAAGCCAGGGGCTTCCTGTTTGAAGTGTTTTTGCTTTCTCCAACTTGGCCCAAGATGTTTGATATGAAAACTAAATACACCCAAAAAAGTTTGCACTGCAAGGTGGCATGGTAGTATGATGGGTAGTTCTTCCACCACTCAACAGAAAGGTTTAAAGTTTCAATCTAAGCCAGGGCTTTCCCAAATTGAGCTGCAGTGATGTGGCTTTCTCCCACTGGAGTTTGAACCATTAATTCAAACACCCAGACTGAATTGGGAAGAAAATAAACCCTCTAACCATCAACTCTCACTGTGTACAGGAAACTATGATTTGGAACTACCAGACCAAAATTGAAAGTCCAAGAACCCCATTGAGTGGGCACAGCAAGTGGGGATGCTAGTTAGGTGGTAAGCACTCCTGCCTAAAAATAAGCTGATTCAGGGTACAAATCCAGGCAGAGGCATTTCCCTGTAGAAAAAAGGCTCATCTTGCAGTCTCCTACAGGAATGTAATCGGAAATGTTGTTCTGCCACAATGTACTAGAAAGTCAATTGACCTAAACAGGTGGCATCTGCTTTGGTGCTATGGTGCAATGGTTGGCACTGTTGCCTCACAGTTAGCTGTTTCAAGATTCAAATCCAGACTAAGGCATTGTGTAAAACTATAATGTACTATCTTTTGAATGTGGAAATGTGGTCCATGATTTGAACCAAGAACAACGTGAAACCTTCCAAGGAAGCACTGACAGGTAGCATATCCATAGTCAGAGATGCACTTTTGGACTACCATAAGTAAACAGTGAAATAAAATTAAAAAAGAAAAGGTCAGCATTGACAAGCAGCCCTGTGGTGAGGTGCATAAGACTGCTGTCTTTCAGTCAAATGAGTCTGGGTTCAAATCCAAAAACACAGGCTTTAAAGTGAGATGAGAAAGAAACCCTTTACTCACAATGTGGTTTGACCTGTGCGTAAAAATTCTTTTTTAAAAGCATACCCTACCAACCAGCCCTGTGGTGTTGTGGTTAAGACTGCTGCCTTTCATTGAAAGAGTTCTGGGTTTGAGTCCTGGTCATGGACTTTCGATGGGAGTGAAACACATTCCTCACACACAATATCAAAAAGTTGAAATGAAAGGACCCAAAAAAAACAAGCTCTTCCAAGCAGCCCTGTGGTGTTGTTGTTTAGACTATTCCCTTTTGATGACAGGGTTCTTGGTTCAAGTCCTGCACATGGACTTCCCTGGTATAAGGTGTTATAGTAATAAAAGTCCTGGCTACTTTATTCAGTGTGTGCACATTCATATAATTTAAACTGTGTTTGAGTCATTGTTAGAGCCTTTCAACTGGAAGCAAGAATGTTCTAGATAAAAATTGTGTAATGTTGAAACCTGAACTAAAATTAACCCCAATGACATGTCTATTACATCACCAGGATTATCTTACAAGATCCTTTCAGAGGAGTTTCACAGTGTGAAGTATGGAGAATCACTCATTAACCAGTCATGTTTTAATCAGTAATTAAAAATTGCAATAGCAGATGCAAAATCTAACGGCATGTTTAAGGAGTTATCAGCAACATGGTGTGGTGCTGATAACTCTATGGCAAATCTTCTGATTTACCATAGTTTGGTCTATCAAGTACAAAAAAAAAATACACTAAAACCTAAGTATTTTCAATCAAGACTTCCATTGGCAAATGATTTTGACTTCAAATCTAAAACTCTAAAATAGCTCACTATCATGTAAAAAGGCTGCAAATCTGACCAAGTAGCCACTTGAGGAAATGGCTGTGTTAAGGCCTAGATCTACAGACCCCGTCATGCTCCCACCTGTTCAGCAGCAAAGGGTCCATCTTTGCAGTGAAGGGTCCGACACTCTGGAACCATCTGCCTGAGGAGATCAGGTCTGCTGAGTCAGTGAGCTCTTTTAAATCTCTGAATTTTATCTGAATTTTATTTTATTTTAACCGTCTTAAGAAATATATTTTAAAACAATTTTATTCCTTTAGAGTTCTTTTAGGGGAATTTTACTTTTTATTTCTTTATCTTGACTCGTGTGTTTTTATTAACCACCTGTTTTATTTTGCTGCCCATGTAAAGCACTTTGTAACTGCTTTTTGAAAATTATTATTATTATTATAATGTCTGACATTCATAGTAAAAAATGGACCACATTCATTCATCTATAATGCTAAAAGTTGCTGATTCATGTTTTTACTATTAGTTACATATATAAAAAACAGGTAAGAGTGTCATTACTATCAGATAAAAATCATACACCCGGAAAACACTTTTAGTTGACATGTACTGTATGTACAATAAATACATTCACTGCATGTATATAAAGTAGCCCATTAGAATATTCTTCTTATATTCATATTGTGTGTTATTCTTCATTGTTGTGTTTTTATGTATCTTTAACTTTTTAAAACTACTTTTGAATAAATAGTCAAATATTTGTTTATTCATCATTTAGTCACGATTCAAAACTCTACTTCTTCATTTGAAAGTTGTTCTCCCATCTGCATGTAACACTGAGTACTTTTACTTGGATCTGAACACATACTAAGCCATCTGATGATTTGAGACACAGCTGAAAATATGTCCTGTCTTTCAGGATTAAAATATAACAAGAAAATATGAAGATTCCTTGGACAAACAGGAATAATCGTCTTGATCCAAACTTCAAATAAGCCAACAGAAAATGTTAGACATTCTATTTATAATGTTCCAAAAAGACAATTCAATTCAATTCAATTCAAAATACTTTATTTGTCCCCGGCGGGCAATTACAGTATTTCTCAGTTGCTAAAACACTAAATCCTATTGTCTGAACCAAATTCTTAGTGGCCTGAACCCATGTATTGAATCAGCTACTCTTTTGGCAAAACCATAAGCACTTTTCACCTGTCAGACACAACAAACACGTTCTCACTCACTAAAACACATGTTGCACTGTGATGCACTTGTGTTGCATAATGGTAAGCACAGGTAGCAAAAGTTCAACACATTTGAAGGACAGGTGTCACAGCTTAAACACAACCACTCAAAACTGACCATACTTGTGGCTCATGATGTGAGGAAACTAATATAAGCCAGTTCAGAGAGCACTGGTTGTTGAAGGTTGAACAATGGACAGAAGTAATCTGAGAGGCAGAGGAAGAGTGTGTAAGAGGTGGTCAAGGAAGAAGAGGAGGGGAGCGAAATCAAGAAAGACAAAGAACAGTAACTTCTGATGAAATCCGAGCTACTGTGATAGACCATGTTCTTCTCATTTATATTTGTGTTTACTTTATTTTTTACTTTATACAGGAGCTAAATTCAAAGAGGATTCATTTAGCCTACTGTGAACAATAAACATTATGTCTACAGCTTCATGTCCTGAGCATTGTGTTTTCAGTTTTTTAATGTAGTGTGTAATGACTGCTCAGTATTTTTTTAATCTTGATTGACTTGGGGTATGATCTGACAACATTGTTTGGTTTTGCAGGAAGAGTCAGAGGTTTGGTGAATGTAGTTTGAAAATTGGGTTTTGTGCTTATAGTGTTGAGAAAAGCGTGGTGGATGTCACAAAAGGTGTTTTGGCAATTGAGAAATACTGTAAAAGGCCGGAGAGCAGTGGTTAGAAGAACATGACAAACCAATATACATACATTTATCCTGAAATATGAATTAGAAATTAAAATTAAAAAAGAAGTACGGGGGGTGCTGGTGGCCTAGCAGTCTAAGCGCCCCACACAGAGGCTACAGTCCTCGTCGCAGAGGTCGCCGGGTGGGTTCCCGACGGGTCGACCATTTCCTTCATGTCTTCCCCCACTCTCTACTCCCCATATTTCTTGTCTCTCTTCAGCTGTCCTACGGAATAAAGGCAAAAAGCCCAAAAAATATAACTTAAAAAAAAAGAAGTGTGGGGAATGTGCCGTGGTTGTGGGATAGATCAGGGGTTCCTAGTGTGTGGGTCAAGACCCCCCCGGGGGGTCGTGAGACACAAATGGGGGGTTGTGAGATGTCTTCCCGAATGTTTTTTTTTTTTTTATAATCAAAAAAAAAATACATTTTACCCATTATAGTAGAAAATATCAACAAAATAGTAGCTGAACTTGACATAAAACCTTGGAAATGCCTTTCTTTGTTCCCAGATGACTCCTAAGTTTAGGGTTAGTGAACAGTTAATTATCAAAAGCATCAGTAGCAGTACGTTAATTCATAACAACACAGGAAACACAGCCACATGCTCATATAGGTGGGCTGATTTTCTGCAGACCAGCTAAATGAAGCCACATTAAATCACCTTGAGGGACAGTGGGGGTTGCGTGTCTTTGGCACCTATATTTTTGGGGGCGCGGGCTGAAAAGTTTGGGAACCCCTGGGGTAGAGAATAGATTAACTGAGGTAGACATATTTATCAACAGATAGAATGAGGGAGTAATACTGCGTGGGTAAAGGGGCCAAATTAACCCAGTGCATAGATAAATCAAGCATACTGGAAAATATGTGAAGTGTGTAAAAACTTAATACTGAATAAATAAAGTGGTCACAGAACAGAAATACACAGTAAATGATAGGTAACAGCTGAAGCATATGTAACAGCTAAGAAGGGGTAGAGCTATAGTTAGAAGCTGGCATGGACAATGCAAGAACACAGCAAACTCAAACTTGAACAGTTATGTAGTTTTCTTACTGACTCAGAGCCTTGACTGCACACTGATCCTGAGGTCTGAACAGATTGTGTTGTATCAATATCTCTAACCTCTTTCTTCTTCCCTCTGTTGAGTCGTGTCTTCGCTGAGGCTGGAGAGAAGATGGATATTTCTGACTGTATGCTGCACTGGAAAATCAAGAGTCTCAGGAATAAGAGCAAAAGTTGACAACTACCACAGTGTTGTCCTGAGAGTTACAATTTAATCAGCTAACTGAGGTCAGACTTCAGCTAAACACAGATCAACTTCATACAAACATCCAAAAATAGTATTACTTTATTCTGCTTTGTCAACAACCAGATATGCAGTAGGGAAAGACATTTAAAAAGAATTCAGCACTTTTGTAAAGTTATTACTATTTCATTCTGTAAATACCAAAACTTAAACAATTAACAGTGAAAATTAAGTGCAAGTATAAAAGATGGATGGCTATAATTGCTTGCTTCAAATTTTTCATGACTGCACCCATTCCAAATGAACATACAGTGGACTCGAAAATCATAGCCATAGCTTTATCAGTTCTGTCAACACACATAGATATTGTACAATCAACCAGTCTTATCACATTTTTGGAAAGGCCCTCAATGTTCAAAAGTCTACTTCCCGAATCTGCAAGAGATTGTGCAATATTACTCAAATATAATTTAAATGACATTCAGTCTTAAATCCATATGAACAGCAGGGTCCAGCATAAAACACAAACTGGTGCAGAAAGATTTATTTCACAAAAAGAAAAAAGGAATTATCCAATTTATTATTTTCAGTGAAAATTATAAATTGTTAAAGTATTAAGGTGTCAAAAATTCTGAAACCTATTAATTTCATTGATATACATTAATAATAGTGCTTTCAGTATTAAATACTAGTTGCTGACAGTCTTAGTTATTACAACCCTAAAGGATGAGTCTGGTAATATTCTATATTTATGTTATCATCCATAAATCCATTTCAAAAGGCCAAAACCAAGTGTGGACTCAGAGCCTGATGAGACAGTTTCCCTGGCACCTCAGTTTGTCACTGTCATCCAAAAAGAATACAAAAACTCCACAAACAATGAGACACTGTTATACAAGCGGTTTTGTTTTGTCACTGGAATCCCACATACGTGATTAATAAAAACATGATGTGAATAATCTCAAATCCCACAATTTACTCCAGATTGAGAAACATTTGATAAACACCAGAGATACCTGCCATAAAATCATGTAATCTCTTAAAAAAGAAAAAGTGTAACACAGATTAAGCGGGCAGAAAAGTAGAAAAACGCTGACTTATTAGTTTTGATGCCGAAGCAATCGGTCTATCGCGGACAGGGAAGCGCTAACATTACCATGCTGATAACGTCAACATGTTTACTGTTGGGTTTTCACTGCATGAGATGTCACAAGTTTGAGACTAAACTGTGTTTCATAGTTTTATTGTAGACATAAAATGTTAAGATATATTTCAGTTAAAAGGGATTATTGAAATCACATTTGATATCCTTTTATTAGAATTGCAGAGAGCTGAGCACAACTCATTTACTTCTCCAGTCAGCCAGTGGGGGTCTTTAGAAATAATAAATTAGCACAACATGTTTCCTGGAAAAAACATGCAATAATAAAATACTGCCATGAAGCATTAAGAGAGTAACTTATATCGAATGGATCCTGATTTTTTTTACGTTAGAGGATTAGGGCCACTGAAAAAAAAAAAAGAATTTAGGGTCAACATTTTTTTTTTATTATTATTATGAGAAAAAAGTCAGAATTCTGAGAAAAAAGTCTGACTTTGATCTCAGAATTCTGACTTTAATCTAAGAATTATTACTTGTATCTCAGAATTCTGACTTTTTTCTCAGAATAATAATAAAAAAAAAATGTTTGACCATAAATTTTTCTTTTTCTTCAGTGGCCCTAATCCTCTTCCGTATTTTTTCAATCTGTTCAACTAAAAACTTTGCAATTCGTTTTTTTCTTATCATTTTTAAATCACAACTTGTTGCAACTGACTGGGCGTGAAAAATCAATGAATGAGTTAGCATGAATGGCACACAGATTAACAAGCTCAAAGCATGTTGATTCATCAATCCCTCACTGTTCATTTCCCACCAATACAATTGGATATTCTAGTAGGCCAATGCAAAATTAGCCTAATGCCGTGTTCTGCTGTCTGTCGGTCACATATCCCGATCCTTACAGATCACAGCAGTCCTTGGAGTCTTCCAAAGGTTGTGAATTTGCCATATTTGTTATCAATTTTAAAAAATACAGCTCATCACCAGCCTCATCCTTTATTATTTTTTGAGAAACTAAGTCACTTCCACTCCGGCCTTTACAGTTCACTAATTCATTTTCTCCTTCAAAGTGAAAAGAATCAATATCTAAACATCAAATATAGTAGAAATAAGGCCCAGAAAATCATACTCTGTCCCTATATTACATTTCATTAATGCTTAAACTAATGTTTTTTTCTTCTATCATCCAGTTCATGAATTCCCCATGTTTTGGTCTGAACTCGAGGGGTTTGATTCCATATCAGTATCCTCTGACTCGTTCCCATTCGTCTGTTCATCCGCACCTTTCTCTGTACTCGTCTCTGACCCATTTGTTGCCGACACGTTTTCCTTCAACGTTTCTCCCTCTTCCTTTTTATCTGGCACTTGATTAAAATCCGTCCTTGGGATTTTTTCCTCCCTTCCTGAAGACAATGAGGGTGAGTGTTTCGAAGTCTTCAGGGGGGTCGGCGATGATGGGCTCGTTTGACCGGTGGCTTTATTAGCACCAGCTTTTTCCTCCATCTGCCCACCGGTCAAGTCCCTTGCGGAGCCGTTGCTTGGCAGCACCTTATTATCTTCTCTCTTCTTCTTCGGTGTTTTTTCAGTGTCTATGCCCCCATCTGTTTGCATAATGTTATCTGGTTCCTGGATGCTGTCCTTTGAGTCGTTGGTAAATTTCTGCTCACCATCCACACAGGGCTCAGGCTTTGACGTCACAGAGTTAGGACTGGGCGACTGATCCATCTCATCAGCATCATCCGTTGAGTCACTTCTATTGCCCAAGTTTTTGTCATTAGATTCTGCTTCAGCATTCCCATTTCTGACAGTGTCAGTGTCTGGTTTTGGATCAGGAGGTGCCTCTAACTCTTTATTGTTGTCTTTACAAACATTTGTGTCTGTTCCTTTCTGAGTCTTTTTACCGTTATCCTCTCCATCCTCTTTCTGTTGAACAGCGGTCTCCACATCTTTAGGTTTACTCCATGGAAACGCTTCCTCTTTCCCATCTCCATTACCAACTGCATCCGCTCGTTTCTCTGTCTTTCTGAACTGTTTCTGAATCTTTCTGGGACACCATACAAACTTATCCTTTGGCTCAAAGTGGCGATACGCAAAGCGCACAAGCTCCTGACGTTTCCTCTTATCCAGCACTGCAAACAGAAAGTAGTCGAGCACACTGCGTTTAACACTGCTAAGGGTCTTTTTAGCTAGAGTCTCTTCCAGAAAGAAGTGCACGAGAGGGGCCTGGTAGTGCTCAAAGCCGAGCTCCCCAAGGCTCTTGAGGATGCGGGTGATGCGCAGGTTGTTGTGCATGTTCCTGCAAGAGATTACATAGTTCATGCTGAAATTACAAACCAAAAGCACACACACATACGATGCTGCTAATGTGAGAATATTTGAAAACTCACCGCTCAAGGTTTCCGAATCGCTCCTTCCAGTTATCTGCTCGTTTAACTTCACCCGTCTCTTTGTTAACCAATCTGATGCCATAGAAGCCCAACATAAGCTCGTAGGATTCAACTAGTCTCTTTTTGGCTTCCTCGTTTTTCTTAAATGCCTTGAGAACAAATACAATAGAGAGAACAATGTGAAAAAATACATAAAGGACTAGGGTTGCAAAGGGGTAGAAAGTTTCCAGTAAATTTCCATGGGAAGTTAAGCTGGGGAATTTTGGAAAATATTCCAAATTGGAAACTTTCCATGGATGTGTATGGGAATTTATTGGGAATTGAGGGTAATTTAATGGAAATATCCAAGCATAAATCTTTGTTTTGTCATAAGCAGACATCCATCCAAAATAATACAATTAAAACAGATTTATTTTTAAGTAGAACTTTATCAAGTGTTAAATATTTTAGTGAACAATCAATTATTTCATTGAAGAACAAAACCTGAATGTTGAGTTAAATATTACTCATTCCCCTGACCCAACCCATTAAAAAATTAACAAATCCCAGCAATCCCAACAAAGTCCCATTCAAAAGTTAAATGAAAATAGACGCTCTCCCTCCAAAAAAGTCCCATTCAACATGCAAATAAAAAAGCATCTTCCCTCAAGCTTCTCAAGCCTAGCCTCTGCAGGATTCTAGAAATCATCTGTGCATGTGATGGAGGAATGCACAGTGCATGTAGGGGGGGTGGTCTCAATAGCCCTGCAGTAAGCAGTGTGCTATGTGCATGTGATTGAGGAATAGCATGGATATTCAACTTTACTTGCATGAAATCTGGTCGTTTTAGTCAGGATTATGCTAAAATATATTTTCTCCAACTATATTTAAGTTCCCTTTTAAGAGCGAACCTTCAATATAGTAAATTCCTGGTTTATTCTCGTTTATTTCCATAAATTCCTGTTAATTCTCGTGGAAAATTTCCAACTTTGAAAATTCCCAGAATTTTGCAACCCCAAAAAAAACAAAGGACATTGTGTTTCTTTACAGTGTACATATGTGATGATGATAGATGTGGGCTTATGATGATGGATTTCCTTTCTATGCAATATAATACAACATGTGATGTACCATACAGTAATAAAAGAACAGCTAGGAGAAATGGTAATGGTAGTTTTCTTCAGCCAAATGAAATAAATATATATTAAGTGCATTTAGTGTCAGTTGATAACTGCATTGCTCTCGTTAGTTATGACCTTGTTGTGTTACATGAATATTGAAACGTATCTGCTTGGTGTTGTGTCTGAATTTGCAAGTCATTGTTGAAAACTAAACTCTACTTAATAAACTGCTTGGTAGCTTTTTCATTCAACATTTTAATTCACGACACACTTACCTCAATTTCCTTCTTGGTGAGTTCTGATGCCATGTAATTAACGCCAGGCTCTCGCAATGGAAACAGCCTAATGATGGAAGAGGATTCAATATAAATAACACAGAACCAATTAGCACCTAATGAAACTATTAGTGTATCATAAAAAATGATGTCAGCACTCCAGGCTACTGTTCATAGACCAAATATAAACTGTGCTCTTGGTGCTTGATATCACACAAAAGCACCAACATTTCCAAAGAACTTGGATTAAAAAAAAAAACTTGAAACAAAATTGAATCAACTGCAGCTGAACACTGATAACATGACATCTGTATGGGTATCTGTGGAATTCCAGTCAAACTTGATCATTGTTTCTCTTCTCTTCTATCAAATCTAATTAAATGAGAAATTAGATGATACCGCTGTTTAACAAGTAGACAGCAAGCAAGCATTTTGTCTGAAGGTCAATTTCCCTGTTTTAAATTTTCTTTGTAAAACCAACTTTAATTCAAGTTGTTTTCCATCAACCCCAATAACAGCATGTTTATCTTGCTTATTAATATAGAATGTGAATTTCTATGTTGTGTGGGATGTATACCACCCAGTCACATCGCTCTCCTGTTTCACTAACCATCCATTTAAGGTTGAAATACCTTAGTTTCTTTTTTTCTGGTGATTTCTGCCCGTGTTTAGTCGGCTTGTCAACTTTTGAAAGATAACGCCAGATTGCAAGATAACAAACGCTATCAGACAACATTGATATAGCAGCCAAGGCAGCTAGTGAAGTTGAGACAGTAAGGAGTGGGCGTGTATGTGTGGACGCAACTGTTTCTTTGTTTTAATTTGGTGAATTTCGACTGTCAATCAAAACAAAAAGTCTTCTACAGCCAATAGCGTTGCGTTTATAGAGTCTCGTAGGTTTGAGTGACTGTCAAATGTGTGGCTCTATCCAATCATACACTTATATTTCTAAATGCGTCTTTCTGTCGTACAATTTCCCTGTCTGCCAGATTGGCGGACGGCCTGACGATTTTACCCACAGACCTGCATTTGGCAGGTGCTAATTTCAGACCCTGGCCACAGCCCTCCATTAATTTACATTCTTGTTTTCTGATATCCAAAGTGACAATAAATGAATCAGAATCAGAGTTAATTTGTTAGTAGCTGCTAAAGTAAGTACTTTTTCCGCTAAATTTTCATTTTAACCAAGAACTTTAAGGATGCACTTGAAAAAAGCATGAATGCAGTCTTTTCAAAACTAGGATGACATTTAATTGATAAACTCTCCTGAAACAACCAGAAGTGCAACAGACAATGGCATTTCACCTCACCAGCAAAATACTATTTCTTAGTAGCACCACTCTATACATTTCCTTTGTAAACTTTGTAGATATGACTGACCGACTATGGTTAGGATATCTGTATCGCTTTATTAAGCTCTTATTTTATACTAACAGCGCCCAATACATATTCACGCTGCTACCTAGTGGAAGTACCAAAATAAAAGCTTCATAAAGCGATACAGATATCCCAATCATTGTCTGTCAGTATTGACTACTACGGGTTATAGCCGGACTGCCTACTGTAAAATGCTGGATATGCAGTTTTGGAGGCCAATACTATCCCAGTCCATGGTACGGACAAGCTAAGTTGCTATTGCTAAGTCTGTATCGCTCTATGAAGCTTTTATTTTGATATTTCCGCTAGGCTGTAGTGAATTTGCATATCAACTAAATATTTACGATTGTGTAGCAACATTTAACATTTATATATATATATATATTTAATATTTAAATTTGTATTTCACATTTATATTTATATTTAACAATGATACATATATTTTGCATTTTTATTTATATTTATATTTAACATTTAGATTTAACGCTGAACATTTGGATTTATATTTAACATTCAGATTTAACGTTGAACATTTACATTTATATTTAACATTTAGATTTATATTTAACATTTACATTTAACGTTAAACATTTGGATTTAGATTTAACATTTAGATTTAACATTTAGATTTATATCTAACATTTTGATTTATATTTAACATTTTGATTCATATTTAACATTTAGATTTAACATTTAGATTTAACATTTAGATTTAACGTTGAACATTTAGATTTATATTTAACATTTATATTTAACGTACATTTGGATTTCTATTTAACATTTATATGTTTAGCATTTGGATTTTACAATGATTTTAACTTAATATATTTTTCAAAACAAAATTAAATGTGAAGAAGATCACAAATATTCCTCTAAATGTGATTGGAAAAAGTGACTTTTAAAAATTCACTATATATTTTAATGTCGTTTTGGAGCTAATTGTGGAGAGAAGTTCCTGTTATTTTCAGTGTGCACAACTTTACAAACGGCGCCCCATATGCACCCAGCCAAAACATATATCACAAAGTGTGCACCATACATACCACTGAATGTAGGAGTGGACTCTCTCCAGTCTTTTGTAGTCATTTTTCCATTCCTTCAGGAATGAATCGATGTAGACATCTGTGCCACAGGATTAAGAAACCATCACGACACTGGACACTCACACAATCACTTAAGATGTCTTGTTAAAAATATAAATATGTTACCGTCAGGAGAAGATGGAAATTTATTGAGATAAAACTGCAAGTTGTTCATTTTGTCTTCTGCACACTCGTCATCTGTGAGATTCTGCAAATAGGAGCACAATGTAACCTCTGATCTGGAATGGACAGGATGTTTTCAGATGTGTCTGTTACTTACTGGATAGCCTCTTCTGTAGTTCTGCATGTCCTTTGCTGCTCTCGTGTTTCTTGGCGTATGATGCCACTGTGAATGAAAGTGAAAGTAAAATTAACAGACAGCTGTCTCATCCTTATATATAGGGATATATATATATATTGTAGGGGAACATATCCGAGTTTAATTTAAAAGGGATGCTTGCAGGATGAGCTGTAGTTACTAGTGATGCCATGATCTGAAATGATTGTGGTAAGCTGGCTTTCCGTTGTATAAGTTTATATAATGATGGCCAAGCTAATCTACGTCCAAGTCTCAAATAAAGTCTTAGAAATTATAGTTAGAATGTTTAATCTTAGCTTTAAAGAAAAACTACACTGTTAGCTACTCGAATGTAACACTCAAACCTAACATTGAAGACTTACAGCCCCTTAAAAGTAAGCTAACATCAGCGGTTAGCTAAGCTAGTTAGCAAGCTGCAGCAGAAGCTATTATTAGCTTTCCAGTCATGACAATGTTAGCAAACGCCTGTTACTACTACTCAGTATTTCAGATAACATAACTGACATTTAACTCAATTTTAGTGTGGGTAAGAATTAATGAAAGCACGTACAGTCACTAAAGTCCAAGCAGACTTGTTTTTGTCTTGACACGACCGTCGGGTTTGGCTCTCTCCGGCCGGGTCGTCTCCATCACTCTCTGTGTCCCAGGTCGAGTCGTACTCACAAACACAGTCGTCCTCCATCATTCAAAAAGGGGAATATAACTAATAAAGCTAGGTAAATTCTGTAACCTGAATTAGTCGTGTAAACTGGCACAAATCATGTTACACTTGCATGTTCAGGTTAGACGGGGACGGCCCTGACCATCCGTCTTGTTTGCAGTCTACCATCGTCAGACAGCAGAGGCACCGTCGGCTGTTGCAGTGCTGGTGCTGCCTTCAGGTGCTTCGTTAACGTTGTAATTTTTAAAGTCTCATACAACTGTACAAAATAATATGTCAGACCAAACACCTAAGAGGGATTCTATAATTAGGGGTACATTTCAGACCAACCAAAAAAGGAGAATTCAGTTGTTACAGCAACCCAGACATAATTACAATCAAGAAGAAGTTTCAGTAAGTAAAATAAAATAAAATAAAAACAAAATAAATGAGTAAAAATAAAAATAGATAAATAAAGCTAGAATACAATTTAGATATATACAATGTTACAATGGAATTTAGATTAAATAGAAGTAATTACAGGCAGTATTAAGAATGTTTTAGTAGTGACAGGTTGACATGGTGTGATTATGGTTGGTAATTACAGATTAAGCAATAAATAAAAATAAATATGGGCATGTAATATGACCATGAGATGTAGTTACAATAATAATGTAATATAACATAATGTAATATGGCAAAGATAATTATAATACAGTATTTTATGCATTATAATGCCAGCAGCAGTCAAGAGAGAGAGTTCAGGATGAGGTCATGGACTGTGACAGACAATGCAGGGATGGTATAGATCTGTTCATGGGGGGGGTCTGTGGGTCTGTGGCCTCCATTACTGTTCAACAGTCTGATGGCGGTGGGCACAAAGGAGCGCCTGAAGCGTTCAGTCTTGCACCGTGGTGGAATGATGCGCTGACTAAACAAGCTCCCCATCAGCCACAGCTCATCATGGAGAGGGTGAGAGGGGTTATCCAGGATGGCTCGGAGTTTGTCCATCAACCTCCTCTCAGCCACTGACTCCAGACTGTCCAGTTCTAGGCCAACCACAGAGCGGGCCTTCTTTACCAGCTTGTTGAGCAGCTAGTCTGTGCACATTTTAACTGCATCACTGGTTTTGTAAATATTTGAAGAGTTAAAGGCCCTGTGAGGAGTTTTGAACTGGCTGAGAGACAGACTGAATATGATACCAATGCCTCTTTATCACCTTCAATAGCAAACAAGACCATCAGTAGCAACACTGAAACCTTCTCTGTTGTCATTTTTAATACCTGGAACTGCCCTGAGGGGGTAGGTGTCAGACCAGATGATGGACATCTCGCTTCTGAAACAACCTTTATTTGACTGTTTTCATGGAAAATAATCACATTGCCTGATAAAGTTGACTGTCAAAAGACAACAGGATGCAGTTTTTGTTAAAAACATTACTTTTGGCACATTTAGGACAAGTGATAAGGTGCATCACTTTGTCCACTAGGGGGCGCTAGAATCAATAAAAAAACAAAAGTTCCTCACAGCAGCATTAATTTGCAAAAACAGATAACTCTGTTTTTACATTACATTTTCAAAAAACATATTTCTTTTTGATAAAGATTCCTAATAAAGTTGCATTTTCAACATATCTCTGATTAGTAGAGACATTTTGACTTAGTCAAAGCCACCAAACCTCAATTGATTGATCATACCAAAAGCTAGTATTGGAAAAAATGTTTTTAGAATTATTTTTTAATTTTTCATAAGCGAGTTAACTGTTTGTGCAAATGAACTCTTCATTTGTAATTTACTTATTTAGTTGTGTACAATATGTACAATATACAATATGTATGTGATGAATATAATATGTAATGAGTATGGTGTGGAATTAATGTATATGTACATATAATATATTGTATGAATTCATGTGCTTTGGCAATAACATCTCTTTGTTCATACCAATAAAGCAAAATTGATTTGAAAAATTGAAATTGAAAAAATAGTTGTGTACATGCGTTCTTAAGATATGGTTACTTTACTTCTTTAATTTTAATTGTAAATAACTTTTAATAATTGCTATTTTATATGCTCTTGTTTACTTCATACTGTTTTGCACTTTTTACTTTGCTGCTGTTACACTTGACATTTCCCCGTTGTGGAACGAATAAAGGATTATCTTATCTTATCGTATCTTATCTTATCTTATCTTATCTTATCTTATCTTATCTTATCATATCATAAAGTCGGCCAACACGGGGGATGTTAGGGAAATCCTGATCCTGGAGTTAATTAGAAATTGTAACAACGAAGCCCTTTGTCGCTGTTTGACTGAAACACGTTCTCCTTGTAGTTTTTATAACAATTGCCGTGTTGTGGTGTAATTTTGCACAAAGGGTTGGTTAAAGGGCTTTCTAAGAAATGGTTAATTTTCCGAGCTAACTTGAAGGCAGCACACTTGCTGTGTTGGTTGAAGGTGATAAAAACTGCAAACCAGCTGATATGAGTCAGGAAGCTTATCTTAGGTACAGGAGAACTCTTTCACTTGGCTCTTATATAACGAAAAACTAGCAGTGCTATAGATTTTCAATAGTTCTTATAAAAATAACAAAACGTATTACCAATAGAGCAACAAAATAAACACAAACAGTAGAAAATGAATACATTTATTAAACATAGGCCCATATACTCTAGATATCTTAATGCAAACATAAGATAAAGACATGTACCGCCAGTATTTGTTGGAAAGATAGCCCATGTAACACAGAGGCTATTTTGATAAAACCGATCTAAAAGCATATAAACCATGATAGTCTCCATATTAAAGAGTAGCCAAGTATTGAGTAAATATCATGCTAAATTAAGGGGCAATGGAGGTTGGACAAAGCTCGAAGGAAATTTAAAAAATTGGGAAAACTGTGTTGAAAGCAGACAACCAACAACTTCATGCTGGATAGAGTTGATCCATAGAAGGCTAATGCTATAGGAAGAAATATGGTTTGGTTGACCTCAGCTACATAAAGAGAGTTCACAGTACTTTGTAAAACAAGGAGACCATCAAATTGACAATTTGCATTAGATATAACATTTATTTGTAAAAAATAGTTAATGTACAGGCCATGTATGAAAAATCAAAGTAGACCTATTCATGGGAAAAAATGGGAGCTTTAGGGTCTTTCATAGGCCTGCAGAGTATGTACACGACCCTTCAGTGGCGTATTCAGACTGTTTCAGGGGCAGGGCCGGAAAAAAGAAGGGCACCTCCTTTCAAACTCCTGGTACTCACAGTTCAGGGTGAATTTAAAACTACTGATGCAGCGTTAACAAGAAGGACTGAAAAATTTGAGTAGCTAAAAAGTAATTCCCTGCATTTTGGTGAATATTTGTGACCATTATGAAAAAGGAAAACACAAAACTATTTATTAATGTCTATTTTATTGATTATAGTACATTATTAACCTTACATAACATAATGAACTACATAATAATGCATAGGATTTATATAGCACTTGTCTGAATACTCAAAGTCGCTTACATGGGTATCCAAACAGCTCTTTTTTTTACATTTTATACATTTGAGGAGCATCAAGAGGGTGCTTTTTTATGTTTGGTACATTACAGGGGCATTGAGAGGGTGCTTTTTTGGGTACATGTTATACATTTGAAGGGCATTGAGTGGGCTTTTTTTCCACAATTAATACATTTTAGGGGCATGCAGAGGGCACTCATGCATTTCCCTCTGAAAAGACACCAGAAAAGGCCATTTTCAATGTTTTATCTACTACAGTGGAATCCAAGAGGGCACTTATGCGCATGTCTTTCGGACACGATGGCGCCCCCCCAGTACACCACAGCGACCCTTCCATAAACTAGTCCAAGTAGTGGTGTTGCACCAAGCAGGGTCAGGTTACTTCTCAAAAAAAGGGGTTGCAAAAAGTTCTCTCCACATTTTACTAAGTCAAATATCAATACCTGTGTAATTTATCAGATGTTCATGCTTTCATTGGATATGTATTTGGTTTTAAGGCCAAACATATTTTGTAGTGACAGTAATGTAGCATGCTTCTCAACGTGTAAGTAATGACATCCACGTTATTTAGATGTGTATGTTTGGTCAGGCACTGATTGGCCAGAGTTGGAGACCCCACATATTTTGTACGTTTTGAAATCAGCCCACTTTCTTGCTGTCCGAAAAGGTCTCCCCTCTCTTCTCACTGCCTCCCCCTCTCCTCCTCACCCCCTTCGCCCCTGTGTGCAGATCTCCACTCTGAGTTCAGCCCCTTCAGTTCAGCTGGAGGCTCGGGTTTATCTGGGACCGAAGGGGAAGCCATTCAGGAGCTACGCGCCGTCAGGTGAAAGAAGGCTCCGTTGCGGACGCTGGGGGGGAGTGAGAGAGGACCGGGAACCAGGGACGTGACTTTTTTCGCTTTAACTTGGGTTTGTGAGGGCGACAAGGAGCCATGGCGTTGTTCTCTGCTCTTTGGGTGCTCTTACTGTGCCAGCTTTTGACATCATCCTCAGCTCAGGTAAGAGTTATCAAGTGCTGCATCCATCTGTTCATTCACTATTGGGTCTCTGTGGGTTTTAGTTCCATTAATCGTTTTACTTCAAAAGTTCACTACAAAAAGTGAACATGTCTTGCAAGTTGAACCACTCATAATAAAGCCTATCCATTGTGATGGTGATGTTAATTACAGCGTCTGTAAGCCAGGCCTGCAAGCTTTCTGTAATTATCATAGACTAAGTGTAGGTGTTATATTGTCACTCCAGCTCCAGCTTAGGCCTTTTGTTCTGCCCTACATCAGCCTGATTGTGTGCAGGTGTCTGTGCTTTTCACACTGTTTGGTGAAGTTGGGGTTATGTTTTCCCTGAACCTGTGGAATGTACAGATTGGAGATCAGTGCCACAGCGCACAATGCCACCTCTGTTCACCCAGGCTCCCTGACTGAGCTGGAACCCAGAAGCTTATTTACAAAAACTCAGTGAAATAACTTTATTAAGTAAAGTACACATTTATTTTAGTTTTTATTGAAATCAAATTTAGCCTTTCTTTTTTTGTCAATGCTTTTAGCATTGATTTAGATCTGTCAAGCCTTATATATGTCAAGTTCCATCATACAAATGGAACCAAGTCATTTCATGTTTAATTTTCTTAGTTATAATCACACTTATTAAGGCCAACAATGTAGACTTCTAAACGTTTGTCTTTTTATATTTCATTCAGTCACATTACACATTTCAAATGTAGGTTGTCCATGTAGTAACGAAAGAGCACTGTCAAAAAATACTGACTTTGATGAATTTCTGTTGCAGAGGCCTGGCCCCAGAGGAGCCACTGGGCCCCTAGGACCCCCAGGGCCTGCAGGAAAGGATGGCACTGATGTAAGTTGATCTGAGTCCAACTTTATGTCTTTACTTCTTTGCTGTCAAACATTAGCCCAATTTAGATATAACCAACTCCAGTGTGTAGAAGATTTATATATATAATGGCACCTTATTTGAGTGTGCATTTGGTTTTCTGTGATGTTGTCCACATCTTTGAAGTGTCAGATTACCGATTAAGCAAATATTAAAATAGTATTTCAAAAGAAGCTCAGTGGTTTCATGTTTTTTCTGATATCAGTCCCCTTTGGTGGAAAAGGTTTTTCTTTTTGTATAAATGTGGCTGAAATTTGTCAAGATTAGTTTTCATCACATTGACTCCTCCCAAAGCCCCTCCCACATGTATGAAATCATAATAATGTATGTAAGGTAGGCAGGGTTATGCATGTGTTTCTAAATGGAGCTCTATATTAGACAAATAGTCTCATTGATAACCATTTACCATGTCCCATATCCTCGTTTCATTTTATGATTCATTCTGAGGATGTCTTTCACTTTTTTCTTAGTTGTTAAACTCACTCTGTATAATAACACCCTGGGTCCGAGATGTAATGTGACTTTGTTTGCACAAGAGAAAATTGGATTAGGATTAAGCCAAGTTAAAAGAAAAACATTGGAGACAAGTTGACATACTTCTTAATCTCTTAAACATTTAATTCCTTTGTATCGACGTTCTTGATTTTTGTCAAACTTTTCTCCTAAATCAAAAAGGGGACTATACAGGAAATCCCAGAGTTGACTTTTTTTTCAGGTGTGATTATTTTTGGGACTTGAGTAAAGTTTAGGCACACAGAGGGTCCATTCATACATTCCCCAACTCTGTGAGACCATCTAGAGTTTCTCCTCACACCTCCTCCCTGTGGCTCCAGCCCCCCTCCTCAAACCAAACTGAAGCTGTAATCATGTGACCAGATGGCACTTGGTCACCTTAGCGATGTTTGTTCTTCCCCTAGCTGCTGAAATGGATAAACATCATATCCTTTAGAGCAGACTTTCACTGCTGCAGTCACTTAAATAGTATCCCTACATTATCAGACACGTTAAGCACTGGAAGTAATTACGCCTGTTTTGCAACAGGTTGAAAATAAAATACATTTTTATTTAGTTATGATACTTATGTTTGTCTTCCTTATTGTCAGGGAAAACCTGGACCTGCTGGACTGCCGGGGAAAGCTGTAAGTATAATTTATAGTCTGTATTTGGAGACTGTCCAGTCTTTTTTATTCAGTCCCTTATCACAAATTTGTCCAGCCTCCACAGCCCCAAATATTTTGAAATCCTTAATCTGGAATCACTAAAGCTCTCCCAAATATATTATTGTGAATGTTCAAACAAAAGAAGCGGATCTTAATTGTCAGGTGGCAGAAATAATGGATTTATAATTGCATCTAGGGCCCCAAAGGGAAATCAGGAATACCAGGGGTAGCAGGGAAACCAGGCCTGCCAGGACTTCCAGGGGTGGACGTAAGTGTCCAATTAACACACACACACACACACACAGAAACTCTTGTGCTAACATCAACAAAGCATGTTTGTCTTTGCAAATAAATGTCAGAAATAAATGCTCAAACAGTTGTGCACTAGTGTAGCAGATCACCAGGAATTGAAGTGTTTCTGTCTGATGTACTTTCTCTTCAGGGCTTGACGGGTCCTGATGGTCCTGCTGGGAAAGATGGACCCCCAGGGGAAGCAGTAAGTGTGTCTTTCTCACACAGATGCTGAGGATATTCTCAAAGATGCATTAATTGGGTTTTATGACCCCTCCTACTTCAGACCCCCCCATGAATCAACTGGTTAATTCAGGCACTAATAGAGCTTAAAGACACGTATGTACGCAAATCCCTGCATGTTTATTGGTTTCTGTTGTATGAAGATCTTCAGGAGGGTCTATCGGGGACAAGGCCCATGTTTCCTCTGTCGGCCTGGATTTGTCAAGGCGGCTCAGCCTCTTGGGGGGAAATATTTTTAATGAGGGATCAGAATCGGATTTATTTCTGCTGCTTCCTTAATCCCGCCTGGAATGCACACTGTTTCCCACCAATCTGTGAGACTGTAGGCTGATGATGATCTGTTACCCCTGATGAGGCGGAAACAGGTATTATCTTCAGAGAGAACCAAGAGAGGGAGCATGAAAGTACATGAGCAAGGGGTGTATCTCTTTTGAAAAAAAAGGACGGCTGTTATTTCCCACATTAGATGTAAGATATGAAAGAATACAGATTAGGGGGCCTTCACTGTTAGGCTGCAAACCAACTGTCAAGACAGATAAACCTCCCTCCTGGCAATTCAACTAATTAGCCAATCTAATGAAGAAGCTAGCATCAACCAATGTCCCTACTTACATGGATACTGCACTGTCATGTCTGTTGATGGTGCTGAAAAGTCAGGATCAAAATAATGCTAATGTTACTAGCTCATCAAATTAGATAAAGACTTATGAAATTGAGAAATATCTGCCTACTTTTATATTTAACAGTAACCCCTTTGCTGCTTCACATCAGTTTGTTTGTGATTCTTATACCACTGCTGTCTAGTTTGCAGGCTGAGGAATGCACAAGTAACATCCCTGTGTGTTAGGCCTGTTTGTTTTAAGTCTCAGACAACACAAATACAGGAGGCAGAAAAGTGGCACCACAAGAAACCACAATGTAGACATTTTTAAAGTAGAGGTATGTTCTTTTTTTTAACAGAAAGCAATTTAAACAAACCACAGACATTAATGTAAGAGGTATTTTAGAAAAAGTGAGTGCTATTATATGGATTTATGGGTTGATACAGAATGAAAAGACAACCTTTATACACATACTACCATAATCACTGATTTCAATCAAAAAGAATGTATTTCAAGTGATGCAAGTCATCATGATAGAGACATTTTCTACTTGCTGTCACTTATGTACGACTCAGGATCCTACATTGTTTTTGTGTCCATGTACTCTTAATTGATTATCAGTACATCTCAAGATAAAACACTGGTGTTGACTTTGATACCAAATCTTTTCAACACTGATCTTGAAAGTTTCAGCCTCTTTGAAGGGATTTCAAAGGAACACAAAACTCCTTGTGCCTTATTTAAAGCTGTATACAATCACCAGAAACACACAAAAAGTTGAATATTTATCTCCATCACAGTTACTAAAAAGTAAATCTGATGAGTGACAGACACTGTAAGCTAGCTAAAACAAAGCAGATGCAGAAAAACATAAGAATCATGCACATTAAACACTGACTCTGTCTCATAGTTGGACATACACACATTTTTTAGAATCTGAATCTCTATTGTGCCCCTCAAAGGTTCATACTTAGCTTTCCTTTGCTCTGAATAGTTATGTTACAGAGTTTGATGTTCTCTTCTTTTCTCCAGGGTGATGCTGGACCTTCTGGGCCCGCTGGACCTCCTGTAAGTACCTCCTTATTCTGTGTAACATAAAAAGCAACAACACATAAGCACACTTATCCTCCCTTCAGTCCTCTGATGTGTAACTTCTCTCTGACTGTTATTACAGCGACCACAAAGATGTCCTTATACACCAGTTTATGCCTTCAATCAAAAGCAGTTTCTGCTTTTCAGCCTGCACTTGATAATCCTATGCTCAAAAAAATCCAGTGCTTTGTGTTTCTCATTCAGTCTAAAAGCTATAACTCATTTCTAATCAGACTTCAATGCCCCTTGGTCAGAACAAAGATAAAAAGGATCCCTTAAAGCAACAGTGTCGCATATTGTCGAAAGAAGCAGAGATAATCAGATTATAGCTTTCTGCGATCCAACTGGGCTGAGAAGAACATATGCACCTCACAGCGATAACCTGAGACAAACTTTCAAAGTGGATTTAATGCAGTAATACATCACAGGCTGGATATTGACCCGAGGAGTAAATCTAATCATCCCCCTTGTGTTTGTGACTTAATTTGTCTTCCTGTGTCTTCCGTAGGGCAGAGGGAGACCAGGAGCCCCAGTGAGTACACAGCAGTCTCTTTATATCATGCTAATGTGGAGATTGTAGTGTTTTTATATCCTTTTTTTCATATATGTAAATTTAGTTTTTATGCACATGTGATCTGATCTCTTGCACATGTTTGTCTTTTGTTTCCAGGGACTACCTGGAACCAACGGGTTGCCAGGCGGAGTCGGACCTCAGGGTTCAGCAGTGAGTATCCGACTGATCGCCCAAATTACACGTCCTGTCATCCTCAATGTGTGGTTATATCCTTCCATTCAGAACGAGATAGTCATACAATTGGACTACTTGATTTAATACCCAGTTGGCTGCAGAAAACAGCCATCAAAAGTTATTATTCAGTTAGTGTAATGCAAGTATAATTCATACAGGAGCTCCTGCAGCAGAAACAGTAAAGCTGATGCAGACTGAAATCTGGCAGCACTTGCTGTAGCCCATCAGAACAACCTTGCCCTAAACTCTTATATAATGTAGCTGAAACAGGAGGATAAGAATAACCCTCTGAAAGGGAGGACACTTCAGTATTTGGACTGGCCCAGTGTTTCCACACGGTCACACTTTTTTTAGATTATTCAGCAATCACACTGACTTTATTTTAAGCATTTAAAGATCCTCTTCATGTACACGTATTAAGACGTGTAAGAATTCTCCGCTCAGAATAATTATTTGTGTCTCATCTGTTTTTTTTTTTATGGAAAAAGTCCAGTTGCCTTGTTATAAATTCAAAGAAGCACATCTACAAAATAACTTACAGGATGTCTCATACTTCACTGAATATGTATTTTCTCACTGTTTGTTTGATCGGGGATTTATTTTTTCAAGTTGCGTGTTGAACCAGGATTAGCTTCCAAACTAGATCTGTGTCAGTAGATCGTGCTGCAACATTCTCATCGTGCACTCAGACTGAATTACTTTCAGAGTTTTCTGATGTCAACAGATTCTTTAAAACTTACATGATCAAAACTCTGCAACTGATTTGGTTAACGTCAAGCAAGTCACAGTTCTTTGCATGGAGGGGGCCTTAAGTGTTACCTTTCTTAACTAACTGTAATAACTGAACAGGGAGTGTCGCCTAATTCTGGTGTTTCAGATGTGCCTTACTTATTATTTTTTTTAGACTAAGATGATGAAGAATCTACTCACCTTTGAGATTTCTGTGCACTCATTTTTCAGGGTGCTGAGGGTCTCTCAGGACTTCCTGGACCTGCTGGCCCTGATGGACCACCAGTAAGTAACTTTGATAACTGCTGCTTCCGTTTACGTCTATTCCAGTACCAAGAGGACTTCCTGTTGATTGCTATATTTGGAAATGATAAACATTAACATCAATGAAAAATCACTCTTATCTTTCAGGGACTTCCTGGTACTCTTCAAGACCTCAGCGGTGACCTTTTGGTAAGTTTTGATGCACCATTGAGAGCAGCATTCACTTGAAGATGCTTCCAATGGTAAGTGAGTGTGGGGTCGATGCTCAGTGTTTGGTCTTTGTCATCTGCAGTGTCCTGCGATCTGCCCCCCTGGTCCCTCTGGCCCCCCTGGGATGCCAGGATTCAAGGTAAACAGAGTTTCTGTCACAGCTCATTTGTTATGCTGCAGATTAAGCCTCAAGGAATAACAACAACTTGTGCCACCTTTGAGAAGACTGCTTGAATTAAATCTGTGTATTTGTGTTTCTGTAGGGTCACACTGGGCACAAAGGAGACAAGGGAGAGCTTGGGAAAGATGGAGAGAAGGTGAGGTTATTGAATCAAGATCTTTATTTCTCTGGTGAAATGTTGCTATGGGATGAAACGAAGAAGGAAGAAACCTCCATGTGCAAGAACTTGGTTTTATTGAGTACGGTCTGTCAGTGATTGTGTGTCCTAAGTGCCCTGCTCTGTCTTTAGGGTGATGCTGGTCCACCTGGTCCTCCAGGTATTCCTGGGACTGTGGGTCTGCAGGTGAGTTTTATTCTCAGCTCTACTGATAAATCTGGTTACTTCTCATTTATTACACATTAACTTTGTTCATTACATTTTGTTAACTACAAAGAAAGAAATATATAGGCGGCATTCAAATAATTATTGCATATTTTGGATGTTTTAAAGAGGCTTAATGATGCTCTAATGCTGTGTTTCAGGGCCCTCGTGGTCTCAGAGGCTTACAAGGCCCCATGGGAGCTGTAGGAGACAGAGTAAGCATCTTTGAGGACATAATCCCTTGTTTCTTTTTCAGCTTCTAATCACTCAAAAGCAATTTACCTGTTATGTATTTGCTCACAGTAGGTTTATTTTTTCCTCTAGGGCCATCCTGGTTTCAGAGGAAAACCTGGCATTACAGGCATTATCGGGAAGACAGTGAGTCTCTTTTTGTTCACATCACACTTGAAATAAAAAAAACAGTGTTCAGTAGTATTTTACTGCCAGAATCGACGGCTGGTCCCATCAATGAATAGCTGTGTGTGTTTCATCTGATGTCTCCAGGGTGATGCTGGAGAAAAAGGGCCTCAGGGATTCATAGGACCCAAAGGAGAAATTGTGAGTAAAAGACTTTGATTTGTGACTTTGAGCTTCACGAGTACATCCGAGATTTATACATAAAACCCTAATGTGTCTTTAAACAGGGTAAAATTGGTCCTAAAGGAGGTCCTGGGGGAGCTGGACCCAAAGGAGAGCCTGTGAGTACACATCTGAAAAAATATCTTTAATTAGCACTTCATGATTCAAAACCACAAGGATTATATCTGATGTCTTCTTCAGGGTATTCCTGGCAGAGATGGTAAAGATGGAACACCAGGATTAGATGGTGAGAAGGTAAGTTGTATCTTTACCTTTTGCAGACTTTTAGCTATGAATAGTTGCATGAACACTGCATGAGTATAGCTGACGTTTCTTTGTGTCTATAGGGTGATGCTGGACGCCATGGAGTTGTGGGGGAGAAAGGACCAAATGGCCTTCCTGTAAGTATTTAGAAAAGGCTCAGTTTGCATCCTATTACTCACCTGCAGCACTATTCTGATACTGGAATGATGTATATAATTTCTCTGGCTGGCACCAATCACATTATTGTACCGAAAAAAAACTCTCAGAGAATCAGAGAAGTCATTGTTTTGTGTTTTGTGTTCCAGGGTCTCCAAGGAAAGGCTGGTGCAAAGGGCTCCAAAGGAGGAGTTGTGAGTATTACACCAAAAAAGACACAGGATTTCACCTAAAAGCTAAGTTAAAAACCTGGAGGATAAACTTCTTTTTTTCTATTACACCAGGGGGATTCAGGGAAGGATGGGGAGACGGGACCCTCTGGAGAGCCAGGTATTCCTGTATGTATCTGATGGGCTCTTTAAGGGGGGATTACTGGGTCACAGCCTCTCTGACATGTCATTTAACCCCACAACTTTTGACACTCTCGCACTTTGACTCTAAACTTTACTGACTTGTCCTTCTGTCTCTTCCCTCAGGGTGATATTGGCATCCCAGGAGAGAGGGGGATAGCAGGACCCAGAGGAGTGGCTGTGAGTTAATAGTTGCACTTTTAACTTAGCTTTTAAATTGCTGCACTGCCTGCTTTTTAAAAAAGCTTTGAAATCACCAAAACTAGGAGCCTTGTCATGTTTTCCAGATCTGAATTTACAGAAAGCTGGCTCAGTATTTCAACCTCTTTGTTGGGATGAGTCTAATAACTCGAGTGGATGTCTGAATGCATGACAAGAAATATAATTTAATGAATGCAAAGCACTCATCTCAAAAGACCACAACATTTGCTGACATTGAGAAAAATTGAAAAGCAGAATAACAAACTACTTGCCTTTGAAGTTAATGCTATTCTGCAGCAGAACTACTTAGAGCGCTGTGGCTGATACAGTTAAGGTGGAATATGTTAGCCAGGAAGGGCCAGTGATAAGAGCAGGTATTCAGAAAGCAGGACTTCATAAACTGGAGGGTCTTTCTTTTTTACATCAGACTCTGTGGCAAGGAGAAAAAAAGTATACAACAGCATAGACTCACTTCTCTTGTACTCTGCACTGCATAATGAATCATACCTCGCCAGCCTTTTTACCACTTGTTTTTGATCTTCTTGGAAAAGTTAAGGAGAAAAACATCCTTTTATCAAGAAGGAAACATCATGAATGCTCAGTTTGTTTGACTGCTGTGTGCTCTTCACTGTGAGATCAGCTGACTGTCTGTGTCTAATAGGGAGGAATTGGACAAGCAGGCAATCCTGGGCCTCTGGGGGTGAAAGGCTTCCAGGTCAGTTGCATGACATCAAATGTTATCATCATTTTTTCTTCTTTTTTTTTTTGTATCATGATTTCACTCCAGCTGTGTGTGTTGCACACTACAGGGGGTAAAAGGAGGCTTGGGGGACCCAGGTCTGCCAGGTCCAACGGGAATCCGTGGAGAATTTGGTGAAAGGGTGAGTTTGACGTACGAGACAATATTAAATGTGTCCTCAGGCTGCATGACGTCATGCAGGGTTATTTCTGTGCAGGGCAGAGCTGCGATTCTGTCATGGTTGTAATATTAGATTCTCTTGATTGTTATCAATTAATCGCCTTGTTATATTCCTCATTATTAACAGGGTTTATACAATGTCAGCAAAAATCAAAGCTCTTTGAAAGACCTTCAAATGCCTTGTTTCTGAAATCATGGTGTTAATTTTTTAACTATTATTTTAAACAAATGAATTAGGGTTGGAACCTTTTTTTGTCTGAAGATCTCACTGTGCTATTTACAAAAACGTGAGCCAAACTGCTGCAAGCAATTCTGTCATTTTAATTATATATCAAAATAGCTTTTACTTTTACTTTCAGCTCTTTATTCCTGGCTACATATAGTTATGCCACACAACTATTTGCTTCAGTACCCATAGCTTAAAACTGAAAAAAGAGTCAGTTTTGTTTTATGTAAGGTTAAAGTCGGTATTATGGCACAGTTCCTCTTTCTTTCAATGACCCTGACTCATGTTCTTATCAGTGTTTACATATTGTTTCAGTCACCTGCCAATGGAGTGTGAGAAACCGTATAACTTTGACTCAAAAATGATGTCATTATAAAGAACCTCACTGTCAATTAACCAAGAAAAACATCGACCATCTGTCCCGGCTGTCATGCTGTTTGTGAAAAACAAGTGAAAAAAACATGAAAACACTTTTAGTAAGGGCCCTCCTTCAAATCACTTCACCCCTGCTCACATTAACAAGCAATGCTGAGGTATGAGAATATCGAGCCTCTCTTATGGGAGTCCACTGTATGTCCATAAGCAGGTCGTCCCTCTTCAGTCTCAGAGGTAAAAACTCAACGTGAAGGCAGGAGAGATCTCAAACACAGAGAGGTCTCCTGTTCAGAATGTGAGGACAGAACAAAGCTGCTCTTTATGCCGTCGCTGGTTCCCCTACACCAGCCCACCTCACTTCCCTTCATCCCCCCCGTCTGTCCGCCACAGCCGGCTCTCTATTAAAACTCTTGACATGGCTCTCATTTATTCTCTCTCTCTCTCTCTCTCTCTCTCTCTCTCTCTCTCTCTCTCTCTCTCTCTCTCTCTCTCTCTCTCTCTCTCTCCTTTTTTAACCATGTAGGGTCCAGTCGGAGCTTCTGGAACCAAAGGAGACATGGTAAATATTCCTGGTCAAACCTTAAAGTGACCTTGACTGAGCACCCCTGTTCTAAACTATGATGCTCAAGATATGATTCTATGCATCTGTTCAATTCAATACAAACTAAAATATAATTTGGAGACGAAATCAGAGAATTCATATCTGGTGTTCTCTTTAGGGTGTGGCAGGAAGTGATGGTTTACCAGGGGAGAACGGAGAACCTGTAAGTATTTTCTCCACTTGTTCACTAAGTCACAGAGTTGTAACACTTAGAACAGACTGTAGAGCCTCTTAACTTTGTTAGCTGTTACTAGTTTAATCAGCACGCAGATTTGGTCTTCCAAATACCTTTTTTTGCTGACTAAGCATAAATCTAAAAATGTATTTTTTATCCAAGCTATTGATAAAATGATATTTCATGACCTTTAATGTAGGTTTTTGTGTGTGTTTTAAAATGTATCACTGCATCTCATCTATTTTATTGTGTTGCTTGATTGGTTTTATATTATCATGTGTCAGCATTTATTCTAATTGCACCAACTTGTGTAAAAAAAAGTCCTCACAAATTAAAGGAAGTGGATGATTGAATGTGTGCAGCATTCTGTTAAACATATTGAAGTAACTCTGTTTAATAAAAGCGCGTCCTTGTTTTCAGGGTCCCTTCGGCCCAGTTGGACAAAAAGGAGAGGTAAGCATCAGTGTTATTATTTACATTAAGAGTTTCTTGTGACACTTAACACAAACCTGTTTCTTACACATGGTATTTATTTGCCAATTAGCATTGAATAATGTGAGATCAGATGTTGTGTGTGGGTTTTATTCACAGCACAAGTTGGTTCCAAACTCCCTCCACACTAACAATGAAACCTGGTGCGTAGCTTCGAGCTGTCGCCCACTTGTCAGACTCTTTGCACATGATTCTGCTTCACATTCCAGGTTTAATAGGATTAATTAGAGATTGGTACTGCTGCTGGAGCTTTATTGGCCTGTTCGCTGCCATCGCCACAAGGGAGAGAGACGAGTCACATTAAGCCGCCTCACAGTTTGTGCTATCAGAGGCACAACAGTGACGAGGCTCGCTCTCATGATCCCATTTACTGTTCGCTGTGCTCGTTGGAGTAATTATCGAGCAACAAGATGCCATATAAGTCGGCCCCCACATTGTCTCCGCAGAACCAGTTTGCTCTTTGGCTGGTGCTTAGTCAACATTGAGATCACAAGCTTATGGATTTATTCATCTCCTGTTTTGAAGAAATGTTTTTTTTTCCTCTTTTTGAATTATAACAACTCATTTAAGGATGTCTATTGTTGATTTCAGTCTGGGAAGCGAGGTGAACTTGGACCAAAGGGTGTGACAGGTCCACAAGGAGAGCTTGGGGCAAGAGGGCTCCCAGGAAAACAAGGAACAATGGGCTTCCAGGGTGAGCAGGGTCAGCCTGGAATTGCAGGAAAGACAGGTGTACCTGTGAGTGTTGTTTGAATCATCCAAACTTTCAGATGTGTGGGACAGAGTCATGTTTATTTAATATCCATATTATGTACCAGGATGAATAGATGATTATGATTTAACGTCTTATCCACTCGTTTCCAGGGTAAATTAACAAGTGAGCAGCACATTAGAGAGCTGTGCGGTTCGATGATCGATGGTGAGACATCTTTTATTTTGTTTGTAATTCCCTTCAACGTTGCCTAAAGGTCACATGAAAAATAACCTCTTTGTGTTTTTATATCATGCAGATCAGATTGCACAGCTGGCTGCTAACCTTCGAAGACCCCTGGCCCCAGGAATGGTGGGCCGCCCCGGCCCTGCTGGAACTTCAGGAAAGCCTGGAGTTGCTGGCTCTATTGGGCATCCAGGTTCCCGTGGACCCCCAGGGTACAGAGGTCTGCCAGGAGAACTTGGAGACCCTGGTCCCAGAGGTAGGATATACAAATGAGCATGGTTTTAAACCTTTGATATGTCATTAGATTTGTTATTGGAAGTAGATTATAAAAGCAGCACATTTGTTTTTTGTAAGGGCCATCTGAGAGGTTAGAGATGATGAGAGTTGTGAAAAGAGAGCATTAGAAAACTCTGCTTTACTCATTTGAATTCTTTTCCTGAAAATGTACCTTACACACTGACCTCATCCCAATACCCATACTTCTATTCTTCTCAGTCAGCTGGGCTGACCGCTGCTCAAGTTGTCTGCCTAGCTTGCAGGCGGCGCTCCATTTTTGGCAACAAAATGCTACTGATGTATTAACAAAAGGGTCAAAGTTCAAGATGTGATGTTATGAAAACATTTTGGTTCCTGATGCATGCATACAAAAAGTATTTTCAAGGGAAGCTGCAGTTTGTATTTGAATTAAAAGGAAATGTAAACACTCAGTAACTCAGAGGCTGGCTTTGTACGGAATGAATCCAGGCTGGGAACCTCTCATTCAATGTTTGTTATGTAAAAGTACTTTTTATAGTCATTGTGTCAAGGTCAAGTTAAACACACCTTTTGTTCTTCCACAATAAAGATATGAAGTAGTATGAAATGGAAATAATGAAGATCTATGTACTTGGTAAAGTCACTAGGTTACTTTTCTGTATTGATTGAAGTCCTCTGTTTTGACATCAGGTGATGTGGGAGAGCAAGGGGATAAGGGATCTCTTGGCAAAGCCATTGATGGACCAGCTGGAGACCAAGGATACCAGGGTATGTACTGTGATCAAAGCTTGAGCTGATGGGATCCTGATCGCTGCTGACAACCAATTTTGTGAAAACATGCGGTCCGAGCAAAGTCTACCGAGGTTTGATTTGTACAACTGACATCAACTATCCTGACAGACGTCCAGTTGAATTCATTATGAAGCTTCACATTAGTAAATATTGTCCAGCCTAAAAACCTGAGAAGTCTGTTACTGAACAGAACTTAGTCTTTGCCTCATTCTCCATATGATTGTTGTCTACAGGTCTTCCAGGTGTACTTGGAATTGTTAAAGATGGGCGTGATGGATCTCCAGGGGATCCAGGTGAGCCTGGAGAATCAGGCAGGGCGGGCAGGACTGGACACCAGGGACCCCCTGGAATCTGTGACACATCAGCCTGCCAGGGAGCAGCAGCCGCTGGAAAATCCTCCAACCCCAAAAACCATTAAACCCGACTTCCTGCCACCTGTCGCCCTCCACCCAAGAGAGCAAGGCTTGATACGTAAAGGAAGAAAGGAGTGAGGGAAGCGAGTGGTCACAAAAATGTCCTCTTTATTTAAATAAAAGTATCACAGGATGGGAAGAGTAACATCAGCAGGTGTGATATTCTGAGAAGAATGGAGGAACATCCGAATATTGACACAAAGAAACAGAGCAACTGATCGACAGAAACATCAACAGAGAAAAAGTGGACAGAGGGAGGAAGAGTTCAAGAGCATAACTGCATTGCTACAGATTCTACAATATCACAAAACAAGACTTGACTTATAAACAGCTGAAGACGAATGATGAGTCCTTTGTGTATAAAAACTTTGTACATGTTGTTTCCATGCCCCCGTTAACCTTTGCTAGCATCGCTGTGGCAGATGACACTCTGAAAACAACAGTGACTGTCTCTGAAGTGAATGTGCATGTATCATGGCCCCCTTTCATGTCAATCACAGGTGTTACCTCAACATACAAGCTTACAGTGTAAAATATGGAAAACAGACAGAGGTGAAAAGCCTCTGTCAGAGAGCTGTGTACCGTCAAAGGAATAAAAAGCACAAGAACCAAGGTGCTGACAAATTGTGTAGATTAATGCAAAAATACTTTTTGATAGTCTTTTTTTACAGCTTGTTTTTTTTTAATTATATGTGAAGTTGGTTCTCTAGATTTGAGGATCAGAAACAAAATAAAACATGTGGATGCATAAATCAGTCATTACAAAACCAATCGAAGGAGCAAGGTAATTATTTCAATGTCTTTTTTTTCTCCAATCTGCAATGACCACATCCACTATGTACTACCGGTGCTGTAACTATTAAATATACATGACCTTAAATACTATTTATTATTTGTGGGTGACTGTTGTATGTACAGTAAGATGCTACAGCGACATGTTGTAAGAAAGAACAAATAAAGCCACTTTTCAGTAAAACATTACTCTTCTCTACATATCAAATGAACAGTCTGTACGTCAGAATAATATTGTTAACACTATGACAGAAAATCACATTTATTCACAGAGTTTAGGAACAATTATATCCTTTTAAATCACTTCAAAATATTTGAAAAGGAACGCTAAGCGATGTATGATGAACAGAGTGCAAAAAGTATTTTAAAAATCAACTTGAATCAGGGTTAAAACAAATATTTACGTTAACTAAATGTTTAATTCACCATATATGAAGCCAGAAATCTGATCTCAGGTGTTTTTCAAAGAGAAACAGTGCCACCTATGTATGACTTTTTGAATTACTAGTATACCAGAAAGCATCATAGGCAGAAGAAATGGCTTACAGTGTAAACACAAGCCTGGCACAGTGTGGTGCTAAGAGGCAGCTGGAAACAAACTCTGTATCATTGAGTATCACAATGTCTGAGACTAAAACAGTTGAATCTTTATAATAAGCATGTAGCCACAAAGTGGAACACATTTTGTCGATTTAAATATTACATCACAGCCTACTTCCTCTCAGGAGATGACCCACAACATCAGACTGATCCATGAGGTGAGTCAGTGAGGGGGTTACTGCTCTACAGTGAGAGGAGTGGTGAGGCTCTCGTCCATCTCTCTCTGCATCGGGTCATGTGATGAAGACGGGCTGCTTTTTAGAAAATGTCCTCTCTCATCAATGAACGCTCTTTTAAACTCCTGTGAAGAAGACAAATAGAAGATAATAGAGGTCAATGAGATAAAATCATGACAACTCTGCGCAATCTGCAGTGCTCCTCTTTTTCACAAGAGGTGGTCGCTTGTTTTTATCTGTTACAAGAAAAGAGAAAGTCTTTTGAAAATTGTGAAAAGGACTTTTGAGATACTGCAATACAAGGAAATCCGTCAAACTAGATCAGTAAAATGTTTCTGATTTTATGCAGCACGAAAGGACAGGAACATAATCTGAACTCCTAAAATAACAAACGTTATATAAAGTAAGCTTCAGAATTTATTATTCAGGCAGCAAGAGGAACTCTAATTACACGCTTATCTTCCAGCCCTAAGTTTTGAGTTTTAAATATTATATTAGTAGGATGATCGAGGAAAATGGCGAGGTCAAACAACACAACCTACATCTTTGAAGGTGTCTCCATAGGTCTTAGTGAGATACCCGAGGAAGGCAGTGGTCCACTGCAGGGTGGTGACTTTGTCTGTGTCTGAGTTACAGAACGGCACCAGCATGTTCAGCTCATCACAGCACAGACGGATCCTCTTCCTGTGGAGCAGGAAAAAAAGACCACACAGGTGTTTGAGGTTTGTTTTTCATACACCTGCAACCTTTTTTAGGATCAGTCTTCTGTCTCATTTTGTCACTAAACACATTTTGAAATCTCGGGCTGTGTCTAACAAATATAAGTATTAGTTATAACAACATGGTCACATTGTTTACATACGAGATCAGCTGTTAGCAGCCCGTAGCATGTTGATGCTAAACGATGCTAGGCCCGATGTTCCCTGTGAGCTGAGGAGGAGGCAAGGATGGCGTGCTGGTACTGAGGTGCAAGCTCAAAAAGAGGACATCGACCTGTCCTTCCACCCACCGTTATGGGGAATGTAAGATCTATCTACGATAAGATGGACAAGCTAACCCAGCACCAGAGGGAATACTGGCAGAGCAGCATCATGCCAACAGAGCTAACACCGGACATGAACGCCACATTGGAAGGATTTCACCTGCTGTGGGCGGACAGGATACAGGAGAGCAAGACTGAACTAACTGGTGAAGAAGGCCAGCTCAGTCTTGGACCCTGTGGAGGTGGTGGCTGACAGGAGAATTATGGCCAATCTGTCATCTCTGATGGACATTTTTTTTCTGTATATATTCTTGTCTAAATACTGTACACCTTTTTGTTTGTTGCTGTAACTCCATGAATTTCCCCGTTGTGGGATGAATAAAGGAGTATTTTATCTTATCTTATTAAATATCGGATTATTTCTTGTAACAACTCTACATGGAGGTTTCAGAAACATCAGCTGTTAGGAAAGGTGGCTCACCTGCGTTCCCTCTCCTTACTGTTGTGCTTCTCCCTGCGCTGGCTCGGTGATAAATGAGCTTGAATTTTCTTCTTGATGTTGCTTCCTGACCCTGCAGCCTTAGCACCTTTCCTAGGATGAGAGCTGTGGGTGTTGCCATGCTTCCTGAAGGCAGCAGATGTTGCCACATCATCTGTCAAAAACACAAGAGTACAGTCCGGCATAACCGTATGTGTTCACACTGTTGTAAAGCAGAAAAGTTATGAAGTAATTTGACGTGAGACAGGTTTAGACTGCTGATGATTACTTTCTTTGTTCTCTAACTGCTGCTCCTCCGCTGAGTTGTTTCCATTTGTGTAATGAGCTTTTTTAACAACACTGTCCAAAAGAAAATTGAATGAAAAACTTTTGGGGATGATTAAACCCTGATGCTGAGGGTCAATCCTGTGAGGAATGTGGCTGATCACCTGGAATGAAAGCAGGGAAACAGAGGTTCCAACATTGAATGCTTCCTGTGGATGATATCAAAATGTAGGAAAATGTGTTTTGTAATTTTGTTTTCATCATACTTGTTCAAACCTGTTGGTAACAGGGTTGAGGACACTCCCTACGAATGGGCCAGAAACCTCATAAGGATTTGCTTTGTCTGCAGGGTCAGTCATCCCCTTCTGCATTTGAGGGTGTACGACTCCCTCTGGAGCTTCTGCAGACTGCTGAAATATTGTCAAAAAACTGAAACACAGATTGTTCAAAGTCAATAAAAACATTTCAGCATTAATGTATGAAGTTACACCTACTAACAAAGATATAAACTCTACAAGCGACGCTTACTTGCTGAAAACTGTAGACTGAACATCCTGCTGTCTCGGGGTATCAGCTGACACAGTGTTAAACCTTGTCTCCAAGCAAACCCTAGCAGCTGATCGCTTCTGTGACGATGTGCTGCTGTTGGAAAGTGGATCTGTCGAAATGTCTTCCTCTCTCACCTTGGCCAGCACAAAACCCGGCACTTCTCCAAAAGAGATCGGTGTCTTTTCTCCAGGCATCACCAGGCCATGCTCATCAGTGGAGGTGGAGAGGTCCATAGCTTGGCTGAAGGGTGAGATCACCGTGGATCCAGTGGTGTCTTGAACTGTGACAGCAGCAGGTGGAGATCTGGCATCAGGCCCATCTGGAGGAGCAGCTTGTGTCTCCATCTGTGACTGGATAAGATGCTGAAGGTGTGTAAATTCAACATCTGAGATTTCCACCGGACCAAGCTCGGGTCCCAACATCTGCCCCTGATCATGTGTCAAACATCCAGCATGGCTCATTCCAAATAATACGCAGGTGTGTTCTCTTAGTGAGGGTGACACGTGGATGGTTTTATAAAGGGATGACATCCTCACCCTAGAGATCAGATGGACACAAATGTTAATGGAGGAGCAGGTGGGTGGATGAGTGAGTGGATGGTGTACTGTATTTATCCCCAGGAGGAAATTGGATTGTAGCAGCAACCTGTGACATTCAACATTACAATGAAAGAAGAGGAGAAAAACCGGACACGAATACAAGAGTTAAGACTAAACCACAAAAAAAGGGCAGCAAGGTGCAGATTATGGGACTTCATGTGACTTAGTGCGATGGTTATTCAAATCAGTGGTCATCATCCCTCGATGGTGTCATATATATACAGTCGGTGGTGGACAGTAACAGGGTATATTTACTTGAGTACTGTACTTAAGTATATTTTTTGAGTATCTGTACTTTACTTGAGTATTATTTTTTGGAGAACTTATTACTTTTACTCCACTACATTCAGAAGACAATTATTGTACTTTTGACTCCACTACATTTCTATCAATGCTCTAGTTACTCACTTCTTTTGCTTTGAAGACAGCACATGAATTTCCTTCTCTTTTCTGAAATCTGATCCCTAAGACAGTAAAATGTGTTTGTGTAGTTCTGTTTGTCTCAGTGGTTTAGTTGTACCTATATATCGTGCGTCTCCACGGTTGAATGTGGAGCAAACACAGAGCAGATTTCACTCAGATCAGGCAGTTCATTTAGAGGTGGTAATGATGGCTATGATTCTCCACCTGAGTACCCATGGCCATATCTTCAGCCCATGTTAGAGGTTTTTGAAATGAAGAATGATACGTATCGTTTGAAATGTTCTCCCTGTTTCCCACTCTGCCCAAACATACAAAGATTCACTGTCCAACCTGAGAAAGCGTGTTGAGCTACGTAACATTTGTTTCATTCCAGATGAACATTTCAAACTAAGTTGTCTGTGCTTGGAGTAACTTATTTTCTGTTTTTATTCATGGTATAGTTTTAAGAGAGTTAAAGTTATGGTTTCTAAATAAACATAATGTAACAGAATTAACTCCTATGTATTCTTGACTGGCATCATGCTTTGTGAAAATACAAAGTTTTGAGATATTTAAAAAAGTACTTTGAATACTGATGGATTTTTAAAAGCAAGTTCTTCAGTACTTTAACTCAAGTAATAATCTGACAGAACAACTTTCACTTGCATTAGAGTAATATTTGACCTGGAGTATTTATATTTTGACTTAATTAACGAAGCTGTGTACTTTGTCCACCACTGCATATAAGTATAGTGCAGATACAATGTAGTATAACTATGTTTTATATATAAAAATGTTGAGGACAATACTGATGTAGGTAAAAGTATTCAATTATACATTATTTGTCAGAGATTAGCATCAAAACAGTTTAAATAGCGAGCCATCGACGTCCCGTGCCTCGTAATGTTATAACGTTATATTATTACATTAACGTTGTATAGTATTTTACTAAAGCTTATAAAAACTCACAATTGAAATGCAATTATATCATTAAACAACATGTCAATCTCACCAGGATGCAAGTCATGTTGATTTTAGATAACGTTAGCAGGACATTTTAAGCTAACATCAATACAACAGATGACGTTGGTTAACTAACTACAAAATATGGGTAAAACGTCGACTTTAAAATAAGTTATTAAACACCTTATTATAAGCAAATATCATGTATCACTTCATCAGACTTAAAAGTAAACCCTCAATTATTATCTAGCTCTCTAAATATACTTACTTATCAAACTTACTGCGATTACACCTGCTGGATCGACGATCACCGGTGACCTGTGTGTCAGCCTGTCAGCAGGAGCCTCGGATCATTTCAATATATTCTCATTTATCCAAAAATAAATAAATACATTTTTTTCTTTTTTGGTTTAGAACCAATAAGTAGTTTGATAGCTTTGGATACATTTGTATGTTTCACTTATTTTATTAGAATTTTCTTAGACAGATACATTATTATATATTTGTAAAGTTATGCACACAGAAAATAACAGCAACATTTCTCCACATTCAGATCAAAAACATCATTAAAATGTAGAGTGAATTTTTAGAAGTCACTTCTTTAAAATCACATTTAGAGGAATATTTGTGATCTTCTTCACATTTAATTTTGTTGTGAAAAATATATTTAGTTGAAATCATTGTTAAATCCAAATACTAAATATAAATATAAATGTTAAATATAAATATTAAATATAATATAAATGTTAAATGTTGCTGGTTGCTCCTCGATCCTAAATATTAAGCTGATGTGCAAATTCACAGTCGCCTAGCGGAAATACCAAAATAAAAGCTTCATAGAGAATACAGACTTAGCAATAGCATCTTAACTTGTCCGTACCATAGACTGGGTCAGTATTGTCTCTGAGCGTTGTGAAACCCCTTTGTGGCCTCCAAAACTGCCTATCCAACAGTTTTACTACAACCCGTAGGAGTCAGTACTGACCGACTATGATTAGGATATCTGTATCGCTTTATGAAGCTCTTATTTTGGTCTAACGGCACCCAATACAAATTCCCATTGCCGCCGAGCGGAAGTACCAAAATAAAAGCATCATAAAGCGATCTAGATATCCCAACCAGTCTGTGCTGGACCACAGACTGTATACAATATAAAGTCTATGTGCTGGATCATAGACTGTATATAATATAAAGTCCATGTGCTGGATCATGGACTGTATATAATATAAAGTCCATGAGCTGGATCATAGGCTGTATATAAAGTCCATGTGCTGGATCATGGACTGTATATAATATAAAGTCCATGAGCTGGATCATAGACTGTATATAAAGTCCATGTGCTGGATCATGGACTGTATATAATTCAAAGTCCATGAGCTGGATCATGGACTGTATATAATATAAAGTCCATGAGCTGGATCATAGACTGTATATAATATAAAGTCCATGTGCTGGTTTATAGACTGTATATAAAGTCTATGTGCTGGATAGGCAAAACAAGATGCTGGTTTGAACTTCAGTGGGAATGTACTAGTAGATGAACAGAATTTGAATCCATAAACAGTATTAACAGGGGCAATTTTTTAGAATTTGAAATACATTTCGCTGATGACATATAACTTGCTGTTCTTTAACTTTATGTTTATTGACTTTTTAAGCAAGTAACTACTCTAAAATTAATTAATTAATATCATTTTAATTTAAGGTTTTGAAATGTCCCTCAATAACTTGTATTGATTTTAAGAATCAATCATTCTAAACCAGCTTTGCCGTCCCTTTTGAACTCTAATTGGAGATTCTTACCATGCAAGAAGTTGCTAGGTTAAGGCAACCTTTGTAAATACCCATTCCTCTACCCAGTTAGATTTATTTTCAAAAAGAGAATAGTATGGCACTGCCATTAAATATTCCCTTGTTTTTATAAAACAGTTTGAGGTAGTACTCACACAGCAATAAATCAATGAATACAAATAATAATAATAAAATATCTTTTATTGCCTTCTTGCATTCTATAAGAACAAGAAAAAACTTTTAATCAGTGCAGGAACATAAAAGCTATATCAACGCTGCTGTACTGACACAAAAACAAAACCTTAACATTTTTGTACAAAAGAAATTCGACTTTTTCCAACAAGAAATACACACCAAGTGGTTTAATAAGAAAAACAAAAGTTTTAGGCATGTAGTCATAATCAATTAACAAAAATATACACAGCTACCTCAGTTGCAACAAGACAAACCAAAACATAATGAGCTAAAATCCTTTTAGCATTTTCATATCAAGCTTCAACATCTAGGCCTTCACATGGTTCGTTCTATGGGTCATGTTGAAATTTAGCCGGGGTTCTTTAAGAAATAACATTCATTGTGTGATGCACTAAGAAATGTGATAATACAACTTTAAAAAAAATATCTTATATTTTGTCTTTTTTGCCTTTCATTAGTTTAACTGCTATTTCTACACAAGAACCAGTTGCCACCTATTTTTTAGAATCGTTGCCTTCTTTTATTTCTTCTTTACTTCCTGTGTCTCCATCTATAGGTGTGCTTATCTCATCAGGATTTTTGTCTTGGTCATGCTTTTTCCCTTTAACCAACTCTCTTTCACCACTCAACTGCCTACTCCTACTCGACTCCCTCTCTGTTGGGTGAACTGCTTGTCTTTGTTTTGGGCTGCAGATATCAGGCTTATTGATCATATGGTTTGGGAAGCGGATGAGACCTGGTGGAGTGGGAAGTAAGGCCACTTTGTGTCTCTGGAGTTGTACTTCTTGCTGATTTTGTTGGGATTCTGAACCAGGGTTTTGAGCTGTACCAAAGGGCCTATTATACTTTGAAGAATGTGGATCAATTGGGGCTTGGAATCGAGGAACCTGATGAGGGTTATTGAAATGGGGTGATGCTGCCCTGGATGCCCTTGGACCATCTGTTTTTACATTAAACCTTCCTAACCCATGTCTTGTATCAGAGCTTTCAGGTTCTGGTCCCCTCATATCTGTTTTATCATAGCTTTGTCCTCTCATTCCTAGACCTCGCCTTCCCCTCCTAAAGTCATGTTCAAATCCCTGTCTTTCAAATCCTCGTCCCCCACAATCTGAAAATCCTCCATCTGCTCCTGGACCTTCAATGTTTAAATTTCTGTTTTCAGGCCCTGGGTGTATTAAATCTGGGTCTCCTGGGCCTCTTCTATTGGGACCTTCAGCCTCAAATCCTCTGTTTGGGCATGAATTAATCAAGCCTGGACCTCCTCTATGATCGTCAGATCCTTCCATGTTTAGTCCCCTGAAGTCCGGCTGCACACAGTCAATCCCCATGTCTGAACCCCTTCTCATATCTGGTTGTGGTACTCTTATGTCTGGACCTCTTCTATTGTAGCCTCGTCCTCTATTGCCCAGATGCCTTTCCTCTCTGAAACAAGGACTAGCATCCCTTCTGCTTGGTCCAGCCCCCCCTCTTATAGGCTCTTCCCATTCTTTTCCAGGTCTTCCCATTCCAGGCCCTGGACACACTGGGTCATCCTGGGTAGGGCCCGGACCCCTGTTATCAGGACCACTCCATTCATCTCCTGGTCTACTTAGAGAACATGAAAATGGCATATTTGGTCTTTCATGTGTTGGCATTTGCCCCCTTCTTCCAGGGCCTTTCCATTCCATACCAGGACCTTGCCTACTAAATCGTTTTGATCTCATGTTTTGACCTGTTCTATTACCATGGCCCTCTAAACCTGGGCCTTCTTGATTATTTTCTGATCCATCAAAGTCAGGCCTCCCCCTACGACCCAAGTCTGGACTACCTGATCTTCTCCAATCTGATCCTGAGCCCCTAACATCTTGGTCTCTTCTTTCACCATGTTCCCTAAAGCCTAATCCTCCTGATTCTGGTCTATGAGGTCCTAGGCCCTGAATTGCTTGCCCTGTACTGTGAAATCCTGGTCCTCTAAAATCTTGACCATGATTCTCATGTGGCCCTGGACCCTCCATAGTTCTATCAGGCCTACCTCCGCTGAAGTGCTGACCTCTCCTATCAGGTTCAGTGCCCTCTATATCCAAAGGTCTTCTTGCTGGTCCCGGTCCTATAAAATTAGGACTATCTGGGCCTAACCTGTATTGACCCAGGCCCTCTATGTTTGGACCTGAATGCTGAATCCCTGGTCCTCTAAAGTTTGGATCTTGTGGCCCCTCCATCCCTGAAGCAGGTCTTTCAGGTCTCGGTCCCCTGAAGTCTGGACCGTTCCAACCAGGCCCTGGGCCCTCTACATTTGGGTGTACACTCTCCCTGAACTGTGGCCCTCTCTGTCCTCTATTGTGAGGCCCTGGACATCCCATACCTGGACCAGTACTTTCAGGCCCCATTTCTATAAAGCCAGGCCCAGAACCCCCCATTAATGATCCTCTCCTTTCGGGCCCAGGACCTTGGAACGAGGGACTGCTTCTTTCATACCCAGGCTCTCTTACGTCTAGACCTCCTGGTACTCTCCTGTCAGGCACAGTTCCCTGGAAATCTGAATCTCGTGGACCTCTCATACCAGTCACTCGAGTGTCCATACTGTGGGCTGTGGGTACTCTTTCATGCACTGGACTACTAAAGTCTTGAAGTCCTGGACCAACAAAATCTGTGCCTCCAAATCCTCTTGTTGAATGCCTCATACTCTCCATAGCTGGATCTCTCCATTCAGGCCCTGGACCTCTGCAATCTGGATCTCTGGTTTCTCTCCTATTGCTCAGCAGGTTTTCCATAGCAGGACTTCTCCTTTCAGGTCCTTGTCTACCAAAATCTGGACCTCCAGGTCCTCTCCCATCAGGCAAATGAGCATGCATAACAGGGCCCCCTCTTTCAGGTTCTGATCCACTGAAATCTGGACCAGGTCCTCCCCCCTCAGACACATGATCCTGCAGAAAGGGACCTCTCCTTCTGGGTCCTGATTCTCTGAAATCTGGATCTCCAGGTCCTCCTCTGTCAGGACCAGGTCCTCTGAAATCTGTACAAGGCCGAGGACCTTCCATAGGGGGGCCTCTTCTTTGAGGACCTGTCCTTCTAAATTCTTGATCTCCAGGTCCTCCTCTGTTAGGCCCAGGATGCCCAATAGATATGTACTTTCTTTGAGACCCTGGTCTCCCAAAATCTGGACCTCCAGGCCCTCTTTGGTCATGCACAGGACCATCTATAGCAGGACCTCTCCTATGAGGACCTGACCCTCTCTGGTCAGGATCCCCAGGTCCTATATGGTCATGCTCAGAACCCTCCACAGGAGAACCTATCCATGGAGGACCTTGCACTCTGAAGTCTGGACCCCCATGCCCTCTCTGTTCATGCCCAGGACCCTCCATATGAGGACCTCTCTTTTGAGGACCTGGCCCTCTTAAATCTGGACCACCAGATCCTCTTTGGCCAGTCCCATGACCCTCCATAGGGGAACCTCTCCTTTGAGGACCTGGCCTCCTAATATCTGGACGTCCATGTCCTCTCCTGTCAGGCCCAGGACCATGCATAGTGGGATCTCTACCTTCTCTACCCTCTGGTCCTAGTCCTCTGAAATCTGGATCTCCAGGTCTTCCCCTTTCAGGCCCAGGACACTCCTGTCTTTCAGAACCTGGTCCCCTAAACTCTGGACCTCCAGGTCCTCTCCTTTCAGGGACAGGACCCTGCATAGCGGGATCTCTACCTTCTCTACCCTCTGGTCCTGGTCCTCTGAAATCTGGATCTCCAGGTCTTCCCCTTTCAGGCCCAGGACACTCCTGTCTTTCAGAACCTGGTCCCCTAAACTCTGGACCTCCAGGTCCTCTTGGGTCATGCATAGTACCTTCTATTGGGGGACCTCTCTTTTCCATCCTTGGTCCTCTAAAATCTGGACCTCTGGTTCCTCTACCAACAAGATCAGGATGTTCCCTAGATAAACTTGTCCTTTCAAGTATTGGTCCTCTAAAATCTTGACCTCCAGATTCTCTACTGCCAGTCCATTGCCGCCTGAAATCAGGGCCACCTAATACTCCCTTTTCAGTTATAGAACCCTCCACAGGGGAACCTCCTTTTTCAATCTCTTGTCCCTTGAAATCTTGGCCTCCAGGCCCCCACCTAGATGGCCTGGCACCCCCCATAATTTGATCTCTCCTTTCAGGCACTGGTTCACTGAAATCTGGGTGCCCAGGTCCTTGCCTGGATGTCCCAGTCTGACCTGTATTTTCATTGCCTGGTTCCCATACATCTTGGTGTCTTGGTCCCCTTCTGCAAACCATTTCTAGATTTCTCTTTTCAGGCAATGGTCCTCTGAAATTTGTCCCTCCCCTGTTAGGCCCAGGACCCTCCATTGATGGCGTTCTGCTATCAAGATCTATTCCCAAGAATTCCTGAGCCCCTGATCTCCTGGTAGGTCCTACATTGTCATTGGCTGCACGTCTACTTTCAGTCTCTGGTCTCCTGAAATCTGAACCCCTTTGTCCTCTCTTGTCATATTTGAAGTCCTCCATGTCTGGATTCCTGTCAGGCCCTTGTTCTCTACTATTTAGGTCGACAGCACTTCTTTTGTCAGGCACCTGGGTCTCCAAGTTTGGACCTCTCCATTCAGGTTGAATCCTCCTTTCATCATGCATAAGTTGCCCTCCTCTGGCTTGATCTGATCCTCTCCTATCTGGTCCCCTCCATTCATTTCTCCTTTCTGATCCTGGATCATTCCCATCCCGATCCCTTACACGTGGACCCTGGTTTTGTCTTATTTGGCCCCTCGTATCAGTTCCTGGACCTCTCCAATCTGGATTTGTAATGTTTGTCATAGGACCCCTGTTTTCTTGATTAATTTGCAAATTTCTTGCCTCTGGCCAATGATCATGTATATTTCTTCTGTGCATGTCTGCTTCACTTCTATTTGGTCCTGTTTCTCCAATGTCTCTGCTTGAACTCTTTGCATGTGACTCACTAGTATCATCCCTTGTACCTGACCAACCCTTATTACCCATAGTTTGACCAGACCCCATATGTCTTTTTTCTTCCACATCTGGCCTTCTGAATTTGTGCATCGTGTCTAATTCTCTTGGGTCAGGACCATGCTTACTTATTTCAGACTTTACATATGACTGTGGCTGATTGAATTGTTCTCTAGATCCTTTACTGTCTTGCTCAATGCAGGACATGTTAGAGCTTCCACTTTCATAATTTATATTTGGCCCTGGTCCCCCCAGGGGTACACCATGACCTCTTTGTAGGCTCTGCGTTTCATCTGTCATTGCTGCAGATAGTCCATCTTTTCTTAGAACTGTACAATCTGCACCTGTAGACACATTCAAATCCAAGCTGGTTTTGCAACGCCCGCCCACTCTGCTCAAGTCTGCATCACTTCCATGTGAATGAAAATCCCTTTTCTGAAGGACTCTTTCATCTACAACTGGACTGTCATGTCTTGATTGCATATGATCTCTTACTGAGCCTCTTCTATTAGGACCATCCTCACCTTGTACAAGGCCCCTCATCTGCTGTTGGGTATCAACATTTCTGGTAACTGTCTCCATGCCATGCATCACAGCTCTTGGATTACTCACATTTGTCCCTGGAAAGCTAATGGCAAGGGGTTTCATGTGTTGCCCGGGACCCCACATGTTGGGACCTACAACTTTTGTGCCCTGACCTCTCATATCCGGCCCTGGGGATCTCTCATCTGTTTTTCCAATGTACATCAGGGGTTCCTTAGGCACAAGCCCTTTCACATCTGGTCCTGGGCTGCTTACTTCAAATACTGGACATACTGTCAAAGGGTCTATGACAAGTCTTGGGCTCTGAATATCTGAACATATAGCTTGATCTGAATTTCCTTCAACCTGACCCTGTATCATTGGATGATTTAAACTCAAGCTGTCCCCTTTTATCTGCTTGTCCGTCTCTTCATCTCTAGAAGCTGGAAGATTCTGAGCTGTCCAATCCAGATTGATATCTTTTGATAATGGAGTAGGTCCCAGTACATCAGACAATGTTGTTTGACCACTAATAGACAGACAATTATTTTCAGATTTGACAAGTGGCACTGGGACACTATTATAGGCCAGGGGATCTCTGCTTTCCTCAACAGAGTCACTTTGCTCTGAGCTGCTAGGCTTCATAAATTGTGGCTCTGGATCAGGGCTCTCAGGAGAATCTCGAGTGGGTGGATCAATTACTCTCAATGGAACTGTATTTTCAATTTTGTCGTGAAGCAGGGTTTCTTGTCGAGGTTTATCTGCCTCTGTAGATGAACTACTACATTTGATGTCATGGTCAACAACTGAATAATTTGGAGTTACCTGAGATTTTGAGGGTTCTGAAATCTCAAGCTTCACATTGCAAAGGATTTTATGTTCTTTATGAGGGTTCCCATCTAGATCACATTTTAACTCGTCAGGGTCTTTCTTTATTGTAAGAGTATCAGGGTCTTTCTTAATAGTAAGCAGCAAACACGATGATGTGCTACTCTCTGCAAGTTGTCCAACAACAGAGTCTGAAAAGTCTGGGTCAGTACCACTTAAATGCTTTGGCTTCTCAAGGACATGAGGGGAATGTCCTATGTGCTGTTTTGCTGAAGGGGACACAGAATCCTTTTTTCTCTGAGAGGATGAGGATCTCCTATGCTCACGAGAATGTCGAGATGAAGTTCGCTCTCTACGATGGCGACCCTGGCGTTCTGAGTGGTCTCTAGATCTGTGCCCGGACCTCTCCCTCTCACTTCTTCTGTGTCTATCCCTTTCTCTGTGCCTGTGAGTATTAGAGGGAGAGCGCCTCTGCGACTTTCTTAAGGGACTTCTATGTTTGTCTCTCTCACGATGACTCCGCCTCTTAGGTGACAGCCTCCGCTTTCTGCTGTGGTACGAATTCATTGTACTGCCCTTGTGACTTGTACTATGCCCTGTTTTAGACAAAGATGAGTCATGACTCCCTCCTCGAAATACATCCTCTTGAATTTCATCAAAAAGTGATTCATCCTCAGGATCATAAGCTACATCAGAATCTTCAATTTCTCCAGCAGAGGAACACTTGTCCCTCTCTTTGACATTTTCTTGTGTTTCATCTTGTTCTGTAACAGTATTTGTATCTGTTTCAAAATTAGGGATGGTGGTTGTGCCCTCTACAGCTTGTGAATCCACACTTGAGGCATTCACAGTCTCTATAAGGTTGCTAGTCTTGTTTGTTGATTCTGAAGGCCTTGACTCTGTTTGCATCATGCCACTCTGCAATGATGGCAGCTGGCTGAGAGGCAAAGACTTTGATTGGGGGGACATAAGGGAATCAGCAACAGAAAAGTGAGCCATGAACATTCCTACAGCTTCTCTTTGTTGGCGTAGTGCTTCTTCCTGCTCCTTCAACTGACGTTTTTGCTCTTCAATCTGTTTGTTAAGCTCCTCGAGCATCCTCTGTTGTTCAGTTAATGTTGCAGCTGAGACAACCACAGTGCCTGTAGGTAGGTGCTCCGTGACTCCAGTGGGGATAGGGTTTTGTGCTGGAGTGGAGGTAGGAGCTGGCACTTCAGGAGGAGTGGAGGTTGGTACATCTGACGTTTGAGTAGGAAGAGGGGGAGTTGAAACAGGAGGCTTTGTTACAATGTCACTTTGAAAATCTGCAAAGATAGTCTCATCCTCTGGATCATAAGCCACATCATCATCTGCAAAGCCTGATACTGTTGGCTCCTCTCCCTTGTTTTTTTCTATGTTCTGTGTTGTAAGCACTCCATATCCCATTGCTGGTTCATACTCTTCCTCTGGATCATATGGTCTGTCAAAGTCATTTTCCTCCTCTTCTATTTCTTTGACTTTAGATTTCTGCCCATACTGTTGGACTATTGGGTCCACCATTGATCTAGACCCCTTAGAAAACACTGGAACCTTTTTACTACTAACTGTTGTTGTAGAACCTCCACCATGAGAGTCTAGGGGGTTGGTTTTCTTATTGCAGAACAAAGACTTTAAGATAGTCTGCAGAGGTGTTTTATCACTGGATGCTGTTGAAGGATCCTTGTCAGAGGGGACTGTAGAGGAATGAGAGGCAGTAACAGAGGCTGATGTCAAAACAGGAGGCTTTGCTGTAATGGCTGTCAAAAGAGATGGTACGGTGACTGAGCCTGAAGAGGAGGATCCTGATGGGGAGCCAGGGCAAGATGGTGAACTTGGAGGGGTGGTGCTTGCAGGAGTCTCTGGATCATAGGGCTGGAATATCTCCAATTTGTCAGAGCCGTAGAGGATTGGAGGTTTTGGGATCCACATAGGGTCCTTGGACATGTGAACTTTGGGGCGCTTCTCCTCAATTTCCTGAGAAAAGCCTCCTGCACGCTTTACCCTCTGAACAATTGCCAGACCAAGCAGGAGATTGGGACGATTTTTTTCAAGTCCTGTGAAATAAAGAAAATGTATAAATGTTAATTGTTGAAATATGTCCTAACTTATTACTGGCACTTTGCAACCTGTTTGTCTATTTCCACTAAGAATTCTGGGCAGAACAGTTCCCTGACCTCCTCCCTCAATATGAACTCTAAAGTTAAAAGATGGTTCATTTAGAGAGATATTGCTGTATGATTATCAGCCACTCCTTAATGTTGGTGGTTGTTATACAGGTGCTCTCCCAAGCAAAACAAAAAAATGGAAACATTTATGTTAAAGCTAGGGTTGGTAGCCATGGAAAACTAGCATGAATTTGAATGTAGCATTTCTCAGGACTCAGTCTAACCCCTCCCCCCTTCCCCTTGGAGCTCCTCCAAAACGATGCCCCCGCTCACAAACACGAGTGCCGCTTATTCGCGACCATATGATGGTGACTGATTCAAAACCGGTCCTCAGCTCATTGTTTGTGTTTTGCACTACATCAGCTCATCTCTCACTCAGCGGTAAGAAAACACCAAAACATTATCATAGTTAAAGTTAAAAACACAAACCAACATGAAATGTACGCGCGGGAGGCGAGCAGAATGGTAGGATGGGATTTGATTGGTTTCATAATTTGGCTCCTGATGGCAGGGATTGGTTGGTGTTTTACCAGGTTTACTCTGGCTGTAGCTAGTGCCTTTTTTTCACTCTTTTTTTAAGAACACATTATGTATTGATTGCCATCAGGACATAAAGATCATTTTAACCAATATAACAAAAACTTTATCTAAATCTGACTACCAACCCCAGCTTTAAGACTTTTAAGAGTAATTAAAGCATTATCAAACCTGGTCCTTCAAAAGGCTGTAGTATGGATGGAATTGATTCCTTTGCACTGAGTGGAACAAGGTATACATCTTTGATGGAACGACTGACATTAGCAACCACACCAAAGCGTCTTCTGCTGCTGAAATATGAGAAGAGAGACACATATGCCACTTCTTCCTCCTCTGTTGCAGGGTGAAACCGGATCACACATAACTCCTAATTAGCAAAAAGAAAAAAGAAGATGAAAAACATTGCTTTATTGTTTATAGAATGGCATAAGACATGTAAAGAAAAATTATGACAAACTTCTTGCCTTTGTAACAGAGGTCTTGAGTTTGGCAACATAGTCCCACACAGTTTCAGGCATGATTCGTCCTCCAATTTGAATGGTATCTGGAAGATCCTACACACAAGAAAAAAAAAACTCATTTTGTCTGCCCAACAAATAATGATAATAATTTTGATACAGCTCTGTGAAAAGAATTTGGTTCAATGCAATACCGCTTTGAGATTTTCGGCAGGTCCTGAAACCAGATATGCCTTGGTGACAAACTTTGCCACAGTGAGCATGTTTAGGAATCCTTTCCAAACAATGTCTCCCTTTGCCAGAAACTGAGCAGTCTCACTATCAGCTGGAGATTCAGATATTGTGGTCCTATGATTCAAATCACAAGAGTAAAATAAGTGAAATATGAACATAAAGCTAATTTTGATTAAATGTATACTAAAAAGGACAATGACATTGAAAGACTTTATTCAATGTACTTCATAATCACACAGATCTTTACATACCTCGGAAGTGTGCCATAGAGTCTGGGATCTGCAGAGGAAGTTGGTTTCATCAAGATTGATTTGGGTAATGTCTTCTTTGGGGGTATTAAAGAGACAGGGGCTGAGGGCACTGTAGAATTACTCTCTTTAAAAGGAGCAGAAGGAGTTGGATGGGTTTGGGTTGTGTTACTGGGACCAGAGTTGCTACTAGACAAAGCACTAAACCTGCCTGCCGCTGTGCGGGGATCCCGCCTTGTGATTGTTACTGTGGAGACAGCTGGAATCACAACTGGTGTATATGCTCTCTTTGGTAAAGTAGTTTTAGGAGTTTCTCGAGTTGGGGATGCAGGAGAGTCCATGACAGGGGAAGCTGGAGACTCCAAAATTGGGGAAGCTGGAGAATCCATTATGGGGGAAGCTGGGGATTCCACAATGGTCAATGCTGGAATGTCAATGATAAGGCGTGAAGAAGGATCTATTAGGGATGATGTTGGAGAATCAATTTCAGGTGAGTCAGGTGGAGCCATCAACGGGGAGTCATCTCCTGCAGACTTTCTCCAAGGGTGTTCATATTTGTCTCTTGTTTCAGAAACCTTGGGTTTTTTCTTAGCAGGTTCCTCTTCTTCCCCAGCTATTAATTGACCTTCAAGAAAGTATAAGAATGTACTTGTACCACTACAATAAATAACTTTACATCTAATGCATTTAAAAATGTATTAAAGTTTACAATAATGATAAAATTATTTCTAAAAATGAAAATTTTCAGGATATAACATTTGTAAAACATTTATAACATACCAGTACATATCTTGCATTTCAAGTCGAAGAGATGGGCTTTGTGCTCTGATGTTGTGTCCTTAAGCATACAGGTGAGAATATCTGGTACAGCCCTGCTTGGGTTTGCCTGGCTTGTTCTGGCCTTAATAGGAGGGGCAGGTAGACTTTTCTTCTGTTCCTGGGTGGCAATGCATACACACACAGACAATAAGACTTTGTCCATAAAGATATTTTGACATCTGTGGCATCTTACAGGAGATGTTTATATAAACAAAGAGAGACAATTTAAAGACCATACATGTTCAAGAATGTGAGAGCAAATCAAGTGTACACACCGTGCTTTTGATTGGTCCAACAAAATTCAAACTGGGCAAATCCACCTTCACTGCCTCAGGCTTCTGAAGGCCACTTGCTGATTTAGCAGCATCCTTCACCTGGAATCACAGAGGCAGTGGTTGAATCACTTATGACCCACACACTGCTCAACCCTCCTGAGTCCTAATAACAACTTTATGCATAATATCTAAATTTGTCCTGGTTGTTATGATTTTTAAAATCAGACTTTACCTCTGTTGTTGCTTTTGGACTTGGCTCGTATGGTTTGACAGCCTGCATATCCTTTTGGCTCATCCTAACTAGTCGGAAGGGACTGATCTCACTGTGTACAACATGGTACAACAAGCCCTAAAAACACACAGGAGTGGACTGTGAAATTGCTGATAGTACATACGACTAAAAGTTGCTGCTTAAAATCACAATACAAATGTCTGCAAAAATAAGAGAAATATTCACACGTATGCAAGAACAAAGATCATAAAACAGATATGTGATGCATCAACTTTGAACAAACCTTGTTTTTTGGGTCTTTAATGTTGAACATTATTGTTCTGTACTTGTTCATGTACTTGCTGTCTGTGTTGCGGAACATGTCAAACATCTCCATCTCAATGCTTGCCACAAGCTTTGTAACATCACTCTCAGTCATCTCCAAATCTTCACAATCAGACACCCTGGAGAAATGAAAAGAAAGTCAATAAATCATCAGTGCAATGCTGCTCTAACAGATTGAGATTACATTTTTAAACCTGATTCATATTCCAAAATTGTAAATGCCAATATAAGATCACTGGAGTCCTCAATGTAGGAAAAGAAATGAATTCATTTCAAGTACACCTTTGAGATTAATAACAGATTTTTCACGTGTGGATTAATCTACTTTAAGGGGTTAATCAACTTTATAATCATGCTACCGGAATGTAGACAAACAATTAGTATGCAATCTGGATAGGGGCCACTATAATGATAAAAATAGGTAGTGAAATAAATGAGTTTATGTTTAATGCTCTGTTCACAGATAATGTAGGGGACTGTGTATCCGCATGCTTGTCATATAATTCCCAACTTGTTGATATACATGCTTTGAGGTAGGGATGCACCGATCCAATCCTGGTATCGGATATCGGCTAGATCGGACTCAAAAAACTAGATCTGATATCGGTGGCAAAGGGCTGATATATAGTGCTGATCCATATGGCAGATATATTCATCTTAGTTCTGTGTTTACAACAGCTCCTACGTCATCAGCGCTGGCCGGTCTGTGCATTTTTGCCCGGTGGAGCATGATAACTACAGGGGTTCTGAAGTTTAGGTGCATGTCACGCTTCTTTAGCTAACAACTCCACTGGAAACTTGCAACATGTGCAGCGATAATGTTTCGACGGATGGCAGTTGTGCTGAAAAATACAACGGAAGCCCAAAGGAGGAAGTTTACGTCAGCTGTAGCCTACTGCAAAGAAGCAAGAAACCTTCTATAAATGGATTCAAAGTGTGAAAAACCAGACAGGTTATTGGATTTAATTGTTCCGGATCCTTGAAATTAAGGGATTCCAGCCTCTTGTTAAGCACTTGGAACCCAGGTACAGTTCACCATCAAGTCAGAAAAGCCTAAAGTTACCAAAACATGATTCTATCCTCACATTAAGGAATAGAGATTGTTAAATCAATACCTGGATTGGATCGGCTAGTGTTGGTATCGGCAGATACGAAAGCCCAGGTATCGATATCGGTATCGGGACCTAAAAAGTGGGTTCGGTGCATCCCAACTTTGAGGTATTGGCATTTACTTTGTTGTTACTTCTTCCTTTACCTGAACTCCTCATGGAGCTCGTTATTTTTCTTTTTTTTTTTTACAAGTTGTGATTACTCAAATGAGTAAAGTATTACATGTATGTATAAGACATGACATTTTTTTGCATTATCAAATTCATATGATCCTGTAAAACACTGCTCACCTTTTAAACAGGATGCTGGTGAGGGAGCGCTGGATGCTCTGTCTGATCTGGGTGTTGGGCTGAGAAGGTCTGGAGGAAGGAGCACTAGGTGCAGGTGGCACGGGCAGATTCCTGGTTTCAGTCAGCAGCGAGGGGGCTGATGATGGCTTTTGGCCTGAGGCTGAAGCTGGCACTTTGCTAGATGGAGACTTAGGTCCAGACTGCTTCTTTGGTATGACATATGTTGTCTTTCTGACCATAAGAGCCCCTGTTTCATGATGCCTGGGACCTGAGGCTGATGAGGATTGAGTGGCTGTAGAGGGTTCTGGTTTTGCCGAGTTAGGTGGTGTGCAGGGAACTGATTCTGCAGTTTTCTGCCCTGACACTCCATCGTTGATTGGATTTTTTGATTGTTCTTGAGATTGGCTCTGTGTTGGGTCTGGCACAGTGGCAGGCTCAGAAGAGGGAGCCGCTTCCATAGGAGTATCCTCTTGAGGGCTTTTTGAAGGAGTTTCAGCCTCACTGTTAGCCTCCAACTGTTTACTGTCCTCTTTAGCTGTGAGAAAAAGAAAGCAGGATATTTTGTGACTATGAAGAAACGTACCCATCTGTTAGCTGTGACATAACCTATAATCTAAAAAAAACCAGTGGCAAATAACCACTTAAGTCTTCAGCATTGCTTGTTGTTGAAATCCAAAAATCGTACATATATGTGTTTCCTTTCCACTCCTAATAGGAGAGTTTTCTTCAAATAGTGTGTTTTTTGCGATGTGTGGAATAATCCTCAGTTAAGAAGAAAAACAAAATGGAGATATGTTTGTTGCAAAAATGTCTATGCATAGTTACCATAATTGAAATTACCATACAGGGTTAGTAATTCTTATAAACTCACTCAGATTTTTAAAATTGCTCGACTTATATAAATATTTACATAAACAGTTTACATAAGTATTGATGTGTGGACTAATGCACCTTTTTTCATAGTACCCCACTTCTTCACAGCATTTACACATTTGTACACACTTTTGTGTAAACTTTTCAAATTTCATATTTTGTCTGCTTTGTGACAAATAACAGCAATGCTACAATTTGATAGTATTTAAAATGAATACTGCTGTGCCTTCCTATTCTTAAAACTGGTGCATGTCAATAAATTAGACTACCTAAAAGGTAAAATTTCAGATATTCTTAAATTTGTGACACATAAAGTGAAATATTTCAATGCTTTAGTTTTTGCATTATTTTGACGTATAGATCTTGAACATCTAGATCCAGCATCTGAAATTATTAGACTATCCCCTAATTTAATCAAAAAAAGATTCAAAACACATATATCCAACTTCTGAGAAGTGTGTTCATTTATACATAGGGTTGCAAAGGGGTGGAAATTTTCTGGTAAATTTCCATGGGAAGTTCAACTGGGGAATTTTAGAAATATTCCAAATTGGAAACTTTCCATGGGAATTTATGGTAATTAACTGGGAATTGAGGGTAATTTAATGGAAATGTATCATATACAACCATAAATATTTGTTTTGTTATAAGCAGACATCCATCCAAAATAGAAATCATCTGTGCATGTGATGGAGGAATGCACAGTGCATGTAGGGGGTGTGGTCTCAATAGCCCTGCAGTAAGCAGTGTGCTATGTGCTGTGATTGAGGAATAGCATAGATACTCAACTGCACTTGCATGAAATCTGTTTTTTTTGGTCAGGATTATGCTAAAATATTTTCCCCAACTATATTTAAGTTCCCTATGAAGAGCCAACTTTCAATTTTGTAAATTCCTGGTTTATTTCAATAAATTCCCATAAATTCCTGTTTATTCCCATGGAAAGTTTCCAACTTTGGACCACTGAGCAACAATCCAGATCTTTTTCTGCTTAGCCCACGTTGTCTCTGGTTCAGGAGTGGCTTGATATTAGGACTGCGACAGTTGTAGTTCCTTTCCTGAAGAAGTATGTGCTGACACCACCATCAGTAGATTCCCTGTGAAGCTCTCTCAAGGTCTCAACTGTCTTTGACAATTCTCTGAAGGCTACGGTCATCCCAGTTGCTTGTGCACCTTTTCTTTTTCAGTCTATCCATCAAAACACCCAAATACAACACTCTGCGAACAGCCAGACTTTTCAGCACTGACTTTCAGTAGCTTGCCCTCCTTGTGGAGGGTGTCAATAATCGTTTTCGGGACAACTGTAAAGTCAGCAGTCTTCCTTGTGCTTATGGTTGTGTTCTTAACTAGAACGAGAGATACACAGTATGTATACTGTTTGAGTAGTGATTTACTCAAACAGGAAGTAAAATATTCTAATATTTTAAAAAAAATTGAGCTGTAGGCCATAATTATGAAAATGAAAATAGAAAAGTGCTTAAAATATTTTAGTTAACATACAGAGAGTCTAGAACTTTAACTTTATCAAACAACTGATGGACAATATTTAACCTTTTCATTATGTTTTTAATTTATTGAGATGCACATGAATATCTGACTGACTGTTTTTTTCTCATTTTTATTGTTTTATGGCATTCATAATAATCAAAACGTGTACAGTATTGTACTATCATTTATAAAGGTTAAATAACTGGACTTCCTGAATGTAAAAAGAGCCATAAACGTTGTACTTTGAGGACTTCACATTTTATTAATCCATAATCTACACCACATTTAATTTAATCTGCTTCATATTATTAACTATAAAAAATATTTTTTGGTGTTATATGTTTTTTGTTCTTTTAAGTAAGCTCCAGTTAATCATTGATATAGTTTTCTGCATACTTAATCGCTCTTGGTATAGTTTTTCTTTTACCAATACATGTTTTTGTTTTTTTTTGGTGTACTGTGCATGTAGAGGTCTTGCAAATTATTACTACATTACTCATAAAGACATAGTCTCCCAAATGCTCAAGTAAGAGTAGTAAGTAAGGTTGTGTTTTAATTCTACATGTTACGTCTGAGATGAAGGTGTCATAAGTCTAACCTTGTATATTTTATACTTCATTTTAATTTATATAAATTGTCACCAAACAGTCGTTCTTAATGATGAAGAATAAACCATTTTGTAGATGCAGTTTGATTAATGCATGCCTGACTTTACACTGAACATTTTTTAAATAATCAAATCTCATTTATAACAAAGCTTTGAGAGGAAGTGAAAAAACTGTAGTAACACCTTATCTACTTATTGAACAATGTCAGAGCGTAACGAATGGTTCAGATGTGTGATTAGAACGACAGGTAATAATAATCTACTTTTGTGAACTCCAGTTTTCAAACACCACTGAAGTTAATATTTTTCTCTGCAAGGATTAAACAACATTAATTTGCCCAATAATATCTTTTGACACTTTTGCATGTATACTTGGCATTTTAATACTTTTCTTCAGAGCCATTTCAAAGCGCATGAATCAGTTATGTTTAATCCACTCTGACTGAGGCAGCAAAAATGTGTTACATTATTCATGATAACTAAAATACTGTCAGTGTATACTTCACTTACTACTAACTCCATCCACACAAGCATCCATATGTGCAGTTTCTGCCCTACATTGGCATGTGGCCAGTGTTACTTTCATTACACTGCTGTTACACTGGACCTCTGCATTGGATCCACCAGCATTACTGGAACATAGCTAAGCGTATTTACAAAATTTGAAGTTGAGTTATTTATTGCTTATGAAAAAAACTGTAATTCATCTTGGTCAGAGGCTTCTTAAAATAATGCCTCAGGAAGATGCCTTGTGGGTTCTCTATATAGTAAATAAAACATTATAAAATGCTCTAAAAGCTGTCCTTCCAGTGGACAAAACAAGAAGAAGTGCCCTCTGGATGTCCTTCCAATGAATTAAACATAATAAGATACCCTATTGGTAACTTAGCATTGCCATATATAGGCGTTTTTTCGACCAGAGGAAGTTTATCCTGGAAGTACGTGCGTTTCGACCGGTGGACTCAAGGTCTAAATTCAGTTCAGGGGTAGATAATCTCCCCTCTAACAAGCTCCTGCGAGGGGGGTAGTACTTTTCAAAGGTCCCGGGACTTTTGGGGGGCAGGGCCTGCAATGCAGAACGTGTCTGATTGGCAGATTAACCACAGTGTTTTTATTCCGCTCGTCGTCCACAATAACATCACACACACCTGTGATTCACTTGATTTCTCTCTCTTTCATTTGTTTTTATTGACAGCTTCTTCTCTCAGCCCACCGCGAATGCGTCCTCCCTGTGTTACGGTTTTAAAAGTGACCCTGTAAACTGGAGACCTTCAGCTGAACATGTCTGTTTGTGGAGTTTACACAGCTGTTGAAACACAGAGGGAGTTCCTGGGAATGCAAACCAGTTTAGTTTTTTATTAAGATTTCAAAATATCCTCATCAGATATTTAATGGTCGTCTAAAGATGTTTATGAGGGATGCATTCGGCTGAAGGTCGGCAGTTAACAGGGTCGCGGTTTAAACCAAAACACTGGCGGATCTCTGCCACGGCTTTTTAAGTTAAAAAGGATTCTGAAGCCGTGTTGAAACATCTTTGCTACTTGCGCTTATCTCCTCTCACGTGTTGATTCAGTGAATCCAGGGTAAAGAAGTTCTGCGGGCTAAAAGACCCTGGAACTCTTGATCGAAATGCACATCGTGTTTAGTTGTCAAGCAAGACGACCATCCTTTCTTTCAGCACAAGTACCTCATGTTTATCTCAAATATGGTTACAAAATGCCAAGAGGAAACAGAAAAGTGAAGGGATTACAAAACGGTCTTCAAAAAGTTGCTCAAGGGAGAGATCTTCATTCTTCTCAACTGTCTGTGCACTGGTGCCCCATGGCATACAGCCGGTGCCCATTTCATTCCTTTCACCCCTGCCCCTCTGACAGCCTGAGTACGCCACTGTGCATGGATGTGACTGGAGATTCCAAAGTGACACCATTGGTTTGAAAAAAACATATTTTCATGTAGGTGCTTAGCTCAGTAACCAAAAAGGAATATAAACACTTAGTTGGGTTAAAGTACTGTAAGAGCAAATCTCCACACAGATAACAAAAATGTTACTTAAACAGGTTTTGAAACTGGAAGAAAATGTATGAAACTGCTTTTGTGAGCAGACAGGTAGACAAATGAAAAGCTAATTAAATGAAATAATCAAGAAGAAGAAAAGCAGGAAGGAAGGAATATGAAAGTCAGTCACTTTCTGCATCAACGAGGCAAAGGATAAGAAGCTTTATTTGTGTTATGTTGTGCTTGTGTGTGTGCGTATGCGTATGTTTGTGTGTGTGTGCAAGGGAGAGAGAGAGACAGCAAATAAGGAGTAAATAAGAGATGAAAAAGTGGGCCATTATTGTTAAAATTATGAAGCAATCCTTCAGATCGTCATTAAAATGTCAAGAAACATCTCAGCTGCAACCTTAATGTTGTTCAAAATTGTATTACAGTAAACAATGGCAGATAAAGAAACATGTAGTAATGTATCAAACTTATAAATCAAACTCAATCCTCAATTTTTAATCCTGAAACGCTGTCAGCCAACTTCTTGTCCATGTCATCTATGATTATTTTTCGTTTCCCCTTTCCCCTCCGTGGGTGATTTCCAGTCGTTTTCTCTAACCCTATTTCGCTCTCTCTGCATTCACAATTCTGACATCACCATGTCTCTCTATCATTTGTTTTAGAGCCACTTGCTCCTCGGATGTTTTCCTTTAACTATTTCAGTGATTTTGTCATTCAGACCAACTACTGTGCAACCCACAGCGCCCCATCAGCACCATTTTCAGTTTCCATCAACCACACGCTGGCTTTACTGGAGCGTCTCCAGGGCTTCCTGCTAGGACTCTTATTTGTGTTTACGAGTAATAAGGAAGCTTCATATCAGGAAATCACCAAAACACAAACCTCTTTGTGCTATCCTTGAGATACACAATTATTAATCAATTAATGATGGATTAAGATAAATGATGGTAGATAAAGAAGTACAATTTGGAATCACTTTCATGTGCTTCAACATTGGAGATTCATCAGTTATTGTACTTTGATATATTAGTTTGTTAAATTAATATTGCAGATATTTTCATCATGGGACATTTAGCAGTTTTCTTTTTTCTTGCTGTTACTTCATATTTGGAGTATGACTTCTTTCATCTTCTTGTCTTTAAACATTTATCCGATTACTTGTAAAAATTCTTCTACAACAGTGATGTAACAACTTTAACTTGAGTAGAGAAAGCAGTCTTTCTTTCAACGCTGCTATAGTTACTAAAAAAATGTCTACAAAAAAATGAACCCAATACCATCTTTTTTTCTTCTTCTTACTATTAATAAAACCTTTACCCTGAAACTCCTACTGAATCAAACAAGGGCCTGCTCTTACAAAAATAAGGACTAAAATGTTTCATAAATGAAGCAGCTGCATTTGTTTTCTCGAGTTTACTTCTATAGGTAATTTTTCTATGGGACTTTCTGTCATAGTTTTGACTTTGCATTTGGATGCAGCACAAGTCTTTCCTTGCTTTACGCACTTTAAAATGTATTTTTGATTTGTTAATGAAACCCGGTTTGTACGGGTTAAAACTCGGAGTCCTAGACTAGAGTACCACAACACTGCATATCATTATATTATGATATTAAAAATACAGCTATCTGTAAAATATATTCATCATCACTTGAACCTTGGAAAAGATAATGCTGTAGAAATCTCAACTAACAGTCAGAAAAGCGTATCTGAAGTGATCCAATCAATACCCTGTAAAGTTAATGAGAGGAAGTTTGACGTTTGAGCACAATAGTCTTTTTCGCTAGCTGTAAAATTCAGGGAGTCTGTCACTATGGTTGCACTTTGTAAGAATGGCCAGTAGAGGGTGCTGGTGTATTACAAATAAATGTTGAGATATAGACTCGATTTGACCCTTACAAAGCTGGGAACCTCAAGCTTTGAAGGCATTTGGTAGTAAAAACGGTCTCAGTTAAAAATAAAACAGGTGAATATATAATGAAAGAAGAATAAGACAGTTGTTACCCAGAAAAATCCTTCTTAATTTGTATTACACTATGATTTACCCTTATATATCTTACTGCAACCTTGTTTGGGCTCACAATTTACTCCCAGCAAGCTTTCAGTATTTATTTCAGTTTAACTCTCAGATCCATCTTTACCAACTGAAGTCTGCAAACAAACTCCATCCATCTTTCTTTAGAACGACCTTTTCTCAGTTTTCCATCAGATACAGAGGCCCTCACTTTTGGAACAGTTTACTCGCTCATATAACAAGTAACACAAATTTAAACTCATTCAAGAAACAAACCATACACTCTCTATTAGGTGAGTTAAGCAATACAACATAATACTAATTTTAATGCATATCTACAAACACATACTCTCTCTACTTTCCTAACTTATAAATAAATATTCTGTTTGTTTTTCTCTTTCTCTTCTTTTCTTTTCATCATTGTTTTAAATATTAATATAATATATATATATATATTATATATAATATATTTTTTTGTTTTTATTTGTCATATGTAGATATTCTGTTCTACATTGATGCTTTGTCTTTGTATTGATTGTTTTCTTTAGCTGGGCCACTCGACAAGCCTGTTAGGGTTTCTTTGGCTCCTCCTGCACATTACATGTTTAAGTTTTATTATTGAATTTACCTGTTATATCTTGGCTCGTGTTATTGAACAGCAATGTTTTGTTTTGTTCTTTTATATGTTCTATACATTTTTTTAAGTGAAATATTTTAGCTAAAACCTGACACTATAAGTAGTACCTCTTTTAAAAAGTGCCTGTTTTTCCCACATACTGAACTCTTAATCAGCCCATTTCATAAAACAGGCAATAACTGCTCCAAATGTGATCCACCGAGTGTCATGTTCTCAGGCGGTCTGTAAAAAAATTAGATTTAACAGAAATCACAAGCCTTACTCATGACAGCAACACTACGTCTTCAGGTCACACTGCGCTCAAGCCGAACCAAACACTCAAACTTTACACTCTTGAAAGGAAATGAAATAATACTAAGATATACAGAATTTGATCAACAATAGTTTCAATAAAGCTGCAACAATACCAAATTAAATGTAAACTGACTATTGATTCCTCTTGGTATTTTAAAGTTAAATTCAAATGTTTTCTTTCTTTAATGTGTATTTCTAGGTTAACTTGCTCCTCATTTGTTGAAGTAAACTGATATATAAGAACTGTGGTACTAAACAGGATCTTTTCACATTGACCCTCACAATGCTTCACTCCAAACCATTACATCATTACAGTAGACAACATATTTTGGATAGAAAGTGTTCCCACATTAGTTTGAGAGGTCCAGGGCCTCATCCATACATATGTGGATGTTTGGAAAACGTAGCTTTTCTCTCCTGGTTTTCATGTGGGCAGACAAACCTAAGTTTTGGGAAACACTGGTGTACTTGTGTTTGGCAATTGTTACTTATATGTGCTGCACAAGTGTCAAGATGGTTTGATTACATCTGCTCAGTACTGCTGTACAAGTAGCATGTTTAGAAGGACACCTCACAGTTCTTTATCATACTGCAGCACGGGGGAATTGATAACTCGTGCTCGTTTCCAATTTGCCAGTCGATACACAGTTTAAAGAATGCTGTTTGCAGTTAGTGCGAGCTCAATACATGTGCACACAATGTTCTTCTTTGGTGTTTGATATGACAGACTGATAACAGTCTCACCCCCTACTGGCCTGTCATGCTTATGCAAGTATTTTCAACCATTTCTGCATTGTTTTGTGGACAGAGAAATATTCAGACATTTTTTTTCTGTTTTTTTTAAACAGAAAAAAATCTGTTATTTAGAGATATCCATGTATGTGTGGATGTAGGCTTAAGTTCTCAGTAGAGCTTTCTTAGGCTTGTTCAAATGAGTTTGCCTGATACAATTATGCTTCTGTTTTATTCATTGATCCAGTACAAGGTTCAAGTTCCCAGCTAATAGAGAGAGAGAGAAATGATGAGAATTAAACTTGGAGAGGTATGCGATATTTGATTGAGGTTAAGGAATGAGATCGAACTCCGAATAAACTTGAAATAAACTCCCGTCCCCCCTCACAATCCCCCAATCAAGATGGAACCAACCATGAGTGGCAACATCCCTTGTTAAGGTCCAGGAGGACCATTGTTGCTTTTCTGATAAAGGTGTAATTAGCTCACCAAAATGACCCCCACTCCCAAAACACACACACAAAGAATAACTTACAGAACAACAATATAAGTTGATCACCAGTAACTCCCTGTGTCAGAGATCCAGTGTGTGTTTCTGGAGCTCGGTCATCTCAGTCATGTTTGCTCTCCGAAGTTTTTCATTTCAAAAGCTGTTTCAAAGCAATGTCTGACTGCAGTTAGACAGATGTTATAAATGTGTGTAAAGACTAGAGTTCAGGGGACCAAAAGGTATTGTAAACACTGAAAAATGTGAGCGATGTTTAGTCACAGAACTTCATGAATGCTGTGTTTTTGACAGGACTGTCATAAATGGCATGAGGCCAGTTGTGGATGTTTCGCATTTCATGACAGTCTGAAGGTTGGGGACTAACTTAATGAATTGTTATGTGGCTGCTAAAAAACCAAGTAAAGGAAAATCAAAAGATTCAGTTCGTGCCGGTTGTATGGATGGTCAGGTTGTAGTGTATCGATTGTGCACAGATCTCTCTTCAAGAGGAGATCTTGATGTCATTGAGGATACCTGTTGCAAAGAGTAAAAAAAAGAAACCGACTATTTGTTGAATTTGTTGAAGTAGCCCCTTGAAAACTGATGCTTTGTCGACTCTGAGGAAAATTTCAATACAAGAAATGAGTGTTGGAAAGCAAGTAACTGATGTAAACCAAAGTAAATCCCATTTAGCATGAGCCCCCACCAGAATCCATGAATAATGTCACTCATGGCACTGATCTTCTTCATCCAAAGCCAAATAACTAAATTCAGAGTTACTGCTTCTTTCTATTGTTGGCTGGATTATTTTAACTTGTGTTAAAGTAAGTTGCAGAAGTCCCTGAAAATAGAGTAAAACTTGAGCTCAAACTCTACATTGAATTTGACACGCAGTTGTCAATGACCATTGACCTGATCATCTGGGGTCTCATTTATAAACGTTGCTTATGCACAAAACGGGGCCTGAAACTGGCATACGCCAGTTTTCATGCCAAGTTTGTGATTTATAAATAAAAAAAACGTGACTGTAAAATGTGAAGCACCATTACTTGCATCTTGACTTTGCCACCAAGATTCACTTGGTGTATCCAGACGGATCAAGTTCGACTGATGTCATGAATCTGGTTCCTCTCCTGACCTCACCCCAGGTGTGAACCTGCGAGATGCTTGCAACACAACAGCTTGAGTCCCTCTCTTCCAGGAGGATGCAGCTTAGTCAAGGCATCAAAGGTGCATATTCAGAGGCTTAAAGGCTCCTTGAGGTAAAAAGACGGCTGTAAAAGGTGATCACCATGGACGGATGCAGAAACAACTCCAAGTGGAGCTTTTGTCAGGAAACTTGGGAAGTTTTGGGTTGATGTCTTTTATTTATTGATTTTAGTGCAATGTTAGATTCATCTTCACAAAATTTTATTTTTTAAAGTTATGTTATTACGGTTGTGGTTATTAACTTCCTAACAAGTTGATACTTAATTGATCAGAATTCCTTCAACCTTGAAGAAACTTAATTGGAGTTTGATAAATATTTCTTAAATTATTTTTTAAGGGTTATTTACCCAAAACGAAATGAAACAATTTAATGACTCATCACTCAGTTCCAGTAATGTCCAGCAGTAGAGGTTTTGATCTCTGAAACTTCTGCTACAACCCTAATATGGAAAGTGTGACAGGCTTAAGGTATCTGAAAACTGACTAGTTTTTGTCTGAGAGATAGATAACTAGTTTTCATTCCATTTGCTTTACTCATTAAAAATATTTTGCATGGATAATGATTTATCCTGCAAGCATTTTCACTGATGTTTGTGTTAGATTATTTGTAAGTTAAGGAAACAAAGTCAATTTGATAAATCTGTTTTGTTAAACTTGAAAGAGAAACATTTACCTGTGTGTTGAAAACATGCGTGTTTCGGTTAAAAGGAGAATAAGAAAAGTGGCTATTCTTATTAATACCTCTAACCTTATCAGTAATATACAATCTGTGTTTTAATTCATATCAAATAATTCAAACATTTGGTCGATTAAACAGCTATCAAATTGCATTGTGTGACATGTACATTATTTTCTTACTTTTGTCTGTTGAGTTTACTTGTGAATATTTGGTGAAAGTGGTGTGAAATGTGATATTCAGCAATGGTTGAAAGTGATTCGACAAAATGTGTAAAAGCTGACCCCAGGTCTGTGATCACAAGGAATACACAGAAATAAGAGTTTGTTTGCTGCAACCTATGTTGTGCTTTAACTTTAAAGGGAACATTGGTGCATGTATGAGTGCGTGGTTTTAACAGGAGTGGTAAAGGTCAGGAATATCAGGAACATGACTGTTTACATCTTCATTTTGTAGCTGGAGCTAAACATGGCTTGATGTGGACTGAAAGGGTTTTCTAGCCACTACACTCGTGATCTCTAACTTCTAGGTTCCGAGATGCTCCATCTCTAGAGTTTGTATGCTTGTGTGGGGGAACTGTAAGCCATCTTCATTGCAGATGGGTAAGTCATTCCTCAGAAGTCCAGGGAATCTGAGCATTTTTCTGGAGGTGGCCAGTTGACACTTCAGAATCATCTTCTTGGAAGTGTGACAACAAATCTTGCACACACTGTTTGCTGGACTCAGGGTGGGACCTCATTAAAGCATCTGTCTGGACGAATCCTCAAGTCTCCAATGTGTCGCTGCAGGATGAGGTCAACTCCTCCTCCACCACCTCCAAGCCAGCTGCTCAGTCCCTTTTCTTTCAGAAGGCTACCCAAGCTGATGCTGTTGTGCCTGTACAATGACTGGTCCAAGAGTGTTTGTGGGTGTGGAGAAATATGACTCTATAAGTTGCAGAATTAAGAGACGCAATGTAAAGTTTTTCCCAGGGCAATGTGGTTTAAGGAAGGACTACGGTTTAAGAAAGAACAATGTAAGTTATAAATGCTAATGTTGTGTGTATGAGTTTGAAGTGCGTTTCATGCATTAAGTGCAGATATATATTCATCTACAAAACATTTTATGCAACTTGCAAAAGAAGAAGTTACAAAACAGAGGCATAAGACTACATCTGGTTCTGTTGTCTGTATGAGGAAACATCTGGTGCTTGAAAATTAGGTCTGAGAAATCCAAAGGTTGAAGATTATGTGTTTTACCGACAATGTGGCACTGTGACATCTTTAAGTAGGCTACATATGAGCCATGTCTATGTGGGTACCAAGAAGTGTTTAAAGGTTTGATGTATGCGCACTGTGAGTGTGAAAGAAATGCTGAGTGTTATGGATTTTATCAATTATGTCAAACTATAACAGAATGGAAAATGTGTAGTAGCATGCAGCTAAAGCTGCTGGACTGGAAAAAGATGCATGTTCTTTCCACAAGGATCAAAAAACAATGTCCCTATTTACATTAATTCCACAATCCTTTAGTGTATGGAAAGGTCAGTCAACAATCTTGATTTGGCTGTGTTTGATTTGTGGTTCAAAGACGTATCTGATTGGTCCTTGCAAATATACTCAGGGCAAGAGATCTTTTGAGATCCACCACAATGGGATCTTCCAACGATCTTGAAGATCAGGTTCAGCACAGTTAATCATATCAAATAAAAGAGTGGTGTATGTTATAGTGTGCAAACGCTTTCTTGGTATAAATTCAAGGCAACCTCTCCAATTGTCAAAGCCCGTTGACCCAATACACAGTATACACTTTGTACATTCCATCCATTCACCAATTATCTATAGTGCTTGTCCTGTTCTGGGTCATGGGAGTTTGAGCCAATCCTAGAGTACACCCTGGATCTATCATCAGTCAAACACAGAGCCAACATGTACAGACTCACTTACTCTCACACTGATACCTGTGGACAACAAGAGTCCCCAATTCAACTGAAGAGCATGTCTTGTGGACTGTGGGAAGGAACCCAAGCATGCAAGGGGACCACACTGAAAAGTCTGCAGATTTAAACCAGTAACCTTTTTGCTGTGAAGTGACAGCACTAACCACTGCACCACTGTGCAGCCTGCCTACACCGAAAATAAAGAATTAAAAAAGTTTAATTGTAATTGTTAAGAAGTTTTAATTTGATTTAAAAAAATAAACTTTGAATCTGTGATGGGAATTGGATTCAACTCCTGAGACTTAAAACTGGCCCCTAAAATCCATTTTTAGAGATTATATTTAAAATGTACTTCAATATTTTCTATAACAAGCAATGTTGTTTGTAAGTGAGCATCTTCTTGATTGTTTCAAGCTCAACATGTGAAAACGTGCTTCATGTTCACGTCAGGTTATGGTGCAATATGCAACCATACCTGTAAAGTATTTGTCACTCTCTCTTAAGTGAGCAGGTACTTCACAGTAAATAACGTGTTCCAGAATGAGGCACTGCTGAAAACAGCACAGAAGTGCAAAGCCTCCCTTTGAACAACCCGAGCTTCTCCAACTCTTCTTCATCATTCACAGAATGACTCATGTTCTGTATCATATGTCTGATGGATTTACCAGGTGAATCATTTCAGTTTGCAAGGTCACAGATGATTATTGGAGTAGTGTTTCAGCTCACTGATAACAACCCCTGAACCATTCCACAGTTGTGGGTTATAAGTTTCCAGTTACAAGACTGGTTTACTTGAGTGTGTATGTAGAGTGTGTATGCTTGAAACCTGACTGATGATGACTCCTGGAGCACATTTTGAGCATAAGAACCAACAAAGACTGTAAAAGTGATGATACTTACCTACTGATGAACCCTGCTACGTGTCAGTCATCCCAGAGAGAGAGCGTGAATGTGTTCAGGTGTGTATGCTTTGTATGATTGTGTTACGTAGTGGCAGGTTAAAAAGAGAAGAGATTCTGCTGAAAGAGGCACTTTGTGCATGTTGTGTAAACTGCTGTATGATTTGAATGTGTGCGAGTGGCGAGAGGTACATACACGATGTGTAAAACTTAGATGATGGTATGGAGGAGGTCTGAACTTCTGAGAGACTGGGGTCGCAGGCTAAAGAAGATGCAGCTTCCTTGTCCCCTCCATCATCTGCCTGCATCTCCTCCTCTTCATCTTCTTTCTCCACAGCTTTTAATGCTAACCTCTTTGACATCCTACCAGACCTCTGATCCTGTGATGAAAAGAGTTGTCAAATAAAGAATTCACAGTACAGGTTAGATTTCTACTCTTGATTTAATATAGAAAAATACATAATATGTCGAAAGGATTCTACAAGAAAATATATGACATCAACTGAATTTCTCAATGTTCATGTTGAAATGACTTACCTTGACTGTGGGCCTGGTAGTAGCAGCTTTTCTCCGTCCCCGACCTTTAGATTTAGGCACTTTAGGACCAGAAAGAGTCTTCATGGCGAATGCAGCATGCTGAAGGATGCAGTCAGTGCCACAGTATACAGAGTCCTGTAGGGCTGGTTTGGGGCAACCAAGTCCAATGCACAGAGGAAGAGTGCTGTCTGTCTCCATATCAGCCTCAGGGACAGGTTCGGGCTCAGGTACTGGCTCTGGCTCTGGCCTCATCAGATGAGCTGCCTCACCCTTCCCCTCCTCCTCCTCCTCTACCTCTTTCTCCTCCTCCACCAACACCACAGCCTCCTGAAACCATACTTGCATCTCAGACACAAAGCCTATACTCCTGACATGTAAATTGGCTGGTGAGTGATTATGAAAATACAGTAACATGGCAGAAACTATTGACATACTGGGAAGAAGGGCTGCACAATGAATCACAGTTTCATCATCATTTCATTATGATCATGCACAATGAACATATTCCAAAAGACAGCCTGAATACCAATGAACAGGAAAAATAGATTTAATATTAACACAGCGCTCTATATCACTCAGAATGGAACATTTGACCTATTAAATAGAGTTATAACCCAGCTTTCTTACTGGTCTTCTGGTTGTGTAAGAAGCTTGATTCTGATAGGTCAAAACCCCTTGACAACCCCTTGACAACCCCTTGACAACCCCCTGACAGCGGTTATTAACATTCACTAACTGACAAACTGATCACACTTCATGTCAAATCAATCCACGGAAAAGAGTTCCGGCACATTTAGCTTCTGCTTGTTGACACCACAGGCCGTAAGGTGAGGGGAAACCGTTAGCTTCCGTTAACGTCATATTGATAAACAATGTGGCTAAAACGTTAGCTTCGGTTAGCATGCTAAATCGGCAGGCTACGGACGTTTACATATTGGATCCTGTCCAGTAATATTAGCAATGGCAGCGGAGCAGTTGAGAGAAACTTTACATTACCGGTCTCTACACTTAAACCATGAGCGGTGGTGATGATTGCAGCAGGGTTCAAAGTTGTGACATTTGTTTATTTTTTAAGGTGTGTGAACTGCAGAGCTCAGAGAAGAAAGAGAGCTGAATGAGGATAGTTTCATGGTAAATCCACCAGAAAAGGCAGATAAGAATCTATCACCATGGAACGCTAACTGCAGTCGAATCACTGGGACTATTTTTAAAAACTTGAAACATAAATCACTTTATATCAATAAAATAATCTTTCAATCAATCCTTTTAACAACGTGTTTGTATCTTAAGTGAGTAGCCGGGAATGTCTCACCATGTCTGGATTCTTTTTCCCATAACAACCTGCTAACCATACTTTATCCCTTACCTATTAAACAGAGGCCATGTTTTCACATAATTTGGCCAATCAGAAGAGGCCACAGCTGGATATTTTGCTAACCCTACTGTACATAAAGGGTCTCAAAAATGGTGGTGTGTTTAAAAAAAACAGGAGCAGACAGAGGCACTATGTGGCACTTTTAATGTAAAGCACATTGAGTTGCCCTTGTGGAGGAAATGTGCTATACAAATAAAGCTGCCTTGTCTTGCCTAAAAGTTTTAGCCAATATGTGCACTTAAATTCCTGTTTTTTGAGACACGCTTAATATTGTCATGGCAATACCATGCAGGTATACTGCTGAAAAGTTGATACACTTGATACAGTTTGGGTAGAGAAACATTAGCCATGATGTTCACAATGAATCGAGTATCGATTCATTGATTGTTAAGAACTTACTCAAACACATTTTTTTTGTTTTGATTTTATACCACGTGGAACAAACATCATGTGGTCTCATACTTTGTTCAGCTATCAGGGAGGTGTTTTAAGTTTAAAGCATGTTTCAATGTGAATCAGCTGTTAAAGGTGTTGACACTCAGCTGGGGGCTGCGGCTGAGTGACAGGTCTCCATGAGCGCCTTTTTTTCTCCGCCGCCAGACTGATTATGACCCGGTTGCGCTCCCGGCTGACACCTGACCGCGTTTAAATGCTTATTTTTTCTCAATAAGAATGAGTAGACAGAAAACTGGACACTGTGAGTCTGAAATATGTTTCTGTTCAGTTCCCTTGTTGAAGTCTGAGCCTTCACTTGTATGACTGTATGTCCGCAAAGATTATGAGCCTGCTCCACACGTTGATATTCAGCGTGTTTAACATTTTTAACACCTCAATAGGATCCGTAGATATTCAATACTGTCAGCTATATACATTGTGTTGTGAAGGAAAATTTGATTCGGGGGAAAAACGCATTTAGCATTGTGTTTGACATGGAAAACGTCTATTTTTTTTAAAAGATTTATCAATAATTGATTAACATTTCCAAGATTGATCACGGGAAATACTTGAAATTTCCATCCCTATCCCCGACAAGACAAAAAATAAAAAGATCTCACCGTCAGGGCTTGTGGTTCTTCACTCCCTTTTCCTTCTTCCCCAGATGGTCTCAAGCATTCAGGAAAGCTAAGTTCAGGCTCCAGCTGCGGGTGGAGTTGAGCTTCAGGTTGGAGTTGCTTCTGTGTGGTGCAGCGGGGGCAGATATATTCTTGCCCTTTCTTCACAATCTTACGACCCTGCGTTGCAGTGATACCAACACATTCCCCGTGGAACCAGTCCTGGCAACTGTCGCAACAGATCATGAACCTGAAACAGTGAACCGACAAAAGTTAACAGCAAGTGAAACTGACAGATGTGTGAGGTATGCAAACTTCTGAGACCCTAGGGATCTTGTTACCAGAAATGAAATGTACCTTTTATCCTGTTTTTGTCGACAGATGCAGAACAGAGCCTCTGAGTCATGACCACCAGAGACTGATACGCCTGGGTGCTCTCTTACATTTTCACTGTCTTTCTTTCTTTCTTCTTCTTCAACCTCCTCCTCCTCTGGTGCATCATCATACTGCCCGGGAGTTACATCAGTCACATGGTCTAAATCAGTGTCAATGATTATGCAGTCTGAGCTTGATCGCTGAGCAGGACTCAGAGTGATGTCAAAGTGAACAGGTGATCTCTGTATTTCAGAACTGTGTGAGTCATTTATTTTTTCTTCCTCTTGCAGATGTTGTTCGCCTGAACTAATGAGCACCACCTCATCATCCTCATGGTCTGCAATGGTTGATAGAAGCTCCACTCCCCTGCCCTTCCCTCTGCCCCTTCCCCTACCTCTTCCCTTTCCTTTTCCTCTGCCTCTTCCCCTTCCTCTAGCCTTTCCTCTTCCCCCCTTTCCACCTCTAGCTCCTGTGTTAGCCTGCCTGCCTTTGGCTGTCATCTGCTCCTTTATCTGTATTAGAGTCATGTCATCACTGTCGTCTTCGTGACTAGAGATCAACACTACATCGTCCAGTTCCCCTCCTGTCGCATGGTCAGGACCAACAGGCTGTGAAATCTCCATTTCTTCAGGAGAGTCTACGTTATCAGCCACCTCAGTTTCATTTGTATCCTGTGGAGGTGGAGGCTCGATGGCATCACTGGCCCCCAAAATGTCAGGGATGGCCCGTGAATCTGACATATCCAATGACAAGTCCTCACCTCCGCCTAGCAGCGAGAAGGCAGTATGGAAAGCAGACCCATAATCTTGCCATAAGCTGGGGTCAAGGCTCCCTCCTGCTGATGTTTCTGAGGCCGGCTTGCTGTCCTCTGATGCAGGTGAGGATGGTGCAGACCACTCCAGCTCATCTATGACACTCTTGGTTGTACGAGAAGCTCTCTGGCTGTGGGTTTCTCTCGAGGTCTGAGGTGTCTGATTTGATCTGCGACCTCTGGCTTTGCGGACGGGAGGAGGACTGCTGCTAAGTTCTCCAACTTCTTCCAAGAACTCCCTTCTTGCAATTGTTGTCCGCCTGAAGCCCCAGGACTTTTTAATTTCAGATAAGGGCGGCCTTATGTTCGACTCTGCCCCTTCTGACTGGCTCTGCTGTTCCTCTATAGAAAGAGAACCATCAGGATTAACAAAAACAAAAGAGAAATGTATCTGCTCATTCATTCAACTTATAAACGTGAGTCTTTCTTACCTGAATTATCATCAGCAGCAATGATTCTGTTTTCCGTTTGGTCCATATTGACATCCATGAGTGTCAGGGCTGTCAAAACACAGAGGATACTATTTGTAAGTACACAGCTCGAGAAAGAAAGAACTATTAGGCAAGTTGGATGAAGATTAAATGCAGAAAAACACGACCAATGAGTATGTGGTTTTGTAGAAAAGGCCTTATTTTCAGAGTCATGTGAAGTGTCATTTAATTATTCTAAAAACCTGGGTTAGAGAGGGAAAACACACCAAGCTTTAAGCTTCAGTTTGAATTGAATGATAAGCCGCAATATATACTTTGACGCAGTAAGCTCAAAAAGAGTATCTGCTGCTGTAGGAGACAGCAGTCTAGCCATCATTTCCACATTAGTCAGAGTTCACTATTGCCCCTTTTCAACCGAGGCAGTTTCAGGGCCAGTTCGGAGCCAGCGTTCAATTGAGAACCGTTTTTTCGTGTTTCGATTGTGAGAGAGCTGGCTCCCGGTGGGAAAAACTGGTGCTCCAGAGCGGTTCCAACTCTTTGCTGGTCTAGAACTGTGAACCGCTTACGTCAGGGGCCGAGTTGCTGTGATCAAAAAAACAAACAAATCATTTTTCTGCCATTGTCCTGCAGCGAAAAAATTAAAGAGACTATATTCTGTAGTCTGTGCAATGACATGCATTACACTATGCAATACACTGTGCAATACCCCTGTCACTTCAACATTCTGTATACAATACCTTCATTCCCAGTGCTTTTGTACATTGCGAACTGTAACTATTATGGGTTTTTGTATGTTATTATTAATCCAAATTATATTATTTCATACGTATTTATATCTTGTGTTATTCCTTCTTTCTATTAATATTTTTTCATACTGTATAAAAGCATTCTGTAACAACTGAATTTCCCCCGGGGTAAAAATATTTCTGACTCTGATTCTGATTCTGATCCATCCTCCTGTGTACTTACATCGGGCTGGTTGGATGTTATAATTGCATACATTTCCCTTCATTTGGAGAACAGTTCATCAACCATCAAGTGGCAAGTTTAGAAAGGATCAAACACAGTTTCATAATCATCCTAAATGGAAAAATAACAATGGGTTCCCTCACTTAAATGGCTCCTAAAAGTGACCAAAACTTAATCCAATCAAGTAGGTTAGGTTAGGGTGGTGGTGGGAATAGTAATTTGCATTATGGGTCACCAACAAATCTGCAGCAGCTCCTTGAAGCTGTCATGCTAACAAAATTTGGGGGGGATGTCTTCAGCCCCATTTCGAATCTATATAACACCACTGAGAAATATGATCAAGAGGTGAAGTCAGCCTCAATAAAAATGCCAGTGATGGTTAGTCTGTAAGCCTGAACACACATGTAATAAGTCAACTTGTGACAATCCAATTTGAAGTTATTATTATGACTATTATTATAACAGATGTAGCTGGGGGGGTAACAAGAATGTCGCAGGTTATATATTGTTTATTTTGAGATGTTTTCTAAAGGGACTTATGGAAGCTGTATTTATAGTGATGGCACCACACTATTTTGCAAGAGGTCTATTAAAACAAGGCCTCATCAACAACACGAGTCCAAGATGTCCAAATAGTGCTCACTGTTCCGTCAGCACACTAAAAAGAAACCCTCCCTATGTTCATGTCCATGTCCCTGACACGTGGAACACGGCAGACACGCTGTATGCCTGCAACACTACGACCACTTGTCAGTCATTTCGTACATGGAGAAAAGGAGTCTGTTCTGTTACTGGCGACATTGTTCTGTGCAGCTTACTAGGCTCAACGCTAGCTGCTAAACTATGTGGTAAATAAATGCTAACGCCGCGAAGCTACCTGTTTCAAATTACACTGGTCAGAAGAAATAATGTTGCATGTTTGTAAATCGAAAAAATCTGCTAAAACTGTTTTCATACCTTGAATACAAATGATAAGTTTCCGGTTATTGAGCTCACTTAGCTGGGATGCTATCTAGCACGACCGTCCATTTTCTCTGTCTTGCTGATAAAGTAACTCTCGCGAGAGTTACTCGCATGCGGAAAGCACCGTGTTTCTGCTCGTGGAAGCCGCATCACTGGCTGAGTCGAACGTCAACGTCGCCGCCATGTTGGATGTGGCAATCTGTAAAGATGCGCGCACGCAGATACGAAGAAACACGCCTCCCGATTGTTGTTATGTGTACATTTGACTTATTACCATTAGCAGAGCTTTCCAAATAAACACTACAAGTCAAAAGTTTGGAAACATCTTCTCATTCAACGTTTTTTATTTATTTTAATGATTTGAAACGTTATAGATTAATACTGAAGGCATCAAAACTATGAAAGAACATATATGGAATTATTTAATGAACAAAAAAATGCTAAATAAACCAGAATAATGTTTTATATTTTATATTCTTTAAAGTGCCCCCTTTTTCCTTCATGACAGCTTTGCACACTCTTGGTATTCTCTCAGTCTGCTTCATGAAGTGTCTCCTGGAATGGTTTCTAATTAACATGAGCCTTGTCAAGAGTTCATTTGTAGAATGACTTGCCTTCTTAATGTGTTTGAGACCATCAGTTGAGTTGTTCAGAGGAAGGGTGAGCACACAATGGATAGCCCTATTTGACTACTGTTGTAATCCATATTATGGCAAAACCAGATTATTTCATAGTTTTGATGTCTTCAGTATTAATCTACAATGTTGAATATAGTTAAAATAAAATATAACCATTGCATGAGAAGGTGTGTCCAAACTTTGGACTGGTAGTGTACGCAACAAATGTTTTGTTGAAGTCTCCACAGCCTTGACTTTGAAAATTGAAAATTGAAAATTGGCTCATTCCTCTAAAAGTCGGGTGATTTTATTTCACATACAGCAGCTGTCTCTTAAAAATGTCAGTATAGATAAAGTCATCTTAAATTTTAAAATCATTTTGATGTGTTTAGTGTTAATTATAACAGTCCTTTCATCCTGTATTTGAAAGAGTAAATCCCTTCACTTGTTCAGTCGGTTAAAATGTCTCAAGCACTTCGTACTCACGTGATATAAAACATAATATATGGACAACTGAACTTAATACAATTCAATTAAAAAAAGATATTCCTCTGCTTGGGCATTTTAACGCCACAGAGCAGTGGTATGAAAAAGAGAGAGGGGGGAAATTTCTGTGTATAGTGCTCCTGCGAAAGTGATTCTGTGATTGGTGCTGTGTTGGAAAGAGGTGTTGCCCGTGAATGAGTCCAGGCCCACAGTAAATAAGTTGATCAGAGCATTTTTATTTATTTCTTCACGACTCCATTTATTGTATGTACAGCATGTAAACACGAACGAGACACAAGCTCATAACAGACATGCTCACAGGAAAGAACATCCAGCCAAAATGCAGTTTTATTTATGCCTACCAACTTCTTAAAGTCTGGTCATCAGCTTTGGATAACAGTTAAACAGAGAGTTTGCTCTGAGCTGACATTCATGTGAAGTTATTTCTTTTCAAATAATTTTGTTTAGACACATAGAAATGTGATTTAATTAAACATACTATAAAAACACTATAAATATTGTTCAGGTACTTTCTTACAAAAACTTTTTACAGTTTACATTTTTAAGTTCTTTGATAAATCACAGATTTTTTTTTTCAGGTCTATACAAATGAAGAACTATGTAACAAAAAAAGGTATGCACCAGAAATGCCACAGCTAACATTGATAGTTGAAACATGGTGTCTTTAAGTGGACATGTTTTTGAAACTGAAGCTTGCATAACTGAAAATACTTCTGATGGCACCTTGATGAATGAGCAACAACTGTTGATGGCTGTTTCAAATGTTTTTTTATGAAATGGAAAGCATCCACAAAGTAAACAGCTATGAAGAGCAGCATTGACAGTGTTAATGTGGCAAATATTCTGTGATTGGATACAATCTTGTTCAGCCTTGAACCAAAGTGGTGTCAACAAAGCCACAGAACAAAACCACAGTATGAAAACATACAGACTCACATTTTATTATTTAAGACAGACTTCTTTCACATGGTGAATATCCACATGAACACACTCCTGTAGATACTCTGGATGAGAGATGAAACAGAACATGGGAATGAAAGTGATTTGTCGCAGAGGTGCAGGCCTTCAAGCTTTAAGTTTGACAGGACAACACAACAGTGGCCTTGCAAAATGTCTGAGAGTAACTGTAGTGTAGTAGTTAGGTCACAGGAACACCAGCACTGTCCTTGCTCTTTTCCATATACGTGGGAGAGTTGCTTTTGTCTGATATGGATCCTGCTGCTGAGGGCAGGGTCTGTGTGGAGGGAGAGTGCCCTGATGATTTGACTGCAGGGTCTGAGTTGGGTTCTGCTTCTGGCTCTTGTTGTGAAGCTGAGGCTGGAAGGCAAAACAAAATATGAAATGAACACATGGACACCGAATATGCACTTTTGATTGTCTTCAGAATTTACCTCTTATCCTCAAACAATGATGAAATACCCCACTGTTATTATTTTGCATAGGCCCAAAATACTTACACACATGGTGGTGATTTCATGCTTATTGCACATTTGGTATTAATTGCAGGATACTGTATCATACAAATACTAGTGTGGAGAGGGTGCTGACTCAGAAGTTCTATCTGAATATTAAAAAAAACAAATACATCCAAGAATAAGAGAGTTGTTTTGTTTCAAATAAATGTAAAACAAAAGAATAGCAACATCTGAAAAGATAAAGCATCACATCAGACTTCAGTGAATGGACAGACATTTACAGAAACATATATCCAGGGAATGCTACAAGAAAGTTCAATCATGCCTTTATGTATAAATCAACAAGAAAACCTAGTCACTAAAGTCAAATGCATTTCTGATTTTCAATATACAGTGGTGGAAAAAAGTTTCAGACACCCTGAACATTTTTCACAATCTCAAATATTGTCATGAAATATTTGTGGTAAAATATTTTTTGTGTTTCAAGCATTAGACAGACATAAACAAATACAAATTATATATTTTTTGTTTATTATTTACAAGAAAAACTAACAAAAGCTAAATTCTTGACAGTTTCAATATGTCAGTTCTCAACATTGTCGGTATCAAAGTCAACAAATAACAGAGAATGTGTTCAAAACTGAACAAATAATAAATACACCTGGCTGTGACTGTGCTAAAAGAAATTGCACTTCAAGACCTAAGAGTGATTCTCAATGCAATATTTGGGGTGTCTGAAAACTTTTTTCCACCACTGTACATTTTTAAATTCTAGGGGCTGCATCCATTCGAATGGCAGTAAATGAGTTAGTATAGTGCTCCACAGTAGTAAGTCTAATATCCAGACATAAACATTAAGCACATTGCAGAATGATGCATTTGCTATCAAGATATGAGGGACATAGCAAAAATTATCTATCAAGGTTAGCTTTTAGCATTAAAAATAAGGTAACTCTGAGTGTTTGAGATTTTAGTGGCTGCATATAAACTGGAATAATGCTGGAATGTGAATCTCTTTAACTATATAAACTTATCAGTGGAAGTGATTACACTGTGGACAGCACAGCTATGGAAAAACACTAGGTCCTTTACGTGCACATGACAACAACCTGACTTTAAAACATAAAACACATTTTATAGAACAATAATAATAATAATAATAATAATAATAATAATAATAATAATAATAATAATAATAATGATAATAATAATAATAATAAGTTATAGATTACTTTCCTTAACCAATGGTACAAAGTGCATTACAAGAATAACCAAAGTAAACAAGGCAAATAAAAACAACAAGTCACCAACAAAAAGACAATACACTTCAGTGAAGTCAGGAAAAGCTATGCAATGAAAGTATGCAGAAGTATTTTCTTGATGCCTGTGCGTTATTCTTATCTTATGTCTTCATCTGAATATTTCCAGTAAACATACGTGAAAAGAATGAACAAAACTGTATCATGTTGTCAGATCTAATTAGCAGTATATTTTCCGACATCAATAACTGCAAACTGATTCTGTAATCTAGATACACACTGTAGTGTATTAGCTTTGTGCATCACACTGCTCATTGTAAATCAAAAAGAGATGTATGTGGTGACTTTATAAAAGGTATGCTGTCAATTTAAACTACACATTGCTTCACAGGTGTGTTCATGTTACCTGACTGTGTGCAGGACTTCATGTGTTCTGGCCAGTGGGCCTGCTGGCAGGGGTAATCACAGTAACTTGTATTCCAGCAGCAGTAGAAGATGGCCTCTTTCCTGCAGTTTGCGCACCACTGTTTCTTTTTGGTTTCATCCACTGCTTGCTGCTTGTCAGACTCAGTCTGCTTTTTCACTTCAGCCACCAACCGTTCTCTCTCCTGCTCCAGACTCTGCCTCATCTCTGCCATCGTCAATTCTGCATTTAGATGAAACAAAATGAACAGCTTTATTTATAAGCCATGGAAGTAATTAACGATATCTTCCAAAAAGCTGCATTAGATGCAAAGCTTGAAAAAAGTAAGAAACCCCACAGTCAGCACTGTAATCAAAAACCCTCTGAAAAACAATGGTTTGATAAGGAATGTAAAGAAATGAGAAAACACTTAAGACAGCTATCAAACCAGAAACACAGAAACCAACATGACCCTGAAACAGTACAAACAGACCATCAGACAAAAGAAATCCCACTACACCAACAAAACACTGGAGGAGATTGAAAATGCAGTAGACCAGGGTCAGTTCTGGAACATGTTGAACAGTTTAGAGACCACAAAGCCTCAACAACTAGCAATACAAGATGGAGAAGTCATTTTCATGACCTCTACAAAAGTATCCCACCTGAAGATCTAAACATTAATCAAACTGAAATTAAAACAAAATTAGACAACCTTGAATCAGCCATCAAGAATAACCAAAACCCATTAGATTACCCAATTACACAGAAAGAGTAAATAGACAAACTGAAAACTCTTCAATCCAAAAAGGCTCATGGCACAGATTGCATCAATAATGAGATGCTGAAGAACAGTACTCCTGAATTTCAAACTGCAATTATTAAACTGTTCAACATGGTGCTGACTGCAGGCTGCTTTCCTGATGTCTGGAACCAGGGGCTGATCACCCCCATCTATAAAGATGGTAATAAAACAGACCCCAATAACTACAGAGGGATCTGTGTCAACAGCAACCTGGGAAAAATATTCTGTAGTATCCTAAACTCCAGGATACAAGCTTTTGATGAAGAAAAAAATATTCTTAGTAAATGTCAAATTGGCTTTCTCCCAAATCACCGAACATCTGATCATATATACACCTTACACACTTTAATTGACCAACATGTCCACCAAAAAAAGGGGGGAAAAATATTTGCTTGCTTCATTGACTTTAAAAAAGCCTTCAATTCCATTTGGCATGAAGGACTTTTCTTCAAAATCCTTCAAAGTGGAATATGTGGTAAGGTTTATGATCTTATTAAATATATGTACGAGCACAACCAATGTGCCGTGAAAATCAACAATCAAAGAACAGATAATTTTACACACAACCTTGGTGTGAAGCAAGGATGCTGTTTAAGTCCCACATTATTCAATCTGTATATAAATGAACTTGCAGTGCAGCTGGATGGTTCAGCAGCTCCGGGCCTCACACTCTTAGACACAGAAGTTAGATACCTGCTTTATGCAGATGACCTTATTCTGTTGTCTCCAACCAGAGATGGTCTCCAATATAACCTGACCATCCTGGAACAATACTGCCAGAACTGGGCATTGGAGGTCAATTTTAAGAAGACACAAATAATGATCTTTCAAAAAAAGCCCAGATGTCTTGAAAATAAATATATTTTTACTCTGAATAACACTCAAATTAAACACACAAAGAATTATACTTACCATGGTCTGAACATATCTGCATCAGGAAATTTTAATATGGCAATAAATGCACTTAAAGAAAGAGCACGAAGGGCAATCTATGCATTAAAAACCAAATTATTCAAGATTAACATTCCAATTAGAATCTGGACAAAAATATTTGATAGTGTAATTGTACCTATAGCTCTATATGGAAGTGAGATCTGGGGCCCCCTCAGTAGACTGGAGCATGGCTCATGGGACAAACACCCAATAGAAGCTCTCCATACTGAATTATGTAGAAGAATCCTACATGTTCAAAGAAAAACTCTTTCCCATTACTATTAAACATTCAGAAACGGGCAATCAAATTTTGGACCCATCTAAATTTAAGCCCAAAAGACTCACTTCAATATAAAGCACTGAAAACCCAAGAGCTGAACCCTGAAAACTGTCCCCTTAGTCAGCTGGTGAGGAAGCTAATCAGCCAGACTCCAGTGAGCACGGATCCAAAACACAACCAAATTAAACTCATCACGAAGCACTCCAAAGATCTGTATTTAGATCACTGGAGAAACCAAACAAAGACCCAAAGTAGAATGAATTGTTATTTTACCCTAAACCGTGATTATAAATTATCTGAATATCTATACAGTGTCAGAGATACAAAACAAAGATGTAACCTGACCAAATACAGGCTGAGTGACCACCGGCCGGCTATAGGGACAGGGAGACACAGACAGACATGGCTGCCCAGAGAGGAGTGTCTATGTGCTCACTGCTCTACAGGGGACATAGAGACAGAGATGCACTTCCTCCTCCACTGCAGCAAGTTCTCTTTACTAAGAGATTCCCACTACAGGGAAATTACTAAAATGGTACCAAACTTCCCAACATTAACCCCAGAAGAGAAACTGTCAGTTCTCCTGGGGGAAGGGTCAGCAGCTCCTCTGGCTGCTAAATATGTGTCTGCCTGTCACAGCCTGAGGGACGCACCATCCCATGGTGTTTGATTTTGGGTGGAGGTTTTGTGAGCGTGCCGCATCGGGTGAGGACATTGAGATATGCTGTATAGGTGACACCATCGTTCATTAATGCATATAAAATATGTAATATATGGTTGATATGTATATGATGAATATAATATGTAATGAATATGGTGTGTGATTAATGTATATATGGTGAGTGTAGTGTGTTGTGAATATAAATAATGTACTGTATGAATTTATGTGCTTTGGCAATAATATCTTGTTGTTCATGCCAATAAAGCAAATTTGAATTGAAAAATATAAGACCATACCGCCCAGGTGGACATTTACTGCAGATATATTAATGGAAGAAGGCAACTTACCAAGATTGTGCTTCATCTCTGAGAGCTCTTGCTGATGTAGCCACTGGAGCTTTTCAATCTCTATCCTTAGACGTCTTATCTGTTGAACAAATACATGGAGATTAGAAGTTGCCTGATAGAGTTTTGACATATTAGTATGAATTTTTAAATGTGTGAGGGTTACCTCTGCAATCGTGTTTCCTGATGTGCTTTTGGAAAGGTCGTTGTAGATTTCAGTCATTGTCCCTTTTATCGAGTCCATGATCTGCAGAGTTTTGTCAAAATTAGTTTATCATTCAACAGTTTATATTAAGAAATAGTTGCCCTTAATTTTTCAATATTTTGTGGAATACAAAATAAGCTTTGAATATTTTAATCAGGGCAAAATTACAAATAGAGAGATTATTCTCTTTTATCAATAATTAACTACTTCAGTCCTTTTTCATTTCATATTTCATCACTGAAATGAACTTACTTTGTTTGTGTACTTGGCAATATCTGCAGCAACATCTGCTGAGACTGTGGGGATCTGCAAGTCTCCTGATGTGTAAGAAGAGGAGCTACCAGATGTGACCTGAGCAGCTGTCGATGACGATGTACTCTGAGGGGTGTCTTTTTGTTGCACTGCATGGTGCAAAGGGAAAATGGAAATCAAGCATCTTTAACAAACATTATATTCGATAATGATTAGTGAAATGTTCAGATGAATGATCTCTCTGGTGTTTATACCTTTCACTGCTTGTCTGGTCTGATATCGGGTACTAGAGGAGGAGGAGTTCTGCAGCTGCTGTGGGCTGCGTGCCTGACTCGGGGCCTCTGCCTGCACTGCCGACTGCTCTCCATGCTGCTGCTGCCTCTGCACTTTCTGCATGTGCCACTTCTGAGAGGAGGTCTGGAATTTGGTTGGATTCCAAACCACCGCCCGCTGCACGGCCTGAGCTGTCTCTTTAGGCAGCAGAGGGCGCTGTTTCTTCACAGCTGCAGGTACTGGGGATGTTGCAGAGATAGAAGTGGCTGCAGGAGAGGGAACATTGGTGGTAGCTGTGGTGGCAGAGGTCTGACCAGAGGCTGCAGTGGACACAAGGTTGAGGGCTGCGGTGATGGCCGGTTGTACAGAGTCCTTCAGATTGGACACAGCGTCTCGTGATGGTGTAGCTGCTGCAGCAGACGAGGGAACTTTACCTGTGAAGTAAAAAAAAAAGATTGTTCCTTAAGTGTGAGACATTTTGGATTATTTATGTTGCAGGTCCCCTAATTTTACACACCATTACAGTGAGGTCCCTTAAATTTTTATCAGCGGATGAAGACTGCATACTAAAACATGTGTTTTGTAGTTAGAGATCAGTAAGCATTCTACATGTCTTAATCTTGCGTTTGATTTCTGCTCAAGACTGGCAGCTTAAGGACATGACATTAAGGATAATGTAGGCAACATTGATTTTAAGAAGACCCCCACTGCCTTCTCCCCTGTTTTTATTGATAAGAGATTGTGAACCGGCACAAATATCTCTGCACTTTTATCGATGATAAACTTACATTCGAGCATCAGGTTGAGGCTGTCTGCAAAAAGGCTCATCAAAGAATGTACTTTTATCATAAGCTCAGGGGTTTAAATGTCCACGAGTCTTTTATGCAGATGTTTTATTCCTGTTTTATTGAATCTCTTTAACTTTCTCAACGGTGTGCTGGTAGGGGTCGACTAGTCTGAAAAATAAAAAGAGACTTCAGGCTATTGTGAAAATATGCAGCAGGGTTGAGGGCAAATCCCTGCCTGACATGTCGAGCCTTCATCGAGCCAGGACCCTCAGCAAAGCCTGGTCCATCATGGTTGACCCGTGCCATCCTCTTTTTTGTGAGCTTCGCCTGCTTCCCTCAGGCCGCAGATTCGCAATGCAGTAGCAACTGGCCTGCTTAATGACGCCACATAACTACTGTTTTTATGTTATTGTTTAAATGTTTTAATGTTGGTGTCATTTGTTGTACTGTTTTGTTTATGTCACAGCTGACTGAAAAACAAATTGCCCCCCAGAGATAATAAAGAAACCTTGAACCTTGAACAAGATTTGACAAGTAAGAGGAATGTGTGGAAAACTACCTCCAATGTACTCTTCTAAGCAATGAATGCTTTATGAGCAGCTGCAGCCTTTAAACATTGTAAAAGTTGTGCATACATGTTTAGAGGCAGAAGGGATTTATCTTGTTTTGACAAATATGGTTTTAAAAAATACAGGGTTTGTTGACTTCAATCACTGAGGAGGGAAACAGATGGTGCAGGGAGGGCTGTACATATGCAGTAAGTTAACAAGTGAGTAAGTTTTAAGTACATTACACACGTGTTGGTGATGGGGTATGTTTTCTTTGTTTCTAAATTATGAAAATGTATCTATAAATTGAACTTCCTGCAAGTCATGCAAAAAGCTGCAGGTTGGAGCTTTTTTGACATGCATAAATACAGAGTGTTAGTGACACATGAAATCAAATTAAGCACAGACATTAGTGCACTGATCGTTCAGTCAGACCCTGGAGAGTGAGTTCAATCCAGTCAGCCACAGCAAGAGAACATAACTGTAATTACTGCCACCATACAAGTTAAAATAGCAGTGATTTGGTTACAGCTCTTAATTGTAAAATAAATGCTCCAAAACTGTCAAAAAAAAAGTTAAATTCCAGCATCTCTGGAGTGTGGGGAAAAAGTATCATCTGTCTTTTTTGGTACCAATTAAAGGCTGAATATGTTAACATGTATTAAGCACACTTTAAAGCAAGAGTTAATATTAACAAAAGTTTTCTATTCATGGCATCTCAATATGATATCAGATTACTCTTAGAAGCATTTCATTAGTAGTAGCTTGAAGAAAGCCATGATGATAACAGTTGTATTGCCCTTAGGGTTGCAAAATTCCGTGAATTTTCAAAGTTGGAAACTTTCCATGGGAATTAACAGGAATTTACTAAATTAAAGTTTGGCTCTTAATAAGGAACTTAAATAAACTTGGGGAAATATATTTTAGCATATTCCTGACTAAAACAACCAGATTTAATGCAAGTATAGTTGAATATCTATGCAGAGCCATCCTCAACAAGGCTGGACAGTGACACTGAAGAGGAAGAGTCGGAGTTGGATGTTGAGGAAGTGGACATGGAGGGTGTTGATGAAACCCAGGAAGAGCCCATTGCCCCAAAGGGTGTAGCAAAAATGCAGAGGCTAGGCTTGAGAAGCTTGAGGGAAGATGCTTTTTCACTTAACATTTTGAATGGGACTTTGTTGGGATTGCATTTTTGTTAATTTTTGAATGGGTTGGGTCAGGGGAATGAGTAATATTTAACTCAACATTCATGTTTTTGTTCTTCAATGAAAGAATTGATAGTTCACTAAAATATTTAACACTTGATAAAGTTCTACTTACAAATGAATCTGTTTTAATTGTATTATTTTGGATGGATGTCTGTTTATAACAAAACACATATTTATGCTTGGATATGATACCTTTCCATTAAATTACCCTCAATTCCTAGTTAATTCCCAAATTCCCATGGAAAGTTTCCAATTTGGAATATTTCCAAAATTCCCCAGCTTAACTTCCCATGGAAATTTACCAGAAAATGTCCACCCCTTTGCAACCCTAATTGTCCTAATGTTTATATGATGAAATGAGTTGTGCATTTTGTAGTAAATTTAAGACTTACCTTTTTAATCTAGCTTTAAATTATTTTTTAGCTCTGGACTGCATTATTATTTTAATCACTGCTTTAACATGTATTAATCTGATTTAATTATCTATTTATCTATTCATTTCTTGAATTCATCTGATCTTGTCAACGCTATCTTATTTTTATCTTTTCTTTCCACTCTTACGTATTTTATTAATTTTACTGTGTTGATTTATTTTATTTATAACCATTGCTTTTTATAATTTTACAATTGCTGTTGTTTTCTATCTCTCTGTTATTTTGTGAAGCACTTTGGCTGCATGTTTATATGCATGAAAAGTGCTATATAAATAAAGTTGAGTGAGTGAGAGTATATGACACAAAACAACCTCAGACTACAGCCTGAGGATAAAATGCTGGTGAAGATTTCAATGGACTTCCATTCAACAACAGGATAATTGTCCCCAGTCGTCTTTGTTACTGAGACACAAGTCATAATTACAAGTCATCATAAGACTAACGATACTAAAGTGGTTGAGTCATATCAGATGTCTTACCTTCCAACCTGACAGCATTAGACTCTTTGGGAGTTTTGGCAGCAGAAGCCCCAGCTTCTCTTCTTGCCCTCTTTGAGTCACGGCCTCCATGTTCATCTCCCAAATCAATGACCAGCTCTCTTTCAGAATCAGAGTCCTGCTCACCCACTGATGTAGCAGCAGCTGCTCTGCCCTCCTCTGGAGCTTTGGGCTTCTCAGTGTGGGGCTGATTTTGGGGCGTTTTGGGCTTGTCCTGGAGGTCCCTATCTGGACCATTACTAGCATGTTTGTCTTTGAGTTGAGGTTCAGAGGTGACTTTATCCCCTGCCCCTGTAATCCCCTCCTTACTCTCTCCCTCTGAGCTTGCTTTGGGCCTTTTTCTCTCTGCTCTGTCTTTGTCTTCATGTGTAGAGCTCTTTGGCTTGTGGTCCTCGTCGCTCAGATACTCGCTGTCACTCGAGTCTGATTTCTCAGAGTCTTCAGAGTCACTGTGATCCACACCTTTGTACACATCTTCAGAAATCTCATCGATCCCTGTATAGAGAAACAGTCTTAATTAGAGGCTTTTTAACAGGGGAAAAAGAGAGAAATGGAGAAGAATATACTAATATATTTTTGATGACAGCAAATCAATACAGCTATAACATACTTGGGGTAAAATGGATTTAATTTATGACAAGACTATCAAGTTAGTAAATAGTCATGCAATTCATAATACTGTGTATGGTGTCAAATTAAAAGCAAATCTTTGTTTTCGATCAAAACACAAAGAAAATTCAATTGTCTTAATACAACAAGATCTGCGCCGAAATAGCAAAATGTGAAACTGTGTATGTACCAAGCTGTGCTTTGCAGCTCTCAATTGTTTTGTCCAGGCTCCTGATGGGCCTCTTTGGGGTTGGGAGGTTTGCAGAAGATCCCTGCTGTTGCTGATGTTGTTGTTGTTGTTGTTGCACCGTCTCACTCAGCTCCTTCAGATCCATCTCAGCCTTTACTCGATCTGAAAGGAACAGGAAAATGTTCTACTTCAACACAAATTCAAGAATGTGCTAGCATGATGATGATGGTGAGGATGACCTGTGAATTACTGGCCTTCACAGCATCATCATTACAGTATATCTGTGCTGTTGATACTAACCCAGGTTGAGATTAAGAATGCCACCTGTGCTTGCAGTCCTTTCTTGCTTTGGCACCTGTCCAGGGTTAAAGGGCTTCGGGCTGCCTGTCACACTGCCTCCAGGACCCATCTTCCCTGACATCGGAGAGGCTGGTACAACAAAACATGAATTGTAACGTTTAGTTATTTTATTTTCACATAGTGAGGTAAAATCAACCACACTAATCATGAATACACAAGCAGAGCGAAGTACAAAGATTTTACAACAGTGAAACTCCTTGGTGAGCCCAGACACATTGCCACTTTGATGTGGCTAACATTTTAGCTTAGACTTGGCTACACTCATGCAGCAGTAACAGAGAAGAATTGTGCTTCTTACCACCTTGTGAACATTAAGACGCATCTCTTAATTTCACATCCCAACTCCTAAAGAAGTTTCTATGCAACTTAATCTCCACTCTGCTTACTGGCTTGTCGCTACCTTTAACCATCTTTTATTTAGTACTCTGCAGTAGTGTGCAGTGGGTTTCTAAAGTATTATTTTGAAAAGGAGTTACTTACTGAGGCTGAAAATAAAACTGAGATTGGTGAGAGTTAATCAAAAATAGTATCTTTGAAGCAGAAAGAGAAGAAAAATAAGAAGCTGCAGATTTAGGTTATTAATCTCAGTGGGTTCATTTTTAAGGCTGTCTCACACTGAGACTTTGTCTTTGTGATACACATCTATCCTCAAATTACTTTCCAGATACAAAATCACATTTACTTTAAGACTTGAACAACAGAAGTTTAAAAGTTGTTGGACACCTTGGACCACTAATGCATCCTCACTAAACCCTACTACAACCAAACTCAAAATATGGACCCAATACACTTCTTCCCCTGGAGTGTTCGCTAGTTTTCTTTTTGTTATTTTTCTTGAGCTACTAAATTGTACATAGTTCATTGTTGTCAATACAAGTTTTAATGATTCAGGAACACATGCAAGCAAAAAATCCCAGTTTATTTACCAGTGCAGTCCATCGATTCCTCTCCAGTGCTGTAGTGGAAGGCAGGATTCCTGCCCGGCTTCTCCATATCCTGCTCCCCATCAGACCCTGTGTGAACGGACGAGTTGGTGCTCATGGGAGACCGAGGCATGTCCGTCATGGAGACCCTCCGACTCATACTGGGAGTTGAACTTTTGCCTAGCACCATCTTGGGAGAAGCGGTTATATCGAAGTTAAAGCGAAGTTTGTCTGGTTTCTCCGTCTTCACTGTCCCAGCACTGGGGTTGGAGGGGTCCAGTAACATCTGCAGCTGGTTGTTGGGTGTGAAGGGAGTGCGGAAAGGTGCATAGTTGAAGACCCCAAATTTCTTGCGAATGTTTTCCACATAGACCTCCATTTCTTGCATGGCACTGTTGAAGATGCTTTTTGTCTTTTTCACTGAGAAGGGGATCTCTTTGGACATGAGGTAGCAGTTGTTGATGGGGACCCAGGCCCTACATAGAGATACAGGGAAAAGAACATAAATTATGTGATTGTATAATTAAAAGATGTTGATATTGAACCCCCCGCAAAACTACACAGGGTGGGATTCAGGGAAGACTCGACATTTTGGAGATGTGAGGTGGCCCCAGGCATCCTGATTCACATGTTTTGGTCCTGCCCTAAGGTCCAGAGGTGGTGGACAGCAATTCATGAGAATATTACTTTGGTTGTGGGGCAAGACATCCCATATCTACCAAGCCTATACATACTGGGGGTCAAACAACCTTAAAAGGGATCCCTGAACCCCACACAAGATGGATTCACACATCCATCATGCTGGGTCTTAAGATCCTGGTTAGAGAATTGAAAACAGTGGATCTCCCTCCATCTAGCCTTTGGTTTACCCAATTAAGTGTAGTTGGAGCCTACAAAAATCTTACGTACAGGATGATAAACTGACTAGATCTATACAGGTCTACCCTTTTAATTTTATTTTATTGATGTAATTGATTTTTTGTTAACTAACCCCAACAAATTCTGAATGGAAAAATGTAAACATCCTGCAGACCATCTAAATCTAACAAGCTTGTCTAATTTTGGTTTGGTGGTGTAGACTTAAAGCCCCCTGTAGTTTGATGTTTATACTACAGTCTGTGAATAGTAGACATTTTATGGTGAAGTTGGTGTACCTTTCTCTAAGTTATGTGTTGTTGTTATTTATATTTATTTATTCAATTATTTTTATTTATATACATACTCACTTGTCTATTTGTAATTTTATTCTTTTGATTGATTTGTTTTTTTCAGATCAGTTTCTTTATTGTCACGGTTGATTGTCCTGTGTGGATAATGTGTTCTGTTAGTTATTGTGTTCTGATGTTTTAAAATGTGAAAAATAATAAAAAATAAAAAAAAATAAAAAAAGATGTTGATAGTGGAGGATAATATTTCTCTACCTTTCTGTGCTTTATCAAAAAAGTATACTAAGTTTGTTCTGATAAAATGCACCCACATTTGAACTGAAAGCTGTCAACTTGATATCAGTTCAGCAAGGACACATCTTAATACCAGTGCTACACTCCTCTAGTGGGCAGCAGTTTATCTCACCTGTCATGTTGCCCAAAGAAGCGTGCGTCTACCTGCCCGTCCTTTTCCCGAAGTGCTTTTGCTGGCCAGAAAGGAAAGCCTTTCAGCTTCGCCCACACCAGCGGGTGGGGTGGACTCTGATAGAAAAAGACGAAAATAATTCAGTTCTCTTAGCTCCAAATCTAAATGTTTCATCACAGTTTCAATATAATATTCAAGATATGGAAAGACCTACACATGGCTCACAAAACCAGTTGTCCCTCTTTTGGCATGAAGACAGGTAGCACTCTGGACACACTTCGATCTCATTCATCTACAGAAAGAGTGTTAAAAAAAAGACAATGTTGTCACCACTTTATTTATCAGACGTATCTAATAAATCTTTAGTAAATAAAGCTTCTTTACCTCATGTTCACAAATCTTTACAATGACCTTCGCAGTGGCTGTTAATTTGTGATTACCTGAAATAAAAGTTCAGCCTTAAGGTATATTTTCTTTCATAAAAAAGTGGTGTACAGGGAGTAGTGGGAAAGTGAAAGTAGCTTACCTCCATTATAGATGATGCAGTTGTGTAAGATCCATTTCATGTCAGCAAGAAAGGCTTCTGTGCAGCCATACATTTTCTTTTTGATATTCTATTAAAAATAAAGAAAACAAAATCAAACACAAAAGCATTGAAGATAATTATCAACACGATATATCTCAATATCTTGTTTTTAATTATGTATTGTTATTTATGGCATCAAGTTATGAAGGAAAACACTTCTATTGCTTGTTTGCTTGTTTGTTTACTTGTTTCGTATGTCATGTGTTCTTATATTTGTTATACTAGTAGTGTAAGCTAATTTGGAATGTACAGTCATGGCCAAAAGTTTTGAGAATGACACAAATATTACATTTTCACAAAGTCTGCTGCTTCAGGGTTTTTAGGTGTTTTTGTCAGATTTTTCTATGGTATAATGAAATACAATTAGAAGCATTTCATAAGTATCAAAAGCTTTTATTGAGAATTACACAGAATTCATGCAATAAGTCAATATTTGCAGTGTTGACCCTTCTTTTCAAGACCTCTGCAATTCTCCCTGGCATGCTGTCAATCAACTTCTGGACCAAATCCTGACTGATGGCAGTCCATTCTTGCATAATCAATGCTTGGAGTTTGTCAGAATTTGTGGGTTTTTGATTGTCCACCCGCCTCTTGAGGATTGACCACAAGTTCTCAATGGGATTAAGATCTGGGGAGTTTCCTGGCCAAGGGCCCAAAATCTTAATGTTTTGTTCCCCGAGCCATTTTGTTATGACTTTTGCTTTATGGCAAGGTGCTCCATCATGCTGGAAAAGGCATTCTTCATCACCAAACTGCCCTTGGATGGTTGGGAGGAGTTGCTCTCGGAGGACGTTCTGGTACCATTCTTTATTCATGGCTGTGTTTTTAGGCAAGATTGTGAGAGAGCCCACTCCCTTGACCGAAACGCAACCCCACACATGAATGGTCTCAGGATGCTTCACTGTTGGCAAGAGACAGGACTGATGGTAACGCTCACCTCGTCTTCTCCGAACAAGCCTTCCTCCAGATGCCCCAAACAATGGGAAAGGGGATTCATCAGAGAAAATGACTTTACCCCAGTCCTCAGCAGTCCAGTCCCTGTACCTTCTGCAGAATATCAGTCTGTCCCTGATGTTTTTACTGGAGAGAAGTGGCTTCTTTGCTGCCCTCCTTGACACCAGGCCTTCCTCCAAAAGTCTTCGCCTCACTGTGCGTGCAGATGCACTCACACCTGCCTGCTGCCATTCCTGAGCAAGCTCTGCACTGGTGGTGGCCGCAGCTGTAACACCTTCAGGAGACGGTCCTGGCGCTTGCTGGACTTTCTTGGGCGCCCTGGAGCCTGTTTGGCAACAATTGAACCTCTCTCCTTGAAGTTCTTGATAATTCGATAGATGATTGACTGAGGTGCAATCTTACTCGCTGCTATAAACTTCCCTGTTAGGCCCTTTTTGTGCAATGCAATGATGGCTGCACGTGTTTCCTTGCAGGTAACCATGGCTAACAGATGAGGAACAATGGTGTCATGCACCATCTTCCTTTTAAAGTTTCCAGTCACTCAATCATGACAGATTGATCACCAGCCTTGTCCTCATCAACACCCACACCTGTGTTAATGTGTGTGACACCTGTGTGTCATTGAAATGATGTTAGCTGGTCCTTTTGTGGCAGGGCTGAAATGCAGTGGAAATGTGTTTTTGGTGATTAGGTTCATTTTCAAGGCAAAGAGGGACTTTGCAATTAATTGCAGTTGAGCTGATCACTCCTCATAACATTCTGGAGTATATGCAAATTGCCATTATAAAAACTGAAACAGCAGACTTTGTGAAAATTAATAGTAGTGTCATTCTCAAAACTTTTGGCCATGACTGTACAGTGAGAGAGAGTGAAGGAGGAAGTGACGTCTTGCGCGAATGTGTTGTTTGGTGTGCTTGTCGATGTCTGGGCTGATGGAGCGTGAGAGCGGGGAGTGAGCGAGAGGCAGTGGTAGATATTATCACCAGTGTTTTAATGAAAGTTGAGTTTGTGTGCTGATAATAAAGCCAGGAACTTCTCAAGGCCCAAGCCGGACTCCTGTGTGCTGCTACTGCCTTCTGCTGACAAGTTAAAGTGTACACAGGTTAGCCAAGGAGTTAGCATTAACTTCAGCCCTGGAGCAGATCAATAAGTATCTCCTGTGCTTCCCAACTATGGTCTGGACGCTATAGCAGGAAAGGTTAACGTGTACCTTCTGGTACATTTTGGTATAGCCATTGTCTTGTTATGACTTTGCATTAGTTTTGTTTAGTATTTTCTAAGTTTGGGCTTTTTTGTGATTTATTTTGGTCCATCATGCATTTCTTGTATTGTTTCATCAGATACTCTGGATTTGTTTTGTATTTCAGTGTCTATGTCTTTTGTATTTTACCCTTTGTGTTCATGTGCTCCTTATGAGTATATTGTCACCCATGTTTCCCAGTTCAGTGTTTCCTGTTTTAGTTTGTACTTTTTGCTCCTTGTGTGTCTGGCTTAGTTGTACGCCCTGCCCTAGAGTGTTTCCCTCCTGTTTAATGACTCTCCTCAGTTTCACCTGTGTCTTTTGTCACACCTGTGTTGGATTCTATGTTGATTCTATTCTGGCCATTTCATATTTGAAAAAATGATAATAATAATAAAATAATAATAATAATAATAATAATAATAATAATAATAATAATAATAATAATAATAATAATAATAATAATAATAAATGTATAAAGCACTTTTCAATACAGGTAACAAAGTGCTTTACAGTGGGCAATAAAAACAAGAAGAAGTGCAAGCAAAATGAAGCGAAAAAAGTAAAAAAAATGAAATAAAAACATACAAACGTATAAAACAGACCCTTAAAATCAGAGCTAAAATTTAATAAAATCACACAATAAAAGCTTTCCTATAGAAACGTGTCTTCAGTAATGACATAAAACACGGGACTGATTCTGCAAGTCTGATCTCCTCTGGCAGGCTCTTCTAAGTGTAGGAGCTCTGACTGAGAAAGACCTATACCCTTTAGTTTAGTCGGGTCCTCGGCTAACAGCTAATAGGGCACTGCCAGAGGATCTCAGACTGAAAATGAAGAAATGTTACCTTCTCTAAAGTTGACAAGTCCATGGGATGGAAAATGTACTCAGCATAATCTGGGTGCTGATCGAGAGACACCGGCTTCAGAAAAGGCTCAGTCTGCAAAAAAAAGAAAAGGACACATTAGAAATTTCTGAGAGTCCACTTCCTGGACTTTTGTAGTTAAACAAAAACTTTTTTATATAGTTATCTTTTAAACAAGCATTCTAGGACTCACTTACCCCAGGTTGTTTGATCTTTTGAAGTGCGAATTTGAGCAAGTAGGACAGTTGGTCTAATGTCAGCAGTGTCATTGCCTTGCTCTGGGTTTCAATGCATTCAGCCACTGTTATTTTCTGCAACAAAAACAAATGTTACATCATTTATGGCATTAATTAACATATAATGTCAAATACAATGGTTTAACACTAATGATCAATTACATCTAAACTTAGAAGTTTACATTGTCTGCTGTTGATTCAGCTTTTACCTATATGACTAAATTACATCAATACGACGTTCATAGTGTATTTGCCACAATATAAATTGAGGCGATAATATCCGGATATCTTGATTTGGAGCAACTAGATTGCAGGGGTGTCAGACCATGTGTCATGGAGGAGAAAGAATCTAAGTGTTTGTGGATTCATGGCAGGCAAAAGCCGCTTATATAATTGATCTTTTCTTCCTCTCTGACTGACATATAGTCTGACATCCCTTTTCCTACTAAGCAAGGAGGATTGCGCCTTAATCCCACAATCAGTTGTGTACACCCACACAAATACACACGACTACAGCGGGGTACCTCACACTCTGGACAGAACCAGTCGCCCTCGGGCTCGGCTGGTAGTTTGAGGCACTTGGCGTGGTACACCCTGGGGCAGAGCTCACAGCAGAGCACCTGGCCCTCGCGGTGGCACAACCAGCAGTAGAAGTCATTCCTTCCATCCTGCGGTACAACATCAACAGGGTCTGTGGTGAGTGCTGGCTGCTTCATATAGTAAAAGGGACCATGTCTTAGCTCTGACTGAAATGCAGGCAAGAGAAACAGGGGGGCAAGTTTCAAAACACACGCAGGAACATAAAAAAGGTGCAATGCAACAAAAACAAGGCAGCAGTGTGGTGGGGAAAGCAGGTTAAGCAGCATTTAGGGCAGGTAAGGGATAAAACCAACACAACATCTCAAAGCACATAAGTAAACTAACTCAACATCCGGTCATGTGACTGTTACAACTGTGAGTCCAAAATCTCACCCGACAGGTTTTAGGGTGTAGCCACAGGAAACTGCTGACTCTTTTCTTTTCTAATTAGATAGCTCGTCTCACATCTGAGAGTTTACACAGCTTGTCATACTGTTCTCTGGCAAGTATCATACTGGTACTTAACCGATACTAGATTCATGTATCAATAGAAACTCATGTATCAGACCAGCAAATGTTAATATGATGTCTCAGAATATTGATTTATCAAGTGATACCTCCTGATCTGAAAGGTAGCCAGTGTTGTAAATGTATCATTAGTATTAGTACATTCAGTTGTTACCTATCTGAGATTCAAACCACTAACTATGTGCACAAAGCAAACATCAACATATTAGTAAAAAACTAATAAAATTATATTTCAACACCATGCAAATTCAACACAAGGCTTAACCGAGGGTAAATAAAGACATCAAGACATCACTCAGCCAAATTAATATGGCAAGCAAATAACAAAAACATGTGCACCTCCACGAAATGCAAAACATTTTAAATCCACCATAAATCTACAATAACTTCACCATAGGGTTTATCAAAAACAATAACATGTACCATGTTTAGAGGATAACAAACTAGAAGTTCACCATTCACTCATGGCACTGCACCTAACCTTCACCAAACACCCCTTATAAGACATATCCACTGTCACTGCAGGCAATGTTTGTCCACCATCTGTAAGCTAACTGCAGACTACAGTCAAAACCTAAATCTGGCATGCTCTCATAGGCCAAGTGGCTCAGTTCAAGAGGTCATCACTACAGTTTGCACCCTTGTCTAGGTGAGAAAAGATGACTACGGCCTCAATCAAGCAGAGTATGATTTTTGCAGTCACAGGTGTTGCTTTCAACTTGTTTTGTACAGGAAGAAGTGTGTTATGTGCTGTCAATACACCCCAAACACCTCATATTTCTAAACTTGAGTGCCTAATGTCATCTGCCTTTTTTCATTTGTTCAATCTAGGAGCATGTCTTCTTCAGTGATGATGAAAAAAGCTTCCAGTTGCTTGTAAAAAACAATCATGGAGGAAAAGCTAGTGATGGGTGTTGCAAAATACCAAAACCTGCATTATTTTACTCTCCGCACTTGTCCTAAATAGGGTTGCAAAGGGGTGGAAAGTTTCCGGTAAATTTCCATGGGAAGTTAATTTTGGAAATATTCCAAATTGGAAACTTTGCATGGGAATTATGGGAATTAACTGGGAATTGAGGGTAATTTAATGGAAATGTATCACATCCAAGCTTAAATATTTGTTTTGTTAAAAGTAGACATCCTTCCAAAATAGAAATCATCTGTGCATGTGATGGAAGAATGCACAGTGCATTTAGGGGGTGTGGTCTCAATAGCCCTGCAGTAAGCAGTGTGCTATGTGCATGTCATTAAGGAATAGCATAGATATTCAACTGTACTTGCATGAAATCTGGTTGTTTTAGTCAGGATTATGCTAAAATATATTTTCCCCAACTATATTTGTGTTCCCCATTAAGAGCCAACCTTCAATTTAGTACATTTCTGGTTTATTCCCATAAATTCCCATTAATTCCCATAGAAAGTTTCCAACTTTGAAAACTCTCATAATTTTGCAACCCTAGTCCTAAACACTACCCCAAGCAACCCTACCCTCAAGGTAGCATTTAGTTCATGGTTTGGAATAAAATAAAGTGGTTACCTAGCAAACACCCAAGATGCTTTTTTGAGCTTGTAGAGTTTATGGATGTGTCACCTAACATTTTGTAATCTGCAAATACAAAGCTCTGTCTGATTGAAGATCTACAGGTACCAGTATACTAGTGCTAAAACGGCACATCACACACTATTATTGGAAAGGGGAGGTGCTGTGTTCAACAACAATTTGTAAATTCCCAAAACCAACAATCCATCATTAGCATCCACTTTGCTCTGTGATTGGCCAGTTAGTGAATAAAGAAAAGAGCCAGGTCTTGAAACTCTCTCTAAAACACTCCTCAGCATCGCCAAATTCAAAACTGAGCATATCTAACCCTAACTTTGAAAGCAGATATTTAAATCCATCTACGACTCCACCCATACTTTTGAAAGTCCTCTGGCCTACCTTTTAAGAAACCCTGGTCAGTAGAAATTTGTTACCATTTTCTCTCTCTCTTTACACTTGTCCATCTTGCCCTATTACTCATTACTCATCTACCTCTCACTTCCTAAGGATCCATTGTAGATAGGTGCTCCTATTCAAAATCCACCAATTGTTCTTTCAATTTAATGCATTGCTCTAACCATAATAAAACTAATGCCTCAACAAACAACAGAGCCATCATTGCTCATGTTGTCATTCTTTATCATCAATTGTTGGCCCTCTTGCCTTTCCTTACTCCACTCTCTGGTGTTCAAAGGACAAACTACCTGACCTGCATGCCAGCTTTTCAACCCGCAGAATCCTCATCCACAGCTGTGAAAACATATGTTGAGATGGGCATCCTGGAGCCCTTACCTGATCTTTGCTGTTCCCGTGAATGGCTCCAGGTTTCTTCTTTTTCTTGACTGGGCTGGGAGAGGTGTCTGATGGAGAGTGTCCATTCGAGGAGTGGGTGGGACTCGAAACCTTTCTCTTCTGTGGTGCACCCGGTCGTTCTGCTGACCCTGCTGGGTCAGGGACTAGATGAAGAGAGGACATCGGGCCATTAGATGACAGAAGACAGACTTGCAGTGTTCTCTGAACCCAAGACCAATACATTACTGAAGCTTGAGAAGATTACAAAAACAAGGTTTTATCAAAGTCATGAAGCTTCCTAGAATTAACGGAGGGAATGAAAATAATATTCTCATTATTCAGAATTATGAAACCAATAGTTACAAAATGAAGCAATCAATTTTAGCGGAGGGATTTGATGGTTGGATGCTGTGTTTAGCTCTCAGCATTAAAATTAAAATCTACTAACAGCAATTACAGCTTATCTGAAGAGCAATTACTAAAGATGCCACTTATGCATATTAAATCATCACTTTATAGTAACAATAGCTTCAAGGCTCCCTCCAAACCAACAACACCCTGTGGTTACACTTTACACAGATTCTAAACAAGCATACGGCCAGGAATGATGGATTAACTCTGTGATCCTTGGAGACAAACAAAATGCATTACAGTGCCCTCCAAACTCGTAGTAAATAACCTTTATATGGTCTGAAACTAGCACAGTTAAGATGTGTGACTCTTAATGTGAGCTACTCGGCCTGAGAGACTTACCTTTGGATCGTGCAGATGCATCCATCCCCTCTACCACATCAGACTCTGTCTTTACCTCCTCCTCAGCCAGACTGCAGAGCACCGAACGAGAGCACACAAGAACACAGAAAGAGAGGCAAACACAAAGTCAGAAAAGGCAGTGTAGAAACCACATCAGCATAACAGTAAACAAGTGGAACACCACCTAAGGCACCCAGGTCCCACAGGATCTGTCAATAGGGACTCTGCAGGTTTCCACTGTTATTGTTTTCACTTGATTTCAGCACGTCCCTGACATCGAGGGTACCAAGTTCAAATCCCTTCCATATCATCAGTGACAAACCAGTCTGAATATGCTCTTTATTTTTCAAGAATGAGAATGGTAACAATCGCCATGGCAACGCTCCTCTTTCCGCTAAAGCACAAGTTGATATTCACAACGACACAAAGGGCAATTTAGCTGATGTTACCCTGCACCTCCGTCCTTCAGGGGAGACAGAAGCTGCAGATTGCAAACCGACTAGGTTCTGATCTTTTCAGTGCTTTGACTGTTTTGACTGTGACAAACGGGGAGTAGCCTCATAGTACTGCATTTTACTGGAGGGACATTGTCTCAAGGCGATTCACAGTATGTGTTTCTACAGCCTCTCAAGCCCATTCAGTAACAACAGAGTTGGCCCACAGGATTTGGGCCCATTCTTGGAGACCAATAGCAAAAGATCCATCACACGAGCCTCAAATAGGGTCAATCGAAATATTTTCAGCTTTAGTCTTCACCACATGCACATTTTAACTTGCTCTGCTGGGACACATAAACAACAGCATACTATCCAATCTAGAGCTTTGCCACTGCTTACTCTCTGCTCACGGTATATCCATGTAACAGCTCTGAGTTAAAACAGGACTCACAAATTAATCTTATTCTGTTGTCATGTACACTAACATGTTAACAGGTCACTATATATGTTAAAAAATAAGTCTAGCGTAACCAACAAAAATGCTAAAAATACAATATCTCCAAACATGCATCCAGCACAGGAAGAACCCTATTTCCCAGCCCTCTGGACTCCCTCTCATCTCATTTCCTCTGAGGGGAAAAAAAGATGGGAATAAAAGAGGGTTCTGGCGATAAATGAAAGTCTTTGAGTATTTGGCTCCTCCTTTGTCAGAAGCACAGAAGGGTCTGGTTCCAAGGATGTAGCCTTTATTCTCCAGTCCCTGGGAGAAAACCCTCGCAAGGACCCCTGACAGGTCACACACTTGACCAGTTCATAGCTCTGGCTGCAGCGCTGGTTTCCAGCTAGGTTGATGGGTTTACAGGCTATGATTCAAAGGTCACCCACGTTTGTGGGATAAGCCTTTTCTTCTCCTCTGAAAGTTTAGGAATGCTCTTCTTTTCCCTTCCTCCGCCCTGAAAGAGACATTCCACATCAAGTTGATCAAATGTCACTTCTCTGGTAGACAAAGAGAGGTTGAAATGCATATCCTCAATGGTTTAATGAATCAGATTACTAAAGAGGTAGGGAGTGATCACATCAGATACTACACGAAAGACAAACATGAGGTTTGCTTTACAATTCAGAGGTTTTACAATGATCAAATACCTTCTAAAATCCAAACACTACCCAATTCAACTGAAACTCATTAACTGCAACCATTAAGGCTAACAAGGCAAAGATAAAGACAACCGCTATCCTTGGTAATCACAGAGATCTTACTGAACTCAAAATTAAGAGAATATATGCATCATAGCTTGTGTTGTTTGAGAAACAACATGGGTCGTGCAGACTTCTTTAAAATATGGCACATGGGTATCTTGTTTCAGCCTGCCAACAGTGACACACACACACCCCAACCCCTCCGGGGCCTTCCTGTTCCGGACTGAGAGAACAAACGAGGCCCACATGAACACAAGAAAACGTTAGCCAAGTCGCTCTGCTGCTTGCATCAGAGAAGTGAAAAGACAGAACATTCACCACAACCAGCAGCCACAACCCTGTGTTATAAACACACTTAATACTAATGGCAAGACACTGCTGCAACTACCATGACGACAGGATGACCAGCAGGAAAAAGAGTGTGCTGATCCAAAGGGCAGATCAGGAGCTGTGATCCATCACACAGGAAGAGTTAGGCAAATAAATCCTCAGCAGATTCTGGGATATATTCCAGAGAGACGTGGGTTCAAGAAAACACTGACAGTATTCCCCTCTGCATGTAGTACCTGATGGACAAAAAGGAAACAACACTGACTCAATGCCTTTGGATTCCACTCCTGTGAGAGACGAGCAGGGTTCTCTCGTCACAGAAAATGGAGGCCACAGCTTGCTCCCCTCCCCCTCTCCCCCATCCCCCACTCCGAGGCTCAGACTCAGGCACTGGCACATCCATGCAGAAGGACCACAGAGATGTGAGGAGATTACAGTCCAACAATTTAAAAAACAAAGCTCTGTCATGACAAACCTTCACTGGGCGATCACAGAGATAGAAGAGAAACACAGAGAGGGAGACACAGGAAAATCCAGCAAACAAGGCAAGCACCAATCTCTCTAGGTTATTTTTTTTATGTCCTCAATCTTGGCTTCCCTCCTTCCCTGTGACTACTGCTGTCATAGAATAATTAGATTTCATTTTGAAGAAAGGGAGACCAACGCTGTGAAGCCATTCTCAGATCCTGGCAAAGCTGTTCTCCATCTTAAAATAATTCACAGATTTTTAAAAATCAAACAGACAAATATCTGACAAATCTACCTTTATCTATCTTCAAAGCGCTTTATACAAATACATTTCAAAAACAACTTGAAATTTGTGCCATCGACTAAAGAATCATCTACTCAGTCTGATACAAAAAAATCCTCAAGGTTGTGTAAGACACATTCAACCTTCACAGACCAACAAACACATGCAGAGGAATAAGGAAATACATATTCTTAGCTTTTACTGTTCCTGGAATTAACAAGAACAACTCATTTAAAAAAAAGGAGGTAGAAACCCTGTACTAAATTTCAGAAAATAAATGAACCAAACACCATTAAGACACCGGTTCATGCACAACTTCCTTAAAGGAATCAACGTTGTAGAATAACACTTATTTGCACAGAACATCCTGAATAGAAAGAAAGGTTTGACCTGGATTTTATATAAGGCTGTACAGGGTGAATCAAAGATGGCTGTGGAATTTTCCAGAAGGCCCTTGCTCTCCCTGCTGCTCTCCCTGCGGTTGTCAATCTTTAACCTCAACTGCAGCTGCAATTGGCTGGAGGGCCAACAGGGTGGAACATTATTGGTCGGCTGAGCTATGCCACACGGATCACAGTGTGCAGGCTCTCCTCTTCCTCTTACAACACAGCTTTTGCTGCAATGCAGAGATTCCACTCGTTTTACACGGTTACTATTCTTTTAGTTTATCTTACATTTCTACATGAGGATGGTATAAACTGAAGGAGGTTTAATAAAGCTTTTTCAGAGATATCTATGGTTGTTAGGCACCCTGCATGGCTGTGCTCTTACACCCCTAACTCTCCTGTTAAAAGGCTTCAGTGCCTCAGAGAGAAACGCAGCAACTTGTCTCAACAACACGACGCCAAGCATTGCTGGTATTTTTTACTAACTAGTAGCATTTATATCGCACATATCAAGGAGCACTAAGGAGTGGCTCATGATTTCTCAAAGGCAATATCTGACTTTTGGTTTTGGTTTAACAGTGAATTGGTCATAATTTGACAAGAAATGCTGTTGGTAAAATGTCTTTTGCTGGCTGTAGTTTTGATAAAACATGCCTTCTGTCAAGCCACAAGAGGAAGAAACATTCTTTGCTTCCCCCACACAGTTGTGACTGCTAAAACTGAGAAGCATTATGTAACCAGCAGACGAGCAGTCCTTAAAAAAGGTAGAGTTTCTTCTTACACCCTGTATCTGTGTAGATTTCTCATTAATCTTTTCACCTGTACCAAAAAAAGGACAACCAAGAGCAACATAGCCTACAGAGGAAAAAAAGAGGGCACAAATCAAACCAACAGATGAGTTTTCATTCCTCTAGCTACACAAAAACACTTCATATAAAAACATGCAACATGCCTATGTTGTGTCTAGTCCTGACGCCTGATCTCTGAAGAGGAGACTGAAGTTTTCCTTCTGTAAGAGGAGCTCTCTGTAACACAAATGGCCACTGTCTGTTTGCCTGAGGATCGGAGTGGAGTGGTGTAAGCAGTTTCGCAACAGCTCCATAGAGCTGACAGAACACAGGCCTGTAACTTGAGCCTGTAAACAGAGATTACGTGTGTTTCTACATATTATTCCTACACGTGTGGCTGGAAGGAGAGAGAGGATTCTTCTTTAACAGAAGGTTTGTTTCAGTTGGGTTAATCCTTTGACTGATATGAAGTGTAGAAACTAAATCCTCTGTGTGTTGTTCCTGAATGTGTGATACAGTTAGAGTGTCTGAATGACTCATTTTTTAAAATAAGGAATAGCACTGAAAGTAGTTTTTAGTTATGCCCTGTACTCCTTGTCCCCATAACAAGCACATCTGTTGCCCCCCATATCTGCTCCCCGTCCTGGCATGACGCACAAGAAAGCAGTACAGATCCAATCCACAAGGGTACATAACCCCCCCCCCCCCCCCCCCCCCCCCCCCCCCCCTCCTCCTCTTTCATTGCCCATCCCCCATTCTTTCTCTGCCAGGCTGCAACACAAGACTGCCACAACAGAGAGATGTGGGTGCCATTTTTAACTCTAACTCTCTTTTGCATTATAAAAAAGGAAAGGGATTTGCCATGGTCCACTCTGCCTCCTGTATGGCAGCTTGGTTGTCTGGGGCACCCATGTGACCCTGAGACACAGAGAGAGAGCAAGGGTGAGAGTCGTTACCCAACCCCCCACCCTCTTCAGCACTGTGGAGCACAGAGGCCTGCCGAGGCCTCCAATCCACACCAACTCCTCCTCCTCCTGCTGCTCATGCACACTAAACTGATTTAAGGTGTGCACATTCATACTGTGAAACCAACAGTCAGCACAACATCAAGAAGGAATCCATGTTGTTATCAGAGAGTTGAGATAAAAAAGACAGAGCTTACCTCTGTGGATGCATGGCTGCCTGACACACTGTTATGTCAACACTTATAAAACATGGAGGACACTCTCAGCCCTCAGCCGGGGAAGGCTCCGCTCTTCAGGCAAGGCGATCAGGCCCCAGCGATGTTAGCCAGATCCTGACTGGTTGCTTTCCTCAGAGGCAAGATGCAAGGCTGCGTCTGATTGGCTGAAATGTTTCCTGAGTAATTATCTTTGTTCAGTGCAGGCAGGGGCAGCACTGTGAGTGTCAGAGACAGGGAAGGAAAAAATGAGCATGCAGCTAGGCCTAAAAATCACAAAATAACATGATTAATACGAGTGTTTTCGACATACCCACCCGACATGACAACATTTCAAAGCTTCCTGGCGCAGAATCTAGCGGTGGTTGTCGTTTTAGAGGGCTTCAAGAGGAGAAAGAGCAGCTTGTAGTCTGAGGAGCAGGACACCATGGCTTCTGTGCACAAGCCTCCATTTTTTATGTGCAGAGGGCCGTTGTTTAAACTCCTCCCTCCCTCTTGGCTGTTACCAGAGAAAAGAGAGGCTGTTGCTCCTCACCTAACTTACCACAGCAAATAAAGAAAAGGAAATCGGGGAGCTACAATGAGTTTGTTATAAAGATGAGGGGAAAATACCTATCTTTTTGAAGAGGCCAAGTCTATTCAAAGCAAATATTACATTTGTAGCTTTATGATAACCTTAATATAGAGTGACCCAGAGAGTGGTTGCCGGACACACAATAAAAATACAAAAAAATTCAACATACAGATCCTTTTTCTTCTTATACGGTTATAACATGTGTTAAAAGTACAGTGTGTAGAAAGGGGAACAAATAAATACCCCCGGAAAAGAAGCTCCTGTGATGCATGATAAGTATGATCCTTCCTTTATTAAAAACATGTGCATGGTGTAAAGTTTGTTCAATCTATGCTACTATAGAAATGTTGGAGAGCAAGATGGCGGCCTCCATGGAAGGGGTCCTTTTCGTTATATATAAAGGCTCATTCTAACTCAACAAAAGCAAAACCATTTTTAAATAAGGTGATTATACACTCATTGAAACATACTTATGAATATTATATTCCATTTCTGTCTGTTCTGCCAAACACTGCTAAATTCTACACACTGTCCCTTTAAGTTTCCCCTCAATGTTTGGCTGTAAATGTTATTGTTAAATTTGAACCTATTTAGCCAAACCACCACTTTGTCTTATGTTTGACTATCAGCAGTATCCCTTACTCATATCATGGGAGAAATAAAAACACATACTATCTGGAAAACCTTTGCATTGATTAAACTTTAAATACAATCTGAAGCACACTCAAAACTATCCAATTTAACTGAGTCCGTTAAACAGTTATTGACTCCAATTTGGTGTTTAGCAGAGCTGTAGGCCATAGTGTTCAAATTGGTTGGATTGTATTCCCTCTGAACATTACAAGTAAAAAATGTTAACTGTGATGCTTCTGAATAACTGCTCCCTTTAAAACTGCCACATTGCAGTGGAATAACAAAAAGATTAGAGTTAAGGATTGTTTTGATCACACATTTTATGGTAGCATTTTTTTCAGCTTCAATGAAACTGAATTACATTGATGACCATTTGTAACGCTTTCTTTTGAGTTAATAACCATAGTTGTCAGAAAGGGTCCAAAGATATCTAAGATCCTCTAATACAATAAATAGGGCTATATCAAACGTTTGAATGCGTCTTCCTCAGGAATGACTGTATTCCGCTTTATCAGTGGTGGACAGTAACATAGTAAATTTATTTGAGTACTGTACTTAAGTACATTTTTTGAGTATCTGTACTTTTACTTGAGTATCATTTTTTGGGTATACTTATTACTTTTACTCCACTACATTCAGAAGACAATTATTGTACTTTTTACTCCACTACATTTCTATCAATGCTCTAGTTACTCACTTCTTTTGCTTTGAAGTCAGATCATGAATTTCCTTCTCTTTTCTGAAATCTGATCCCTAAGACAGTAAAATCTGTTTGTGTAGTTCTGTTTGTCTCAGGTTTAGTCATACCTGTATATCGTGCGTCTCCACGGTTGAACGTGGAGCAAACACAGCAAATTTCACTCAGATCAGGCAGTTCATTTAGAGTTGGTAACGATGGCTATAATTCTCCACCTGAGCACCCATGGTCATATCTTCAGCCCGTGTTAGAGGTTTTTGAAATGAAGAATGATATGTATCGTATCGAGCTACATAAAATTTGTTAAATTCCAGATGAACATTTCAAACTAAGTTGTCTGTGCTTGGAGTAACTTTGTTTCTGTTTTTATTACATGGTTTAGTTTTTAGACATTTCAAGTAATGGTTGTTAAATAAATATAATGTAACAGAATGTATTGTATTCTTGACTGCATTTATGTATTGTGAAAATACAAAGTTTTGAGATTTTTTAAGAAGTACTTTGAATACCTAAGTATTTTTGAAAGCTAGAACTTTAGTACTTTACCTCAAGTAATAATTTGACAGAGTGACTTTCACTTGTATTGGAGTAATACTTGACATGGGTGTCTATACTTTGACTTAAGTAATAAAGCTGTGTACTTTTTCCACCACTGCGCTTTATCAATAGGAATTAAATACTAAATGGCCGACTGTAGTCATCTCATGTTGGAAATGCACAGTGTGACTCCGTTCTACTTCAAGGAGGGAAAAGATATCGGCCGCCCAACGTGGGGCTCGAACCCACGACCCTGAGATTAAGAGTCTCATGCTCTACCGACTGAGCTAGCCGGGCGATGTGAGCCCCTGGTGGAGAACATGAGAATTATTTCTGGGTATTATATATAGAGGTTGTGAAACATATGTAGCACTGTCGTGCTGAGCGAATTTGTACCTAAACCGAGAAAGATGGCCTGCTCTGTCTGGTGGTGCCCTCTAGCGTCAAAAACTGAAATTATTACACTAAAACATGTTATTGGAGCACATTGGTGACGATTTATTTATTCTACATAAGACATTTTAAAGCCAAGAGTCCAGATACACCTGTCGTACTGGCTATAAGTTTGCTTTCAGTAGTAGTGTAGTGTTTTGTTCAAAGCAGTCCTTCCTTCAAGTGCCACACTTGAATCGAAGCAGTCTTGCACTAAAACGGTAGCGATAATCAACAATGACGTGTCTCTTTAATACCTTTACGTTAGATATGTGACTGTTTAGATTTTTTTGGAAAATTGTCCGTGTAGGTCTACACAAAAAAAGAACACCTTAACGCACCGTGAATTGTTACCTGGTGGTTGACTTGAGTTGACTTTCAATGGAGAGCTTTGCCAAACCAGTAATCTTTTCAGAGCTTTTGTCTCCAACTACCGCCATGTCAGATTCGTTTTGGTGCTTTCCCAAAACAATGGGCGATTGTTTTAACGACAACTGAGTAGGAAAGGTTGGAACTGAAACCAAGTTTCTACTTGGGAAGAGATAAGGACTTGTTTTGAAATACAAAGTCAGTCATCGCAGCTGTATCACACCAGGCTCTTCGTCTTCTCAAATTGATGGTGGCATTTGTCAGGGTTGATGTTTCACACCGGCTTCGAACCTGCTTCGAACTTGTCTCATATAGAGGCGTTCCAAGGGGTGGCTGGGGGTGGATATGCCCCCCCCAAGTGGCCTACCCAAAAACTGCCAACCGCCTACTATACTAGCAGCAGACTAGGTACTGATTTGGCCCAAGTCAGTATGTAAATTTGGTACGTGATTAAAGAGCAACATCTGCAGTATGCCGAAACTACCCGGATGTCGTACTGATTCAGGAAAATTACAAAGGGGGAAACTCAATTTCTAGGAGCTGTGACAACTATTAAATCACATATAAACCACTTCTTACCTATTTAAATCATAAGTGATGCTAAATAAGCAGTTTCACCATCAGCTTGGCCAGTGTTTACTTCCACTTCCCGAAACGGGAAATTCAGGGACGTCTGGCCCAGCCAAGCAGCAACCTCTGGTCTCAAACTATGAAGCCCATGTGGAAGTGTTATAAACTGCATACATCGAGAATCTGCTTGAGGCTGGCTGCAGAAACACCGGAAACCACATAGACATGAATGGGAAAAAAGAGGATATTTGCAGCATTAATAAACATGTTTACAGCCTGGTTCAAAAAATGGCTTGGCTCTACGAAGCTAATTTCTCTATCAACACACTGTACGGGGGTGAATTTTTTTCTAACACGATGGTTCAGAAGATATTAAGATTACAAGTTTTTGCCCAAATAAGGACATGACTGACTGGACTCCTGGTCGGGAATACATAGCTGTTGGCTGTATAGGAGGCTCAAACTCCGTCCCTTTACGTCACACTCTGCCTGGTTGAGTTCAGCATTTCCAATATGGCTGCCACCGTCGATTGGCTTCCAAACAGCTCTCAGGAACAGATACTACGTCCATATTTTATACAGAGTTAAGGTTGTAGTCATTGTTAAGGTCTTATGATGACACCATGTTTAGTTGTCAAGCAAAGTTTTGTGAGTTTAGTTTGAAACTCCAGAAAGTCTTTATTTTAGTCAAGTGTGTTCAGTTAATTCCATCATCTGATGACTGTGAAAAATAACAGTCTTACAAATATGTGAGCATCAAGCAGGAAGTAGATTTTTGGTTAATGATGTATTAGTCATTTTGTTTTTTCCTTCTAAATAGATACATTTCTGCCACAACTTTTTGCATAAATATTTCTCAGAATGTGGGGAATGTGCACAAAATTTAACCTATTTTCAAGGCAGGATCAATTTGTTTATATTTCACAAAGAAATTGATTCAGTTTGAGTTTGCATGTGTAATTTCAGAGAAGTTATGTTGGTGTCAATTAAATAAATGAAATACTCATTAATTATGATTTTTATTTCGTGTCCTGATGTGTTTTTTTTTTACCTATTCCATCAATTTATTCTTAGATCTTTTTATTGATTATCCAAATTATATACAAATAATGTCTGCTATGGTCACAAATGTGTGCGTGTATTTGTGTGTGTGTGTGTGTGTGTGTGTGTGTGTGTGTGTGTGTGTGTGTGTGTGTGTGTGTGTGTGTGTGTGTGTGTGTGTGTGTGTGTGTGTGTGTGTGTGTGTGTGTTGGTGTGTTGGTGTGTGTGTGTTGGTGTGTTGGTGTGTTGGTGTGAGTCTATATATCGGTGAAGGTGTATGGTGGACAAGTGCAAATATGTCAGAGTGGGTGTTAGGAATACCCACTACCTGTGAGATCAAATTAACGTAACTGTAATGTGAATGAACAACACAGGATCTATGAAATTAAATTTGATTTCTTTGTTTTGTTTTTGTTTTTTGCTTGTTTGTTGTGTTTTTATTTTTATTTTTATTTTTTATTCTTTGGAATCAAGATGACTAATTATTTGAATCACAGGATGTACTGATGTATTTGGACCTGCACACTCAATAAAATAAAATAATATAAAAAAAATTAAAAAGAGACTGCTATGGTCATTATATTAGTTACAGAATTGTGGTAGACCGAGTGTTAAAAATACTGAAATTCTTCTCTTGTTTTGTTTTGTATTGTTTTAGGTTTTATGGTATGGCTGGAAACAACTAATGGTATATTCTGAGACAGGTACTTACGTGGAGCACGTGAAGGCACCACGGGCTAGGGTTCTCCTTCTACGTCAATGACACTGGGCGGTTCATGAATGGGTTTCTGATCTGAAGTGGGAGGGCCCGTCATCTGACTACCAGGCAGGGGAAAAAGTGGGTGTTGCTGCGCTGAAGTGTTTGGTCTGGTGCGATGCATCTTCATGACTGTTTTTAACACAAGAGCAGCAGTGCACTGTGCTGACGGACTGAGCAAACATCTCTTCGTTGAGACGTGCAGGCCAAGTACCATCGTGCAAATACAGCGTAGATCCAGCCCAGCTTCACGGGAGAGGGGAGAACCGTATCGGTGAGCCATGGGGTTCCGCAAGAAGAACAAGAGCCCACCGGTGCTGAGCCACGAGTTTGTGATCCAGAATCACGCCGACATGGTTTCATGTTTGGCCATGATCATCCTCCTCGGCCTGATGTTTGAGGTACTGTATGAGAGGACAGGAGCTGTTGTGAGCCGAGTGATGCTAGCTGCTGCTATTTTCTGTTAGCTGACATGACAGCCCTCCAGGGGCAGGGCGCTAGCTTCTCTTTCCCCCCCTTCCTTCTCATGTGTCTCATTTGCTTGCCAAAGAAGATGGCGAGGAGGCCCACACAGCTGACAGGTCTTTTTCTTTTACCAGTAGCTGTAACCATTGCCACCACAGCATGAGAGAAATAACATAACGTGTACCTGGCCTAGAATAAGAGCCTGTAGTCATCATGCTACACATCTGATGGCCAGAGCTGAGCTGATATCTTGAGACCTGTGGATGTAACAAGATAGCCTTCCCCTAAGTAACTTGTCCTTACATTAACCCAGCCACTTAAACCTAAATACTGTGAGAACTGAAACTGAGGTTTATTCTCATCATCAGCATGGATCTGTGAAGGTGAAGCTTGATTCAGAGGGAACACACCATCATTCTGACACAGCCACTGCAGAAATCATGGTTAACTTTTACTTTACAATATATTAAGTTTTGCAAGAAGCCCCTAGCTGCCTTACATGAAGCCCCTCGGGGTCCCAAGACTACAGTTGTAGGGAACAAGTGAATTTGGGATCCGACAGTGACAAGGCAGCCTCAGCTTATTACCCTTACAACTAATGACTGATTTGGTCACTACTATGATTTGTTCACCTGTGCAAAAAAAACATGTAATATCTGAGAGTAATGCCAACCGGAGGTGTCAAGTGTACTTAAGTAGAAATTTTGGGTATCTATACTTCGCTGGAGTAGTTATTTTTCAGCCGACTTTTTACTTCTACTTCTTACATTTTCACACAATTATCTGTACTTTCTACTCCTTACATTTTAAAAATAGCCTTGTTACTCTTATTTCATTCCGGCTTGTCATTGTTACAAAAAAAACCACAAAAAAACAAAAGCATATCCAGATAAAACACGCTATCTGAAAAGAGGCCAAGTTTCTTACTTGTTACATTTATGCACGTGTTGTAATAGTGTCTCAATAAAGTCATCAAAGATTTTGGCTAGCCTAGATTAGTTTGAAGCGATCTAGCCTTCGTGTTGAGCAAGACCCTTTTGGTCAACACCAGCAGTTCTGGGTCTTGAATGTGTGTGGGTGCTTGATGCTTGGATGTACATAATTCCAATAAAGGCAGCATGCCTGTGAAGTTTGACTTTTTTTGCACCACTACAATACTTATAGGCAACTAGTCATCATATCCTCCGCTCCATGAAACACGTTTATGCTCAGTAGTACACATATATGTATGGCTCTTTAATTGGCCAACTCCATTCGATCTGCAGAGTCCCTCTCTACCTTCAAAAGACAGCTAAAGACCCAGCTCTTTAGGAAACACTATTCACTTAGCTAGACTGTTCTCCACTGTTGTCCCCAGTGGCAGATCGTGTCTTCCAGCTACAGTTGACTCGCACTGTCCTGCTCTACTCTGGGAATCTGTGTTCAGCTCTGGAGTGACCCAGCACTTGGTACTTTGGTCATTATTGTGGTGAGGTTAATTGTTGATGAAGATAATGGAAGGTCTTAAATGGTTTGGTTGCTTCATTGTAGATGTTCCTTATTTTATTATTATAACAAAAAAAAAAAAAATCCTTACTTACTTTTGTGCATTGCCTTTACACTGCTTGGCAGTACCTGCACCCAAATGGACTTGAAGCACTTTGTTACTCTTACTGATCTTGTTTCCTCTTGTCTAGATCTTTGCTTGTGTTTTTCTTGTTCTCGTATGTACGTCGCTTTGGATGAAAGCGTCTGCTAAATGACATTGTAACATTGTAACATTAATGTATTTGCATTGTACTAAAATGCGTTCATTTTCAATGGGCATGAACGCGGCTGAAACAGGTGCAGCCCAAATATGTCAACATTAACATATTAATATAACATTATAGTCATTATGGCCTTTAGAAAAATGTTTTTTTGGGGAGGTGGGGTAGTGCACTATAGGCCCCTATGGCGCAGCCTAAGCTTCTGTCCTTAATGGCATTTTTCCCCCTTACATTACTTTTACTTTAATACTTTAAGTAGTTTTGAAACCAGTACTTTTACACTTTTACTTGGGTAAAAAGCTTGAGTTGATACTTTAACTTCTACAGAAGTCTTTTTAAACCCTAGTATCTATACTTGAGTACTGAATGTGAATACTTTTGACACCTCTGATGCCAACTGACACAGATCACACTCACATTTATAACAGAGTTAGTCTGTTTATTATGATGTTAGAGATAATCCTTATTTTCCTTTGTGTTCCAGGTCACAGCAAAGTTCGCCATCATGTTCATCACAGTCCAGTACAATGTAACGCAAGTTCTTGGTGAGCCAGGTTTTTTATCGGTCTCATTTAAGATAGCTAGACTTCCATTCATTTGGCACTTGATTCTGCTGTTTTAAACCACTTAAGACATTTTGACTTTGTTTTTTTTTTTCTTCCAGATGAGAAGACTGAGTCTGTGAATCTTTACCAATATGGCCCTAAAGATGTGGCGACTGTGTTTTTCTACCTGCTTATCTCGGTCATCCTTCATGCATTAATACAGGAGTACATTCTTGACGTGAGTACTATCATATTGGCTTGCATCATTTATTGTTTTTACACAGATATCACTACTAAGATAGAGTTGTTTTGTTACTGATACCAGTATGGAAATGCCTTGAATACAGCCTTTAGTTCAGTATTAGGAGTGGAAAATATGCCATCAATGCAAAGATCTGGTGGCACAAGTTATAAGCCCTTTTCAACTTGTATGTGTTCATCCAAACAATCTGCAAAAGCAGATTTTATAGCTGCCCCTGTTTTCTTCTGTTTCTATGTGGCAAACTTATTTCAGGTAAACAAACCATCAACAGTGTGCTGGAGACTGCAGCTTTTACTCTAGGCTATCATATGTCATTAAAAAGCTCTTTCCGATCCATGAAAGGGAGCTTTCTGTTGAATATCATCATTTCTCTGATACCCCTTTGTCAACAGAAGATGTCTAAATTTAGATCAACTAGTACTCAGATTCCTTCAATATCCTGAGCCAAGCCACCCAACAGGATAACAGTCCCATAGCCCATTCGTACAGATGTCGTATCCATAGACTGTATAAAATCTGGACGTAGTATCCGTGATGTCACCCGTTTGTTTCTGAAGCACTGTTTTGGGCCAATCGGCGGCAGCAGCCATATTGCTGCTGTCGAGCGATTTTGACGTAAAGAGGCAGGCTTTGAGCCTCCTTGCCAACAGCTACAGTGTTCCCGCCTGTCAATTAAGTCAGCTGTGCCTCTCATTGGAAAACTTCTCTCAATAAAAATCTCAATATCTTTGAAATTACAGCGTTTTGAAAAAAATCATCCCCGTACAGTGTGAGCCGACTGAGAAATGAGCTATCCAGACTACACTCGTTTTTTGTACCAGGCTGTAAACATGTTTATTTCTGCCGTAAAGATCGGCTTTTTTTAATTGGTGTGTATGTGGTTTCCGGTACTTCCGGAGCCAGCCACAAGCGAATCCTCTATGAACTGCTTTTAGCAGTTCTTAACAGTTTTTAGCACGTCATATTTTTAGACCGGAGGTTGCCGCTTGGTGGTATCAAATAATTACAACAGAACATATGTGGCTTTAAAGCTCTCCATACCTCTCTGATCTCCTTCAAACATACACACCTACCCGCACTTTCAGATCCCCATTATCCATGCTCCTCACTGTACCCCATGCTCGCCTAACCATCATGGGATCTCAAGCTTAGCCGTGCAGCCCCTAATCTCTGGAACTCCCTATAACACTAACCATCCGTAAACCAGACTCTCTTCCAAATTTCAAAGCCCGCTCAAAACCCTCTTCTTTTAGAACAGCATATTCACTGTAAACTCCTCACATGGACCTTTTTATTTAATTTCCCCCTCCATTCATTGTGTTCTTTTCATTTTGTACATTGTTTCTTTTATCGAGTGCTTTTTTTCCATACTGTGTTTTTATCATTGTTACATTCGTTTTTCGTTAACGAAGTTATGACAATAAATGTTCGTCAACGTAAACGACTCATTTTTTCATGAAGAAAACGAGACTATGACGAGCTAAAGTGCATCACTGATAATAAAAACTCTGACAAACATATGTTTTGATTTTGTTGACGAGACGATGACTAGACGAGAACTTTAGTGGCGGACTGTCGGACATTCAGAATCCATGTTTCCTCCTCTGTGCGTCTAATCTTTAGAAATAAAAGTGATGCATTCCTGTGACAGGCTGAGTTATTATCTGAGGGGCGCAGTGTTAGCTTGGTCTCTACCTGCAGCAGGTGTGCTGTGTGAACCGGCTCTCCCTGCCTCCATGCATCTGTCTCATCTTCATTGAGGATTTTTACCCCCGGTGTGCGTTAGTGACAAAGACACAACGAGGTCGTCTGTTTAATATTTGACGTTTGCATCTTCTGCCGCCATTACCGAAAAAACTCAGTCTAGAGCTTGATTTAATCCAGTTTGGTGAAACATCAGACACATTTAGTAAGTTTTTATCAACTCCTTGTCATCAAGATTCAGATTCATTTCAGCGTGTCATGAACTGACTGTCTGTCCAGTGCACCTGTCACTGCAGGTGCATTCAAGGACCGTCTTAAATGTGCAATACAGCCCTTATATTGTTTTCATGGCATTTTTCTGTGAATCAAGAAAATCAAAACACAGTCACAGTGGTCACATCAAGAAGGTTTTACTTGGATTTTTTTTGTAGGGTCAGGCTGAATTATTTCCCTTAAGATATTACACAAAAGTGTTAAAGGAGTGAAATGTTACCGATTTTAAGTAAGGGATAATGTATGGTTAGCAGGTTGTTTATGGGAAAAAGAATCCTGACAGGGTGAGACAAGACAACGACGCGAAGCGAAGGGGTCTTGACCACCCTGGGGGGATTGAGACAACACCTCACGTCGGTGTCTTGTCTCACCCTGTCGGGATTCTTTTTCCCATAACAACCTGCTAACCATACATTATCCCTTACAGAGAAACCCTGATACCAATATCTGATCGACTACATGAATTATTTAAAGAGTGAAGCTGTTTCAGCAAAAATCAAAGATTAAAGTTTTGAGTTCCCGTCGACTAAAACTAGACTAAAATGTTTTGAGTTGTCGTCGACCAAAACTAGACTAAAACTATAAAGGGCTGAAAATACTAAAATGTCACTAAAACTAACAGGTATTTTCATCTAAAGACTAAGACTAAATCTAAAATAGCTGCCAGAATGAACACTGTTGTAAGGTGACCTTGCGTTTCCTGAAAGGCACCCAGAAATAAAATGTATTATTATTTTTATTATTATTATTAAAAGTCCCTTCAAAGTCTTTAAAAACTATTAAAGGCTCATTCAAGCTGTTCACTTTCAATGAACGTCTTTATTTAGTTTATCATTTCCAAAGTATCAAACAATACCACATGTGCTGACTTTGTTCTGGCTCATGATTTAATTTGTGAAGGTCATAGATAATCAGGTCCAAACCTTCCAGCTGCACTGAGGCACAACCACTGAAAGAGTTGCCATGATTTTGCTCACATCTTTTGTCTTTCAGATGATGAATTTCCAGTGGGGAAGCATCAATTGTAGCAAAATGTTTTTATTCCAAAAACTATAACAAAAACAGTATTTTTATGGAACACATTCAACAGTGTAGAGTTTTTTCTGTATCTGCTTGAAGATCAAAGTTTCACTCTTTCATGCCGGTCTTCAAACAATAATTAGGAGCCTGTGTGATCTTTGAAACAGATTCTGTCTGCTAGAATATTAGCTGCCAAAAGATATCTTCATAATTGCTTTCTAGTTTAAGAAATAGAGGAAGGAAAGGCTTTCAATTTCTGCTTAAAATAATTCCCCTCTTGAGGAAGTTTTTGGGTTAAGGTGATTTGCCAAGAAAGTGAAGCATACCTTTCAAGAAAAAAAGGACAGAACTTGACGTCCTCATCGTCCTCATTTGATGTGTGATCTGTGTTTCATTTCAGAAAATGAACAGGAGGTTGCATCTGTCAAAAACCAAACACAGCAAGTTCAACGAGTCTGGACAGCTCGCAGCGTTCTACCTGTTCTCCTTCATCTGGGGCTGCATCATCCTCACAGCGGTACGAGGGTCAGGACCCACAGAAACACACTGTCCCAGCATGCATTAAGCTTCATCTTATTCTCTGTCTCCTTATTTCTTCTGACAGGAGGACTTTGCTTCAAATCCTACTTTCTTATGGGAGGGTTACCCACACACTCACATGGTGTAAGTTAAGATTTATTGATACTTAATTATCATCAGTTCTGATTTTAAATTAGTTCCACTAAAGGTGTATTATCTTTCTATCTATCTATATAAATTAGAGAACAGTACACTTTGCACAACATAGTCCGTCTTATATTGATTTGACTTTATTCTGTCGTTGCTGAAATAATGCTCAGGTTTTCACCTTTTGCACAACCTTTCTTCTGTCTAGTTTTCAGGTTAAATTCTTCTACATTTGCCAAATTGCCTATTGGCTCCATGCACTTCCCGAGCTGTACTTTCAAAAAGTACGAAAGGTGAGTGTCATTTATAAAAAAAAAAATACTTGAAGGGAAATTTTTTTAGTTACAGTAGGTGATCTGATCAGCATTTTGACAATGTAAATAACAGGGATTGTGAGGTTTGGGTTCTACAGCTACATGAATCTGTAAGCTTAGACTTATTAAATACTGCAGATGTGCCAATTTGTTCAGCATACTTAAATTATGTTAGTGTAAACTGGAGCCAAACAGATGTAGAGGCTTAATTAGCCTCTACATCTGGAAAATGCATTCCAGTGTCGAAGCTAAGATGTGTTTAATGAGCCCTGGCTGATTTTAAAGGGTTGCAGACTCATAAATATAACACTTCTGTCTCAAGAATATTGTGCTCTACAGTTATTAAAATGACTCAAATTTGATACCGTGATACTCGATTTCCAAAGTTTCCATAGTGAAGTGTTTTGTCAATCAGGCACCTATCCAGCAAACCCTGCTGTAAAGTTCAGTCACTGATGTTCCCCTCCATCTCCCTTTCTTTTGGTTTGTACAGGAGGACATCCCTCGTCAGCTCTATTACATCTGCCTTTATGTTGTCCACATCACTGGTGCCTATGTCTTAAAGTGAGTAATATTATGTTTCCTTTTTTGTTTTTTTTTGAGGGATGCTTTGAGGATGCAAAAAAATCTTTCTCAAGAGTCCTATTTCCGACAATTTACATCATTAAAAGATCTAATTTATCTGGAAAAGCAATGACAATGTTACAAAACAGTGATTGATTCAGCTTTCCTTTATTGTCCTCACAAAACCTCACAGGTAATCTTCAGACAATAAGCTGCAATACGTTTAATCCTGTGTTTTGGTTGGAAAGCCCTTCCTAGCTTTTATAAAATAGAGTATTTCATCTTTGATTATCCCCTTTACTTTATCTTCTATCCAACAGATTTGGGTCAAAGGTGTGGAAGTCTCTAAAACTGTTGAGTTTAATATTTAGTTTTCAATGTAAAGAAAATAATTAAAATATTTGACTTCAAAAATGCTTTTTTTCTACAGTCTTGAGTTGTATCTCAATCAATCAGACTTTATTTGTGAAGTACTTTTCATACAATGATAATGTAACACAAAGTGCTGTACATAAAAATAATAATGGTATTAATAATAAGACAGAAAAAAAATAAAAATGTTAAAAAAAGAAGAACCACACAACTATAACTAAATGAATAAAAAAATAATTAAAATAAATATTTTCTTTTTTTTTTTTAAATTCACTGAATAAATAATATATGTGTAATTTAAAATAAGACAATACAAGACTTTGAAATTGGCTACATCTTTTTTAGACTAGATAATAAATAAAGTATGATGCAAAAAGACTCAACTAAAAGGAAGATTAAAATATAGGTCTTCTCTTTGCTTTTATCTATCCAGTAACTCATGTTAACTTTGAATCTTTATTATCTGAAATTAAGCAGTCCAGATAAGTATCTCAGTCTCTCTTCTGAGGTTTACCCAGGTGCAAAAAAGGCTTGGAGAGTCTTTGAATTTTTGGTTTAGCAACCTTGAAAGTTCTTGACTTTGACTATTCAAATCTGTTAACACTAACTTGCAAAAGTGTAACACTAGGAATTGTTCCATGTTTATCCAGATCTATAAGTAAAGAAGCTTGCTTTATTCCTTTCCTCATGTCAGATTCTGACTCCTCTGTGTCTCATCATGTTTAGCCTCCATCGACTGGGCCTGGTGCTGCTGGTCCCTCACTACCTGGTGGAGCTCCTGTTCCACGCTTCACGCCTCTTCTACTTCAGTGATGAGAACAAGCAGAAAGGGTATTTCTTTCATTCTCCTAACAAAGAAGCTAAAGCTCTCTTCCCTGGTGTTAAAGCTGGGATTGGTAGTCAGATTTAGATACACTTTTTGTTATACTGGTTAAAATTATCTGTATATCCCCATGGCAATCAGTACATCTTAAAATAGAGCGAAACAAAGCCGCCATCTACAGCCGGAGTAAACCTGGGAAAACACCAACCAATCCCTGCCATCAGGAGCCAAATTATGAAACCAATCAAATCCCGCCTGCCGTTCTGCCCGCCTCCTGCACGTACATTTCCCTGGCGTTCACTCCCTGTCCCCTGCCTCTGCTTCCCCTGACTCTATTTACTGCCCCTCTCACTCGACCTCGGGCCTGTCCCCTCTGACCCGATGAGGTGCTTTGCTCATGACTGTAGTCTGGATCAGAGTCTAGAAAGCTCTCACCATAGAGGCTCTGACAAGCAAAAAAATTAAAGACATTCAGTAAGTCCTACAGAAAATGTATGTATATCGTGTCACCGGTACAACTGGATAATGCTAGCCTGACAGTTGTGAGTACTAACATTAGCCATGTTTGTTTGTGTTTTTAACTTTCACTATGATTCTGTTATAATGTTTTCTTACCGCTGAGTGAGACATGAGTTGACGTAGTGCAAACAGGTTAGACAGAGTCTTCAGAAAATGCTACATTCAAATTCATGCTAGTTTTCCCTGACTACCAACCCTGGCTTTAAATATTTAAATATTGCGTCCTGATGTGCTGTTTTGTTTCCTCTACAGTTTTACTCTGTGGGCGCTTCTTTTTGTCATCGCCCGCCTCCTCACCCTCACACTCTCAGTTCTGACGTTTGGCTTCGGACTGCCCCGTACAGAAAACCAAGGCTTTTCTCTAGCAGATGGAAACTTCAATGTTCTCACCATAAGGCAAGTGTACATGGAAATTCACAAACAGAGCCATTCATATCAGGCATTGTACTATTCTTTCTGTGGCGTTAAACTTATGAACAGAGTTTTGTTTTCATTTTAACTTTTGTTTCTCATAAATTGTTTCCTTCTCACTTTATAGGATGACTTGTCTGGCAGCTATCTGCCTGACACAGGCTTGGATGATGTGGAAATTCATTAACTTCCAGTTGAAAAAGTGGAGGGAGCACAGCCAGAATCAGGCATCAAAGAAAAAGGTTGTCAGCCCAAAGAGCAAACCTCACAAAAAGGAGCCTGCAAGAGGTAATTACACAGGAAAAAGTTTATTCACAGTCCCCAAAATAAATATGATGTGATTGTGCCTTTCAGTTCGTGCCTCATACACTTCATGTTTCAGATTATTTGCTCTAATGCTCACTGTTCAACACATACACTAATCAGAAATGTCTCCACTCACCTTTCTCATCAGGGGGTGCTTCTAATGGGGTTGTGAAGTCAGAGGATAAAACATCGCCGCGAGCAAGGAAAGCCAAAGCCTCATAGGGACAGAGAAACCTGTATGAGAAGAGAAACTGATGTAGGGAGTTCTGACAATGTGACTCTGTCTTTACACAACTTCAGATTTTGTCATCTGCTCTCCAAAACAAATGTTTAAGCGCACTAAGAAACCTTACACGACTGTCCCTTTGCAGTTGAAAACTCTGTGTTTGAGAAAAGTTCAGTGTTATTGCCGACTAGAATTGTTCATTTTGGATCTGGGTTGTCTGCAGATGGGTTGTTGGCAGGACAGTGGTGGTTATGATGCTTTAACAGGATAGATTTAGCTCTTCAAAGTGTCCTTTTGTGTTAAACTGGCTGGGTACTTAAAACTGAGTTGGTCATCTTGGGTTATTTGACACAGATCAGCTCACCTCACAGTACCATAAAATGAGGATTTTGACTTCAGGGTAATTTAACATAAAGTGTTGAGGAACAGATTGACTGTGCGGGACATTATTTTAAGTTTGGGCCTTATTCAGTTAAACTCGCAAGCCTTTCTTTCTCTGCAAGACAGCACTGTGATACTCTGCTGCTGTCAGGAAACGATCCTAAATGAACGGCTCCAGAGGAATATTTCTGCTATTACGTATTCAGCATAGCTGCAGCCAGAAAACTGAAGCTTGTACTTAACTCCTTGATCATTGACTGTCATTATTTGACAGCCTCTGCCTTTGAAATCCTCTGTTACAGGATTGAGGCACCTTGGTGTTTTTTGCTTGCCGTTATCACTCGCCTGGTTCTCAGTTTCACTCTGTCACAGGGGCTTGTCCAGGTTTGATGACTCACCAAGAGGAAGCTGTACTGTAACCTGTGATGCTGTACTGTATGCACACAGTTAAATCCTCATAGTGGCATGATTGGAAAGCACGAAACTGTGTCCAAGGGTGCGATAAAGTCTTTCATACGGTGATGTTAATGCATGATGGTTTAAGGCTAAAGACTTTACCACTAACTCCTACCTGTGCTGTTGAGTTTGCATTTCTCTCTCAAACACACACACATACACACACAAGCATTCAGTGGCCTTTTTCACAACTGCTGCAAGAGGTTTGAGTTATTTATTTTTGCCATATACTTCAAAAAGATATTATTTGATATGCTTTGAGAAGGTATAACCAGCAAACACAGCGGTACATAGCAACTGCATTCAGTTAATCCAAACAATACAATCTTTCTTCAAGTGTCCTTACGATGTCGGTGGTTTGTATCTCTCCTTCTGCTCGTGTTGCGTTCTGTTTGCCTTCTCTGTTTGCTTTCTGACTCTTGGGTATCAGGGGACGAGCTGGTCGCCACTAACCCTGAAGTTACATCCAATAGTGCAATGGGAGGTTTGTTTGTAAGGGGAGAGTTGTTTGTATGTCTGTGCACTTAACTTGTATGTGGACAGTATTTGCCTACTGTGTGTGTGTGAATGAAGTGGGCGTGGACTGTGATGATGACAACAAGGTTTATTATTACTTGTCTTGTTTAAAAAAAAAAAAACACTTGCCTGCGTGCAGAGCATGAAATGTGACAATCTGTGCATTGACTCCTGCCCTCTTTGTTGGATTCCACCATCATTTCCTGTCTTCTATTTCACTTTGGTTCGGCCCATCTCAGCTCCCACATTACTTCTGTGTGTAAGTTGTGGATCGGTGTGTGTTCGATGGGTAACTAAATGCTTATGTGCTCAGTGTCTCCACCCCTTTTAGATGACCTGTCCCGTGTGAGAGAGATTCTGTGATTTCCGTTTGCCAAATGTGGCATCTCTCATCCTTCTCGCTTCACCTTTTCAATGATTCTGACATTGCTATGGAGCGCACGCACTGAACTGTAGTTGACCAAGTCCGACCATCTCAATTAGACCAACTTCTCTATTACGAAACTGTGCATGTGAAGCTCTGCACAGATGGAGAAATAGGTGGTTTGGACTGGAGTCTGAGTCTAGAGCAGGGAGGAGATGAAGATGCCGCTCATTTTTGCTCTCTTTAGCGTTCCTTATTGGGACGTTAGGTGGTCTTTAAAGCACTGTGTCTGCGTATGGTAGTGTCATAGGAGGAAAGGAGGAGCGGAGGACTTTTGTACCAGCCTGTTATTAAACTGTCTCAAATGTAAAAGAGAAAAAAAACAGACTTAATCCTACACTGTACTAAAATGTGTCAGATTTTTAAGCTATTTTTATAAAGGGGGGAATTCACTGTTGTCCAGTGCACACATGTGAATATTTGTTTTGCATCCATATTGATATTAATTTTTTTTTTTTATAAAAGGATGAAGCTTGCTGAACTGTTAGCTTGGGTTTACATCGTGGTATGAGTGTAAAAATTTACTTTGCCTAATGTTTAATTTAACTTCATTGCCTTATTAGACGAAATGAACTCAACTATATAACAGTGCTCACTGAGCACTGTGCTGCAGGCTTACACTGCAGCTTTCACAACTACATGTTTAATGATAGTGAAATTACACCATCATGCTGTCATCATCACATGATTTAATATATATACGACCACAGGAGAGGAGGAAACCGTCAGTATCCTGTTTTGTTTGTTCCAGTCCTGCAGGTGTGTTTCAGTTCTCGTGGTGATTGCAGGCCTGCATGTAGAGCTAACAAACTTTATTTGCAAAGTGAAACCGCCTGTAAGGTTTCCTGTCCAACACGTGCAAGCTCTGAAGCACGCTTTGCAGTCCAGGCCCTTCTCCTGCTTTGAGGCACAATGGCCTGTATAATCCCACAGGAGTGCACTTTTTTCTGTTTGCCTAATATGCATTGTGTCAGAGCATCACAACACAGCTTCCTCACTTGGGCTGTCTCGACATTGACTCTCAATGATATATAGGAATTTGCTCAATTTAAAAACTGCATTTTGTATTGAACTGCAATGGCTCAACTGTATGAGCAACCTCTAGGTGGCAACAATCATTCATGCATTTGACCAGATCACTTAAAATAAGACATGCACAGTAGAGACACATTTATTGTATTCTATGACATCACTCTGCATTGTCTTTGATTTGTTTTTATTTGCTGCTTGTTTTGAGATGTTATATATATTTCCTTTTCATATATGTTGTCTCTGAAATGCTCTAATGCTCAATATTTATGCAAATTCTTGTGCATTCTGATTATTTCTCTTTGTCACTTTTTTATTTCATGTTTGAATAAAGCTTTTATTCATTACACAAACTTGTTGAACATGCTTTAAACATACTGCCCACACTTGTAGTCGAAGTAGTAGTATATCTGTCTCCATGGGAACCCCATGTTTAAAGAGAACACATTGGAGTTTCAAATTGCACGGTGAATTATGAGAGCTGTCGGTAATTATCCACTTCTGAGGTGAACCAGGAGTGAAATTCATAACTGAGCTGCACACGAGATGTTTGATTTTCAGGTTTCCCTCGACTCCTGCTCGTTACACATTTCCACGTGTTTGACTTAAGGATATCCTGAAGACCTACTCAATTCTTCTTTAATATTTCATTTAAACTACCCTTAGGGGATGATGTCGAGAGATTTCAAGAAATATTGGTCAAATCCTACTTTCCAGCTAATTACCACCAGGGGGCAACGCTGAGCTTTTTTTATTTTTTTGCCTGAGGGACAGAAGCAGTCTGCAGGGGCATAGCTGCATACAGACCTGCATTAATAAATCACCAGTCAGAGTGAGGAAGACTGGAGCATTGTCCTACCACACATATCATAGAGCCCGACGCCCCTAAGCAGACACAAATGTGCAGGAAACGAACAAAATGAAGTTGCACAATGTGCAGTACAGATATTTTAGAGAGGAGACCTCCACCTTTACTGCTCTGTTGTGCTGTTTGTCTGTTAGAACACTGGAAACATGACATCTGCATCCACAGCCCGGTGAAGAATGAGCACGGCACAGAGAAGAGACACCTGCAGCTCACTGCTAATGTGTTGTGTTGTTTCAGAGTAATTGCTTTTCTTAGTGCAATCAGACAGCATGATGGATCAGAGAGACCCAGAGAGGCAGACTGGAGCTCTGCAGGGTCAGCGCAAGGACAGGGGTTCACACACATGCTCTCCATCACACACACACTGCTTACAGTTTCATCAACTCAAACGTACATGACCTGAACCAACTGAGCGTGTGCCTGAGAAGCAAACTCGTAGGAAGAGTCCAGCAGCAGCGTCCAGCTAAAGGGAGGAGGGAGGGGGGATGACTATCCCACTCTTTCCCCCTTAATTCCTCCCCTTCATCCAACGAGGATAAATCTTTGGCTGAATCGTTAGTATTATGTGTAATTTCCATATAAATTAGCTTCATTAAAAGGGGAGTGCTTTCTTATTTAACGAAGCTCATTTGAAATTCTGTATTTAATAAGACATGCAATCCCAGACTTGCAGACTAATAGCCAACAATTAGCAGGACTGGAGCATGTGTGTGTGTGATCCTTTGTGTTTGTGTATGTGTGTAATCCTTTGGAAGTATTGTAGTCATCCGTTGTTATTTTCATTGATTGTCTTAAATGAGCAAATTGGGCAGCAGCTGCTCTCTCATTCAGGTTTACTCGCAGTGATCCATGAACTAAGGGGGAGATCTAGGACGTTCACAACCTCACGGCTATTCAAGAGCGGGCAGATGAGAGGGAAGTGTTTGAGGTGAAAAATAGAGCAGGTGTAGAGACCAGCCCAGCTAGTAATCTTCTGATCTAAAAACATTCTGTTAATGTCACAGCGAATGTTACTGTAACGTTTTCAGAGGGAAGTTTGCTCTGTGTTCAAAGAATTTTCTTTAGTAACATTCTCTAAAAACATTAATAAAATGTTTGGTGAATATTCATAAAATGTTTGGTAAACATTCATGAAACAATGAAACGTTCTGAGTGGGAAGATTTATTTATGTTCACAATTTGTTCTCAGATAACATACTGTAAAAACATTCAATAATCTGTGACCCAAAGAATGTTATCAAACATCCTTTGAACTTTAAAGATAAAAAATGCTATCTTTGTTCTAATTAAATATCACCAGAATATTCTAAGATTAAAAAAAATTGTGATTTGAGGCGTCAGAAACGTCCTGAAAACATTTTTTACATGTTGCTTTGAGAATGTTGCTTCTTTGTTTTTAAGTAACATTATGGGAAGATTTTATAGAAAACATTCAATAATCTGTTACCTAAAGAGTAAACATCTTTAACATCATGTGAATGTTAAAGACAAAATGTTCTTTCAATAATAGTTAATAAAGGAACACTATTTAAATCAACAAACATCCTTAAGATGTTCTTTGAATATTACACTCAAAACCTTGTCTGTTACCTAAAGAACATTATCAAAACATCATGTGAATGTTAAAGACAAAATGTTCTTCTTTCATTGATAGTTCAATTCAATTCAATTCAAAACCTTTATTTATTCTCCAAAAGACATTGAGGTTTCCCTCATGTCCAATGTTGTTGAGATAACAGGCACATTAGAAACAACAAACAAACAAACACACAATCATACACAAAATAATAGATTAATTAAAACAGATACAATTTGAAACACAGTGGTGGGAGATCAAAGTCTTAAACTCTGCAAAAGGTGGAATGGATGTCAGCTTTAAAGTCTGTTGATAGTTAAAAAAGGAACATTTAGTAATTGATAAACATCCTTAAGATGTTATTTGAATGTTATACTCAAAACCTTGTCTGTTACCTAAAGAATATTATCAAAATATCATGTGAATGTTAAAGACAAAATGTTCTTCTTTCATTGATAGTTAACAAAAAAGGAACATTTTGTAATTGATAAAACATCCTTAAGATGTTCTTTGAATGTTACACTCAAAAACTTGTCTGTTACCTAAAGAATATTATCAAAATATCATGTGAATGCTAAAGACAAAATGTTCTTCTTTCATTAATAGTTAACAAAAAAGGAAACATTTTAAATCAATAACATCCTTAAGATGTACTTTGAATATTTCACTCAAAACCTTGCCTTGAAACATTATCAGAACTTAAAGGGAATGTTAGCCAATGTGGTGAGAACATTCCCTGCTAGCTGTGAGTGTAGGACAAGTGTAGAAGAGCTGGAAACATCTAGATCAGAGGGAATACAAAGCAGACTTGGCGGGGGAGACAAAAATGAAACAGGAAATGAGAAAAGGAGTAACAAGAGCAAGAGGAGCTGAAGTTAAAACAGACTCCAACAGCATGAAGACAGAATAAGTGATTGTGAAGACAAGAGGGAACATGAGAGTAACATATATTCTAGTTGGAGATAAAAGCATGCTAAAGAAAAAAAACAGAAAAGGACTTTACCCCCAACCTTATTCAATATTCTGCTTTCTACCATTTGATCATGTGTGTGAACACAAACTTGCACTACAGACAAAATTAAACACTTAGCATGTTCCTAGATTGCAAATACATAATTATTGGTTTTAAAAAAGACAGATCTTTGTTCAGTTACTTTCAGAAAGCTATTTATTTTTCCTGAAAGCTTCCTGAAGCGAACCAAAACTACTGGGGAACATTTTAAGAGTAGCCTACATGCAGAGATGAGTACACATAGACTAATAAATTGTGCTTAAGAGTTGTTCTACGCTTCAAAATCTGCGCCTGTGCTTTCAAATCTGGATTAGTTACAACTTGAAATTGTTCAGTGAAATAAACTGCTGTGGTCATTATGTTCACAAAGGGCTTTAATTAATTTTATAGTGGTTAGTCATTTCTGCCTATGGCTAGTCGCAAGACTGTAACAAAACGTGATGCTTGTTGACATGTTGCAGTGTGAGCTTATAGAGACATTGATGTGACGACCCCGGTAACAGAGTAAGCACATATGGCTTTGGCCTCAAGTGTTCACATCCAGTAACACTGAAATCAACTCTAATATAGAGGGAATATGAGTATGATTCATGCATGTACTCTAGACTGGTGACATGTTTTCTGTGCACTTTTGTGACATGAATCTCTGCAATCCAACAAGCATGTGCAAACACACTCTCATGCACACACGGCCCAGCTGCAACTGGTACAGCTGACAGCACTAGCAGGGTCACGTGTGTTTATCAAGTCTCATCTGTTTCTCCATAGCTCCAACTTGCTCTGCAACTCTCAGTGTGCTTATGCTTATGCTTCCACGGTGGCAGTAAAAACACAACACAAACCCAGCTGCATGCTCCACCACGTTCTTTCACTTATTCTGGAGCTTTTGTGGGTTTTTGTTTTTCTTAACTACAACCAGGCTTTGGAGTAAGTGATTTTTTTCTTTTTTTATCTGTTCAGTCATGTTGAATGGATTTTGCATTGGATTTATTATATCCACTTTCCCATACATCATGACGCAACAGCCAAATAACCAAATTACCTCCAAGAATCTTTAGTGTAGTAGTTAGCACTGATGTCTAAGTTAGCAGGTCCTTGGTTTGAATCCCAGAAGGAGCCCACTCTTATGGCACTAGGGTGATCTGGCTTCCTTGATTGTATGCTTTTGAATTATCACATTGTACCTATATGTGGATAAACCTGAACAAGAGAGAACCCTCCAAGGTGGCACCTTTGTGTGCTGGTTTGCAATTACGCCTCACAGCAAGCAGGTCCTTGATTTGAATCCCGGTGGGTAGGGGTTAGCTTAAAGCTGGGGTTGGTAGTCAGATTTAGATACACTTTTTGTTATACTGGTTAAAAGATCTTTATGTCCCGATGGCAATCAATACATAATGTGTTCTTAAAACAGAGTGGAAAAAAAGCTGCTATCTACAGCCGGAGTAAACCTGGGAAAACACCAACCAATCCCTGCCATCAGGAGCCAATTTATGACACCAATCAAATCCCGTCCTGTCATTCTGCCCGCCACCTGCGCGTACAATTCATGTTTGTTTGTGTTTTTAACTTTCACCATTGTTAGAAAGCCCAGACTATCATTGTAATGTATCTGTCTGATCTTCTGTGTTTCCATGGTAACACGTTTGTCATGTGCCAATCACAGAGTTAAGTTTCACTTTCGTTTTCTGCTGCAGAAGAGTGAGACGTCTGGTCATGTCTCTCCCGTTCGATCGCCCTTTTCCCTGTTTATCCCCACCTGTGATGCTGTGCGTTGATGAATACAAGGTAGGACTGTGTTCCCGGTCTTTACCCTCTAGAGCAGCGGTTCTCAACCTTTTTGAGTCGCGACCCCCAATTTAACATGCACTGGTGTCCGCGACCCCCACCCCCCCCACAGGGTAAGGGTGAAAAGCTAGCAAACTTGTTGCAAAATGTAGCGCAAGGTTAATGGTTTGTTTTTCTTTGTCTTTTTTCCCGCCGTGGGTCACGGAGCATGATCTCACGCGCACAGGTCAATTCATACAAATTTAGTTGATACAATGCATTTTGAAAAAGTAATGAAGCACAAAGCAACTAGAACAGCTCCCTGACTGAAATTCTGTAATATAATATTAGATATATTTTTCGAAAATTATTTGGCGACCCCCAGAAATCATCTCGCGACCCCCATTGGGGTCGGGACCCCAGGGTTGAGAATGGCTGCTCTAGAGCCAGAGTTTATTTGAATGTGTTTCAGTACTTTATGTTAGTTAATACAGAGAGTAGACGCACTTAGCAGATGCGATGTAGCAGAGGCTAACGGAGCCACAGGCTAACATAGCAGCCTAGTAGGATTGTGTATATCACATGTCTTATAATTATAATTGTTTACTTTGTATAACTATTTAGTGGTGCTAGTAACATTAGTGCCATGTGTGTATGTGTGTGCAACATTATTCTGTTGATGTGCCATACCAGTATTGTAATTTCCTTTGTTTGTATTGTTATTGCAGACCACAGCTAAATAAACCACCTGTAACTTGGAAGTCTGTGTCCGTGTTCTTTAACGGGGACGCACGCCTATACCTTACCACTCTGGAACACTATTCCCAGGAGTGCCCCACTCCGTTACAACCATGATAATGTTTTGGTGTTTTCTTACCGCTGAGGGAGACATGAGTTGACGTAGTGCAAAACACAAACAATGTCCTGAGGACCGGGGTGTTAGACAGAGTTCTGAGGAAATTCTACATTCAAATCCATGCTAGTTTTCCGTGACTACCAACCCTAGCTTTAAGTTGAGCTAAAATGTTCAGGGACAGTGCACAGAGGGTAGATGTGACCTCTCGTTGTAAAGACTAAATGATCTGAATAGCTTGAGTCAGAAAGTCAAGAGAGCAATGCAAGGCAGGCCAATGATGTGGTGAACAGGACTGCTGCCTTGCAGCAAGGTGGTTCTGGGTTTGAACCCAACAAAGGGAGAGCACCAGGGAGAGTGTAGCAGTGTCACAGCAAGTAATTAAGTAAGTACATTTTATTTAGTATAGCACCTTTCACAGAATCAAATCACAAAGTGCTTCACAGGAAAATATCCAACACATTAAAAGAAACAGACCATAGCATAAATATAACATTAGTCTGAACACAGTGAGTCGAAGGCCTGTTTAAATAAATGTGTCTTCATAAGTTTTTTAAAGGCAACAACAGAGATAGCTGAACGAACATTTACAGGAAGAGTGTTCCACAATGTCGGTGCCACAACTTCAAAAGCACGGTCACCTTTTGTTCTTAAACGAGCTCGAGGGAAAACCAGCAAGCCCTGGTCAGAAGACCTGAGTGGCCTACTGGTAAGGTAGGGGTTGAGCAGGTCGGCGATGTATTCAGAAGCCTGACCATGCAGAGCTCTATACACGAAAACGAGAACTTTAAAATGAATCCTAAATTTAACTGGAAGCCAATGTAGGGAAGATAGAATTGGAGTGATGTGGGTTGTCCGGCTGGACTTGGTCAACAGCCTTGCAGCAGCGTTCTGGACTGAGCAAGAGCTGAAGGGAGAGCTACTTCAATACTACTATTATTTCATGAGTGTAATTGTGACTAATTTGGGTCAGCTTGTTGTATGCGTTTGAGTTCTCCCCATGCAGAAACTTTGGTAAGAGGGAGAGGGTTACTTTTCCAAATGTCTCTTTGTACAAAACAAGCATGCCGGACACAGCCCTGGTGGTGAGGCTTTCAGCAGTGTGTCTGCCCCCTGGTGGCTGGCTGCAGTATAGGTAAAAAAATCAGTTTCCCCCAGTCAAACTTTAAAAAATAAATACACGTCCTGCGACTGTTTCTCACATCCGTATGCTGTGGTGATACGTAGTAGTATTTGACTGTTTTGTGTCCAAGTCCTCTTTTTCCTGAAAAGTTTCATTTTCGTTGGTTATTAGAGTTTAAAAAACGGGGTTTTACTTCCGGGTTTGCTTTCATTCACAGCCGCCGTAGAGAGAAACTTCAAAGGACGCACAGCGTCTTGTGACGCTACGCTGTAGGGGGGAACTCGTTACAGGGCTTCACAGGCTCTGGCTGCACAATGGCGGCGCCCAGGAGCGGGATTTTTTGGCTTCAGAACTGTACAACGGGAAGAGGCGGAGCAACGCTGTCCAAATTTTTATTTACAGTCTATGGTACAAACAGGCTACAAAGGTTGGAACTTTGGAAGAACTTACATGTGTTTTATGTGTTTGCTTGAGCACCCAAATTTGACACCACGTGTAATTTGACATTTTTGTGAAACAATTCTGGAGAACGTACTCCAAAAATTCTTATTTTTTGCACTTGGTTTGTACTTGGTCTACATAGATGTGTTTTCATATTTGTTGCATTGTGTCCATGTTTGCTTTTGCACAATAATATTCAAGCATTGACATAAATTGTTTCACAGAGGGCAGTGTTCCCAAATTTCTCTTCAAACAAGTATGTTTTTTAAATTTTCATGTGCTTACTTTGAATTGATCCCCAATTTTCAATAGCTCTTTAAAGCTTTCATGGGTCATAAACCAGTAAATTGGTTGTTATAGTAATTTGGCTGTGGTGGTGGGCCCCTTGTTATACCTCTCCATGGGGCCCTGAATTCCTGGTGACGCCCTTGTGCATACTCAAAGCTGTTCCACCACCCTCCTGAAGCATTGTGTCTACCTGTTTGGAATTTTAAACAGCTTCCCTTTTCGTCTCACCTTCCCACAACTCTCTCTGCAGTCCTTTAAAATTCCACTGAGGGAATGTCTCAGCATTAACGGTATGCTTTCTATCTTATGTTCACACTGCACCAATTTAAAGGGTTTATATTTGGTGTGAGTGTGTTCTATCATCTTTGTTCATTGCAAAGGAGCTGGTACAGTATGAGCAGATGACTCTGTTGGATGTGTGTGCATTTCTCTCTTCACATTGCATTTCATTTTCTGTCATCTCCATTTTTTTCCCGCCTCAGGCAACTCGGTGGAATTTTCCAAATAATGGACAATAAGTACCATAATAATGTGGTTTTAAATATTGTGGAGCTGCAACCTGAAGCCAGCTGGCTGCAGAGAAACAATTCTCCCCTGGCATAATGAACTAAAGACAGTCCAAATTGCAAAAGCGGCATAGACACTGAAAATGACACAACCAGATATTCTCTGAAGCTGTCAATATTTCAAATAATTATATATATATCAATACATTAATTTGCAAGCACAGTCTAAAACTGCTGATTTTTAATAATAACCCAATTATAGCTTTTCAGTTCAGGTAGTGAACGAGTATAGTTCAGAGAATAAAAAGTATTTGGTCTCTCCATTTATACCGCTACTCTCTCACCCAAGATAAACACAATTCTGTTAAATGATCATGCCAGTGGTTTTGCCTTTTTTAGCTAAAGTGTTTCACACCTATTCCACTGCCAACCATTGTCCAAAGCATAAAGTAATGTTCTGTAATTTGAACTTTTTTTATACCTTTAAGGCAGTAATTAGTTTCCTCTCATTTAACATAAAGCAATGATCAACGCTGGAAGGTAATACTGTTTTGTGACTAGGGTTGCAAAATTCTGGGAATTTTCAAGTTGGAAACTTTCCATGAAGGTTGGCTCTTAATAGGGAATTTAAAAATAGTTGGGGAAAATATATTTTAGCATAATTCTGACTAAAACAACCAGATTGCAAATACATTTGAATATCTATGCTATTTCTCAACCACATGCACATAGCACACTGCTTACTGCAGGGCTATTGAGACCACGCCCCCTACATGCACTGTGCATTCCTCCATCACATGCACAGATGATTTCTAGAATCCTGAACTACACTTTTGAGCCCAGAGCACCAGACTATTGAAGCCTGGACAGTGACACTGAAGAGGAAGAGTTGGAGTTGGATGTTGAGGAAGTGGACATGGAGGATGTTGATGAGACCCAGGAAGAGCCCAATGCCTGAAAGGGTTTAGCAAAAATGCAGAGGCTAGGCTTGAGAAGCTTGAGGGAAGATGCTTTTTTTATTTACATGTTGAATGGGACTTTTTTGGAGGGAGAGGGTCTCTTTTCATTTAACATTTTGAATGGGACTTTGTTGGTATTGCATTTTTGTTAATTTTTGAATGGGTTGGGTCGGGGGGATGAGTAATATTTAACTCAACATTCATGTTTTTGTTCTTCAATGAAAGAATTGATTGCTCAATAAAATATTTAACAATTGATAAAGTTCTACTTACAAATAAATCTGTTTTTATTGTATTATTTTGGATGGATGTCTGCTTATAACAAAAAAAAAAATGTTCGGATATGATACCTTTCCATGAAATTGCTCTCAATTCCCAGTTGATTCCCATAGAAAGTTTTAAATTTGGAATATTTCCAAAAGTCCTCAGCTTAACTTCCCATGGAAATTTACAGGAAACTTTCCACCCCTTTGCAACCCTATTCGTGAGATAATAAATACAGCTCAATGAAGATGCATACTGATGTCACTGTTAATGTTTTTATGGTATTGTGTCCATGCAACAGTTACAACTGCAACATGTATCTTCTCCCTTTTATCTCCAATTCATGCCAAACTAAGGTCAAACAAAATGTAAATATATTAGATAGAGACAAATGCCGTCACCTGCATGATGATAAACTGTGACATGCATTTAACACCAAAAGCTATTGCTATTTTTTTTCTCTTTAAGTCTATTTATCTGTATCTCACTTTCATTTGCATACTCACTGGTTCAGCACAGCCAGTTGACCTTAAATACACTCCAAGTCTAAATTCTCTTTAAAAGGGGCTTTCTAAATTCTTTGGTTCTGACTCTTCCCTGGATTTGTGTCTCTGAGTGTATGTGTTTGTTACAAGGCAACCATAGACTGTATAACACCAGGGATAAAACAACAGCTAACCTGTGAAGCCAAAAGTGTTGTATAGGTTGTAAGGCCCGCCTCCTCCATTAGAACAGATGGACTATGGTTCACACTAGAAAATGAAAATACACGTTGAATAAATGTTCTAAAACATTGTTTCTGTCATGATAGTTAGTCCTTATCATGCTGAGTAATGTGCAAGTGTTTCTTTTTCAGAGAAGTTTAGTTTCAATAAGTTATGTGATGTTAAAAGACGATTGATTGACAGCTCTGTCACACTTCTGCAGTGTTTTTTAACCAGATTAATAGAGGAGAAAAGGAAGAGAAAATGCTTTGAAACAAACACTTACACAAGAGTGATTGAACTTTCTAGAACTGTGAGTGTTCACCTCAAATCAACACATGTATTTGTTCGACGGTTGGAATCTGGACTGGTCCGACCTGAGGAATCTTTGATGTTGTTTCTGTAAGTTTAATGTGTTTTTGGATGTGACATCAGTCCCGTGGCCCCAACAACCGGGTTCCTCCTGTGAATGCATGCCTTGGCTCCACCTTTGCAATAAGTCAGCACCCACCAAGGCTATATTTTGGCTTTGCATCATACTATGGAAGGAGAGCCATGCTTTCCATATGTATATACAGTCAATGGATGCAACATGAAAAATGAATATTATATTTGTACATTAGACATTGGCAATACAACTTTTCTGGTCTTCCTCTTCTTCTTTCCAGTTGAAAATCTTCAGGAAGAGAGAAATTGAATTATCTTTATCTTGTGAATCTAATATTTGTTTTTTTAGAACACTCACATTTTTGTACCCCAGACTGAGTTACAGGCGTTTCCTAATCACATTTTCTTCTACTTAGATGTTCTTTTAGTTTTGCCTGATGAATTTTGCCCGACCCATGGGACTAACTGCTTGTAACCTTTTCCTCAGACAGGTTTGACTTTTTTTTAATCCTCCCTGTACGCTCTTCTGCTTCTTGTTTGCCCTCCCTTCTGCACTTTGCATGTCAAACTGGTGTCGTTCTCCACATTTTCTTTGCTCTCTCTACGTCCCTGGAGCTATAACACCTTCTCATCTCTTCTATCATACCAACAGCTCCAAACTTCCCTTTGTGACTCTCTGATTCTTACACACCTATAGATTTTTCCAGAATATCTTCAAGCACCGTTTATCATTATCTGTGATTTTGTCTCTGCATCTTCTTTAACTGCCTCAAACTTAACTCCACGGTCTCATCATCTTGTCTCACTTCACTCTCACCTTCTCGTTCTCATCTTCTTTCATTCCCACTGTCATCCACACAACAGGGTCCTTACTCATTCTGTGCGAGCGTGTGCATGTGTGTGTGTTTGTGTGTTTTGTATCCATCCTTCTTTCTGTGCTCGTCTGCCTGGCATCACCATAGTGACAGATTTATAGGTGCTATCTTTCCCCGTCTTGTATGTCTTGGCTGCAGTTGAGGCGTTGTGCTGACGTGTCCCAGTTCGTGGGCCACCCGGATCCCACGTCACCTCTCCATGATGACCTTGCCAGCTCACATATGGAGCCGACATATGGACGTCATCCATAAGAGATAGGTGGCCTGAAGGAACTGAGCCTCCAGTGAAACAGACTCCCTCCATAGAAAGTTGGATTCTGCAAAAAAAGCCCCAGGATGTGAAGAAACAGTCTGTACCATGACAAAACATAATGAGTTTAAGTAGATGAACAAAGTTTTTCTTGTTTTTCTAACAGTTAGGTAATTCCATTATACTATAAAAATATAGCTGACATCTTAATTTAAATCTGAAAAGAAAATACAATATACTGTGAGATCTATAGAGTACAAAATATCATTTTATTCACGTTTTTTCATAAAAATGACATGATGTCGATTAAATTATGTTATTTATTATGTCATTTTATTTGTGAGTCTAAAACTTTTTTCACTGAGAGAATCAGTTGATGATCTCTCCAAAAAAAGGACCAAAATATAAGAAAACATTCTAAATTTTGATTGTTTTATGAAGTTTTTCTTATCTTAGATTAGTCGGTAAGTCAATATTTAAATTTCTGTTTAAGCGATTTGGAACTAAGTACATACAACTGTGTGGTCCCAACATAAAAGTTGCATAATAATAATAATCTTTATTTATAGAGTGCTTTTCAAAATCTGCAGGACAAATGCAAAAACCTGAACATTTCAAAGGTCCATCAGGTTAGTGCATGAACCATTACTATTAAAAGAAAAAAAGAAAAAAGAAAAAATAAGTGGCGCCGTTGGCCTAGCGGTCTAAGCACGTGCCCCATATACAGACGCTATAGTCCTCAGGTTCGATTCTAACCTCGACCATTCACTGCATATCCTCCCCCACTCTCTACTCCCCACATTTCCTGTCTCTCCACAGCTGTTCTATCCATTAAAGGCAAAAATGCCCCAAAAATGTAAAAAATAAAACAGGACACTGTACATGACACTTCCGATCAAATAAAGTCAGTCATAAGTATTAAAGACAACAATTGTAGGAATCAAAGGGAAAAAAAACACTCCTTGAAATGACAAGTGGTGGGACAGAAAACTGAGAATATTTCTGGTCCAATATCACATGGTGATTCAAAGTCACCTGGTTAGATCTGTCATATCTGACACACCCCACAATAACAAACAAGTCTCTTGTATACCAAAGTGAAAATCTCCCCCAGAGGGTCAAGGATATGAGGGGGTCAAAGTTACAGTTAAAATCTGTTACACAACATGTCCTTATCAGACAAGGGTCTTATCTTTGCTATTTTCTTGTGAAATCTCTGTTGCCTTTCCTACTCAGGCATATAAAATGTATTCAAACTACTGGGATGGAAAAACAACATTTTCTTCATATGCTTTTAGTTCAAAAGATAAATTAAAGCTCCTGTGTGAAGTTTTGAGCTGTCTATGAAAAAGATTCAAATTAATGCTGATGCCTCCACATTGACTACAAAAGCAAATGAGACAATCTGCAGTAAGATTTATAATTTTGATATAGTTCTTTTTAATACTTGTAAATGCTGCCACGGGGTAGGTGTCAGAAACTGTCTTTGAAAATTGTGTCATAAAATATATGTGACTGTTATTCAAATCCAAACACTGTTTACGTATGTACAGGACTAAATAAAAGAGAAGACAAGAGGTACTGCTTTGTCTACTGAAGGTGCCAAAATCAACACAATGCACACGTTCGTCACAGGAGCTTTAACATTAAAACACTCTTGATTCACACGACACAAGATCAGGACACAGTGTTAAAAATGGGATAAAAAAAAGCTGAGTATCATACATAAAAGATAGTGCATAGAAAAATAAACAAGCAAATAATGAGCTGTTTTTTTCAAAGCATCCAACATTTTTCTCATATCTACAGGAAACCAACATAGGAGGCAACATTTATTTTGACATACATATTTCTACGAGAATGTTGTTAAGGCACCAGATTTATTTGTACACTGCAGTGTGATAGCTCCCGGCAATAATGTGACATAGATAAATGCAGACTTGATGCTCTGCTGTGATGGATTACTCAACTCTAGCAAGTTCAAAGACTCATGTTAGGAAATAAATACAAACTTGACATGTGGAGATGTAAATTAACATTTCTCAAACAGAACAACATCTTTTATAAAAAATTAGATTCTGTGAAGTAAAGTGTAAGATCTGTATAAGGGTGGGCGATAACATGCCAAACAGCTGTGGTGGTACTTATAAGTGGATGCTACTGGCACACAGATGACTTTTATTTATCCAAATGGGCCAACTCATCATTATCAGGATAAGGATAAGACCTACGCGTCCTGATTTGCTCTCAAGTTTAGGCTCTCAAACATATGTGTCACTCAAACCAGACGGCTTCTCTTGGTAGAAAGTCTGCCATAGCACCAACCAACAAATGAGTGAGTTTGCTCCCGCTGTCGATGATAGTTAACCCTCCTATATGTTACGGGTCAATTTGACCCTTTGTAAGTTCAAAAATCGAAAAAAATATGTTAAAAGTAATTTTTTGGTATGAAAAATCTGCCTGACTTAATAGGTGTAATCAATACATAAATTGATAATGGTTGATTTCGAACATTTGCAAGCCCCCCCCCCCCCCCCCCCCCCCCCCCCCTTTTTTTTTTTCCATTTTTCAGAGAATATGAATGATAAGACAAAAAAAAAAAATTCACTCATGGTTAGTGGTTGGGTGAAGCAAATTTTTTATCAAACAACTGTGTTTACTCTTTTTATATCATAAAGACAACAGAAACTACCCAAGAAATCATAAATTCTGCCAGGGTATGTAAACTTATGAGCACAACGGTATATACTGTTTGTGGGTCAATTTGACCTGGCACTCAATGTGGAGGCTAAAAGGAGTCAGAAGTGTCAAATGCTAATTGTTTCTTTGCAACTGTGTGACATATTTCACCCCAATCACACACACACACACACACACACGCACACACACACACACACACACACACACACACACACACACAGTTCGATGAAAAGGTTCTCTCACAAAACATCTAAAGCCTAATATTTTCTAAACCACATTTATACCTTAAGTAGGGGAGAACGGGTTGGTTGTCACACTTTTTACTGTTTTGATGATTGCTCATCATCAAAACATCTTTCAATAGCCATTCCTACATTAAATTGAAGCTTATGGTGTTTGCTTGAAATGTGTATCCCTCTCATTTCCCAACTCATTGTAACAAAGAGGCAATTAACTATCAAAGACACTGACACATTGAGACAACCAACCCCATCACGGGGATGGTTGTCACACACTATGGGGTTGGTTGTCACACACTATGGGGTTGGTGATAGGCCTACATAACTTAATGCATTTTAACATAAAATGAGCAAGGAACATGAACAGGAAACACATGTTTAGGCCAGCCTTTTGACAGGAACCTTCTCTGTGAGAATTAAAGAACAGTAAATATTGATTGAAATGGTTAGTAATTGAGTAAATAATGTGATTTAAAAAAGTTTATTGGGATTTTTTTGGGTTCTTCTGACACTTTTGGATAATTAAATATGCCCCGGGTCAAATTGAACCAGGAGCATTATTCCTGTTCCTGAGAAACGAACATAACAGGAGGGTTAAACTAAAAATACACGCCGTGTCTTCTCTCTCACCCTGATATCGCCGCTGACATCCGTCTGTAGGCTGCTAGACAGACAGTGGCTGCCCCCCACCTCCTCCACCTCCTCCACCCCCTCTGCCTCCCCCTGTGGTGGCGGAGTCCGCCTCTGTAGTTCGTATCCGGGTGGGACGACGAGGGCTGAAAGGAGCGCGTTCCACTCGGCTGAACTCGTTTACCCAGAAGCCACTGCGACGCCTCAACTTACAGAACTGGCTTCTTGGGCTTCGGGAGTGTTTCCCATTTAAACAAACAGTGCCGAAGATGGCGGAGAGTTAATGGTGTAAAGAAGAAATTATCGATCCCGCACAGAGATACGTTCAGAAGGTAAGTGTGCTTCGCTGACATTAGGGTAATTTAGCACGACTTTGCATTTGGTTTGCATTGCGAGAAAGGACGGAAATGTACTGACTTGGGTTCCCAGCGACACAATATTGGCATCGGTACGGTGCTGAGGGCACAGTGCATGGTCATTTTGATACGTGACAGCAAAGATTCACTCACCTGTCCGCGGCGGAGATGAAGTGCATGATAAATGTCACATACTGGGATGTGTTTTTCCCTGTAAAAAATGAATGAATGTTTCTATAAACTTAACTTGATGTGCGCAAGCTGGCCAGTTTGCGCACAGGCTGGAGGATCTCAGAAGTATTTCAAATAATACAGCAGGGCTTCGAGAAGTTTTCTTTGGAGAACACACACTCTTTGCAATCTCATGCAATCCCTTAAACACACAAACAGGAAGATTTTGAAGCATTTTTTTCCTCTCGCGTGATTGTTGCTGACCTGTCCGTGATGGTCGCTGTAGCGAAACAGCTGAGTCTGACGGTGTCGCAACATAAGGGGATTTGGACTGAACATGTTTGCTGACCATGTGTGTGCTAACATGCTCATTTGTGCATCATATGAGTCATGATCCGAAGATGCTATGATATGTTGAAGTGTTTTTGTTACTACAAAACGTGCAGTGCAGGAAGAGGCAGACGATGCAGGCTGTCTGACAGTCATCCAGCCTGCCTGACTGCCTGCCTGCTCCCCGGGTCCACAGACTGCTGAGCGATAAAAAGTACACTGACTCTGCTGTATGCCTTTAGTGTGGGAGTCTGTGCGCTGAATGGAAGCATGCATTTGCAAAAAAGCATTCGAGGTGAAAGCATGAATAAGCATGCATGTGCTCAGGTCTTCTCTTTAACCCCCCCCCCTGTCATCCCCTTCATTTCTAATAACGTGTCTCACTGTATATCTGCAGGGGGCAGCAACGTGGCCCTCTGCATGTACTGTCCTGTTACTCTAAAAGTCCACGGTTTGATCCATGAAACAGTGTTGTGCAGGTGTATGTTTGTGATCATGAAAAGCACCATGTCCTTGGGTATGACACCAAAACCCCCTTTTGCAAAACCTGCCACATCTGGATAATAGCAGTCCACCCTTCAGAGTGTGTAAACAGCAGTTGAGTGGAAGTGATGCAGATGGTTCTGTGGACAGGTGAGGGATGTCAGGTGGAGGTCTATATTTGAATTAAGATCTGTTTGCAGCTTTGTTAGGTGGCTGAATCTGGGTGCAAATTATCAATATTGACATTCAAGAATTCAGTGTTTTGTAGAAAATTAGCTAAAAAGTCTATCTTTGTTTAGTAGGGTCCAATTGGACATCATTCAAGTGTCTTATTTTATCCATCCAACAGTACAAAACACAAAGATATTAGCCTTAAAAAGACATAAATCAAGATATAAGGTGTAAATACTCACATTTGGGTAAGTTGCAACTAAAACTGGTTTGACTTCTTGAATATATGTGAGATTTATGAGAACCTTCTTCATGCACAAGCTTGAAAATGCAGCATTTTAACTACAGGCATGAACCTGTTTTCTTTGGAAAGTTCTTTCTCAAAAAGTCACAGTCAGCTGCATTATAGTCAAGCAAACTAAAAGTGGCAAAAATGTGGTTAAAAGGATACTGTGAGGTCTTTTTTTTTGCCTTCCCTGTTCATTTTTCCACCATTTGAATACATTTCTTGAGTTGCACGGAAGCAGAAAACCTCACTCTTCTTTCTGCTTTTAGGCAATAGAGTGTTTGTCATTTATTGAGGGTTTAAACTAGATATGATGAAGTGATAATCAAAAATAATTGGTGGTTAACTTTCTCCTAAAAGGACGTATACACTGTCTCTCTGCTGCCCATGTGGAGGGGTGTGGTGGCGTGAAGCCCTCGTCCTGTTCCACCCCGCTCCTGACAGATTTACAGTCGGCTCTGTGGCCCCGAGTCCCCGCACACGTGCAGACAGACACGCGCCTGCAACCTGCTCGTAAGGAGCCGAAGGGAGCACGGACTGGGAGGGGTGTGGGCGTGCTGCTGGGACTCGTAGGCATCCATGAGGGGTCTTCGCAAAGCGGGTAGCGGGATGAATGTGCGTTCGAGGAGGAGAATGAGGAGGAGGAGGATGACAGTGATGCATGATGTTTGCTGAATGGGAAAAAGGGGACAGAGGTTAGCAGGGATGCTGGTGACTGGGTCAGGCGCTGGGGGCAGGGCTCACAAGGCTTAGAGAGAGGGAGGCAGGACCTCACACACCAGCATGGGAGTATAGGAGGCTGTACGTGTGTGTGTGTGTAAAGGTAGAGGAGGGGGTGTCAACGGTAAGGGGGACGGCTCAGGTGCTGGAATTCTACCTGCATGTTTTGTCTTTTGTGTCCTTCCTGTTTTTTTGTGGATCTCTTCTCTTATATTTTCTACTTCATTTCTGCAGTGTAGTGAGCTGAACTGTTGTTGCTGTTGTTGGGGCCCCTCTCCCGTGTGTCAGGATGCGTTAACCAGAAATTAATCTACCCCAGTTTTTCCACTTCTAACAAATAAGTGTAAGTGGAATGGGACATGTTTTTCACACATTCTAAGGACTGTATAAGAGATTTACCCGGTTGCCACCATAGACTCTATAACTATTGGGCGTAGTATCCGTGACATCACCCATCTGTTCCTGAGCGCTGTTTTGAAGCCAATCGCGGGCGGCAGCAATATTGGTAATGCTGAACTGATCCAAACTTAGTCATCAATCAATCAATCTTTTTTTGTATTGCGCCAATTCACAACAAACGTTATCTCAAGACGCTTTTACAAACATAGGAGGTCTAGACCACTCTGTCAAATTATAAACAGAGACCCAACTTCAAGACAGGATAAGACTCAGTCTGACCCCACCTTAATCCATAATGAGCATTGCACCTCGCAATTTTTAGCTAGTTACAGTGGCGAGGAAAAATTACCTTTAACAGGCAGAAACCTCGAGCAGAACCAGACTCGTGTTAGACAGCCATCTGACTCGACCGAGTTGGGTCTGGAAAGAGGGATAGAGGAGAATAAGAGAGAGAGGGAGTGTGATAGTGATGAGACGAGTAGTAGAAGCTGTTGCCGCTGGAGTCCAGCACGTCTGTATCAACTGGAGTCTGGAACGTCCAGAGCAGGACGTCGTCTACGGCAGCTCAGAGGAACCTACGAGACAAGGGAGCTCAGGGACTCCAGAAAGGTCTATGGTGAGCAACTTTAATGAGACAGGTAGAGTTAAAGTAAGTGATGAGGGGGTTGGGGGTGGGGGGCTGGTCGAAGCATGAGCCAGCTCTAACTATAAGCTTTATCAAAAAGGAAAGTTTGAAGCCTACTCTTAAAAGTGGAGAGGGTGTCTGCCTCCCAGACCCTGACTGGTAGATGATTCCAAAGGAGAGGGGCCTGATAACTGAAGGTTTTACCTCCCATACTAATTTTAGAGATTTTAGGTACGACCAGCAGGCCTGCATGTTGGGAGCGCAGTGTTCTAGAGGGGTAATATGGCACTATGAACTGTTTTAGATACGAAGATGCCTGATTTTTAAGGGCTTTGTAGGTCAGAAGGAGGATTTTAAATTCTAGTCTAGATTTTATGGGGAGCCAGTGTAGAGAAGCTAACTCTGGAGAGATGTGCTCACTTTTCCTAGTTCCATTCAATACTCTAGCTGCAGTGTTTTGAGCTAGCTGAAGAGTCTTTAGAGACTTATTAGGGCAGCCTGATAAAAGTGAATTATAGTAATCTAACCTGGAGGTCACCAAAGCATGGACTAGTTTTTCTGTGTTGCTCTGAGACAGGATGTGTCTAATTTTAGAAATATTGCACTAGTGAAAAAAGGCTGACCTTGAAATTTTGTGAATGTGGGAGTTGAAGGACAAATCTTGATCAAATAGGACTCCTAGATTCCCAGCAGAGGTGCTGGATGCCAGACTGATGCCGTCTAAGATACTTATTTTATTAGAAAAAGTCTCTCCTAGCAGTAAGACATTTCTGGTCATCCAGGCCTTTATATCTGTAAGACAAGCTTCTAATTTAGAAAACTGGTTGGTTTCTTCTGGCTTCACTGGTAAATATAGCTGAGTGTCATCGGCATAATAATTAACATTTACTGTTTTGTTCACATGATGCTACCTAGAGGAATCATATATAAGGTGAAAAGAACTGGTCCTTGCACTGATCCTTGTGGAACTCCATGACTGTGTGCATAGAGGACTTTTCATTAATGTGAATGAACTGAGATCAATCTCAGGTACGATTTAAACCAAGTTAAAGCAGTTAAAGCACTTTGTGTGAGGTAAAGAGGCGGGGATTGAGCATCCTAGCCAACAGCTATGTATTCCCACCTGTCGGACAAGTCAGTCATGTCCTTATTTGGGAAAAACTCGTAATATTAATATCTTCTGAACCGTCGTGTTAGAAAAAACTCACCCCCCCGTACAGTGTGTGTCGATGGAGAAATTAGCTACGTAGACCTGAGCCGTTTTTTGAACCAGGCTGTAAACATGTTTATTTCTACTATAAATATTGTCTCTTTGAATTGGTGTGTATGTGGTTTCCGGTGTTTCTGTAGCCAGCCTCAAGCGGTCGCTCGATGAACTGCAGTTTATAACACTTCCCCATAGGTTTCATATTTTGAGACCGGAGGTTGCCGCTTGGTTGCGACTCATCTCATCTTAGGTTGATACTTAGGTAGACTCAAACATGCATGAATACAATTGTAATGTATTGCCCTATCCATAGTGTAATAATGGTAAGGGTGGTCGTCTTTTGGAGTTTTGGCCATCATATCCAGAAACAAAGAAGTCAGACAAAGCAGAAGTTAAAACAGAGCTTTAGGGAGTCATAACTATGGAATCAAGATACAGATTTCAAGTACTCACATTGGTGTAATAAAGTAGTGACCTCCCATGTTGAAAGTTAAAGACAGTGCAGGAGTGCAAAAAACTGCAGCTCTCAAGTGTCCAAAGCAAAGGAAAGCCCATCAGGCGCCATGTTAAAATGCAAATTTCTACAACAGAATTAAACATGTTTACTGCCTAGCTTAAAAATGGTTTTAGTGTCAGTAGCTCATATATGTTTACTTGTTATGTGGCTTTCTTACTTATTACCTGGCTTTGGGAAATACTTGATTCTGATTGGTCACAGTTCCATAACAACTATAAGAGTCTCAACAAAAAAGGGACAGCCTGATCACACATTACATTAAGTCACTCGAGGAAAAGAGTTCTGGCACATTTCACTTCTGACTGTTGACACTGTGGCAAAAATGTTAGTTTCAGTCAGCTGTCTAGATTATAAACTTTCTTTGAAAAACAATAGTTTCAGTCTCATGCTGGGTTTGAGAGTTGTTTAAAAAATGACTTTCACTAGGCAGAGATATGAGAGTAGCCTGAGAATATAAAAGTGGAGTAAGATCACTACACATTACAGCCAAATTTGCATGTTTTGCTGCCTGTCTTCTGATAATGAAACAGATAGAGAGGGTTGATGTGTGTTGGCTTTAGCTTTGAAACTCAAATGAGCTCTGTTTCTTCATTGAGCTAACTGTTTGAAACCAGAACTACCACCCACATCCTGTTAAAAAAACATCTTTGCTGCTTTGAAGACTCATGAGGCTACTTTCCACTTAACTATCAATAAAAGTCCTTCACAGAGTATCTTTTAAGAGCTTTGAATTTTATTTATGTAACATCAGACATGTAAATTATCCTCAAGTGTTGATGGTGATCTTAGCTACTTGTTGATACGTTTATTATAGATCCTTGTCCTCTTGGTTCATCTCTCCCTCTCTGTCCCTTGAGTACTCATAAATATTTCACGCTCATAAACTATTATGATTTATATACTTCTTTAAACACATGTACCCCTCTGTATTTATTCTGTTTATGAGCTGTTGATGTTAATGTCAGCGTAGTGTGTGTGAATGATATGACTTCAGTTTGCTGTGTGCGTTGGAGTGGTTGTGCAGGAAGCTGACGTGCATTTCGTGAGTCAACATGATACAGGAAGAAGTGTTTGTGTCACACATAAGTTCTCAGTGTTGACCCACCTGCAACATCATGCATCATTATTTGAATACAATGCTGGAGCTAGAGCTGGGTGATAATGAAAATTATGTTATTACGATAAAAAATGTAATATCAGTTTATCGATAATTCTCATGATAAAAATCAAATCAAGATTTCATTTAAATTTAAATGCAGATTTTTGGTCCTGAGTGAAAGTTGAAGAAACCAGACAGTTTGTTAGTTTGTATCTGGATTTAGTTTTCTGATAAACTAACAGGAAGCAGGTATTTAGTGTAAATTAGATTTTTGTTTGTAATTCTTATTTTTCTCAGATTGAGGTTTTTTCCATAATTTGATTCAAATTTACAACAAATATATATATAAAATGTTGTACTGTGTATCAGTTTAGTAGAGTATTGTTTTGAGTTGTGCTCTCTAGTGCTGTCAAAATTGCTCCAAAATGACGTCCGAATATTCGCTTAAAAAAAAACATAGGTTCGAACCATTCGAATATCTATATTTGCGCATTATGTCAATAACAGGTGGACAAACTAAAACAAAAAGATAACTACTTGGTTGTGTGTTTATTTTTAAGATATAACATGCCTAAAACATACCTACACATTACAAAACAAGTAAATGACCTAATGGTCTATACCGTAACACTTTTAAGACCGGAGACCTCTCGCTCGCTTGCTCGCCCCCCTTCCCCTCGGCGCAATGCGCTGAGTGAGTGCTGAACAAGACTTGTGCGAGCAATTAAAGGTCCTGACTCTTGTCCCTAATATAGGCAGGCTTCATTCAGTGATTGAAGCAAATATTATTAACATTAATTGAAGTTAAAAACGAAAAAGTAGTCAACTTACATTCTTGGCGCTTGTATAAAAAAAGAGAGGAAAAACTGCATTTTATCACAGTATCACTGATTGTTGGGCTCTTTTAGTCCACTCTCAATGTAGGGTCTTAGGCCTGACAGGTTATTTGCCAAAAACACAAGACAGTCAGTGTGAAGAGGCCCAATCTCTTTTTATTCACTGTATTTCCAGGGGAGGAAAAGACGCGTTCAGAGCACACTGAGGATCTGGGGACGGAAGGATTTCTCTCTGCAGTCTGCTTCACGCTGTGCATGTGCGACTCCTGTGACCTGTCCCTGACCCGTCATGCAGTGCGCCCACTCGCAAAACAGCCGCCGATGTGTTTTTTTCCACAGTCGAATGTTAATTTTCACAATCGAATCTCCGTTTTTTTTAAATATTCGAATATATATTCAAATTTAGAATATTCGTTGACAGCCCTAGTGCTCTCCCCCTTAAGATTACTAAGGGTTACATGCAGAGTGATGTAGTTTCCCACAGTGCAGTGAATGCATCACCGTTGTTTGGTGTTCAGTTGTCCTACGGTTGCGGTGGACATTAAACATGTTAGAAATGCACAGCAGAAGCTGTCTCTGTGCTCTTCCTTTACCCACATCCTGAAAGTATATTTAATGAAGTGTATTAAGTTAAAAGCTAACGCAGTCAACTCAGTGTCAGACTAACGACTCTGCTTTGAGTTTTCTTCAGTGTTGCTTTAGCTCGTCTCAACTGTCTTTACATTCTGCTCCGAACGTCTTTAAGTGCTGCCTACCTCTCATCCCGCGATATGATTGGCTGTTCACTGTGTCTTCTTCTTCTGTCTAATGTCTGGTGGCAACTAGCGTTTAAGGCTCATTAGCGCCCCCTCCATTTTAAGTGGCTGGGGTGTGTGATAACATGTTTATTTATATTGAACTTTTATCAAACATTTTTTTATCTATATCAAGAAAATTCACATCACGATAATTATTTTTATCGAATTATCGCCCAGCAATAGTTGTAGCACTCTTAGAAACACAGTGGGAAGGAATCACTGAAATCCCGAAAAGCTTCTGCTGAGGTGAACACAATTTACTTTTGCAAAGCAGTCAAGGAATCTTCAATGTTGAGAAAAAGTCCAAGTTCACTTTTGAGAAAAATACAGCCACAAGAAAATGATCAACAGTTACTAAGTGGTGACCTAGCATAACATTGGTTCTGGGTAAAAGCTACTACAGAATATTGTATTTTTAATATTTGACATATCAGTGTCCTAAAAGACCTTCATTAGTATTTTTTCTCTGATATTCATATGATGGGAACGAGAAGAAGAGAACTGAAGTCGATGTTTTCAGTTACATTTTGAAATGACGTAAAGCGAGGCTTCTATAAAGTTTTCTGAAGTTAGCATGAAGCTATGGGTTAATCTGTAAACACATGTAAGTTAGCAAAGTGTCACACACTGATATAAGTGTCGTTTTGAGTCGTGAACAATTATAATAAAATACATAAAGTTATAAGTAGCTGCAGTAAGACATAGTTGTGTAAATGATCACAGATCCCTCTGCTGATGTGATTCACTGCATGGAGGTTACGGTACCGTTAGCAAACGGAGGGGGCTGCTACATCTCAGCCAGCTGCTCAGTTTACAGAAAGGTGCTAAAATAATTTGAATGTTGAATGTACCAACCCCAGCTTTAATAAAGGGAAACTGACTTGAATGGCAGGCAGGCACACCATACCTCTTAGCGAGAAGGCCCGCCTCAACTCCATCTCTCTGCCTCATGCTAGGTTGGAAGAAAGTTAGGTTGAGGTTGATTCGGGATTTCAAATATGGCAGCCACGGATGAAAGGCTTCAAAACTCTCGTCCAGAAACAAATGGGTGATATATCACAGTGACTACGTCCTTGCGCTATAAAGACAATGGTATCAACCCGGTTTTACGCCTAAGTTTGACTTTGCCACTTTACTGTCTTCTCGAAAATTAAATTAGACTTTTTTCTCTCAAATTTTGACTAAAATCAGAAAAAAAAATCAACTTTATTCTCAAAAAATGACTTAATTCTCAACAATTCACCTTTTTTTTCCTTCAAAGTGCAAAATGAAAAAAATAATCTTCATCTAATTCCTTTTTTCCTCATCCCTGGCCCTCAGACTCTCGGCCAGGGACTGCATTTTGCTTTACTGGTATTTTTATTAAACTCTTGAGGGAGTCTCGACAGTGACCATAGTAATATTGGTATAAATAGTATAAAATATATAGTATATTTTGTAGTATCTGATGAATAACGTGAGTAGTACTATCCAGCTTGTAGCTGTGTCTAACACTGATCAGTGGGGAGTTGTGAAACCAGGTCACTGAACACGCTTTGACCCGCACAGACTGACAAACACAGGTCACGGCCTTGTGTTAGTCTGAAATCGATCTAAGAGGTGTGTTTGTCGTTTCTGTTTTTTTTAAACTTTACCAAATGCACATGTTCTTTTATTAGTTTTTTTTAGCAAAGTCGTTCAGTTTTGGTTTCTAAATTTTTTTTCGGTGAAGTTAAGGAGCTAGAAAACAGTTTGTAAAGTCTGTGATCATGGAATAGCTTAATATCAGACAGAGTTTGATATAAGAGCTGATGAGAAACAGAGCAGAGAGGGAGAGAGAGAGAGAAAGGGGGATGAGCTGCCTGTCAGAAGCACTGTCGGCTGTCTTTCCTCTGTTTCTGATTCCTTTCTTTCCCCAGAATGCCTCAGTGCAGCTCATGTCCTCTGCTGCTTTATTTTTCGGAGGGCTTTTTCTTCTGTGAGAGGAATGTCAAGTGCCCATCTCGCTTCATTTCTCCCCGTTCTGTGTTTTGTTGTTACTTTTGATTTCCCTCTTTTTTCCTCCTCCTCCAGTCTTTGTCTTCCCTGCTGTGTCTCTCTCTGGCAGCACAAAATTAACCGTTGCCCAGGCCTCTGTAAATATATAAATAAGTTTATGTGTTATTAGCAAACATATTGTCTTTGTGTGACCGTGGCTGTCTTTTGTGTTAGCACAGGTCTGTGTGTGTGTGAGGAAAAGGTGCAAGCATGTGACACACACACACGCACACACGGAGAGACAGAGAGTGAGCGAGTGTAGGAGAGGAGGGGGGAGGAGAGACGTGGAGAGTCGTTTTATTAACGTGGCGACTCCCGCTAAAATTCCGGGAGTGCTGTTGCATCCAGCTGTTACTGGTTGCGCGAGGCTTCGTTGCCATGGCAACACAGCCCTGCGCGCCTGCTCAAGGTCGTTCATCCAGCTCTGAACTGAGCGGTAGAGGATGCACACGGAAAGAGAGCGAGAGAGAGAGAGGGAGAGAGAAACAGAAAAACTACTTCAAAGTGACCAATCAAAACACTTCAGTGACGTTGTGTTCAGTGAACAAACTCAACCCCCCTCTGACCCCCCCTCTCTGATACACACACACACACACACACACACACACACACACACACACACACACACACACACACACACACACACACACACACACACACACACACACACACACTTTGTTCAATAAAAAAACAAACAAAAAAGAACCTCTGGCCTTGGGGCTTGTAGGTTCTTTTACCAGCTGATAAAATATTTAGCTGGTCAGTGTGAGAGCGAGGGATACGGTGGCCTGAGAAGAGGCGAGCAGCAGAGCTCGGCTTTGTGTTTTCCCTTCTCTAATGGTGCATTGCTGTGAGGCTACCTGGGGCTTCTTCCACCTCCTCTTCCCTCCTCTCCTTTTCTCTCCTCAGAGGGCTGCAGCATCCCTCGGGAGGCTCTTCTGCACGTTTGCCAGCTCTGACTGGACTCAGTGCAGCCTACATAGTATCTTTAAGGCTCAAACACTCTTCAGGCCCTTACACAGTGCCTGTTCCAGCTGGGACTGTTACTCTGCTGTTACGTCTCTCTGTCTTTATAAATGTCAAGGAGGCTGAATGGTGGAGACTGCTGCTGCTGCGTGGGCATCTGAGGTTGTAACAGAGGCGAAACAACGTCTACATACGGGACACAATGCTAGTGTATAGACCTGATTGGCTCGGGGTCATACACCTGCTAGTGACGTTAAACAATATGATTATATGAATATATGATACTCTCTATGTCTTCCGCAACTCTTTACTCCCCATATTTCCTGCCTCTCTCCAGCTTTCCTATCCAATGAAGGCAAAAATGCCCCAAAAGCCACCATTATTGTCTGCGTTTCGACCGCGGGCTGAAGTCCCAGGTAGATTGTGCAAATCAGTCCAGTGACGTATGGAGAAAAGAAAATTATATTAAATAATATTTTGAAATTTTAATAAAAAACTAAAATAGTATGCATTCCCAGGAACTCCCTCTGTGTTTCAACAACTATGTAAACTCCACAAAGACCGTTATGGTCGACCAAAAGTCCCAAGACCTTTGAAAGTACTACCCCCCAAGCAGGGGCTTTTCAGGGGGGAGATTATCTACTCCTGAACTAACTTTAGACCCTGGTTCCTCCGGTCGAAACGCACATAGTTCAGGGGTAAAGTCCCTAGTTCCGGGGTAAAGTTCCTGCGGTGGAAAAACACCATTGGACATGCACACAGCGCTGTTCCACTCTGCCACGTCTGAAGCTACACATTACCATCGTCATGCCTCTGTCACTACCTTGACTTCGCCCCACCATTACACCTAAAATTACATTTTCGAGTGACATTTGATGTCAATGTTGAAACTTTGTTGACCATGACAAGTCAGACAATCTCAGAGGAGTCCACTGGTGGTCCCAAATTTTGGACACTTGGAAAACTCTTATGTAAGGTGTTTTTGGTCACCAAAGCTCTAAACCAGCTGTTGATGTCTCTTGGTGCAAAACAAAGCCACTGTTTTGGTTTGATTTCCCAAAACTGGATGTCCTCTTGAATGATTTTCAACTTTTATCAGGAAGCTTTGGAAATCTTAAAGTGTTGAGAACTTAAGAAACCTTAGCTCTGCAAACCACTAAATCCACCCTTTCAAAAACAAACATCTCTCCATCCTCATTGACAACTCCTCCGTCTCCCCACTCCCCAATGTTAAGTCATCCTCAACAGTACACTGTCATTCCAGTCCCACATCAATAATGTCACCCAGTCAGCATACTTCCATCTCCGAAACATCTCTTCCCTGCGTCCGTCTCTCTCCCCCAACAGTACATTCATTTTTGGTTCACACCTTCTTTTTGGTTTACAAAACAAATCCATCCATTATCTTCAACTTGTTCAAAATCCCGCTGCCTGCAGCCTCATCAGAACCCCCTCCACCAGCCACACCACACCTGCCCTGCAGCAACTCCACTGCCTTCCCATCAAATACCACATCATCTTTAAGATTCTGTTTCTCACTTTCAAGACCATCAACAACCGAGTTCCTCAATACCTCATTGAGCTCCTCCATACCAAAATACCCACGGTCCGTAGTCTCAGGTCCTCCTCTTCCATCCAACTCACCCTCCCACCTGCTCGCTGGACCACCATGGGGTCGAGAGCCTTCAGCCGCTCAGTCCCCCGCCTCTGGAACTCTCTCCCCCAGGACTTAAAAACTCAAAACTCAAAACTCACCTTTTCCGCCAAGCGTACTCGCTTTCATCTGTCTCTACAAGACTGGAATGCCCCCCCCCCCCCTTTCATTTTATTAGTATTGGTATTGTTATTCTGTTGTTATTATGTTATTATTATTATTAAACACATTAAGGTGATATAACAGAGGACGAGGTTTAAAGAACGCCCTACCTATTCTTGACTGTGCCTCATATTCATGTTAAGACAGCATGTCCCAGTGCCTGACAAGGAGGCTGGTTTTCTTTGTCTGGTCCCCTTTCTTTTTTCTGTTTGTATGGGTGCACACAGAGTTCACAAACCAACACATATACTCACCGTTTTCTTGGAGAGAGGTGTCAGATCTTGTCGTGTTAGTGACATAATTTTCTATGACAGACATGTTGTATGTGTGTCTTTGTTTGAGAGAGAGTTATAAAAGCAACTATTTCGTAAGTGTAGTGCTGAGGTGGGTTTCAGTGAGAGGAGGGGGCAAGCTTTATGTCTCTTCTCAATGTGAGGTAATGGATGCTTATTAAAGGGGTCCTCAGAGGGGTGTGTGTGTGTTTAAGAAGGGGAGTTCTGTTTTTTTACTTTTTTCCATTGTAAAAATCCAGGCCTAGTTTATGTGTTAGAGCTCCTTTACGTGCCTCTACACAAACACACACACACACACACACACACACACACACACACACACACACACACACACACACACACACACACACACACACACACACACACACACATGCACACACAAACATTTATGAGGTAGGAGTTGAGGTAAATGTTACCAGCTGCAGCACAGCGAGCAACTAGCTTCAACTCTGTCTGAACCCGACTGTTACGTGACCACCTCCTCAACTTAATTCAGCCCACCCCTCAGACGCCACACCTCCTATATCACCCTAACCCACCACAGAATCATATACACACATTTACACACACGACGCCATCTCTATCCGCCAGCTCCTCTCTCTCCAGTGTCACCAGCAGCAGCATCACTCATCTCAGGATAACAGGGGAGCACTCCAAGGTCTGCTACCCCCACCTTGTCACCTTGGTATGGAGCAACAAGCCAGCCAAGCAGGCTTCGTCTGATTGGTTGCCCCCCCCTCCCGCCTCCCCATCCGAGGTCACACTGTTGATGCAATGATGTCATCGAGGCTTGTTTATCCATAGCTCCTTTCAGGCTCGGTTGCAACACACTGAACAAAACAACAGTACCGTGCATTAGCAGTAAGTGTATCCGTCTGGGATTTATTCTTATTGCTCGTCCCTGGATGCTTCACAAAGTGGTCACCAGTTTTTCTGGGATCCAAGAAAAATAAACCAAGAAGAAAAATAGAATAACATCATGTTTCTGAAAAGTAAAGAGATACAAAGAAGAAAAAAAGGCACTAAAAGTTACATTGATGACCATAGACTGTATAAATAATGGATGTAGTATCTGTGACGTCACCCATCTGATCCTGAAGCGCTGTTTTGAAGCCAATCAACGGCGGCAGCCATATTGGAAATGCTGAACTCAACCAAGCAGAGTGTGACGTAAAGAGGCAGAGTTTGAGCCTCCTATCCAACAGCTATGTGTTCCCGCCTGTCAGTCAAGTCAGTCATGTCCTTATTTGGGCAAAAACTCGTAATCCCAATATATTCTGAACCGTCGTGTTAGAAAAAAATTCTCCCCCGCAGTACAGTGTGTGCTGATAGAGAAGTCACATTTTAGTCTTTTCAGCCCTTTATAGTTTTGGTTTAGTTTTAGACGCTGAAAAATCAAAACATTTTAATCTTTGATTTTTGCCAAAACATTTTCTCTCTTTAAAATAATTAATGTCATTGATCAAATATCGGTATCAGGGCTACCGAAGTGTTTAAATAGTCAATATTTCACTCTTTTAACACTTTTGTGTAATTTCTTAAGTTAAATGATTTAGCCTGTCCCTGCTAAAAAGTAAAAAACAAGAAAACATTCTTTTCGGTAATAGCGGCAAAAATGGCAAATGTCAAATATTAAACAGACGACCTGGTTGTGTCACTAACCCACACCGGGGGTAAAAATCATCAATGAAGATGAGACAGATGCATGGAGGAGGGAGAGCTGGTTCATAAAGCACACCTGCTGCAGGTAGAGACCAAGATAACACTGAGCCCCTCAGATAATAACTCAGCCTTTCACAGGAATGCATCACTTTTATTTCTTAAGATTAGACACACAGCGGGGGAATATATGAATTCTCAATGTCCGACAGTCCGCCACTAAAGTTTTCGTCTCATCATCGTTTCGTAAACAAAATCAAAACATATGTTCGTCAGAGTTTTTATTATCAGTGATGCACTTTAGCTCGTCGTAGTCTTGTTTTCTTCATGAAAAAATGAGTCGTTGACGAACATATAGCGTCATAATTTTCGTTAACAAAATTAACACCGATGCTCACTCTGCTCCTCTGCTTTACTAACACACACCTGCTTTCAACATGCTTTGCTGTAGATGTTTTTTCTGCCCTCTCAGTTATTGAGTGTTGAGATACGCAAGTCATAGCTCTAAAACTGCTGGACCGTTCTGGTTTCATCTCAGTACTTTATGTGCATTTTATTTCATTTCGTAAGACTTACTGTATATTCTTGCTGTAGTTTCGGGCAAATATGTCTCTGATTTCCCAGTGATGCATCCTAATTTTAAATTTGTAGATGTTATCAATGTACTATCCCATAAAACTGGAAACAGTATGTTCCATGAAACATTCGACCCAGGACATTTACGAGTGCACACATGACCTGCAGAGAGGTGTATGCTCAGGCTGTAGTCAAACTGTGGACGAGGACTGAGTACAGCAACTACCTTTACCTATGTTTCTGCCAAGCAGGAAGGAGGAAAGAAGAATTCCTTGCTGCAGCTTATGCAGAGGGAGGGAGCGTCTTTGGTTGAATCAGCTTTTCCTCCCTCTCCCCCCCCTCTCTCATTTCCTTTTACTGCCTCCATCCTTCCCTCACAATGAGCCTGTTAGTCCTGTGAGATCCGAGTCGTAGTAAACAAGCAGTGACATCGGCATGCTCTCTTTGGAGGAAAAGGGGCCAGGATTTAAATATTGATTTGATGCAATGTGAGACAAAGATTCCTCTTCTTCTTGTGTTCTTCCTCTTGGTGCTTTTTATAGCTGCAGTTTGTGTATTTTTAGGTGTCGTCCAGCCTATCAGACTTCACCCAAGAAAGCTTCACTTCTGTTAAAGTTTCTCCTCTCCTTCTGCTTTTCACTGTGCGTACGTGCATGTTGCTCTGTCTCAGTTCCACATCAAGAGTTAGTGCCCAGGATGAAATATCATCTCCTATTGGACTCAGCTGCCCACTCAAGTAACCATCAGGTGAACGGCCTCAGCTTGCCTGCAGATATAGAAAGCTGCTGGAGATGTTTATTGAGCCAATCAAGCCAAACTGATGGACCACTGGCTTAGCTTTGTTGGCAGATTCAGGCTCAATGTGCTGCTTTACCTTAATGTGACTTAGTTCTCTGCCTGAATAGATATGCTATTTCTCCAAAAAGTAACATAACATAATGTAACAAAGTGACATAATGAAACATAAGGTATCATAGCATAACATCCTGCAATATAAAGTAACATAATGGAACATAACATAACGCAACAAAGTGTCATAAAATAAAAAATGTCACATGACATAAAGTATCTTAATATAACCTAACAAACATGATAGGGTAACAATAACATAACATTAAGTAACATTACATAACATCATGTTACCTAACAAATTGTAACATTGTGTAACATAAGAGTCATTAACATAACATAAATTAACATTGTACGACATAACCAAAAATACAGAAAACATCCTAACATTATATTATGTAGCTTAAAATAATGTAACTTAAAGCTATGGCTGGTAGACATGGATATTATTGTCATCAGAACAGAAAAATAATTTTAACCAGTATAGCAAAAAGTGTATCTATATCTGACTACCAACCTCAGCTTTAATGTTACAATCAGCTTACACAAAGAAGTACGGTTTTGCCCTACTTCCTGTGGAGCAGAGTCTCATGTGAGTAGCCTGTCTGTTCTATCCATAAACTATATAAAATATGGACATAGTATCCGTGGCGTCGCCCATCTGTTTCTGAAGCGCTGTTTTGAGGCAAATCGACGGCGGCAGCCATATTGCTGCTGTCGAGCAATTGTGACGTAAAGAGGCGGGCTTTGAGCCTCCTAGCCAACAGCTACAGTGTTCCCTCCTGTCAATCAAAACAATTCACCCCCCTACAGTATGTGCCGATCGAGACATGAGCTATCCAGACTACACTCATCTTTTGTTCCAGGCTGTAAACATGTTTATTTCTGCTGTAAAGATCGTCTTTTTTTAATTGTTCGACCCCCTCCCCATGATCCTCGATGTACTGCAGTTTTTAGCACTCCCCCATTGGACACAGATTTTTAGACCGGAGGTTGCCACTTGGTTCTATCCCAATATCCTAGTTTGAAAGTTCTTTACCTGTAATGTATTAAAACCCTACAAACTTATCTTTGTCCATGAAATGACATGTTTTAAATTAATGCCTTCAAAACCACTGATGTGCAACTCTACACCTTGGTCTTCATTTAGTATGCATGCATCAGTGAATATGCAAATAGTCCACACATCTAGATCTTCACTAACCCTCCAACACTCTCATGCAGATCGAGTCAGGTTGACTTTCCAGAATTAATATCAAATTCTCGAGGGGTAGCGTCTCTTCATGCTTTTAATTCTATTCACTCTTTCATGTTTACTCAAGTTGTGTTTTTATATCAAATTCTAAATATATTTGTTCTTGACCAAACTGTCTATCTCGACTTCTTCACTTCCTGTCATCTCTCCTGAGACCAAAGATCATTCTCAGATTCAAGTCATTCCACTTTAGCCAAAACATGTGAGGCTAAATCTGTAGTTTCGCTGATTGCCATAATGAAGTGCATTCATGTATAGAGGTGCCGTAACGTCTAGTGTAAAAGGGCCTTCATGAACTCCCCCAGGTGAGCTTCATTCTTCTTAAGGATGTGAGTGTTTAGTAGACTTAACGCTTAAAAGTCATCATCCTTGCATGTCAGCACTATAATGAAGACAGATGATTATTGTTGGGCTGAAACTCCGGCCGGTCATGTTGCGTCTAAACTGTACCACAGCTGCCCAGCACTAGTTGGGGCTAGCAGTCCCAGTAATGGCTTGCTGCCATCATGCTATAATGCTCTACTACCCGAATGTAAACAAGCACTGTTGACAGATGGAAGATTCGGCGAAGTTTGGCAGTGTTGTAATAAAGAAAAGGTATCATGAAGGCTGTGTCTGTTTAAACTTGCATATAGGCAAGGCAAGTTTATTTATAAAGCACCATTCATACAAGAGCAATTCAAAGTGCTTTACAGAGTTAAAGAAAAAAAACCAGAACAGTAACAATCAACAAAAACACAGCAAACACTTAAAACATTTAAATTGTATATGCGGCCAGTTAAGTTTGATCTACACTCTCTGTCTCTCTCTCTCTCTCTCTCTCTCTCTCTCTCTCTCTCTCTCTCTCTCTCTCTCTCTCTCTCCTCTGTCTCTCTCTCTCTCTCTCTCTCTCTCTCTCTCTCTCTCTCTCTCTCTCTCTCTGTACTTATATAACTTAACGTACATAGTAAATAGTTTAAAAAGTATAGTAAAGTATAAAATAGTATTTAAATTAGGAGGGATTATTCTAAATAATCAGCCCCCTTCGCTGCTCTGAAGTTCGTAACTTGCAGATTCTTACTGTCCCACCGGATACAGAATCACAACTGATCTTGTCTTAACCGAAATGAACCCATTAATTATTCGATTCATCTCAGAACTTCTTCCCAAGGATTAAGACTCACACATTGAGTCTTTTCTGTGTTGAGTTGCAGTCCGAAGCTGGCTAAGACCTCTTGACACCCCTGCAGGGTGCCCGACAGCCTGACAAAATCTGATTGTAAAATCTGACATTAAATTGAAAAATATTTAAGTTAAAAAATGACATTAGATGGTAGGGATTGGTACGAATACTCGAGTACTTGGGTACTCGCGATTGACCCCATTGTTCGAGTAGCACTCGCATCACGTCTTTTGCTAGCCCTGTTAGCACACGTCGTTGTGACGAAACCAGAGCGGAGGAGATTAGCCTGCTAATAACCAAAATGGACTTTCATTTATTTATTTATTTTAGTTTAGGGTTAAAAAATTATAAAAATTGCGAGTACTCGAGCAGTCGTTCATTAGGTAATTTGAGTAATCGAGTACAAGAATTACAGTAAATTCCCATCCCTATTAGATGGTAAAATATCCAATTGTAAAATATGACATTGAACGAACATAAGCATGTAAACATAAATATTCAAAAATATAAGATCAAGAAAAATATAACCACTCAACCAGCCCAAGCATGTGGATGTTAACTTGCAAGACCGACCAAGCTAGTGGTGTTAGCTCAGCTAATGTTAGCCACTCTGGGCAAATCAATTCAACATTGTTTATCAGCAGATGCTCAACTCCAGTGTTGGACCACGTTCAATAAATTGTGTGTGTTTTCTATCCGTCAGATTAGTTAGTTAGTCGGAATTTAAATTTAAACAACTATTTAAGTAACAAGCTCTCATGGTGGGTGAAAAAGTTGTGTGCTTTTTAACTTTGGTGGACGTCCTTTAGTCTGTTATATCTAAGAGACTTTTCTGCCTCATCAAATGAAAGCAGCCCAGTGATGATTATGTGATACTACAGTCACCACACGTGCTTTTTGCACAAAGTTTGAACTGAAATCTTATTCTCTCATACGTCAGTGACAGGCCCTCCAATAAAGGCCGTGTGGAGAGTAAGTGTTAGCCCAGCACCATCTTCCTCCACATCTCACAAGCGCTAAAAATAACACCATCTCCACACCAGACAAACGCTGAGAGAAGGAGGGAGGGAGAACAGAGGGAGGGTGGAGGGATGGGAGAAGGAGAAGATGGGGATGAGTGGGAGACAGAGTGAGAAAACAACAGAGTGAGACAAAGAGTAGAGGAGTCGGACAGAGGGGAGAGCAGAGGTTGAGGGCGGAAAAGAAAACAAGCCATTAATAATTTACCTGCAGGACACCTCGAGTCTGACCTTTAGCTCTGGTCAGTGGTGTTCAGCATCACGCACAAACGTTGTGTACAATGTTTGTGTAGTGTTCGGAAGCATCTTCACATGATCTGACTGGTGTGCAGCGTCTGGAAGTCTGTGACTGCAGAGACTGGCCAGGTGTGCTCAGGTGCTGAGTGGGCGTCCGGGCCTAAAATAGAGCCAGGATAAAAACGGGTACCAGTGAGAAGAGGATATGATCTCTGGACGATTTGCTTAAAAGATTCATGAGTTTCCAGCTGCATGCACAGTGGAAGATAGTTTGAAGTTCTTGGAAGTCAGCCAGATAACAGTAAATTTGTCCTTCATCATTTTCAATCAATAAATCAATCAGACTTTATTTATAAAGTACTTTTCATACAATGTAACACAAAGTGCAGTACATAAAAACAACTTAAAATAGAATAAATTAAGAAAAAGATATAAACAAGACCCCCCCCCATCCTAATCCCGGCTCCGGCCTAAAACCCACCCCTCAATCCTGAGGTTAAGAACACAATGTGTGAAACAATAATAATAAAAACAATAAAAATTAAATAAATTTATAAATAAATAAAAAAAAAAAAAAAAAAAAAATTGCTGAACGAACTGAGGAAACGCTCTCATGATATCTTAATGAGGAAACACTGGAGGTAAAATAAGATGTTAAAATTCAACACAGGAAATTAAAATCACCAAAATAAAATACATTTTTAAGATAATAAAACACTGAGATATATAAAACCATTAAAAGAAAATAAGATTGTATACTTAAAAGATAAAATAGATAAATAAAATAGAATTAAAGTGACTAAAATTTGAACTATAATAATAAATAAATAAATGAAGAAATAAAACTGTTATAAGGAAAAAGTTCAGTTAAAAGCAAGACTAAAAAGGTCGGTCTTGAGTTTGTTCGAGTTTGTGTTAGTTGCACCCCTAACCCTAAATACTGAGGGGTTGAACAGGAGACGTGATTTCATTGTCTGTCGAGAGACTGATCCAGTGGCGAAATGAAAATTGAAATTACCGGTAATAACACATTATGATTAAATTTTATGGCACTGTTCATCAAAGTGACGGACAGTGAGAAATTCTAACGCAACCTTTGGATGAACTGAGATGGGCGAACAGACAGAGGGGAAAAAAAACAACACAAGAACAGTCCTAACTGATAAGTTGCTGCAAGTCTACAAGTCTAGTTTTTATTTTTTGTTCAAGTTATATTTTTTGGATTTTTTTGCTTTTTATTTGATAACACAGCTGAAGAGAAACAGGAAACGTGGGGAAAGAGCGGGGCAAGACATGCAGGAAATGGTCGCAGCCGGGAATCGAATGGGCGACCCCTGCGACGAGGACTGTAGCCTCAGTACGTGGGGCGCTTAGACCGCTAGGCCACCAGCGCCCCAACAAGTCTAGTTTAATAAGTCTTCATCAGAGATCAGTTTGGCTGAAAAACATGGCTGCTTCATGCCTGATGTGGGTTTAACTGATGAACTGGAAGACTGGTAACAGAGTCAACATGTCGACTACTTTTATTCTCTGCTTAGCTGCCTACTGATTGTATAAGCACTCTTCACTTATCCATTTGACACCAATGACTCAGACACACACATTTATTCTAACTCCTGTCTGGTTAGAACTAATTTGTGTCTGCTCTGCATTTAACCTTTGTCCCCACACATTACATCTGCTCAAAAGAACAGAAATATACCTGCAGGGCTGGACGGGAGGGGCTGAGCAACTTGTTGCTGTGTGATAACTGTTCTCTGCCAAAAACTGCCCAGTGTGTGTTTGTTTTTGAGTTTGTATTTGCCAACAAAACAAACCGAGGTCCTAGTTAATGGTCAGGGAGTTGATGAGGCCGAAATTTTCCACAAGCTCTCCTCTGCTTCTCTGTGTCTTTTTGCTAGAGGATGATAGAAGAGAGAGAAAGAGAGTGAAAGAAAAAAGACACAGGAGAGAAGGGGTTTTGGTTTTAGTGGCGCAGGGGGGGTTTGGGGGTTTGGAGCAGCAGAAGAATAGGCATTGCAGTTGACATTGTTAAATTTCAGTGTTTTTCAAACAGTCCATTTACTGTGTAACCTTACACCCGGGGGTAACACTGAGGCCTCTCCCCCCCAAGGCAAAGTGAAACACACCATTTTACCATAGCAGCGTGTTCAGGTTAGAGCGCTTGTGAGTATGCTGGGATGTTTTCAGTTTGATTAAGTCCCATATTTTATAGCAATAATAATAATAATAATAATAATAATAATAATAATGATAGTAACAATTGAAAATAAAAGGAGAAAGGAGGATGATGAAATAAGTACTCTGTGCTTTAAATTTCAGTCTGCAATCATTTGTAATTGAGAATTTTATTTTTGGTTCCTTATAATAATCAGTTTCTACCATGTACCTGCCTGCTTTTGAACTCTTGTAACAAAACCACAATAGAACAATGTTAACTTTTTTTCACCTTATTATTCAGATCCACCGTTGCTTGTTTAAAAGATGAGACATCAGTTGCAACACTCTGCAGCGTGTCGCTCAACTTTGAAATTTCTGCTAACAGCTTTTCAAGACTATCCGGCGTGTTTATGGACGTTAGGGTAGCATCAGCGACCGCGTGGTCTTCCTCATGCGCCAGGCTTTTCCGAGTGCGAGAAGAGCCCTTGAAGTATTTCGATGTCACCATGTCCTCCAATCCTTTTCTTGACCACAAGCACTTTTTTTGAGCAATTAGAGCACTGGGAGTGAGCGTTAAATTACTCAAATATGAGTTTTTATACTAATAACTAAAAAAGTTGCAGGTGCAGGACGAGAGCTCCCCTAACTTGTGGCCTTCTTGGGTGCTGCACCCACGTGACTCCTAAGTCCCATATTTTAAAAAAATGTTAAACTTTGTTAGATTTTTTGCACCCTATTTTCTCTAAAGTTGTTGAATGTAGGCTTAAACTCTTAAAGTTTAAAAAAAAAAAAGTATGCAGATTAATAATTTAACTCTGGTGGCTCTAGAAAAAGGTACGTTCAGAGACAGTGAAAGACTTTCTTTGACATGGTACGCCTGCACTACCACTATCAGCTAACCTGAATGTGCCAAAACAAATTGTCGAACCACCAAAGACCTGTCCAAAAGCTAGATGAGTAAAAAAAAGAGGATTAGGTGTTATGAGAAAGATGGATTACTAACATGTAAGGTGATCTGTTGTGATCTGCTTCTGACTGCAGGTATTTTGTTGGCTAATGGCAATGAGATGGTCCCTACTTGTTGGTTTATTTTCAATACCAGGTTTTTTATCCAAGTACTTTTCACGGAGAGTCAAATGTCTTTTAATAACAACCTTTGAAAAATACGAGAATGCCAACTAAACAGAGCGCTGCCCTTTTCATACTTCATTTCCTCACAAGTTTCTTGCATAAGAGCTGCTGAAATCTCTACATGCCATCAGGGAAATGCAGCTCTGCTGACATTGCCATTTACTCGGATACATGTTTAGTAGGATGGAATAAAAGTGTTCTATTACTGAAAGAATTAGTTAAACAATGCTACTGTCAGTCAACAGCTTTGGTCATCATTAAGGTCAAGGGTGCCCATCCTTTTTCGAACCAAGATCTACTTTTTAAGTTGTCAGTGTGCCGAGGTCTACTACAGTTATATAAAACACAGAGGTTCTGGTCTGCAGTAGTAGCCTTCCTCAATATTTATTATACACAACAGAAACAGAAGTAAACCACATGAAGGTCAAACATGTAGTACTTTTAGAATTTAGAAAGGCAAAAATACATGCACCTTAGTGGGATCTCTAGGACTGGGAGGAGACAGCTAACTTTTTAGCTCACACACTTTCTGGCTATGTAGAGCTGTTTTGGCAGGGAAGTCCGTTTCGTAGCATTTGTGCACCGTCTTAAAATGCCGCTCCAAGTTCCCCTTCTTCGGCGAGGCCACGCTTGCTTTGCAGATAAGGGAAATGGACTTTGAATTTGAGAAAACAAAAAAAAAAGTCCTCCTCCCACTCGGTGAAAATAGTCCGTCTTTGCTGGTTTACTCCCTGACATTTTCGTGCTGTGAAAAGGACGCCGGCTAACTGAATGATGGACAGCTGTCACCTTCCAATCACACCCATGCCCCGCCAGGTTGACTCTGAGTTGCTAGTCAATGTACCCATAGAGCCGCCCTAGCACAACAGGTAGCCAACAGGTAAACCATGATGTGTTGATGTTAGATTTGTTTATTTCTGTGATGTGTTCAGGTGTGTAAGGATATGTTTGGAACAAACAGGTGCAAATATACTGAATGATGCCACGTTATTAGATGGGGGGAAAAGTTTTTCCAGTGTTTCGCGACCGACGGGGTATCAGTCTAAGATCGACAGGGAGATCACGATCGACTGGTTGGGCACCACTGATTTAGGTACTTCATCACAGAACACTGTTGTTGTCTTCAGAAAGTGAGGATTTTTTGTGTTTTTCTGAACTTTATCAGACTAAACAGCGTGTGTTTGGTTTTGTTTTGTTGGACAAAAAATTTATTTATTTTCTGGTGCTGTTTTGGTGTCATGCATCCCCCACTTCTTACTCTCCATTTTCTCTCTCTCCAGCTCTTTTTTTTTCATTTTTCTACCTTCTCAATATTTGATTAAAAAATATATTTAGTGTTAAGACAATGAGATTAAAAACAGTGTGGTAGCTTTTACTAGACAAGTGTTTAAGCCTGCAGCAAAGCATCCACTCCTGTTGAACCAAAACATCTGACATCACAAGAGGAATGAAGTCCCTGTAAGACCAAAGCCTGGTTTATACTTCTGTGTCGAATCTACATTGTAGCATAAACTGAGGTTTACATAGCGCTGTATCTACAAAGAAGCCTACAGAGGTAGCCTCAAAAATGTAACCTGCGTTGATGCAACACAGACCACAACCCCTGTGATTGGTCTGCCGAGTTACATCATAATTTCCTGCGTTTACAACATTTCCGGTATCACCGCCTACACTGATTCAGCGTTTGCACGTTCCATCTCTTTCGATGACCTCTATTGCTTCTTTGTAATAATTGCAGTATAATCAACTGCTGCTCAACATTTATCGGCTCCAACTCCAACATAATAAGTTTCAGTTTCTATGCTTTCCTGTGCAATATAAGCAGAGAATGTAGCAGAACCTTATTTATTACATCTTTTTCTATCTTGTGCTTTGTTTTCTAAGTTGCATCAAGTTGAACGAAACTGCATGTTTCTTTTGCAGTACTATCCTCAGCAAATTTACCCTCTGGGACATTATGAAGCATTTCTTATCTGATTTAATGTAGTGCAGCTTTGCATGTTCCTCATTAATAAAGATTTAGAAAACAACCTTGATTTTCTCAGCAAATATTGTGAGAGTTTTCAGGATCGTCTGCCCCCCAACATTTTCTTAAGTTGCTTGTTAAAACATGTCTCACCCAGTGTGAGGTTTTCACTGTAGAACTTGAGGATTGGGGGCGTGACTCTAAAGGCATGGCATGACGTTAAAAAAGTTACTACGGCAGTCACTGTGTGATGTTAACAAGATACCCAAGATAATTTGTGAAGCAGAGTCCAATGCTCTTATGAAAATGTTTACCTTTTATTTTATGCAGACTAGAATGCCTCCATCTCGTCCCACTGTGAGATGTGAAGCCACTTTGTAGGGCTCTATCATATTATTCTGGTGAAGCCAAGGCATGCCCAGGAGCTATCTGGCTGGTAGAGCTGCGAGGCTTACATCACACACTTTCCACCAATCAAAACACACATGCTACTTACTGATAAAGTACCAGAGATTCCTCAGGTGGGTACAGTCCACAGCAGAACAGATTCTAATGTTGACCTGAAGCCAGCTCTGATGGCTATAGAAAGTTCAATGACTGTTGGGTCAGTGTTGGTTAAGCTTTCTCTCTGCATTATTTCTCGACCTTGATAAACGCTGCAGGAGCTCTCATTTGTCAACAGAGCTGTCAATCAAACAACTCAGTACAATAAACATTTTCCAGAAATTGACACTTGAACATACATCAGCATGAAAATAATTAATTAAAACCTCAAAAAATGTTTTTTTGATAAGTATTTTAATTTTACAGTTTGACCCATGTTCCATCGGTTCACATGGCGGGCTTTAAAGGCCCTAGGAACCCGAATCAACAAAAACGTTCTACCTATGATATTTCAGGCCATATGTAAATACTAAAAACTATGTAAAAAATTAGAACTCAATCTCGATCCAATTTTTGAATATGTTCCATTACGTTTTTTAACACATTTTCACAGTGGGTTTTAAGGGGGCTGGTTTAACCTGATATTTATTACGTATTAAATATCCAAACAATGAGAAATGAAACATTTAGTCACGTGCACACATGTTCAACAAAAACACTCCACTCCTGCTCAGACTGTCTCCTGACGTCTCAGCCAGCTCCTCTCAGTGTTGTCTTAGCTGTTAGCTTGTTTGCTAATCACGTACTGCCTGTAATCTGTCTGTATAGCTGTCTCTCTGCTCTTTGCACCGCTGTGCTCGTGTGTCCCTGTCTGCACATCCACCGCTGAAGATGACAGATTGTTGTCATTCTTCTATTTTCTTAACTGCGGTGGATTTGGGGAAACTTTGGGACGCAGTTGAGCCGCGGCCAAGTGGCTAAAGAAGTCCCGCATATGTTTCACTCATTTCCCAAGGACCGGTTCACTAACTTTCCCCTGGACCGGTTCACTGATTTTTCCCAGGACCAGTTCCCCAACTTTCCCCAGGACCGGTTCACTAACTTTCCCCAGGACCGGTCCACCAACTTTCCCCAGGACCGCTTCACTAACTTTCCCCAAACAGCTAAGACTTTAGACAAACAGCTCCGTCTGACACCCAGAGCCAAGCTCCTCTGCGTGCACATACTACACTTCAGCCTCCTTTGCTCCGTGCGTCCCATGGTCTTAATGCCCCAGAGACTATGGAGTGATAAAACTAATAAATGATATAAGTTCTGATTCTGAAGTATTTTGTGACTCGTCACTCAGAGCCCATTTGAAATGATTAATTTTCAGGAGTTTTGATGTCTTTAGATTCAGAGTCAGACGGCTCAAACATGCAGGCTGTGAACTCTCCCTTGACCTGTCAATCAAAGAGTCAGGCCACGCCCACACAGTCCTTTTAGGAATGCTCTGACCTGTAGAATAAGCTGTTTTTGAACAGAGTTTTTTCATAGTTGCGGATTTTTATTTTCACTCAGATTTTTGTTGAAGTTTGATATTGTATTATTCCATTTACGTTTCCTAAGGCTTTAAGACCTGTACTACAGCTTCAATTTTTTTAGCTTCCCGTCCATTTTAACTTACAGCATTTGATTCGCAGTACCAACTCATGAGATGCTGAAATAACATGCTGGTGAGCAGAAAAGAGTATGAAGCAGCTTCATTACGAGCACGAAGGTTGCACCAGTCACGTGATATTTCTGTCACAACCCCTCCTGTGTCCGCTCCCAGTGAATCTTCCTGACCCTGACAGTGGCTCACCCAGACTTCTCGTGGTAACTGTACTGGGAGGCTAGCCAAGTAAAGTTCCGGATAGAGTCGAGGTGAAATATTCATCTCTCTGAGGTCACACATGCAGCTCGCTCTGAAAGTTTGAGGACGTTTTCCGGAGTTGATGTGCTCATGTGAATAAGGCTTTAGCTTGTTTCTTAGCAGCCAGCTAAACAATGTTTTCAAACAGCTGGGCTCTTGAGCTTCTAGAGATGGTGGTTTGAACTTGATTAGTGTGTTTAAAGGGGACTACTTGAATCTGACACAAAGTATTTGCAGCAGCAGGACAACATGTGTGTGGGATTGACTAATAACATACTGAAGTGCACATACCCGTTGTAAAGAAGGAACATGTTGGCTTTTTTGGGACAACGATGGCGCTCCATAGGACAGGAATATCAGGCTTTGGCTGCACGGACAACACGTAGTACCAGGATACTTTATTGTTGGTTTTTCTACTTGAATTGGATTTGTTGAGAAAAAGAATCACATAGAGAAACGGCAGATTTGTTCTTCAAGAGGCGCTGATGGTAAGACGTGTTCTACAAAGCAGAAGGTCAGCTACAGGTTGATGGCGGATGTCTGATCACGTCTTTTAATACGCTCTATCCACACTTCATCCACACTCTACTCTCTGGTGGTGTTCACAGACTGCTGCTCCAATGAAGATGTGTGTTTCTGATTTGTGCCTGTGTGTGCCTTATTATTGCAGTCAGGTAGAGGGAGGAGGTGGAGGTGGAGGAGGAAGAAGAAGAGGAGATGGAGGAGGAGGAGGGAAATGGGGGCAACTGTGCTGTTGATGTGGGGAAGAATAAAACAACGGGTAGCATCTTTGGTGACCGTGGTGGCTGTTGATTAATCAAACATGCACATACACGCAGGTAGTGATTAAGAGGATGAGGAGAAACACACACACACACACACACACACACACACATTAAGTCTCCTTATATGAGAGGCTTGAGCTCTTCTACTTACCGTCGACCGGCTCTGCTCGCTCTATTTGCAGAGCCGCCCCTCCCCTCTCTGATGCTATGATCTAACTGCAGCCTCCTCCCCCTTCATACACACACACTCCACGCTCACATGCCTGCACTTCCACACAAACTCACACTAACACACACACACACACACACACACACACACACACACACACACACACACACACACACACACACACACACACACACACACACACACACACACACACAGGCAGGGGTGCTTATGCATCCACGGCACACTGGCAGCGTGTGTGGTGTGTCTGTGCAGTTGCTCTCAGAGTATTTATGCTGTTTTGATTGACTGTTGTGAACATGGACTGTGGACTCGGTGCCGTGGCATGCATTGTTCATCCTGTTGATCTCGCGGTTTTCGGCCCACATGCTTTCTTGGTGGCATCAGAGAAAAAGTACAGAAATGGAGGAAAAATCAAACAAAGCCTCTTTTTTTTTTTTCCCTCCCTCTTCTCTCTATCTCCTGGGGTTTGTTCTTTTCTTGTTTTGTCCTCTGCGATCGAGGACAAATAAACATGCAGAGGGAGGGAAAAAAAGAAAGGGGTTGTGTTGGTGGGGGGGGGGGTTGCTTGAGAAAGGTAAAAATAAATAAACATGTGGAGAGATAAAAAAGCATCAACATCAACAGTGCTGGTGTAGAAACAGAGGTGAGCTTCACATCTTTACAGTCAAATTCTCCGAGTGGGTCAAAGTTCCCCATGCAGCCGGAGACGCATTCTGATTGGCTGCGGAAAGGTGAAATTAAAACCACGGTAAACTTTTGACCTCGCAGGAACAGGCAGAGGAACGCCCATCGGTGTAGGGAGAGCGAGCTTCTCCCTCCTCCTCCTCCTCCTCCTCCTCCTCCTCTTCCTCCTCCTCTCTGCTCTCCCATCAGCCCAGCCCCTCCCTCCTTCTTTCCCTCTGTATCTCTCACTTACCCTCCGTCTCTTCCTAACCAGCTCTGCCCCTCTCTTTCTCCTCCTTTCATTCCCCTGTTAAGTCAGCCATCCCCTCTTGTTTTTTGCTCTCTTTCACACCCAACTATCTCTTCTGTTTTAAACCCCCCTCTGTTTCTCCTTGCTCTCCTCTGCTGTCTGTCTTTCCCCCCGATGAATTTGTGCCTTGCTGCATACAGCTTGATGAGACAGAGCGAGAGGGAGAGGGAGGGAGAGAGCAGGAAAGAGCTGGGGGAAGGGTATAGAGAGGGAGGAGACAGGCAGAGAGAGAGAGAGAGAGAGAGAGAGGGAGAGAGAGAGACAGAGGGGGATGGGAAAAGAGACAGAGAGCAGCAGAAGAAGAAGAAGAAGAAGAAGAAGAAGAAGAAGAAGAAGAAGAAGAAGAAGAAGAAGAGGACATGGGGAGAGGAATGCAGCCTTCCTGGCTGCACGAACTGGTGGAGAAGAAGCAAATCTAAAGTGAATGTATAAATAGACATATAACTGCAGCTCAGACTAAGATCTGCTGAGCAGCAGGGTGGGGAGAGCCCGTTTTTACTGCTAATGGTTGCTCTCATTATACATCAAACAAGTGGAGGGGGTGTGTGTGTTTCTGTGTGGATGTGCAAAGGGGGCAATATTAAGTGATTTCATGAGCAAACTGAAAAGAGCTCCCCTTTCCCTCACTGCTTTGCATGCACATAGACACGTGGGCTCCAAGCTGCAATCGTCCATTAGCATATCTGAACTCCACGGCGTGGTGGAGTACTGTCTACTGTCACTGTTAGTGCTTTTCACAATTAGGCAGTTTAAAAGAGACCACACAAACCTTAAGCTTTTGTATCAGGACCGACAGTGTCCTATTTTACTGGATCTGCTAACGGAAAGCTTTTACTGTTCAACACCATCCTCACTGATGTGTCCGCCTCAGCCTGCAGGTGTGGAAGCTCTGCTCAGTTTTACAACATCCTGCCTTACAGTGCAGCTTCGCATCCCATGTAAGATGAGTAGATGGGAGTAGTGCGATGATTCGATAACGATAATTACTGTGATGTAATTTTTTTCTCATTATTAATATAAAAAATGTTGAATAAAAATTTGATTTAAATAAACATGTAATGCACACTTAAAATGGAGGGGGCGCTAATGAGTCTTAAGCGCTAGTTGCCACCCATCATTAGACAGAATAAGAAGATGGCATTGAACAGCCAATCGTGTCGCGGGATAAGAGGTGGGTGGGGCTTAAAGACGTTCAGAGCAGAATGTAAAAACAGCTGAAAGGAGCGACAACGATGCTGAAGAAAACTCAAAACCTACCAGCTCAAAGCAGAGACGTTAGTCTAACACTGAGTCGACTCTGCGTTAACTATTAACTTAATACACTTCATTAAATATACTTTCAGGATGTGGGTAAAGGAAGAGCACAGAGACAACTTCTGTTGTGCATTTCTAACACGTTTTATGTCCACCGTGACTGTAGGACAACTGAACACTGAATAAACGTGATGCATTTACAGTACTGTGGGAAACATTACTCTGCCTGTAACCCTTAGTAACCTTAAAGGGGAGAGCACAACTCAAAACAATGCTCTACCAAACTGATACACAGTACACAATTTTATATGTATTTGTTTTAAATTTAAATCAAATTATGGAAGAACCTCAATCTGAGAAAAATAAGAATCTACAAACTAAAACAAAAATCTAATTTTACTCTAAAGACCTGCTTCCTGTTAGCACCGTTAGAAATGATGGATTCAAGAAGTTCATCAGAAAATGAAATCCAGATACAAACTAACAGACTGTCTGGTTTCTTCAACTTTCAATGAGGACCAAAAATCTGCCTTTAAATTTAAATGAAATAATGATTTAATATTTATCGGGATTATTATCGATATCGACTGATATTAAATATTTTATCGTGATAACATAATTTTCAATATCGCCCAGCACTAGATGAGAGAAAGATTATTTTAGCAATTCCACCAGAGCTCTGCTGCACTACATGCTTGTACGTTTACACTTCTACCTCCCTTGTTACATCCTACTGGCTATGACAGCTTCAGTGGCGGCATTTTAGCTCTGTTACTACCTCCATGCCGGGTCAGCAGCTGAAGATCTTCTCCCGTAACAGTCCTGCCATATGATGCTGATTATTTTCAGTAGAGTTTAGTGTGCAAGACATGTAGGTTTCAATTGTGGGTGTAGGTGTTGTATTCAGTCTTGTTTCGTCATCAAACCTCAAGTTTGTGTCAAGTTTGCACCAGATAAGAATCCAAGTCGAGTCTTGAGTATTGTCCCCTGCCAAACTGCCGACTTCATGCTGTCATAACATGAACTTGAACTACTCATGATCTTTTGAGGAATGTAATCCTGGCCAACCCATTTGGCAAAAGGCTGTCATAGAACCCGTTGGCTACTATCTGATGACCATGTAGCTTATGTGTGTTTTTTGTTTTACAGTCTGACTAACTAGTGGTGCAACGGATCATCGTTGATCCGTGATCCGTACGGATGCCTCTCCACGGTTCGGCACGGACGTGGTCCGCGGATCGGTTGATGGAAAAAAAAAAGGTTGCGCGTCAACTCACTCGTCAAGCGCAGTGGTAGTCATGGCAAGTGAAGGAGCAGAGGAACATTATAACCCTCCTGCATCATGGAAGTCACATGTATTGGAGCATTTTGGTTTCCCTGTGAAATACAGTGAATGCTGAATGTGCTTGAGCCACGTTATGAAATTCCGTTGCGCACCCACTAGACCAGAGGCCGTCAATACGCGGCCCGCAGGCCGCATCCGGCCACCTATTTGTGGCCGCCGAACTGTTACTCCTTCACTCTGTGTTTTGGTCGGGTCACTGCGTGTTTACCAGGATTTTTTTCTCCATGTCAACGATACGCAGACAGGCTGTTACTGGGTCACTTAGAGTTCAATGCTGCGAGTGAAATTTTTAACTTTCACTTTCGTTTATGGAGCAGTTCGCATGTTGGCACTTTGCCAACTGTAGGACCCTAGAATAAAACGGTGTGTTCACAGTTTGCTGCTCAAAGAAAAGTGGACGGTGAAAATCAGCAAATGAAAGAAGAATGGAGTGAAACTTTTGAAGTTCCTCTGCTCCTTCACTTGCCATGCCATGAAATGCAGTGAATGAGGCAGGACTGGGCCCACAGATAGGGTGCTTTGCACAAGCAGTACATTTTGAGTTGAATGTTGTTTTTATTTAATGGGCAAAGTGTTTTACAAAATAAATAGAGGGACAAAGTTGCATTTGTCTTGTCTTCTTTCTTTTTTTTTTTTTTTGTTGATCCGAAAAATGATCCGATCCGTGACTCAAATCCGTGATACGATCCGAACCGTGAGTTTTTTTGATCTGTTGCACCCCTATGACTAACAACTTGAAGTTGAGAGAACTGTAGCCTCACTGTTTACAGACATCTTGTTTCAGATAATAGAGATTCATTCCCACACTGCTTTTTTCGTTCACGTGTCTATGCATTGACAAACTTACAAAACATGCTTGTAATGTATCATCTGCATAAATCAGGCATGAACTTGATCATCTGTTAAATCTAAATCTATATATCCTCTATATATCCTCAAACCTCTGCTGTATACCCCTGAACATGTATAATATTCTCTCTGATGGCATCGGTCTTATCCATTGAGTGGTGCTTGGTCTGTGGACGCTTTTCATTATCAATGCAATACACTTTGTGGTTTAAAGCAACCTCTGGTCAACAAATGGACATTCATTTTTTGCTGTGACAGTGTTTCTCAGGGTATGAGCCCAACAGAAACGTTTTGGATCACGTAATGTGGATAGTGAAATGATCGTCCCCATCGTTGTTCCTACATCTTCCCAAAACATTTTAATTTTCCTTCATTGCTAAATGCAATGAAACAGGGTGCTTGTAGTTTCCATGCATTCTCTGCAGATGTCTGTCTGGTGTTGTTTAGGTCTGCGTTAACCATTTATGCTGTAATAGTTTAAGACAAGTATTTTTAGGCCTATCATGAGATTCAATAAGCTACTTTCCAATCTTCATCGTTAAATGTTAGAGCTAAGTCGTCGTTAGAATATCACTGACGGGTTCCAATGCCCGCTGAAACACTAGTTGACAATTTTACCTCCACCAGAAACGGAAACCAGAACCCTTCCATGTTCCACAAATCCAGTTCCACGCATACAGATCCTGCATTTTTATCCAGAAATCAAACAATCAATCTCTATTTGTGTAGCGCCAAATCACAACAAACATTATTTCAAGACTATTTTACAAACATAGCAGGTCTAGACCATACTCTATGTTAGATTATTAACAAAGACCCAACATCAAGACAGGGTAAGATCCAGTTCCATCCTACAGACAGGAATTAAGGCTGATACTTCTGCGTCGCCCCTACGCAGCAGGAGCTGACGCAGACATATCCGTGACGTCACCCATCTGTTTCTGAAGCGCTGTTTTGAGGCCAATCGTCTGCTGGATCCATATTGCTGCTGTCGAGTGATTGTGACGTAAAGAGGCGGGCTTTGAGCCTCCTAGCCAACAGCTACAGGAAGAACCAGGAAGACTCAATATCTTCAAAATTGCAGCGTTAGAAAAAAATTCACCCCCCTGTGTGCCAGTCGAGAAATGAGCTATCCAGACTACACTCGCCTTTTGTACCAGGCTGTAAACATGTTTATTTCTGCTGTTAAGATCTGCTTTTTTGAATTGGTATTTATGTGGTTTCCGGTACTTCCGGAGACAGCCTCAAGCGGATCCTCAATGAACTGCAGTTTTTAGCACTTCCGCATTGGACTCATATTTTTAGACCAGAGGTTGCCGCTTTATGTAGAAGTAGTTTTTGTGCCTCTTCCTTCTTTTGCTGCACATGTTCATGTTCATGTGTAAACACAGACTCGCTGCCTGTCATCAATGGGATGGCGCATACAGAGTGCTGTCACGTTTTCAGATTTTAATGCGATTGAAGTAATCCTTTTTAGGATTAGGCTCCACAATGAGTGCACCCAAATCTAGCAGAGGGCAAGGAGAGGTGTGAAGGAGACGAGAGCCAGAGCCGGTCGTCTAGGAAGAGAGGAAGCAGGAGGAGAGAGACTTCCTTTTTTTTTCCTCTCTGCTTTCCTTGCCAGAAGATAAAAAAAGAGAAGGCAGTGAGTTAAGAGAGGAGGCTGTGGATGTTATTGAGTTAACCAGACAGAGCTGTAGAGAGTGAGTGAGAAGGAGGGAGGGGGAACAGCGGGAGGAGAGAGAGAGAGAGAGAGAGAGAGAGAGAGGGAGAGAGGGAGAGAGAGGGAGGGAGAGAGAGAGAGGGAGGGAGAGAGAGAGAGAGAGGGAGGGAGAGAGAGAGAGAGAGAGAGAGAGAGAGAGAGAGAGAGAGAGAGAGAGAAGAGAGAGAGAGAGAGACTTGGTAGACGAGTGCACAAGGGCTGCGCTGTGATGCTCTGCCTGCTTCTGCTGCACCGTGTGGGCACCATATGCTCTCATAATGTATGGAGCACATGTCATTTCACTATGCCTCCCCCCCAAAAAAATTAACTCATCTTCCTTGTCTTCTCTTCTCGTCCTTCTTCTTTGCAGCCAATTACGTCACTCAAGAGACAGCCCATTAGACGAAACACAAACGCTCGCTCACCATGCATCCCATTAGGTAAGGAGCACCCTACTGACATGCACCCATGAAAAGAGGCCCTCCTAACAAAGATTTGAGTTCACACACATCAACACAAAAACAAACACACACATATAAAGCCCCCTCCTCCTTCCAGTGGGAGAGGAGATTGATACAGACAGAAAAAACAGATTTCTCAAGATGTCACTCTGCCCCTGCTTAGCTCCTTCCTCTTTAAATATTTAAAGCAGCCATGGTATGTTTTATTCCCCTCATTGTGCTATCATTGAATTGGTGATTTTCTCTGATGCTAATGCAAGTTTTCCGAGCACACAGAGCATAAGCGGCTCCCTGAACGTACGGCTGATGTGTGCTGACAGTGATGTGCGTGCGACAGAATGCAAGTTGATTTCTGGTTGGGGAATAGAAGGGATTGCTTTCTCCTGCACGCTGTCATCTGCTTTCAAGGTGTGTCGGCTGCTTTGTGACTGTGTGTGCACGCGTGTGTGTGTGTGTGTGTGTGTGTGTGTGTGTGTTTGTTTGTGGGTGGTTATGCATGTTGCCGTGCAGTTTCCCTGCCTCTCTGCCATGTGCTTTTGTCTGTGGGAGTGATGGATGTCAGGCAGCCGGCTAATGTGATTTAGATGCTCCACCAGGTGCTTGTTTTTTCTGTTTGTTTGCGGGTGTTTGTGTGTGCATGCGTGCGTGCCCCATCCACGTGTGTGCAGCCGAATCTGCAGTGTGTGTTTGTGCATCTACCTCGCTCGCTCCTCTTCTCTTTTTCTCCCCTGCTCTTCTTGCTCCTCTCCTCCTCCTCCGCCTCTCCCCCCCATCATTTTTTCCCTGCGCTGTGCAGTTTTTGGACTCTGAGCAAATAAATAGAGGGAGGAGGGAGGGAGGTGTTTATGTGGCGAATGTGCTCCCTCACTGTCAACGCAACGAACGAGAGCGTGAGGAAGGAGGCGAGGAGGAAAGTAAGAGAGGTTGAGGGGAAGATGGTGTTCTCTTCGCTAAGACCGCACTGATGGGTTATTGGGATCCAATTATGTCCCATTCCCACTAAAGAAAGTCTCACAGCTTATTGGCTCACACTCACACACTCTAACTCATCATTACACACACACTCACTCATCACACACATGCATCAGCAAAAGAAGTGCTCCTTTTCTCCTGACAGCTCCACCAGTGAAGAGAGAAGAAGTTGAGTTTTTCTGCATGCAATTTATTTTGTGAGGAAAAAGCATCTTTATGCTGACACGCTGTTCTCTCACTAAGAAACCTTCTCTTCATGGTCTGCTATGTGTCCTTTTATACCTCTTTCTCAATCTCTCAGTCTGGAACACACACATCCTCTATCCTCCATTTGATATGGAACATGTTTGACCGTTTACCCCTGACATTCAATGCATTTTATTCCTTAATATCACCATTCATTTTATACACAGTAGTAGGGGTACTCAGATCATTAAAAGGATAGGGGTGGGGATTTCTTTTCTAAATATTGATACTACTAATGAGTGCTATGTGCTATCATATGGGAGAAAGATGAGACAACAATACATTTTTAATAAAACTGGTATTGTCTATTTTTCTTTTTGCCTTGTACTCTTTTTACTGATCTGACCTTGAACAAATCATAATGTTACCTTATGTTACCTTGTTTAGTTAGCTTACTAGATTTGATCCTGCTGATTTTAACATGGATTTCACCAATGGATTACCATTTTTCATTCATGAAACATGCTAGTCCAGAGACAGGATAAATTCAAAGGTACTGCACTTTGGTTATATTTGATGCTAAATGCTGATGTGCTTGAACATGGAGGTTTAGTTCCTCGCTTGCAGGAAATTATTTTGCAACATAAATTGCATTTCACTTCCTCCTATCCTTTGCGTTTGGTCAGATGCAGCAAAACTGAAATGCAACTCTTTGCACGTTCAACCATCCTCTCAAGCAACCGCTATAGGCCAAACCAGTGACCGTTGTTTCTCTTATAAGTAAACGTCACAACTTGTATTTGTCTTCAAGAAGAGATTGAGACGAGTTTATGCTTCAGAGATTATTAAATTGACTTTAATATCTGCAGTAGATTAGGTGTTATTTTATAAATCAACTTTAAAGCTGGGGTTGGTAGTCAGATTTAGATACACTTTTTGTTATACTGGTTAAAATGATCTTTCTGTCCCGATGGGAATCAATACATAATTTGTTCTCAGAAAAGAGCGGGAAAAAAAGCTGCTATCTACAGCTGGAGTAAACCTGGGAAAACACCAACCAATCCCTGCCATCAGGAGCCAAATTATGAAACCAATCAAACCCCTCCCTGCCGTTCTGCCCACCTCTTGCGCTTACATTTCATGTTTGTGTTTTTAACTTTCACTATGATAATGTTTTGGTGTTTTCTTACTGCTGAGTGAGACATGAGTTGATATAGTGCAAAACACAAAGGATGTGCTGAGGACCGGTTTTGAATCAGTCAATCATATGGTCGTGAATCAGTGGTGCTCGTGCATGTGAGCGGGGGTGTCGTTTTGGAGGAGCTCCGAGGGGAGAAGGGGAGGGGTTGACAGAGTCCTAAGGAAATGTTACATTCAAATTCATGCTAGTTTTCCATGACTACCAACCCTAGCTTTAATTGTAGGGCAAATTATGATCACCATTTGATTTCAAAGATTGTGACAGATTGTAGATTTCACTAAGGCAGGATCAAGGCTCGGTCAACACTGTTATCATTTTCACACCACTCTTAAATCTTGGTTCATCCCAGGACTGTGAGCTGGGCTGCTCATCAGGACTGCTGACACCACTATTTATTTAAAAAAGAGAAGGGCTTAAACTAACTATAACATGCTGTTTAAAACAATATCAACTAAAACAACAAAGACTGGATGATGAGAAATTTCAGTCTTGATTTATTAGAAGTTGAGAGGATTATGATTCAATAAACAGTAACTATGGGGATTAATTGAATCGACTGCAGTCAGGCCCATGGAATGAAAAGGTAAAAACTTACTTTATTGAGTTTCCTTTATTTACTCTTAGTCAAAGAAGAAGTATTCGATTGTAGCTTAATCAAAGATACAAACTCTTCACTCAGAAGCCCATTTTTAATCTTGTTAAAATCGGATATAAATTGGAATTAAATGGCTTCAGAAAGTCAGCTTCTTTCAAATACCACTTCCTTATCATCAAAGACATTTAAGTTTTCATAATCCAAATAATTGGCTTGTTTTTGAGTTGTATCTGGATCCAAACTGAAAGTGCTTGATCTTGGGTGGGATTGAGATCTTGTCAAGGATCCAATAGGTTCTTTCTTGACCCGTGCTAGAAAACAGGTTTCACAAAAATCAGGCCAGTTGTTTTTAAAAATCCATCTGTTGATCAGACAAGAAACACAAAGACAACTTCTAAACCAACCTCCTAGGTAATGGTTAAACAATAAAAAATAAATCTTCATATGTATATGAACCCTTCTCACATTCATATAATTATGCAAAAACATTCAAAGACATGTAAATAGTGCTGTTTATTGAGCCACCGCAAAGAGAGCAACCATTATTAAGAATCCCTCCCAGACATGCTCCAAACATAAACACATAATTGTTAAAAAGTAATTGAACAAACTTACATCTTATGCTTCTGTTTCATAAAAAAGTTCATAGTGTATTAATAAAGATGTTTGTTTTCTCTCAAATATACCAACAGAACAAGGAATGTTTTTTTAATTCTGCCATTTTTTAAGATTTTGATTGCAAAGGTTGAGTAAAAGTTCTGCCTTTTTATGCTTAATGACAAAGGGTTATGTTTACAGTGTTATATACACTGGAGGAGGTCATCCAGTGTTCTATGTTTGCCAACACTAGAGGGCAAAATTCTTGTTATTTGCCATGGCAGCAGAATGGTCATCAAAGGCATAGTTGGTTATTTGGGGGCGCGTCTCATTGATTGACTCACTACTGTAATTGTTCTTGGACAGCTTCCTCAGCCCATAGGCTATATTCACAAGGTGGTCATTTCCTGTGTCTCGGTTCTTATAGTCATACAGCTTTTGTCGAGGCTGTGAGTTGCATAAACCTTGAAAGTCTGGCAAATGAACAATATCAAATTGGTTGGCCGACTCTGGCTACAGTTAGCAGAGGTAGCACCACCAGCCTTCAGTCCTCCTCGCAGGTTTAAAATAAGATACTCCTTTATTCGTCCACCAACGGGGAAATTCATGGAGTTACAGCAGCAAACAAGAAGGTGTACAGTACAAGAATTTAACAAGAATATATATATATATACAAAAAAAAAATGTCCATCAGAGACGGCAGGTGGGCCATAATTCTCCTGTCAGCCACCACCTCCACAGGGTCCAGGACTGAGCTGGCCTTCTTCACCAGTGTGTTCAGTCTTGCTCTCCTGTATCCTGTCCGCCCACAGCAGGTGAAATCCTTCCAGTCCGGTGTTAGCTCTGTTAGCATGATGCTACTCTGCCAGTATTCCCTCTGGTGCTGGGTTAGCTCGTCCACCTTATTATAGATAGATCTTGCATTCCCCATTACGGTGAGTGGAAGGACAGGTCGATGTCATCTTTTTTTTAGCCTGCACCTCAGTACCAGCACGTCATGCTTGCCTCCTTCTCCTCAGTTCTCAGGGAACATCGGGCCTAGCATTGTTCAGCAAAAAAAATAAAAAAATAAAAAAATAAAAAAAAATATATATACTACTTATGCCAGTGCTGGTTATGCATTGCTCAGGTTGAGTGGCCAGTTTAACCACACACAGCCTGCAAAAAACTTTTATTTCCATTTTCTGGATCAAAATACTGTCAAACTGTATCACCCTACAAGACGCTATTCGTCATCTGTGCATGTTTACAATGGCAATTATTGTCTATATGTAATGCACATGATTAATGTGGCTTAAGTTAGCAGGGTCTAGAAAGCTAGCTGCTTTTTAAAACCCTTTTGGGGTTCCCTGTAGCCATTGTGTTAATTTGTTTGAAAGGAAGTGCTGGTAGACACGCAGGGTTTCGTGTCAAATTACCCATTTTTTCAGACTTCACCAGACTCTGCTCAAGCTTCCCACACAAAGTGTAACGTCTCATAAAAATGTCTGTTGTGTGAATACAGTCTGCCCTTTTTGAGCCTTTTCTCCTGTTTTTCCTCCTCATCTTTAATTTATTTCACAAGCAGTAACTAAAAGCAGGTGACAACTGTATTCCTACAATTCCACTGCATTTCTCTGTACGCCCCATGAGGCATGTAACTATATAATTTACTCTTTGTGATGACAGGACTGTTTTGAGTATTTACCAATTCTGCAGTCATTCATTGCTCTTGAATATGACAGCCTTTCCTCACCACCCATTGTTAATTAACTCACAGAAAAGGTCCTCTATGTGGGGATAATGCACAGCTCCTATATAATTGATGGCTTCCAATGAGGCGTCTTATTTAACCTGGTTTCCTGTTTGACTCTGCAGACATGTTAGACTGAGAGATTGACACATGTTGCACTCTCTAAACATGTTATTGACCTGCAGATTTCCTCACTAAACGAGTCCACGTGGGGATGTGAGGTTATCTTCCGGGTTCAGGGGATGGACACAGGCACGTGTTGTCTGTTGTCTTTATCTTATCAGGACAGTTTGTTGCCTCTGCATCATTACTGCCATCAATTAACACACAGGCATGCGCCCATACCTTCATACAGTCTCTCCACACACACACACACACACACACACACACACACACACACACACACACACACACACACACACACACACACACACACACACACACACACACACACACACACACATAACCAAACAACACACTCTCTCTCTCTCTTTCTCCCTTCACACACATGTTCAGCACGTGGCCGAGGTCAAATAAAGTAGCATGAGCTTGTGTTGACAGAGTGCATGTTTTTTGCCTGTAAGAGTTGGACTGGAACCCTAGATTACAGTCCAGGAAAGCTCTTTAATGACCCTAGTGTCACGTGACTGGAGAAAATCTACAAAGGAAACATAGAGACACCCATGTTGTATGAAAACACAAACCTGACTGTTTCACTGGACACACAATCACAGTGTCAACATTAACACTGCGGGAAACGGTTTTGTCTGTGATAAATGTCTGCAAGTCAGATAGTGGTTCACTTATAAGTCTGGTCCTGCTCGAGGTTTCTGCCTGTTAAAGGGGAGTTTTTCCTGACACTGTTGCCAAGTACTTCTTTATTGTCGTGTCAATATTGGGTCTGTAAAAAATACAACAAAGAGTACCGTCTACTTTTTTAAGTTTCATAAGACAACTCTTGTTGTGATCAAGTGCTGTACACATAAAAAACAATTTAATTGATAGACATTTTGATAACCTTGCTATTTTTGTTGAGATATTTAATTCAAAGCACAAAATTCAACCTAATGCTAGCACTGAAGGGGAAGTTTAGTGATGATCAAGTCAGTAGGATTCAGGTGAAATCCATATTTTAACGGCTTGATTAGGGCTACGTCCTGAAGATTTTTTTTCTCTCTACGTGTCAACAAAGAAAGTCTTCTCCACAACATACGAGATGTTTTTGAATATTTCTCTATCACCACAAGGACGCAGGAATTTAAAAACACAGACATAAGCATGCCAGGCCAGTAGTTGGCGATAAAGTCATGCCACGTCAAACACAACAGAAGAACATTGTGTGCATGCGTATTGAACATCTACTTGGGCTTAAAAGCTATTGATGTGTTAATTTAGTTGACCCCGTGCTGATGTATAATGATTGAGAACAGCAAAGTTTCCTTGTAAACCATAGACTGTATAAAATATGGACGTAGTATCCGTGACGTCACCCATCTGTTTCTGAAGAGCTGAGGCCAATCGTCGACGGCAGCTATATTCCTTCTGTCGAGCCAGTACCTCTTTACGTCACATAAAGAGGCGGAGTTTGAGCCTCCAAGCTAACAGCTGCAGTGTTCCTGTGTCTCTCATTGGAAGACTCGTAATCTCAATATCTCGAAAAAAATTCACCCCCTCACAATGTGAGCTGATCGGGAAATGACCTATCCAGACTACACTCGTCTTTTGTACCAGGCTGTAAATATGTTTATTTCTGCTGTAAAGATCATCATTTTCCCATTCATGTGTATGTGACTTCCAGTATTTCCGGAGCCAGCCTCAAGCAGATCCCCGATGAACTGCAGTTTTTAGCACTTCCGCATTGGACTCATATTTGTAGACCAGAGGTTGCCGCTTGTTGTAAACTCAACCATCCGAGCAGACATAAATAAAGTGATAGTCTGGCATCTCGTCCCATTTGCAAAACATGAAGTTGACGTACTGATGCCAGAGGAATTCTGCCCACATGGGTTTTTAAAAGATGTCCCTCATGGAAGGCTTTTACCAAAACTTAATTTTTCTGTGACCTAAAACTCTGGTAACATTTGGATGGGAGGTCAAAACATAGAGAAAAAACCTATGTTTAGAAAAATATCCACATACATGTGATCAGAGCCTTAGTATGACTTGCACCAGCTTGTCTGTGGCGTAGCATTTGCTTAGTATGCAGTATTAATCACTGTTATTATGGTTTTAAGACCAATCAGAATTAAGTATTTTACACTGCGGGGTATTGATATAAGTCAGTGTGATGAATCAGCACAGTGCTTGTCTACATTGGTGTTTAACTTTCCATACTGTCTCTTTATTTGCCCTGTATTGGACCAAACAACAGGCAAAGTGTTATATAAGATATAGAAAGTATATTTTTCAGTGTAAAGAAAGAGCTGCACAGATTGTGTAGGAACATGCAGGATGTTTGGAGGGAACAAAAGCAGAAGTGTGAAATCCAAAGATGTTATGCCACATAAGGACACAATAATCTATTATGCGTTCATGTAAAGCAACGAAGCTCAGCTCATAGGGAGAAAGAGAATATAAACAGAAGAGAACAATGTGTGGAAAGAAAGTTGTGCGTGTGTGAAGAGATCCCTTTGTTCTGGATCTTCAAACTGGGTCTTACTGTATTTGATACTCAGTGAATTCTAAAAGAGCAAAATTGCCTGCTTTATTACACCGAGTGTCGGCCTGCACTCAAAACAGATGTTGCTCCGTAAAGTCATTTCAAAGTGGCCTTGAGCTATTATTACAAAAACCCTGATGCAATAATTTTTCTCTCCTTCATTTTTACGGTGGCTTCTTTTTCAACAGTTTGCCTTCTCTGGGAGTTTAGTTAACTATATGTGGACTTTAACACTGTAGCGTGCTGCTAGACTGCTTTCCATACCTTCTTTGAAAGGATGACTCATGCTAACGCCTCTCTCCGTGTTTTATTATATTTTTGAATATGTAAATGCACGTTTGATGGCAGCAAACGGCCGACACACCCTGGATGGCAGGATGAGTTTTAAGGTTCAGATGTGTCTGGCCTATTTCTGCCCTGAGCCTGACGCTCTCTCCCTCTGCTTTTCTTCATCCTCCTCTTCTTCTTAATCCCCAGCTCTGAAGTGTGAAGTTTGAGCAGCGGGCTGTGCGCTATGATAGCGGTAATTGGTCTAAAGCTGGGAAGTTCTCTCTCACTTTGAGACTGGACTCCAAAACAATTTGTTTTCGATGAGTTTTTCTTAAGCAAAGGACATCAAAGTAAAATTTAACTGCAAATAAAGGGGGGTGATGAAGGCTGCGAAAAAAAACTGCCACTTTTGTCTGATTTTAAAAGCAGCGCTCTGTTTTGAGTTCAGAGCGAGTAGCTGAGAATGGCTCCCCTCTTTGGTACCCCCTCGTCTACTGGGCGAGCTTTAAACTCAGAGTTTTTTATTAGCCTCTGTGGTCTGATTTGTTTAAGGCAAGGGCAAGGTGCCAAGATGTGGCCTGGCTCCTATTTTTTTTTTTTACTCCAGTGTGAGTGCTGGAGTTGTTGGAGGGGACACAGCTGAAGCAAAACTAAAGTAGAGTTACTCCAAAGTACACACACTCACACTTCCACACAATGTACTTTTATGTGTTCTTCTCTGTGCGGCTGTGTTTGCTGGCTGGTCCACACAGTTTCCCCTTATTCATAGTCATTACAGAGGATGAACACATGGAGAGAAAAGTCCTGCTGTTTAAAAGAGACAGAGTGAGAAGAAGGGAGCAAAGAGAGGGAGAATAATAAGACCCACAAAGAAACAAGTAGTGAATGTGCCTCAAACTCACCTCCCTATCAGTCTCTTAAATCTATCTTAAAAATACAGAACATTGTGGATCGACACAAAGTCTTTTATACCAAAAACAAACCAAAAATTAGTCAAGCGTTATCAGGTTTCTGATGGTTAGTTCCTGAAGTTTACTGTTTTGCAATATAATCATATTTGGGGCTGCTGTGGCTCAGAGGTAGAGTGGGTCTTTCTCTAACTTTAAGGACTGGTGGTTCAGTTTCTGGCTTCTGCTGCGCACTTCGTTATCTTGCCCTGGATCCCATATGATAATGACAGTATCGGGCAGCTTGGCAGTTTAGATAACAGCCTCTGCAACCAGTGTGTGAAAAGGTGAGTGTGACGTAGTTTGAGTGCTATAAGGGCCTGTGTCCACTGACAGCGAATTTTGGAGATTTTCTATTCTAAACCATGAAGTTCAGTTTTCAGCTTTGTCAACAACAACAAAGATGGAAGAGAAACTTACCAGACTTGCTTATTCAAGGCTATAATTCCAAGATCTGAGCTGATCTTTGCAGAATTTCACAAATGAAAGCAAAAAGCAAGTATGCGAACAATTACAACAAAGTTAACAATCACCACCCAGGAACAGGATTTCGCTAGGTGACTTTAGTCACCTAGCGAAATCAAAACAAAATCAAATCAATACAGTAAAATTACTAAAATAAGTAATAGTGGAAAGAAAAGTTAAAAATAAGGTAGAGTTAACAAGATCAGATGAACACAAGAAATACATAGATAAATAATTAATTAATTGTATTATGAATAAATGTTAAAACAATGAATACTGCTGTCTCCACCTGTTTTTAAACCACCAAAAGCAAAACACAGACGTGTTTGCAGAATGGTCTGGTCAAGGGTTAGAGGACTCAAATTATCTATCTTGTAGCATCAACTTTGGTCTTAGGGAATTCAAACCCACTCATTTCTAATCTAAGCTGATCTGTTAGATAGCTTCTAAATAAGGACCTATAGAATAAACCCACTGATGAAAACATATTCACTCTAACATCCTTTCATCAGTATTTCTTTCCATCAGCTGAACATTTTATTGTGATATTCTGACCACAGGTTTGGGACATAAATTACGGCTGCCACTGAAAACGACTCTGTTTCTGTTTAAACAGTCCACAAAAGGTGATTAGAGCTTACTTATTTATAACTGGTTTGCAATATTTGCACTTCACTACTACAAACTTACTAAGATTTGATCAAGGAATTGAGAGGATTTGGCTTTTATAAGAGGATTTAATAATGGATTCAAATTCAATAAAATGTTACTTTGCATCCAAACCTGATAACAAAATAAGTGTCACATATTATTTTATTTTCTACCACCTCCAAATAAAGTTGTTCCCACAGATAGTTCAAAATAAAATGCTGGACCTCTTTTTTTGACTCTTGTTTTTGGTCACAGTTTCTTGGTTCCTCCTTACCAAAAATGATTTTGGACTTTGCTGCCTCGCATTATCTGCGTGAGAAACATCACATGCTGACAGATCGAATCTGCTCCTATTGACTGTCTTACACACAGAGCTGTTCCACATGTGGCTCTCTGTTTTCTTCCGGGTTCAGCTAAAGGTGACGGATGACAATGTGTGTTGGGTCTAATCATCTCTATGTTATCAGAGCTACAAACACACACATGGTGAGAAAGTGTTCTGTCATTTGGATTGTGTTTCCGCTCTGCACATGGCTGCTTTCAGATAAAGTAAAAGAGACTGTTTACAGCACAATAAGAGCTTAATGTTGCACATGCTGTGCTTTAGCTGAAGAACAGCGGCCAACAGAGGAGAAACAGTGAGTGTAGGTCAGTAGTCCGATTGTGGAATCCAGAGGAAAACTGGTGCTGAAGTGTGATTTATTCATTTCAACTTGATTGTAATGCAATCAAAAGCTTCACTTAATCATATTTTCAGGCCTTTTTATTCACTAAGAGTTCATTTTCATGAGGCCCATTCAGTCATTACATCGTGGTGTTTTTCCATAGTTTGACATATAATGCCATGAAGTTTTTAGTGTTTTACTTTTTCCATGCCACAACACATGGTCTAATTGATTCCCTGATACATAAATGTAAGTTAAATATGAGTTACGGCTTTAAAATATGACTAAACATTGACTTTCTAGAGGCTTTCTCTCCTAAGATTTTCACCAGTTTTGAAGCTTATCTTTATCTAACTCATTGTAAACATAGACTGTATAAAACACGGATGAAGTTTCAGTGACATCGTTTGATTTGATTTGATTTGATGTCTTTAGTTTGAACATGTAAAAGTCAAATAGAAAAAAAAAACATACAAGTAAAAAAGAAGAAATAGTTATACAAAAAACCCCAATATCAACCAGTTCCATTAGCAAGCACTGAAACATTTTACTTTACATGTGCGAAAAGGAGTAGGAAGAAGTTCAAACTTATTTAATCCTACCTCTTTATTCACTATTTTCAGGCATTATATGAGAGCATTTCAACAAAACAAATCTTCATACTTACACCTACAATCAAAAGCAAACCCCTCATGAATCTCAACACTTGTCTTCCTCCTTGTACCTCCATGAAAATTATTTCTTTATACCTCTTTTTGAACTGGATTATGTTTTGGCATTCCTCTAGCTCCATGTTGAGTCTGTTCCACAGTTTTACTCCACAGATTGAAATACAAAAGCTTTTCCTTGTGGTCCGAACACTCACCATCTTTAATCTGAACTTCCCTCTTAAGTTATAACACCCCTCTCTTTCAAAGAACAATCTTTGAATATTTCCTGGAAGGAGATTTTTCCCTGACTTATACACAATTAGTGCAGTTTCAAAATCCACAAGGTCAAATAATTTCAATATATTGGATTTGAGGAACAATGAATTTGTGTGTTCACAGAAATCAACATTGTGAAATATTCTGATGGCTCTTCTCTGTAGTACTGACAGTGGTTGCAGTGAGCTTTAATAAGTGTTTCCCCAAACCTCAGTACAGTAACTGAGATATAGTGAAGTAAGTGAACAGTAGAGAATAAGTAGTGATTTATGATCCAGAATGTTCTTGGCGGTTGGTCCCTGAAGAAGAGTTTTGAAGCCTAGTATCGACAGCAGCCGCCATATTGGAAATGCTGACTTGACCTAACTTACAGACGACCTAGATAAGGGAAAGAGGACGTTTAGGTGACCTTAGGCCTCCTTTCAAAGTGAAAGTGTGTCAGCCATGCCCTTAATTATGCAAACTCATAACCTCAAATCTAATGAGTTATAAAAAGTTCAACTCTTGTGCAGTCTGTGCTGATAAAGAGATGAGCTAAGCAGACCAAAACTGTTCTTTGAATCATGCTGTAAACATGTTTTCATTTGCTGTAAAGAAAGGCTTTTTGTGAATGGGTGTGTATCTGGCTTACAAGGTTATTGCAGCCAGCCTCAAGTGGACACTCAAGGACTTGCAGTTTATAGTCCTTCATTTTTTATTTTTTAAACAAGTCCCTGACATTTTTTCAGTGTCAAGCAATGACTGGACGTGTGTTCACCTGTATATGCATGCTGAACTGTTGTCTTGCTCAACAATAGTTGCTAAGATGTCAAAACATGACATGAATTGTGCAGTAAATAAACAAGTGAAATGTAACATGTTGGGTTTATAAAAGAGCCGTAGAGAAGACAGGGACATGTTTAAAAAAATTGAGTGTAGACTGGAACTTGGACTTGGACACTTGGATCTCCAGGCTCAACATTAACTTGAGGTTTTGACTTCACTACAACACTGATATTTAGTTGATGAATCTCCATCTAGACCAGGGTTGTCAAACATACGACCCACGGGCCAAAACCGGCCCACCAGAGGTGCCAATCTGGCCCACACGACGACCTCGCAAAGTTAAAAAATTACAGAGAGGACCTTAACAGCAATTTCTCAATAAAAGTAACTAATATTTCAAATTTGTCCTTTTGGGGGTGCATACAATCCTTGTGCTGATGGAGCGCCATGAACGGTGCTCCAGGACTTTTTTTCCCGAAGTGAGAAAATGGATTACTTGCTGTTTGCATAATCCAGTTGAAATTCATGAAGACTTATTAGAGTGCTTCATGATCCAATTAGCACTAAAGTTTACGTATATGTACATTTGTCACATTTGAACGGTGGATCCACAATCTTCTGGTTACCATAATTGTGCATGCGTAACAGGTGCACTTCGTCACTATTAGCACTACACCCCTGCATACTAAGCTGTCCAGTAAGCAAACTGTTCATGCTGGAACTGAGAGGTCCAAAATAGTCAAGTTTACCTTCTTCATTATTATAGTCTGTCTGTTCTTTTGCAGTAAACATTACACTCTGTGTCAGGTGAATGTGTAACCTGTGTGTTTGATGTGTTTGCAGCAGGTTTCACTGCTTAAAGAGTAAAATATTCTGCCCACTATGAGACTCATCATGGTGAAAAATACAACAGCTGTTTTTGTAAAAAGATAGTTCATGTAATGTGAACATTTTCAGAATGTACTTGTACTTTTTTGCACTACAACAAAGGGGAACATTTTGAGTTTTTGTTGTTTATAGGTTATTATGTTAATTTTTGACTGGTCCGGCCCACTTCAGATCAACTTGGGCTGTATGTGGCCCCTGAACTGAAATTAGTTTGACACCCCTGATCTAGACCAAATGGATGGTCTTTACAATGCACCCTGCTAAATTAAGGCAGGAGAACTCAGCTTTCATTGGTAAAGTGACTGATATCTCACAAAGAACTACAAATCTTGATTGTAAAATTAATCGCTAAACCATCAACACTGACGAAAAGTCCACACAACATGGGAAAAATTCCACTTTGATGAGTTTTAAGACCTTAAAAGACACCCAAAAACATGGATCCATGCATCTTTGAAAATCAGAATTATCACTACCATCTGCGTTTGCTCTGTTGACGATAAACTGATCCGTTCAGGTTCATGAAGTTAATGGCTTCTCTACGAGCATCCACTGTAAAACATGAACTCTGCCTGCATCTTTATTGCAGTCCTTTAACTGCGTTACTTTAACAAGAGGGAGACACTGTTGTGTAAGACATTTATTGTGATGCTCGAGCACACAAACATTCATACAGTGAAAGGTCGAGGGCTTGTTTAGATGCTGGTGAGGAGTAATTGAACAGCACAACTAGATAAACAGACATGTAGAGAGGAGGACAGCCGACTGCAAAAAGGCCTCTTTGAATACCTCTCTATAGACTCAACCTTCGCAACATAAGCCCATTCACACTGCTTTCACATTCAAGGCTTTACAGGAGTATGAGCACCACCACATGCCTCTAACTTCCAGTTTATTTACTCTGGTTTCAGTTGCTGTGTCACAGTGAGCGCAGAAAAGAAGCAGCTTTTGACTGCTCGATCACCAAGGACTACTTCTTCATTTTTCCCTCCAAACTTTTGCACAAAAAAAAAAGGCTGTTTCTTTTTGCGATTTCTCCTCGTTTAAGCGGCCGCTCTCCGGCTCTATTTTTCTCCCCTTTCAATTAATAGGAAACACATCGGTTGAAGGAGGGTCTTTGTTGGTGTGTGAGAGTCCATACATCACCTAAACTAGAGCGCCCTCACGCCTGCTGCCTCCGCCTGCTTCCCTTTAACACACACACACACACACACACACACACACACACACACACACACACACACACACACACACACACACACACACACACACACACACACACACACATACACACCCCGACAGCCCGACAGCCCCCATCTGCTCCCAATCATGGGTGCAGCCAGCGGTCAGGTCGCTGGCGGTGAAAGGCGCACAGGCACGCACTTACACACACTCGCACATAAACATACACAACATAGGCTGGCTTGGCATGAGTTCAGCCATACAAACACACACACACACATGCACACACGTGCACACACACACACACACACACACACACACACACACACACACACTAACTAAGGCTGCACTCTGAATGTGCACTCTTACACCTCTTCCTGATAAAAAAAAAAAAAGAAAGTATTCTGTGGTTCTCTACACACACAAACACACACAAACAGAGGCACAGTGACAGATGAACATGAGACATCCTGGCGGCGTGCTCCACTGATGACAGGGTGTCATGGAAACGCCCAGTGTTCTCCATGGTTACGCACTCTCTACCCCCACGGGATACTCTCCTATGATTGTTCAGACAGAACACTTGAGCTAGTTCAACAACTCTCACACTCACACATTGTTTCTTATCAGGATCTAAATGGACATAAATTAGCCTATCATGTGCTTTCGGGAGATTTAGCCTAATAGTCTGTTTTTGTGCTCAGATTGTACAAAGCCTGGAAGATGTGTCCCAATAAAAGGCTGACATTTAAATGCAGTCATACGGGATCAGGTGCACGTTTGGTGGAAGAGACTTTTCCTTTTATCGGAGCGATCACATGCTGTCCTCACTTTCAGGTTTTCGACCGTTTGGCTTCCTGTAAAACTTTTGTCTCAACTTCCCTTTTTTTTTGAATATGTGTGGGTACAGAGGAGGGGTGATTGTGATTGTGGGAGTGGTCTCTGTGTGGATGCAAATATTACAAAAATGACGCTGACAGCGGTAATGAAGCTTTTTTTTTTATATTCTCAAATTTCTTCTATCTCCCCTAAATGTTTTTTACCAAATCTTTGACCCAACATTATTCTTTTCCCCATTTCCTTCATCTTTCCAAATTTCTCTTTTAGTCTACAGTTTCTGCTTTTAGCCCCTATCCTCTCTACCGTATTTATTTTATTACAGCAATTAAGTTTGAATATTTTTTCAGCTAGATTTGTTTTCTTTCCTCAGTTTTTTTCAGAATTATTTTTACTTTACCCAATTTATTTAATTTTTTCCAATTTTATTTTATTTCTATAATTTATTTTACTTGTCAAAAAAGCCCCAAATAATTCTGTCCCCTATTTCTCTCCTTCCATTATATTTGTATTTGTTCTTTTTGTGTATTCCTTTCTTTTATTTTTTGTATATTTTACTGTATTCACGTTGGTTGTTTTGTTTGTTCTTATTTATTTTTCCCTGTTTGTGGTTATTTTGTTGAATGACTTTATGTTCCTCTGGTCTTTTTTTATATATCTTTAATTGTCCTTTTTCTTTTTTCTTTTTCATTTTCTTGTTTGTTCTTTTTTTCATTGTTGCTGTTACTGTATCGTTGGTCATCGGTTGTCGTCTCTCTGCATCCCCCTGTCACGTTTTATCTATCGTTCCTGTACAGCAGAAAGATAAATAAATAAATGAAGAACAACAAAAAATATAAGACAGGGTAATGAAATTGAAAGCGCAGAGTGAGGCTTGGCTTTACTGGCTGTTTCTCCTGCTCATTAAGCGCTTAATGCAGCTTCCTGTGCATGTGTCTGCAGGCCGCTGATTAATACCGCTGCCTGTTGTTCATTAATAAAACAATAATGAACATAAGCATGAGTGTTATACCCTTTCTTTTCTTTTTTTCTCCCCAGACTCTATTGACCGGCTCACACAAGACCGCACCCCCAGAGTGAGAGGGGAGGGGGGGATCTGATCGTCCATCATCTCGGCGCCGTCACAAGGTGGGCTAACATCCCATATGGTTGGCATGGTAACGGCCTGCTGGGTTTAGGTTGAGCGCTTTTCGCCAGAGACAGTTTCTTGTTGTTGCCACATTCTTGCAACATCCTCATCCTGACCTGAGCTCAGAGAACAGCGTGTGTTTTCTGAAGCAAATCTTTGATGGAGGTGTTTGAGGTTTGGATTGTAGAAGGTGGAGGAGTGCAGGAAGAAGAGGTGGAGCGGTGGAAACAAAAAAAAAAAGAGGGGGATTTTCAGGCAGATGAGAAATGAAGAGTGCAAAGACAGCAGGGAGACAGGAGGAGAAATCAAATTATTCTTTGTGCCCTACCTGCCACAGAGGCTGAAAGAGAGCATTAATCTTTTACCTCTGTCTGCAGGTGACAACAACACACACGTATACACACGTATATATACCCAGACTTAACCAAACCACGCTTTCTTTTCCTTTACGTGCAGTCTCACACAAGCCTCTGCAGTCACATGTTTCTGTTGCACTGATAGCAGCAGTGATTGTGTGCGGAGTGAGGCTGAGAGGAGATGGGAACGAGGGGAAGTCCATTTCAGGTGTAGACATACCAAATATAGACAGAGAAAAAGTTTCTCCACAAAGTCCTGTTCAGTTCATTTGTGTATTAGATAAAGTCAGCTTACAGTCGGCTTCAACATTTCTGAGAATAATATAAAAAGTTAAATCTCTAGAAGTTGAACAACTGTGTTTTTAAGCATCTGTTTCTTCCAAGAAAGATTTAGGAACCCGATCACCAAACCCCAATATCAGCTGTGTGAGCCTCAGACGGAGAATAAATCCTGTAGAATCCTCATTATACATTGAGCAGGTTATATCATTTTATTGGATGTTTGCTCTGTTTGGATGAATTTAGCAGCTTTAACAATGATCATGTGGAATCAGTAACTCTGATTAGACTTCTTCTGTATAGCAATGAATGCTAAGGCTCAGGTATCTTAAAGCTGGGGTTGGTAGTCAGATTTAGATACACTTTTTGTTATACTGGTTAAAATGATCTTCATGTCCCAAGGCAATCAATACATAATGTGTTCTTAAAAAGAGTGAGAAAAAGCTGTTATCTACAGCAGGAGTAAACCTGGGAAAACACACATCAAATCCCGTCCTGCCGTTCTGCTCGCCTCCTGCACGTACATTTCATGTTTGTTTGTGTTTTTATCTTTCACTATGATAATGTTTTGGTGTTTTCTTACCGCTGAGTGAGACATGAGTTGACGTAGTGCAAAACACAAACGATGTGCTGAGAACCGGTTTTGAATCAGTCACAATCATATGGTCGCGAATCAGCAGCGCTTGTGCATTTGAGCGGGGGTGTCGTTTTGGAGGAGCTCCGCGGGGGGAGGGGTTAGACGGAGTCCGAAAATGCTACATTCAAATTCATGCTAGTTTTCCGGGACTACCAACCCTAGCTTTAATATGAACAAGTTCAAATGCAAGATTGAACTATGTATCACTCTCTACGAATCAAGAATGAGAGAGAAAGAAAGTTTAAAATTCTACGAGTTTTTTATCTGTTTGTGTTGATTTTGGCGCCCCCTGTGGACAGAGTGATACCTACATGCACAAATAGTATTTTTGGACCAAATTATATCATTTTGCTGTCTTTTGAAAGTTAAAAGTTTCATTGACTTTAAATATTTACAGCGGTGGGGCACTGGTGGCCTAGCGATCTAAGCACCCCACATACAGAGGCTACAGTCCTCGTCGCAGAGGTCGCCGGTTCGACGCCTGGCCGCGACCATTCTCTTCATGTCTTCCCCCCCTCGCTGCTCCCCACGCTTCCTGTCTCTCTTTAGCTGTCCTTTCAGAAAGGTAAAACGCCCCCCAAAATATTAATTAATAAATAAATATTTGCGGTGGTAAAAGTTAAAAAAGCTATTTCTTTATAGCGTGCTGCCAATATCCTGATCCGACACCTACCCCCTCGCAGGAGATTTAGGCATTAAAAACTGCAATAAAGAGATAGTCACTCTTGTTGATGATGATCTCATTTGCTTTTGTAGATCATAAAGAGGAACCAGTGTTGATTTCAGTCAGTTTCAAAACCAGTCAGAAACTCCTCACAGGAGCTTTAAGTGCAACAAGTGTTGTGTTGAGTGAAGTGTGAGGAATGATCAGACTCGTGTGTCTTTAAGAAGAGAAAAAAATAGTCAGAAAAACTTCAAAATAATTCAAACTAACTCACTGAACATGTTGTGTGCATCATTACATTTTCTGCAACTTTCTGTCATTACTTTGTACAGTTGTTTCTTTCTTAAATCTATCATTCACTTTAAACTGACTACAGAGATCATTATGTTGACATAAACAAAGATGATAAAGATCTCTTGAATTGTGTATGCTGTCAAAAACTGACAGTATCATCAAAGAACATCAGTAAACAGGTTATTTCCTGTGAGGAAAGTTCACTCAAAGTCTACTCCACTGAGCTGGACTAACTTAAACTGATGCGATCACTTCTTCCTTCTATCCCTCACAAAACAGCAACCACTGCTCGAGCGATTCCTCCCAGCCAAGCAGCTGCAGCTCTTCTTATTTCCCTGGTGTGAGTTCACGAGGCCAGAGCAGGGCCGTGTGCCACTGTTTTGTCAACAGAGATTATGAAAGTGTGGTTGGCAGGCAGGTAGGCGTGGGGGTGTGACAGCAGGGCTATTTACATCAGCCGGCCTGAGAGGGCCAGCCCGGCTAACTCAGTCACCTTCCCTCCTTTTTCCCCCCTCCTGCTTCCCATGTACTCTTCCCCTTTGTTACCCACACCCAGCATCCTATACCCACATCACCCTGCCTGCACCGCCCTGACTTCATGACACTGTCCTTCATAGTTAAGAAAGAACAGAAAAGGTCACCTCTCAAACAGAACCCACTAGAAGTTATAACAGCAGCCATTCCGGCATTGTGAAAATACTCTGCCAAAAAATGTCTCACACAAAGACCTTAACCAGTCTGGACAAAACTTTCTAATAACCTTGGTGCCCCTGTACACACATTAAAATACAACACATCGAATATGACCCGGAATGAAGCTGGCACATCAGCTGAATCACCACAGATGAAGGTGTTGGTCTACATTGAATGTAGTTCTTGCTCATTTGTCCCGTACACTCATCGTCTGCCCTCAATGACTCTTTCCAACACCTTCTTGTTTGTTGCGTTGTTTTTTTTTCCTCTGCTGTGACTCATCTGTCGTGGAAAGTCTGGCAACCTTTCACTTTGTTTTCTGTCTGCCATAACCTCTTTTTTAGCTGCTGTGCTTTAAAAAAAAACCCAAAAAAACGATGTAAATCTAACTCCCATAGAGTCAGAAAGTTAAGCTCCACAGTCTTATTGAATGGCTGCTCGTACAACAGCAAACAATCATAAAGGAGTCGAAGTAAAAGAAACATTTTTAACAAGTTGACAAAAGGGAGAGTGAGAAAGTGTCTGAAGGGTGCGAAAATTGTTAGGTTAGAAGTTATTCTGCCACCGGAACTAATCAAGTGTTCAGTTTAACAAAACTAATTTTATCTAGTTATTATCAATACTATTACAGGGGCTCCAGGCAAAGAACTCAAATAAAACTCAAATAAACATCTGACTGCAAAAACAAAAAATAGTGTGCTGGGTCCGTTACTGGTTGGATCATTCTGTCACAATGTGGAAAAACTGAGGGAGGACCCAAGTGCAGATTTTAAAATCAAAAGGTTTTAATAAACAAAAGGTACCAACAAACTTACAAAAATGTCCAACAAACAAAATCCAATAGGGAACACAGGGACACAAAACACAGGAGAAGAAGAACAATGATCCAACAAGGGTCAGGAGAAAGTGAGGAACTGAACACACAGAGTAATCCAAACAGGTGAGACTAATCAGGGTAATCAAAAAGGAGGGAAACACACAAGGACAGAAAGTAACTAACCTGGAAACACAGGGATCAGAACTACAAAACAGAGAACACAAGACAAGACTAAGAAACACAGGAAAGTACAGTACAACAAGAGACATGGATCACAAAACACACAAAGGATAACTAACACAGGAGGAACCAGGGCATGAAACACAAGAAACAAACTGAACTTAACATCGACTCATGATAAATAGTTATTTTTGAAATTAATCCACATACTCAAAAAAACTATTTCAAAGCTTACTATTAGACTCAATGAAATCTCTTTGCAAACATATTGCTTCAAAAAACATTGTTGGATATTTTTTATTTAAAAAAAAAAAAGAACTGAAACTGCAACCCTGGGGGCTGAAATGTCATGAGCACGCCTTCGACACAAAACAAACCACATTTTTACAATGAAGCAAGCTCAACACACACAATATATTGAGCAGCACTCCTACCATGTTTCAAACTTTCATGCAGGCAAGGACAAAATACATGATATCCAGTTATAAGCTTCACAGAGTGAAAAGAGTCATTTTCACAAGTCACCTTTGACAACTCCTCAATGAATGGATGAAACCAGATGATGCATGTTCTTTAATATGTCTGAAAAGGGTTATAGAAATATTTTGATATTAACTGTAAGTATGAGGAAACTTTTGACTCATTTTTAGGCTTATAGAAAAATCAGAGGTCGACAGAAAACACTCAGGTTCATCCTCTTGGAACCATGAAACTAGGGTTGTAAGGATACACTCAACACAAGATTCGTTTCGAATCCCAATTTTTGGTTCACGATATGATTCACTCACAATTCTCTAATGATTTTCAAGAAAACTGGATTGAACTCAAAATTTAAATAACTATAATTTCATTTCAATTCTCAGATATGGACAGTTGCAATATATATATTTTCTCTTATATTTCTTTGTAAACAAAGTAATTCTTTTTCATTTTTAAGGTGTGTTGTAACTCAAATAAAACCACTGCACTTTTTTTTTCAGCACCTTGCAAAAAAACTAAAATCAAAGTGAACAATTCCCAAATTAAAGTGTTAAATATTAAAACAAATAAGGTAAATCTCTTTAAATTAGGGATGTAAATTTCAAGTATTTTCCGTGAGCGCTCTTTGGAAATGTTAACGATCAATTATCGTTTAATCATTAAAAAAGCATGAACATTTTCCACGTCAAAAATAATGCCAAACGTGTTTTTTTCCCCTAAATTAAATTTTCCTTCACAACATAGTGTATATTACTGACGGTATTAAACAGCTATGGATCATATAGAGGTGTTCAAAATGTTAACACGCTGAATATCAACATGAGGAGCAGGCTTATAAATAATCTCTGTGGACACATGGTCATAGAGTGAAGACTCAGACTACAACATGTGGATTTACTCCAACAGGACAACTGAACAGAAACATGTTTTGGACTCGGAGAAAAAAAGCGCTCGTGGAGACCTGTCACTCAGCTGCAGCCCCCAGCTGAGCGTCTCCGCTGTGTGCAACACCTTTAGTCAGCTGATTCTGAAACATGCTTTAAACTTAAAACACCTCCACTCAGGGAGTGACGAGAGAGCAGTGAAAGAGACTTAATGATGTTGAACAAGCGGAGTGAAATGCAGATAGCGCCTTCAAATTTTGTTGAATCGATTTTAATCCACCCTTATTTGTATCGATATTTTACTGTCTTGCGATATATCCTTACATCCCTACATGAAACCGTCACATATCTGGCCCCAAGTGTGGAGCTTTGTTGTCGAGGAACAAAGTGTTGAATACCTCACGTCTGTTGCATGTGACCTTAGCTGGCATTGGATTTCACGCCTTCTAGCTCATGAGCTGAACCGTTTCCTCTGGTTGCACCATAAAACTATAAAACCTGTTCCTCCTGGGGAGCAGTGCTCCCTCTGGGCTTCAGGCTCCGGGGTCACAGGCAGGCTGCTGTCCTGTAGCAGCTTCACCCCAGGTGATGTTGACCCGATGATCCTCTTTTCACGGCATTTTAATGACCCTGAAAATATGTGGGTCAACTGTCAGGGTGGAGGCGGTGACCCCTTTGAAATTGCCCCGGTCAAGATCAGGGTTGGGAAGCGGGTCAAAGCGAGTGTGAAAGTTCAGCTTACCTGCGTGTGTGCACTCACATGTGGAGTGCAAGCAGGAGAAGAGAGGACTTGTGACAGCTCGGTCAGCTGGGAGCTAAATTCTTTGTCCTGTTCTTATTTTGTCTCCCTGGCCGAGTCACAAGCAGCTGCTGCTCAGTAGCTGCTCTGATTAACAGCCTCCCACTATCGCCTCTGATCCTGATTAATGTCTCTGAGTCATCTTCAACAATATGATTTAGTCTGTAGACTTTAATGAACAAGCAGGCGATGCAGAAACTGAATGGCCTGGGGTAAATGTTTGATTATGTCTGACTTATGGCTGCTCTGTGAAGACTGATGCCTTCGTTTTACAACGTATTTTCATTTTTCATTTCTTTTACTTTTTTGAGGGCTGTCAACAGCAACAAAGGGATGCAGTGTTTTTTAATCACATGACTGTTTTTTGTCTCTTTCGGCACACCATAGTTAAGCTCCTGGTGCAGCTATGATGGAGATAACGACACCGCTTTACTTTGGAATGACACATTTCACTTATAAGATAATGATAATAGTAATATGCATTTGATGTCAAACTGATTGAAAGTATCACTGAAGTACTTTGAGTTTTAGCTACCACCTCTAAGCTAAGCATGCAGCTAATCAGACTGATGTCAACATGCACCCCTATTCACAAAAGCCGACAGGGCATTATTTTTGAGTATGGGGCCTTGTCACAAACCTGTGCCTGGGGTCTGAGGGACCGCCTCAGGTTGGCATGTTGTGTCCAGTCATATGCTTTATGGTAGTTGTGAACAATAGTTTCACGCATATAGGACCTTTATGAAACCAAGAAAGCAACTGGAACTCCTGACAAGTGCAAAGGTTATCACATTAACCAGGAATCATTGGACGTCTGTGAGAAATCAAAATTCCCCTGAATAACTGCGCACCATATTGACACTGAAATTTTGTACATGCACTCCTGCATGCACATAAGAATGTTTTTTTCCCAGTCATTGTTTAAGAAGTAGTGCGGTAATTGCCACATAGGACTTGAGAAGTTAACCCATCTCTGTGAGCTCGAGGGCATCCTCCACCTTTTCCCTTGTCTTGTCATAAAGAGCAAGAATATCCTTGAGTTTCTTACTTCAATTTTTGGCCTTGGAAGTTGGTAGCGCATCCCTTAGCTTCTTTCACTGCTCTCCGACGTATTCCAGCTGTTTTCTCCTGGTATTACGATGCTGTCAACGTCTCCTTTGGCTTTTTAACTCACATTCACGTTACCCTCTGTGTCAGATAGATTTTTCGGGTTGCCGTGGTACTTTCCTTGACCTTTACATATCCTACAAACAGCCAGCGACTTATTTAGAAGATCTGTCTTTGCAAAAGCAAAAGTGTTTTCACACGCTGGATTGCAATGGTAGCTTAATAATTTCTCACTTGGCTTCTCCTCTGCCTTCCGCCATGCTATATTTTGTTGTCTGCTGGCGCATGGCGATGACGTCACAGACAGGCAGCCTGAATGGAGTAATGTTTAACGTCTTTATCATTAAAAGTGCAAAAAAACACATCCATATAAAGCCTGCCGTGCTTAAATCCAATGCGTTATTTCCTCGTATCGATACAATCGATTTATTACATTTTAAAACGATGTTAGATTGATATATGTCGCCCGGAAGGCCAACTTGCCGAGCACAGAGCGATGTAGTCAGGTCATAGGAATATAAATCGATACACGGATGTAGTAGATGAATCGTTACACCCCTTTTCGCAGTGTCTTGGCCATAATCTTTCAACTAGGATATTGATATTCGTTGCTAATTGTATAATATGAGTCATAGTGACTGTATAATGCAGTTGCCATATATTCCATATATTTAGTCCCTTCCCTAGTGCATTGTTTTCTGTTGTGTTTTCTATTTTCACCATCATTTTGTGAATCATCTCCCCATGAATGCACCATCATGTCACCCTCAGCCATGGCTTTCTTTAGTTTCAGTGTCTTTTAAGATTTCGTCATACGTATCTTTAATTTAAACATTACATCAACCAGGTGCAGAGACACAAGTTCACCCTTTACGTTATGCTCTACAGTCACTCACCTTCCCCCTCAAATTTCCATCTTTGCGCCCATCTCTCCTCTCCTTGTTGTTGTCCTCCTTACTGCAATCACCTTCTCCCATTTCCCTCTTACGCGTCTCATTCCTGCCGCCCCCCGCTGATGCATTTTGCCCAGCCCAGCCCTGCTGCCTCTCTGCCACCAGGCCTCACTGCCTGTGGCGTGTAATTGACTTTCTCCCTGCACTGGAAAAGCGGGCGGCCCGCGCCAGGCTGGAGGTGACCCATTTCCCTGGGGCATTCAGCAGCCTCCTAATCAACCATTCTCTGGGGCCGCCTCATTCACTCTGCAATTAGAGCAACTCCCCCTTTGAGAACTCCATCAATAGGCTGGCAGGCAGGCGGGCGGTAGAGCAAAGGCAGAGTTTCGCTCAAACACTTTGCTTTGGCTCTTTGAGTTCTGATCCCTCCAACTTTGTGCCTCCGCCTCTCTGCTTTTTCGCCTCCTCGTCTCTCTCGTGGTGGGTTTCATCAGACAACAGCGAGCGGGGGTTTTGTCTAACGATGAGCAGCAGACAGGCACACGGGGAGGCAGACAGGGGAGTAGAGACGCAGGTAGGAAAGCAGACAAAGGCAACGAGACAGTCAGACAGACAGCCGGATGGGAGGTACTCATGGGAGAGATTAAAAGAGAAATCAGAAAGACACTCAGAGCGGGAGGGATTGAGCAAGAGCATCGGCGCGTCTTTGGAGCGTCTCTCGCTTTTATAGAAGACGATTTATGAGTATTCCCCGTTGTTTTCTTGCAAGGGAATTCGCTTATGTTTCACCTGGTGTTGAAGGCATGCATGAAAGCTGCCATCATATTGATTCTGTCTCAATCAGAAAGTGTGTTTGCAGCGTGTTTCAGCCGGATATGATCTTGTTGCGAGCCAAGAGCGTACGACTGAAGATTAGAGCACTCGCTACCCAAGAAAGAAAAAGAAGCTCCAAATGCAATCAGACATTTTCGTGGACAGCTCTGATCCCACATGAAGGAGCCTGAGATGATGCTGCGTGCTGATTAAATAACAGGCCAGCATCTCTCCCCTGCCGTTGGCCTGATTTGCGATGCAGGAGAGGCGGCGCTCTGGTCAGAGGATAACCATGTAATCAATGGAATGGAAAAGCTGCTCTGGCTGTGAAGGTTAAGAGGGGTACTGGAGGCTTTCAGCCCACTCTTTGTGCCACACATGCATCCAAAACACACAGCAGACAGTCTCAATGATACAGCTCCTCCTCTAATTCCTCCTCCTCCTCTCACCTGTGCCCATCTTCTCCTGTCTTTCTCTGACATGTCTTTATCTCTCTTTCTTCCCGCTTCCTATCTCCTTTTGCCTCTGCCTCTTTTCGCTCTGATTCTCCCCCTCTGTATTTCTTCTTCCTCTGCATTTTCTCCATCTCCAACTATATTTGTCCTCTCTCACTTTCTTTACCCTCCTCTCTTCCCTCCCTCCCTCCCTTCCTCCTTTCCTCCTACCTTTCCCCAGTGTCAGCTGCTGTCACTGTGGCAAAGAAAGTGACCAATCAGAGCTCGCTTCACAGCACCGGCTTCTCCCTCCCTCCCTCATTTCTTCGCTTCCTTCCCTCCATTTCCTCCTCCTCCTCCTCCGCCTCCTCCTCCTCCTCGCCTCCTTTCGTCCCATCTGCCTCTCTCTTTCTCTCTCTGTCTCTCTCCCACAACCTTTATCAGCTCACTTCCTGGAGACGAAATGTGAAGCATTATGGGAGACAGACGGCTGTCTAACGGGGTTAGTCGTGCAGCGTGGCTTATCATCAGAGACACTGCTAATCCTGTGTGTGTGTGCGTGCGTGTGTGTATGAGAGTGTGAGTGTGTGTGTGTGTGTATGGATGTAGCATATGAGCTGATGAACGCATACATGCACAGGCCCACACAAACACAACCTCACATGCTTACTCTCTTTTTCTGACGAGGAGTAGGAGGAGGAGGAGGAGGAGGAGGAGGAGGAGGAGGAGGCAGACGAGACATGTTTATGTTTGTCAGTCTCTGCCTGGAGAATACAATTTGCATGATATAAGCATATTCCACCCTGCTGTGTGTGTACTGTTTTTCTCTGGATCCACTTCACAACCTGCTGCTGTATTGTTTATTTTTGCTGAGTTTAAAAACACAATTCCCATGTTGTCTTCCCCCCCACATTTACTTTTATTATAAGAGCTACAAGGCTAAAGGGGACCTTAAAGTCCCTCTTCTGCTTCCATTTAAGTGTTATTTACACCTGCATGTGTGTGTGTGTGTGTGTGTGTGTGTGTGTGTGTGTGTGTGTGTGTGTGTGTGTGTGTGTGTGTGTGTGTGTGTGTGTGTGTGTGTGTGTGTGTGTGTGTGTGTGTGTGTGTGTGTGTGTGTGTGTGTGTGTGTGTGTGTGTGTGTGTGTGTGTGTTTCTTCCCCTCAGGTGCTGATATGTGTTCACGATGAGCGGACTGGGGGAGAACTCCATGGAGCCTCTGAGCTCAGAAAACCGGAAGCGTAAGCTCTCCACTTGTGACACGCCTGGTCTGGGGTGAGTTTTTCTGAGGCTCAAAGTGGGCTACTGGGTCAGTGGTTTCCTTAGCTCTGCCAGTGTGTCTGCTGTATATGCGGTGACTTCTTTGAACATGAATTAGTGCAAAAATATAAGATGTTGAACTTTTCAAAGTCGGAAATATTCTTTTAGACTTAGAATTTCATGATTTTAGAACACAGATTACTTTATTTTCTTAAATGTTTGCCTTTTTACTACAAATATATTCATATAATAATAATAATAATAATAATAATTATAATAATTATAATAATTATAATAATTATAATAATTATAATAGTAATAATTATAATAATACATTTTATTTATAAAAGTGCTTTAAAAGTTTCTCTAAGACACTTTACAAGCAAAGCAGCAACACAAAATAAATATAGGTTATAGGTTAAAAGCCTTTATAAAATAGATGGGTTTTGATTCCAGATTTGAAGACAACACTTACATCCTGTAGGATTTATTTTTATTTTCTATTTAATTTAATTCAAACATGAAAACCACAATGAATCTCTTTTACAAGTGTATCCTGGCCAAGATCGGCAGCAGCACGTTGCAACAAAGTTACAGACAAACAACACAAAATTCTAAAAGATGACAACATATCATGGATTTCGGAACAAAAGTCTTCAGTCAAAGCATTTACAAGCTGATGCATCTTCCTCAAAAGCCTTCAGTCTGCTTTTAAAAACATTTAAAGAGACAAGCTCACTCGTGTTGCCTTTTCGCCCAGGTCGTTATTGCAAATGAGAATTCGTTCTCAATTAACTCACAGGTTAAACAAATAAACAAAACCCAGGCTCTCCTGCAGCAGGTTCCAGGCTGCAGGAGCTGCATGTCTAAAGCTCTTTTTGCCCATTTCAAGACGCACTCTGGGGAATGAAAGAAAAAAGCGATCTTCAACGGGTCCAGAATGTGTAAATAACATGGTTAAAATAAAGACACCATAAAAACATGGAGGGATGTCTCTCTAGGCAGTACCAGAACTAGCTGGTGCTGTTGCTCTGATTAATGGCTAATGCCATGATGCTATAAGGCTTTTCTACCCGGATGTAAACAGGCACATATAACAGATGGCGTCTTGTAATGATGTGCACGTTGGCAGTATTTTGGAAATAAAGTTGTGGGCTGTCTGATTAAACTGGCATATAGTCATTGGACTTGAGCACAGGTATGTGGATGCTTACCTGCAACACGGACCAATGGTGCTAGCTCAAATTTCTGTAAATTGTGAATCGTCGTGCAATTTGCACCTAATATGAAGTGTTCCAGTTAGCTTAGATTAGCAAAACCTGGTTTAGTTTAGCTTAGCTTCACACAAAAATTCTCAAACTATGGGTTGTGGAGTCATTGTAAGAAGGGGAGAATATTAAGCAGACTGATTTGCAAAATCTATTCGATGCGGTGACATAGCAAACAAAAAAGCTCTTAAGCTAGCAGGACAGTGTTGCTAAATGAAATTGCATCCAATAAAATCTTACCCAGCTCATCCAATGAGCATTTTGCACAGAATTATGAACGACGGATTGCAATGAAATCCATTCTTGCTGACGTAGGGTGGAAAAAGTTAGAGAGCAGATCTGTTATCTGGGTTAGGGTATGTTTGACATGGTATGTCAAAGCTTGATCCAAAATGCAACTGGACTTGGTTGAAGTCCTTGAAGACATTGAACTAGGGTGACCATATTTTCACACCTCCAAATAAGAACACTCTAATATTACAACAACCCACATGTATGAGCTCATGGTACCACTGGATTTTTAACCAGTGGACCTTTTCAACACCATGCAAAATGCTGACTTGCTTTTTGGCCTGCTTGATGTTATGCAGCAGGTCATGTTTTATAAGCTGGGCTAGCTAAGCAACATCCACACAAAGAGATTGATTGACACGTAGAGACAAATCCGTCTTGAACTTTGACTTGGGGTGCATTATGGATGTTTTTGTATTGGTTAAAACAGCAACAGATTACCAACGACATTAACTGATATAAAGACGAACGAGTGTTGCAGTGTGCAGTGTTTTGGTTAAATTTTCAGTTGGTTAAAACTGGGACCGGGTTGATTTGAAACCAAGCGCAACCTCCGGTCTCAAAATATGAAGCCCGTGCAGAAGTGTTATAAACTACAGTTCATCGAGAATCCGTTTGAGGCTGGCTGCAGAAACACCGGAAACCACATAGACACCAATTCAAAAAAGACGATCTTTGCAGCATTAATAAACATGTTTACAGCCTGGTTCAAAAAACGTCTTGGCTCTACGTTGCTAATCTCTCTATCGGCACACACTGTACTGGGGGTGAATTTTTTTATAACGCGATGGTTCAGAAGATATTAAGATTACGAGTTTTTGCCCAAATAAGGACATGACTGATTTGACTCCCGGTCGGTAACACGTAGCTGTTGGCTAGGAGGCTCAAACTACGTCCATGATTTATACAGTCTATGTTTGAAACTGGGACATATCAGTGTTATGTGGATATTTGTTGGGACTTGAAGCTTGGAGCTTGTAAATGGGATGGTCTTGGTCAAACTGGGACGTATGGTCACCCTGTTTAACCTCTCTTCTGAAAGGCTTCAACAGTTCTTCCACTGTTGCAGCTTTCCATTGTTGTGTAATAAATGAACGGATTTTAAAAGTTAAGAACTTTGGAGTATCATTAGCTTAGCTCTTTTTTTCACATTTCTCTCTGTAGGTGTGAGAGGAAGCGACGGGAACAGGAAAGCAAATACATAGAAGAGCTGGCTGAGTTGATCTCCGCCAATCTCAGCGACATCGACAGCTTCAACGTCAAACCAGACAAATGTGCCATCCTCAAAGAGACGGTGCGCCAGATCCGCCAGATCAAAGAGCAGGGTGAGTGGACACGGTCATCAGAGACCCTAAAAGCTGCACCGAGCAGAAAGTCAGGTGGACTGTTGAGCAGGGTGTGCAGGAAGGTGTGGAGGAGATAGAGTGAGGAGCAGACAGCTGGGGTGTCGTAGTCACACACACACCCAAACACAAACCCAACCACAAACAACACACTCACGTGCCTCCTCGGAGCCCAGGTGCAAGGACGAATCAGTCATTCATCTCCCACAAATTTCACAGCCTCGCTTGTTTATGTTTGGGAGGAAACATTGGCAATGCTTTGTGAACCTGTCATCTGTGTGTCTGTGTGTGTGTTTGGCTGTTTGTGTGTGTGTGTGTGTGTGTGTGTGTGTGTGTGTGTGTGTGTGTGTGTGTGTGTGTGTGTGTGTGTGTGTGTGTGTGTGTGTGTGTGTGTGTGTGTGTGTGTGTGTGTGTGTGTGTGTGTGTGTGTGTGTGTGTGTGTGTAATGGGCATGCACAGCTGTGTGCTGGCCTCGCCAGGGGCTGTTTAATTGGACGTTTGCAGGTAATCACATGCCCATCCATTCTGCTGAACTGCCAAATTATTAGTTCTGTTACAGCTGCTGTTGTCACATTTCTGTCTCTGTTACGCAGCCGCTGTTTCTCCAGAGAACAGTTGAAGAAGCCGTCAGGGCAGCATGCACGTGTATTAACTCCGTGTCACTATAGATTTTTCCATTTGAGTCCTGAATTTCTGGAGATCAAGGGAGGAGAGCCGGTGCTGAATTTTGTGCTCTGCTCGGCTCAGTCAGCGTCTGCCACCTCGACAGGAAGGGGAAGAGGCTACAGCTGGCCCTGACTGGCTGCTGACAGGTTGCCATAGTTACAGGAAGTGAAGATAGAAATGACACAGGCGTTTAGACTCGCATCTCGCTTTCTACCTGTTCCTCCCCTCCTCTTCTCAGTTTCAGTTGCTCTTTCTGCCACTCTTTATTTTTTGCTCTTTTGTCCATGAGTCCTGTTTTCTATCTCACTTGGATTTATTGTGCTCTCTCACATCTCTCTCCTCCTCTCCTCTCCTGCTTTCTCTCTCGCTCTCGTCTGTATTACAGCACAATGAGTTGCAGCATCTTTAGGTTTGCCACCAGGATCTTAAGATATTGGATTGCATGTCTATGTTTCTCTGTCCCTTTCCTTCTTCTTTCTCTCCATCATTCTCTGCCTAACTTCAGAGTGCCGGCTGTGGGCAGCGATGTCTTTTTTCTTCTTTGTGTGGGTATATGTTCCTCCTGGGAGCTAATCAGATAGAATGATTCCTGTAGCTGAGCAGCCCCCGCCTCTTTCTCAGACCAAACCCTGCATTAATACAACAACCAAAAAAGCCGTCCGGTTTCTGTCTCCATCTGCATCCCACTACTCTCTCTCTCTCTCTCTCTCTCTCTCTCTCTCTCTCTCTCTCTCTCTCTCTCTCTCTCTCTCTCTCTCTCTCTCTCTCTCTCTCTGTCTGTCTGTCCATCTTTCTTCCGCGCACTACATTAATTCAGGTGCTTCTGCTCCTTCCTCTGCAACATTACAGCTTCCAGAGCCTCTTTAGCTCTCTCCCGCGCTCTCTCTTTCTCTCTCTCTCTCTCTCTCTCTCTCTCTCTCTCTCTCTCTCTCTCTCTCTCTCTCTCTCTCTCGGCCGCAGCCTACCAGGCAGTCCCTCAGAGTCTGACACTGAATATAAAGCATGAGGACGGCTGCTACCTGCTCCACATGCACCCAGCCCTCTACTTCTCCTGACGGGCTCCTCAGAGAAACCTGCCTCCGTCCGTCTCCCTCCTCACCTGTAGTTTTAAATCCCCAAAAAAGAAAGAAAAAAGCACAAAGTTAAGATTGAGAAACGCTGCCCCCTGCTGGTGCAGCCAGAGAAGTGAAAGCCTTGGTGTTTGCTCTAGATTCAGGTATCGTTTCTCTCACCTTGTGTTTCTCCTTTGCTCCTTTTTTGGCTGCTTTTTTAAGCAGCTCCGCTTGAAATTGCTGTTTGCGATCTTTTGTAAAGCTCTCTTCTCTTTCTCTCCCATTTTCTCTCCTGCAGGAAAAGCTTCATCCAACGATGACGACGTCCAGAAGTCAGACGTGTCCTCGACGGGTCAGGGGGTCATCGACAAGGATCACCTGGGGCCGCTCCTGCTGCAGGTGAGTCCAGCACTCAAAGGCAGTCGCTCTGACAATATCTATACTATCAATTCATAAAGGTCGATCTGGTTGTGAGTAGGGTTGCAAAGGGATGGAACATTTCAGGTAAATTTCCGGAAAGTTTTTGGTAAATTTCCATGGGAAGTTAAGCTGGGGAATTTTGGAAATACTCCAAATTGTAAACTTTCAATGGGATTTATGTGAATTATGTGAATTAATTGGGAATTGAGGGTAATTTAATGGAAAGGTATCCTATCCAAGCATAAATATTTGTTTTGTTATAAGCAGACATCCATCCAAAATAATACAATTACATTTGATAATTGTAAGTCAAACATTAGTACCATACATCAAATTTGTGAAATATATTACCACATATTATAATCAAAACTTACTTCACTTTGTGTAGTCCACAGGCTCAAATGTGTGGCTTCAATAGTCTGGTGCTCTTGGCTCAAAAGTGTGGTCCAGGATTCTAGAAATCATCTGTGCATGTGATTGAGGAATGGCATAGATATTCAACTTGAATATCTTGAATGAAATCTGGTTGTTTTAGTCAGCACTATGTTAAAATCTATTTTCCTAAACTATATTTAAGTTCCCTATAAAGAGCCAACATTCAAATTTAGTAAATCCCTGGTTTAATCCCATAAATTCCCGTTAATTCCCATGGAAAGTTTCCAAATTTGAAAATTCCCAGAATTTTGCAACCCTGGTTGTGAGGACGTGTTTATTTGCTCTCAGGCTCTGGACGGCTTTCTGTTTGTGGTGAACCGGGAAGGCAGCATCGTGTTTGTGTCGGACAACGTGACGCAGTACCTGCAGTACAAACAGGAGGAGCTCATCAACACCAGTGTGTACAATATACTCCATGAGGACGACAGGGAGGAGTTCCACAAGAACCTGCCCAAGACCAACAGTGAGAGAAACACACACACACACACACACACACACACACACACACACACACACACACACACACACACACACACACACACACACAGAATAACACACTCAAAGAGAAGCTGCACATCTGCTCGAAAGTAAACCCTGCCTGACATCTTCCAGAGGGCCGAGGTGTAAGGCAAACTTTGAGAGGTTACAACAACTTTGCACGCACACACACTCATACACACTCATACACGCTCATACACACTCATGCACACATGCACGTAAACTCAGTTATGTATTCATGCTCCTCCTCATGCCTAACTTTTCTCCCATTGTAACGAGGAGCTCCTGGGAGCTGGATCATGTGCATGAGAAGGTTTTGAGAAACACAAACACACACACACACACACCTGACAAAACACACATGTGCACAGGAGCACCCACCCACTCGGTGCTAAGCAGGCAGAGCGTAGCACAGCTGTCAGTCACACTCAGTGGTCCAGACAGTGTAAAACAGGCCTGAGCTCCTTTCAGATCCCATGGCAGCCATCTGGAAACTACTTACTGCTGAATAATGCACCTCCACTCTTCCCTCTGCTTAATCATTCAGTTTGCACAAGCATGTTTGTGTCTGATTGTGTGTATTTGCATGCATATGTCAGTAGTAGGACTGCATCTTTTGAAGGTGTTTCCTGCGTGTGTAAGCCCATGAGTAAGTGTACAGAGCACTATTTATAAACCTGATTAATTATGGATATGTTTGCTCGACTGAACCTGCTACTCGATTAGCTCCCCGCTAATGTTCCTGAGCAGCGTGCACTCCGACATGTCATTGACACATTCTCACTAATTCGTCCCCACCCTCAGCACGCTCCTTTATCCATTCACTCTTTTTTTTTTTTTTTTGTTAATCTTTAAAACTCATCTTTATCTACTTTCCCTCTAAGCGTCCCCCGTGCCTCTCTCGACTCACTCTCTCTCGGCCTCATTCATACTTAATACGGCTGCCGACGAAGATGAATATTGTGGTTGTCTGTTGCTTCTCGCTGCTGCTGCTCTCCCACCCTTCATTGTGTCTCGCTCCGCTGCTCTGCCCCCTTCATTATCCTCCGGACCCATGAATGAAATGCGCTCCCTCTGCACATTCCTGTGGGATGACCGCTGACCACGCCAGCTACTGTTAAATACACACAACTGCACAGAAGACACACTAATGAAAACAGACACACATTCATGCAAAAAACATGAAGTACGCTTTTGTTGTAGGGAAGCGTGTGTTTTTTGACCCCTCCGACTTGCCCCGGCTGTTAGTTAATTGTGTCTGAGGGGAGAAGTCGGCCCCTGCGACTGCTTCGTTTTCTCAGTCGAGGCGAGAAACCTAAGGCCTCGTTAAATCACTTCTCACTACCAGTTAGTCGCCCCCACCCCTACACACACACACACACACACACACACAGACACACACACACACACACACACACACACACCACCCTGTCCTGTATCCTCCCCGCACCTGCCAGACGGAAACCTCCAGCCCACTCAAGGCCCTGATAAGGCTTCACACAGACCTTGGAGAACAGTCGGATTACTCTCTGAAGTTTGCCTCCCCTTCCCTTTCTATCTCTCTTCCTCCCTCTCCCCCGCGTAAAGGTGACCCCATCTACATGAGTGTGTGTGTGTGTACGCGCTGAGATGAGGAGTCAGGGCCCAAATGAGGATAGATGGCTGAGTGTCCCTGGCCTCTGCCCGCTGCAGAGCAGACTGAGGGAGAGATATTGGAAATCGACACCTTGGCTACATTAATCCCATGGTCCATTTAGCCAGGGATCCGAACAGCAGCAGAGGCTTCTGCTCCTCCATTTAGGAGGGAAAAAAACATGTTGCAGTGTGGTTTGTTTGTTTTGTTTGTGTGCCGATCCTCTGCAGGAAGGGGTGTGAGCTGTGATATTTCATTACAGGCAATCCATTCAAAGCTATATTTGGATTTCAGTCCGTTGCTCATTCTGTGTTACTCAAGAGTGTAATTTTGTTTTTATTTGTGTTGCTTTTTTTTTTCAGTAAATGGAGTCTCGTGGGGAAGCGAAGCCGCCCGACAGAAAAGTCACACCTTCACTTGCCGGATGCTGGTCAAGTTTGGCCATGCCCATGGCCCCATGGAGGAGGGGCCAGGAGGGCCACGCTACGAGACCATGCAGTGTTTTGCTCTCACTCAGCCCAAGGCCATGATTGAGGAGGGTGAAGGTATGATGGCCAAGTTACAACAACCCTCCTCTCAGAAATGTTTTATTTGACCTGGATGTTAATGCAAGTCTCTTGTTATCAGAGGAGCATTTTGTATTCTGTGCTGATCTGATGAACGAGAAGAGTTCCCCTGTACCTCTTTATGTCTAAGATCGAGGTTGATTCGGGACATCACAGCTAATCTGAAAACTAACCATGATCCCAAACGCAGCACAAAAAAATATAGTGTGAACATTTAAAACTGAATTATTCACAAATTGTGGAATTCATAACAAGGTAATTACCTTTAAAAATTTTGTGAGATAAAAATGATGATACCAGGCAGACTATATCACGTCCTTAAAATATCTGGATGTGATCTTTAGAAGAATTTGAAGATCTTATTTTAAATGCAAATTGCAAAGCAACCAAATTATAGTCTTCTGGTTAGCTCCTCACTCAGGGTAACTTGGGCTCATAATTGGAAGTTAATTAAATATTCCGCTCATATTCTCTTCACCTTATATGTCCGAAAACAGATTGTCACTCTGCTCACCCACAGAAATACTGAAAGATAATCTTAAGACGCTCAAATAGTCCTTTTACTACATTTGATACATACAAGGCATGTCATGGAGAGGAGTTCATTTCATTCATGGAACTTTTTTCGTATAACTTTCCATGTTTACTTTGTTTAAACACCTCTGGCACTTTTTATTTAAAAATCCAAACTAGAGGAGTGCAATACCTTCCATCTGTCTTAGTTAAAAAGACCTTCAGAGTACACTAGATTGCTAGGGAGGCATTTTCAAAGCGCCTGTGAGGAGTTTTTAGCTTGTTATGAAAGAGACTGAAGCTAACAGTGATGCCTCTTATGACCTACTAAAGCAAACAAGGAAATCTGCAAAAAAAAAGTGACATTTCCTACATTGTTCTTTTTAATGCCTGTACCTGCTGAGAGGGAGTAGGTGTCAGACAAGATGATTCACAGCACGGTGAATAAAAACGGTGCTTTCGCTTATTCCCGAGCAAACATTCACGTCGAGTGGTACATTTGACTGTTAATTGAAAGCAAAATTAGATCTTTTTTTGTCTGAAAACACGACTAACACATGTACAGGATCAGGAAATATATAAAAGGTATCATTTAGGCCACAGGGGAAGCCAATATCGACAAAAACAAATGTTCCCAACAGGAGCTTTAAGTGGCTAAAATCCTGAAATAATTAATCTAAAGTACAGTAGTGATAGTTTGGCATTTCTAACACTTTCCCTGTCTGCTTCAGACCTTCAGTCATGTATGATCTGCGTTGCTCGTCGGGTGACAGCCATGGAGAGAACGGAGAGTTTCAATACCCGGCATGAGCTATCAGGTGAGAAACTGCACTCCAGACTCAAACAGGCCATGATGAAGTTTGTTCTGTAACGAATTATAGATGTGACTCATCTCTCATTGTGTCTCCTTCCCTTCTTCTCGTCCTCTCTCTGTCCTCCCCTGGCAGGAAAACTGATCCAGATCGACCAGAACTCTCTGCGAGCGTCGATGCGTCCAGGCTGGGAGGATTTGTTGAGGCGTTGCATTCAAATGTTTCTTCAGCACAGTGACGGGCAGCCCTGGTCACACAAACGCCATTATCACGAGGGTGGGTCACACACCAAGACACACACTATAAATAATGTGCTGAAATACTTCAAATTGAGCAAATGTATCATGTTGAGCTCCATTTAATCCACACTAGAATAGCTGGATTGACTGGTTGGTCAGTTTTGTACTCAGTCTCTCTATTAGAGTGTTATTAAAGCTTTGAAAGCCTTTTCTGTATGACAGACTTGTTTGTTTTTATTTCACTGTTGCCAAACTCCCAACAGAAAGAAATTCTGACACTCAATAAGTACAAAAATACAGTAACAAGCAGACCTCATGCATTAGTCTATCAAAATTGATCTCATGAATATAAATGTCTCAATGCCCCACACTGATCCTCGGCTTAATCACAGGGTTGGTTTTAACACAGAGCTGTGATTAATAACCCTTGTTTTCAGATAAGTGTTTCAGGCTGTTAATTTACTGTTTAATCTGTCCGCGCAGCCTTTCTGCAGGGTCACGCTGAAACACCTTTGTACCGCTTCTCTCTGTCCGACGGCACTCCAGTCACCGCGCAGACCAAGAGCAAACTGTACCGGCACCCCATGAGCAACGAGCCACAAGGATTCATCTCCACTCACCTACTGCAGAGGTCAGAAACTGAAAGCGCACACACTTCATTCAGACAAAGCAGAGAACATTTCCTGAACTGTATTGACAAAAAAAAAGCACTTCCAGCGTATTTATGTGAGGCAGTCAAGGTATTCAGCAGCTGAAGTGGCAGCTGAAGTGGCTTTTATACACTGACATCGGGTGAAGAGAAAAAATCCACATAGGGAAAATATTTTAGTTGCATAAATACTGAATATTTGTAGTCCCAGCTCTTTTCGTGAGGGAGTCAGTGATGGAAAGGTTATGGTACAATGAATTAGGCTATGATTTGATACGATACGACGCTGAACTACTAAACACCACACAATACTACATGATACGATACTACACGACACGTCACTACATGTCACGATACTACAGGTCATGATACTAAACGTTACGATACTACACGTCACGATACTACACGTCACGATACTACACGTCACGGTACTACACGTCACGGTACTACACGTCACGGTACTACACGTCACGGTACTACACGTCACGGTACTAGACGACATGACACGACACAAAACGACACTACACATCTCGACATGACATGATAAGACACAACCTGATAACACACGACCTGACCTGACACGACATGACATGATACGACACAACAACATGTGACGATACTTCACAACACCTCACCGCACCACACCACATCACAGCACACCATATGATACATTATGATACGTTCAACACAACACAACACTACTATACAATATACTTAACTGTCACCAGAGGCAAATTATCTCAGACTGGAATTCTGCATATATTCAGCTTTCATCACCCAGGTACTAATTAAAGAACATTAAAAACAAATTACATTCATAATTTAAATTTTTGCAGAGTAAATTATACCAATCACCACCACCAATTACACGTATTACAAGATAAACAATAGTGATATGTGACAAGAGATCAATAATGAATGAGTGGAGCAATTGCACAACCTCTACAGCCTCAACATACGGTACTAGAAAATGTGTTCCCCCCCAAACTCTTGTGCTCATATTCCCTCTCTTTTTCCACACAGGGAACCCAACGGCTATCGCTCCGCACAGGGTGGAGGCATGATGCAGAATGCAATGAGACAACAGGGCATGGGAGGCCCGAACCCAAATGCCCAAATGAACATGAACAGCGGTGGGGGGATGGGGATGGGAGGCATGGGAGGCATGAACAGGGGCTTCGGTATGAACGAGCAAGGCCACATGGGTCACATGGGTCCAATGGGAGGCGGATCTATGTACGGAGGAAACAGTGGGGGAGGAAGTGGTGGGATGGGCAACCGCATGATGCAGATGAATCAAATGGGGCAGATGAGTCAGGTGGGCCATATGAATCAGATGAATCAGATGGGTCCTATGAATCACCCGGGCCAAGGCATGCAGCAGCACCCACAGCAGCCCCCTTTTCAGAGCAGCGGAGGTTTTGGACTGAGTGGCATGAACAGTCCTACAGGGAGTCCCAGAATGGGCGGCCCCCAGCAGGGACTCCTAATGTCACCGCGTAACCGAGGTAGCCCCAAGATGGGGGCCAACCAGTTTTCACCTGGAGGTACTGCTCCATCATTGGTGTAATTCAGCATCACCTAATTACAAACTAAAACCTTGTTTGTTTGGATTAATTTGAGTTGTGTTTCTATTTCCAGGCATGCACTCTCCCATGAGTGGCATTGTAAGTGGTGGAGGAAGTGGAGGGAGCACCACCAGCTTCTCCAGCAGCTCCCTAAATGCCCTACAAGCAATCAGCGAAGGTGTAGGAAGTTCTCTTCACTCAACCTTAACATCCCCAACGCCAGCTCTTAAACCCGACAGCTCTCCCAGCGTCCACTCCTCCTCTTCCTCTCAGCCCAGTCAGCCAGCCAAACCAGGCCAAGATGGCTCCAAAAGCCCCGCAGGAAGCTTGGGACCAGGGCCCAGCGACCATCATCACCCTATGCATCATCACCACCATCATCAACATCCTCAGGCTGAGAGTTCTGGAGATCGTCCAGACAGCCAGGCATCTACAGCAACTAAGGAGTCAGGAGAGGGAGGTAATGAGGCAGGTGCTGCAAGCTCTGAGCCCCCTCGGAGGGTGCCGGACAGTAAGGGGCATAAGAAGTTGCTGCAGTTGCTGACTTCCCCGACTGAGGAGCTGGGAATAGGTGGCAGTGGGCCAACAGGGCCTCCTGGGCCACCCCCACCGCCCGGCAGCAGCACTCCTGCAGGCTCAGATAACAAGGACCCGGCCGCAGGCATGACCAGCCCCACATCTACTGGGGTCTCCTCCTCTTCTTCAGCGAGTGCCAATCCAAGCCAGGCAGCTGGGCCAGGGGGCGCGTCAACATCACTTTCGTCAGCCCACTACTCTGGCTCTCTGCAAGAAAAGCACAAGATCCTTCACAAGCTTCTTCAAAATGGAAACACCCCAGATGAAGTGGCTAAGATCACAGCAGAGGCTACAGGAAAGGCGTCACTGGGCAACCAGGAAGGTGGGGAGGCTGGACCAGGAGTCAGTACAGGGCCTGGGACTACCACAGAGCCCAAACAGGAGCAGCATAGCCCCAAGAAGGAGAAGACCCATGCCCTCCTACACTACCTCCTCAACAAGGATGATTCCAAAGAGCCGGCGGATGTCAAGCCTAAGCTAGAAGAATTAGAAGGAAAGGGTGCCCCGGGGGCTGCTGGCGGCCCTGCACGGGGTGGTCCTGGATCTGGGACTGGCCCTGCACCTGAACATCCTGAGAGCAAGATCAAGTCAGAGCCGCCTGATGATGTAAGATTAATCTTTGTTAAGCCTTCATTGGAGCATTGCAGCCATATCATTGTGCATTTAACTAGAAAACCAGTCAGTTTAATTTACATAGAGAATGATATTAAATAATTTTTTTCTAATTTGAATCCTAAGTTGCACAATCTGGAGTCCATCCTTGGAGATTTGAGGGGTTCAAACTCTGACTTCTACCCGGATCAGGCTGGAGGGGGGAACGAAGCAGGAAGCAAACCACAGGGTTGCATGGATGACAGCCTGCAGGGTACGTGGGCTGAGAACCAAAGCTTTAAAGAAGTATCATCTACATATAAGAAATTTGTTATTATCCCTGTAAAATCTGAGATGGTACCATTCTTTTCAAAATACCATAAAGACTGAGATCTATTTCTTATACCTGCACTAACACACCTACATTCACACAGCATTCTCTTGTGTCGTAGAAAAAGATAAAGATGCATGACCACAGAGTTTTTATTTTTAATGTACAGGAAGTCCAGGAATGGGTCCTGGTCCTCGGGGGGCCTTCCAGAGGGCCATGTCCATGGATGGGAAGCCTCCAGGTGGGCCTGGAGGACCAGGTAGACGCCCCATGCTCATCAAGCAGGAGAACATGATGGGCAGTATGGATGGCTACCCAGGAAACATGGGTGTGTATCTGAGTAGGCCAACACTCCTCACAGCTCTTACTGTGAATCTGTCTCTCTCTCACATTACTGTGAGGGTTTGTCTTACATAGATGAATTCCTTGACTATGTTTGAATTTGATTCATCGTATTCTCAGATAACCTCTAAACTTCAAACACACACTCTGACACATGCACATCTGGTGTTAATGTATTACCAGGACCAATGAGCAGAGGCATGGTTCCCCAGAGGTCTCCCACAGGGAGTTCAGGAGACTGGGGCATGACCCGCTCTAGTACCAGTCCTGTGGGCTCAGCAGGACACCCCTCCATGATGCGCCCAGGCATGGAGTACAACAACAACAAGGGCATGATGTCAGGACCTATGGTCGGCCGCTCCAACAGCGTACCCGGCACCAGGTCTATGCTGCAGCAGCAGCTCATGGAAATGGGTATGTGCACAGCCAAGATTGATGGGAATGCCATCAGTTTTGTGTTTTATTATTTTATGGTGAACTAGACAGAGAAACACACCGAAATGTTCCCTTTCTTGTATTGCTTGATAAAAAAGTGTAGATTGCTAAACTGTCTTTCTGAAGAGAGCATGGCTGACTACAGTTCACACAGACACACATCTAAATTCCTTTAAATTTTCTTTTGTGTGTTATTGAAAGTGTATGATGTTTTAATTTCAGGAGGCTCTGCTGACATGGGCATGGGTATGAGCCCATTCAGCCAGCAAGGCCAGTCCAACCAGTCACCATCCTGGCCAGAATCTATAATGGGCATGGAGGGTAACAGGTCAGTGCAACTCTTTTGATTCGTAATTAGCCACAGTGAGCTTGAGGTCTGGCTAGTACTGATCTTCACAATGAGCTTTTGTATGTGTGTGCGCCATGTAGACGCCAGTTTGGGAACACCTTAGATGATCTACTGGTGCCTCCCACCACCAGTGAGGGACAGAGTGATGAACGAGCGCTCCTCGACCAGCTGGACTCCCTGCTGAATAACACAGACGGCATCGCTCTGGAGGAGATAGACCGAGCGCTGGGCATCCCAGACCTCGTCAGCCAGGTAAGATGACAGAACAGATATAGAAAGATACAGCCGACAGAATAATGTACCCGTTTCCATATAATGACTCATAAATGAGCCTTGCGTTCATCTTTGAATTAGATATTTCAGTCATGACTCACCGTGTTCAGACTGTTCTTTTCTAAAGGAGGATAGATGAGCCTGGAGGGATCTGTCTGTGCTGCTGAAAAAGACAATTACAGAGTCAACCAATTGGAAATTAATCAATTAGATGGAGCTGTTTAACAAACTTCTCTTTTGTCCTCGTGTCTTGTCTGCTCCAGAACCAGGGGTCTGAACAGCAGATGGAGCCTTTTCCAGGGCAGGACCCATCCATGGTTCTGGATCAGAAGCCAATCTATGGGCAGGGCTATCCTGGACCCCCCTCCATGCCGATGCAGTCTGGCTATGGAGGGAACCCCATGCAGGGACAGGCCCAGCAAGGAGGGTTCGGGCCCATGCTCTCTCAGATGGGCCAAGGTGGCAGTTTCCCAGGCATGGGTGGGATGGGTGGCATGGGACACCCCCGTGCCAACATGATGAGACCCAGGATGATGACGGCCAACAAGCCCATGAGGCTTCAGCTGCAACAGAGGCTGCAGGGACAGCAGGTATGACAGGAATCTCAGATGTTTATCAGTTTTATTGCAAACATGTAACTCATGTTGTCCCAATACAGCCCTCAGTCTAACATCTTCATGTTAGGTATGTAGTACATTCATATTGGGAGATTTACAAATCAATGGAGGACCTCCACAAAATTGTTCTGACAATGGATGGAAATTAACAAATAGATTTCTGAGAATGCTTTTTTTCAGTTATTTATATGGTCTACTTTTAAAACTAGATTAAATTATGTCCCATGCATTCATTTACCATCATTCTAATGTTATAGCATTTCTTGATCTGTAAAAGTGTGCCATCTATGTTACTACACCCTATGTATAAATGGTTGTATGAAGATGAAGTGTAACATTTGCTCCTCCAGCTTATGGTCAATGTTCTTTTTCCCTTACTCAGTTCATGAACCAAACGCGGCAGGGCATGGCCATGAAGATGGAGAACCCAGGGGGAAACCCTGGCATGAGGCCCGGCATGCAGCCTGCAATGGGAGGACAGGTAGATACAGAGAAATATACACATTGTAAAAATGATAATGTAGAATGGGACCTGATGTCACAGGTTTTGTTCTAATTTCAACACTGAATTGAGTTTGCCAAGTATGTTCCCATATTTTATACACACATTTAATGCTAGAACAAAGTTCTTGTATACAGCATGAATATATAAGAGAATTATCTGCACACGTTGGACCATGCTGTGCTGTTGTGTGAGTCATTCAAACATAAAACACAGAAAATGAGAGATGCAGCTTTATGCAGAAAGAACTAAAACAGTAAAGACAAGATTATTGTGAACAAGCTCAGACTTAACATCACTTAGCTTGCATGGCTTATTGTCATTTAATAATCTTGTGCATATGCAAAGGGGAAAAGTTCAAATACATGTTAGCTCAGGTGTGAGTGTTGCTTCAGTGATCTCTTAGTACCACTTCCTCTGTCTGGGTTTCTAAGTCCTCACTAATAACTTTAGTCATAAATAATTGACTGACTTTTTTAAAGCCATTTATGAAGCAACTTTGGGTTCATCCTCCTGCAGGAAACTTTTATTTCTTAGTCTCTTAATTCATCTCAAAGTCTCTCTAATGGGTGACATTGACCAAAATCTTACATTAACTTTTAACATGATTAACTGCAGACGTCATGCCAGAGTCAACAAGATATTAATAAAGCATCAAACTTAATAACACATATACTGAACATATAAGTAAGACATAATAACACCAATAGTCACAACATAAAACCCCTCTTCAAAGGTTGACTTGTGAACCGTGGTACTGAGTATTTAGCTGGATCTTTGTAGTCTGCTCTTGTCTTGTGTGCAAGCCAGTTTTAATTAGAATTTGATGGATTCACAGAGAAAAGTCTGATGGCGATGTTATACTGGCTCAGCAGATCCTGTTGCACTTCCTCTGGTATTTAAGGAGGTTCATCATCTGCCGGGTCTTTCCGGGAGTCAATTTGGCTGTCGAGCCAGAATCCATCCAGTGCTCTAACTGTTTATGTTGACGCACCAAGTCTGTTTAAAAGAAAACTCCAGAAGTATTTCCTCCTCAGTTTTGAAGCATGTTGAGCTCAAAGTAATTCTGACATGCTGATATGCAGAGTCATCCATGTTAAATAAAGCCAATGGCTGAGAAATCCTGAGATTTCCTGAAGTCTTAAATAAAAGGTTTGTATTTGAGTACCAACACATGCTCGCCTTATTCTTACAGTAGACTCACCCTGTTTGTGACCTGAAGACATCAATAAATAGTGCAAATCGATTGCCTCTGCTTTCAATTTGCGCTTCAGTAGCATTTATCAACCAAGCAGCAAAACTAGACAGAACACTGGCTACATGATTTTAACGCCAACACCTCTAGCAGTGAGCTCCATGGAAGATTTCCTGCTGCGTTCTCACATGAGCTCACCAGAACAGAAATGCCCCGAAAGGGCTGGTAGGAAATATTCCAAGTGAAGTCAGGGAGAAAAATCTGGCTGCTTGTGTTCAAACATGCAGCTCACCCAGGTAACTTCTGGAACTTTCAGGAACTTTGTGCATGTCTGAAAAGGGCTCTAGAGACCTATATATTAAAGCTTTCATTTTAAAGGAAGTAAAAATAAACCTCACATCAACCCTCTTTTGTTTGTTTTGTTGGAGCAGGGCTTCCTGAATGCTCAGATGATGGCTCAGCGCAGCAGGGAGATGGTCAGCATGCAGATGAGGAGGCAGCGTATGATGATGCTGATGCAGCAGCAGCAACAGCAGGCAGCAGCTGCCGCCGCTGCAGCTGCAGGTGGATTCAGTCCCCCTCCAAACGTCACAGCTCCTGGTGGCATGGACAACCCCATGGGAGGGCCAAACATGGGCCAGCCAGGCCCCCAGCAGTTTGGCTATGGCGGGAACTATGGTGGGTTTACTGAGCTAACAGAATAATGCTGCTCCCTGCTGTTGAGTTTGAACACTGCAGGGCTTTTTTCTTGTTAAAAAGGAAAATCTGCACTTTTTCGAAAAAAAAAAAAGAAATGTAAGAAAACTTTACAACCTTTTTTTTTGTAATCCGACTGTATATTGTTCTTAAAGGGACAGTTAGCACCAGAGCACACTTCCAGGCAGCAGGATGGCTTCTGTGTTGTATCCCATTATTTATAAATTGCGTGCATCTTCTGGTGGCTGTCTCTGAGGCTCTGTGACTCTCCACAGGGATGGGCCAGCAGGGAGACCCCTCGTTTGGCCCCTCAGGAGGCAGTCCTCCGAACGCCATGATGGCCAGCCGCCTAGGTCCTCAAAACCCCATGATGCAACAGCACCCACAAGGTGGCCCAATGTACCAGGGTGCAGACATGAAAGGCTGGTCACAGGGTGGCATGGGACGCAACAGGTATGAAATCAACAATATATGTAAGGCAGGAGGAGTGTTTCCAGAAGCTCTCAAGGAGAAAATGTGGCTTCAGTTTCTTTTCATCATCTGTAGAATTAAAGTTTTTCTCCTTCCTGTCAACAGTTCGTACCCTCAGCAGCAGTTTGGGCAGCAGGGACCTCCGGGGCAGCAGCAGTTTGGGCAGCAGGGGAACCCAGGCCAGTACGGAGGCATGATGATGAACGGGGGCATGCCGGCCAGCGGAGGAGGAGGTCACATGGGGCAGATGGGAGGGCAGATGGGTATGAACCCTATGGTGATGGGGCGCATGTCTATGGGGCCTGATCAGGTGAGTTCAGTTGGTCTGGAGGGTTTTCCTTTTGTTCAGCTTATCTTCAAACAACACTGACATGCCTATATGTGCAGACTAAAAGGATGATTACTACGTCTATTGCTGTAATCATTCCTCCTGTATACTGTTACAGATATAGAGAACAGAATGAGACTGCTAAATTGCATTGGTATCACCCTTATCAACAATCCTTTTATTGGAAATCTCTAATTACCATCTGTTTGCTGCGTCTCAGCGGGGAGCAGACTGGATGAATAAATCACAACAGTTGCAGCAAGTAACTCAGTCAGCCGCTTAAGTTTGAAGTGAAGTTATGGAAACATCAGATACGTGATGAAGAGAATAGTGATAAAGGGACTGTAACAGTCTACATTTTTAAGAAAATCCCAAATGAGTGACATATTTCCATTGTGTGTGTGTGTGTGTGTGTGTGTGTGTGTGTGTGTGTGTGTGTGTGTGTGTGTGTGTGACTAGTAAGCAAGCAAGTACATGACAACTTGACTGAAAAACAGAATTAACTAGTTCTAGTGCATATCCAGGCATGTCAATATTGCTTTAAGATTTTTTTTTTTATAATATATTTTTATAAGGTTTTTCTGCTGTATACATCAATTAAAAAGTGCACATTATCCAGTTTTATATTTTTACAGACGAACAAAAACACATCATACAATGACAACCACTAGAGTCCAATCCAATGTGTTTTGAAATGTTATCTTAAAAATAAGAAAGCAGGAAGGACTCATGAATTAGAAAGAAGATATTATACATAAAATATATAAATACATAAATAAAAATAATGATTAAAAAAAATAAATAAATACAATTAAAATTGTATTAAATACAAAATATTTCTTGCTTTAAGATAAACTTGAACATTTTCTGTTTAATTCTGGTAGATTTGGTCCATTCTTAATTTTCATACCTCACTTTTATTGTTTTTTTCTTCTCATTTTTTATTTAAGTATTTATTCAGAACAATATTGAAACGAATTTTGCAGCTTGTCAAAGTTATGAAGCATTTTTCAGAAAGTAAAGAGATACATAAAACAGATATAAGACAGTTTTTTAAACATTCTTATAAAATGAGGTGGTAATAGTGGTGAGAGAAATAAATATTTTGTAAAAGAAATTCAAAGCTTGGCATTGCATTATGAATAAAAGCAGTATACCGGGATTGGTAAACAAATAGGATCGTTGTAGTATACATTTATATACATGTATATACCCCCATATTAATGAAAAACTAAAAAGCATTTTTCTTCTCTTTATTGCAGAAATACTGCTGAACAAGGTGACAGCAGCATTTGTTTCACTGTGATCTCAACCCAGAGAGAGGATACAGCTGCAGCTCTGGAGTGTGAGGAGAAGGACCAGATAGTGTGTGTTTGTGTGTGAGTGTATGTGGGCATGTGTGTAGTGCTGCACTCTTACCAGATGGGGGAGTGAGCCTCCTTTTTGACTGGAGGCTGATGATGGCAGTCTGGCAACCTGAGGAAAAAAAACAGTCTCAATCATTCATGAAGACACACAACATTCATTAGAATCAGGAACACTGTGACACAGTTACACACGTTGAAGACAAACATTTACAGCTCTGTGATTCCTCTGTAGACTGTAGTTTTAATGTTCCTCTCTTTTTTGTGTGTGTTGTGTGTGCCTCAGTAAACACACACGACACTCGCTGGACCAAACATGGGCGAATGTGTTGAGACATCCTCTCTGTGTTGTCGAATGTTCCACAGAGCTGTGTTCAGATTTAAAAACGTCGGGATTCCTCTCTTTGCTTCTGAACGTCGCCTCTCTGCTGCTCCTGGGACGACCTCTCTGCATACACGACGTAGAGTAAACCCCGGCTCCAGATGACAAGCCGCCAGATTGTGACACTGACATGAATGTCATTCAGCAGTAGCACATTGTTTCGTCCTCCAGGACAACGCTGAGCTAAAGTATGACTGAATTACTCGTTGGCTGATTGCACTTTAAGGAAAGGCCAACAACAAAAGGATTGTGGCAATATAGAGGCCTTTTACCCATGAGTTAATGTATAGCAGCAGACATTTACTGTTTAGTTTTGTGTGTTTGTTCTCCAACTTTTCCTCTGTAATGTTAATGGGGCTTTTGATTCGAAATAGGTAACCTTTATGAACTTTGTTCTAAAGTGAGAACCAGTAGAAAGGCAGGAAGCACAGATTTTTTTGAACTGACTCATAACAAGAGGAATTAACATTTTCTAAAGTTCCTCTTGAAACTGATAGACTTCTATTAATGTTCAAAACCACACTTATATTTATACAGTCATGGTGCACCAGTTTTAATGTGCCAGATGTAGCTTTTAAATCCAACTGTTGCAGAAACGTTAATTACCATGCATCAATTTACGGTATTACAAACGTGGACTGTATAAAACACGGATGTAGTCTCAGAGACACCACCTGTTGGTTTCTAAAGAGGTGTTGTGAAGCCAAAAGATGGAGGTCACCTGACCCAGTCTAAGCTTAAAGCAAGCAGAGGTGGACTTGAAGCCTTCACTTTTCTGCCAAGCAAACAGCTACAACACACCCAGCTGTGAGTCGAATCAGCCACGCCCTTAGTTTTGCCGAACTCTGATAACTCTTAGCCTTAATAAAATCAAAACATGAGTTATTGAAGAAGTCATGGTCCGTACATTTGGTATGAATACAAAACAGGGGTATTAAAACTAAAACTATTTTATGTAGGAGGCTGAAATGTGTTTGATTCTGCTGTAAAAATGGGCATTTTAATATGGGCTTTGACAGGGATCTCTTAATTTTTGGAGCCAGCCTCAAGTGGACACTTAAAGAAGTGCAGTTTTTACACCTCACTGTCTGCTTCATTTTTCAACATTGGAGTTTGCCACCTGGTTTCTAAGAGTGCAGAAATGAAATTAATTGCCCCTTGAAAATTTTGCACTAAGCTCTCATTGTAAGAGGAAAGTGTATGTTGGATTTCAGTGTGCAGATTTCTAGCAATGACCCTTCCTCCTGGTTTTCCTCTGAGGACAAAGCCCATTTTCTCAAGGTGACGGCACTGCAGTATTGGACATGATGTCTTGTTTGGAGCTATTTTTTTCTTTTATCTGTGAATATGAATTGTAAATAAGCTTCAAATGTACTATATATAAATATATATATGCTTTTGTAGGTCACATACTGTTTTTGCACAGATTGTAAGGCTTGATATTTAAAAGTTTCTTAATCTGTCATGGGTCAGCTTTTACTTTTGAACATTTGTTGAAACAGGAAGGGCCTCCTTTACAGTAAATGTAGATTTCACATTCTGTCTCTCAGAAAGCATTTTTGAGGGTGTGGTCTTAGCTTGAGAGGTGCTAGAGTGTAGTTTTGATTTGAATAAATTATTTTTTGCTGGACAGAAAAAGAAAACACAAAGTTTGCCTATACAAATGATTTGACACATGATTGTGTTAGGCTTCTAGAGGCCCAAACGTCTTACCAGTAATGTGGTGTTGAGGTTTCTCAACCGAACCTCTTGCTTCCATGTGTGACTTTAAGTTTCACTTCTGAGATTTCTGTGCTTTGGATTTTGCTGATTTGATTGTTCAGCCTCAGAACTGAGACTTTGGTCCCACTTTATAACTATCTGCCTTTTAGGTTTGTCGCAGATGTTGAATCCTGATAGAAGCTACACATGAAGTTGTTTGAATCCCTTATTTCCTGTTGATCTCTTGAGAGGGGACTTTTTTTTTACATTTGAGTTTGCCTTTATTTTTTGTTCTATTTCCTGTGAAGCTTTTGTTGAAGAATATACTTTTGAACACATGCTCAATCCAAAGATTTTTGTTTGTCATTCTACAGTGCTTAGAAACAGTTCCTGACGTAGATCGTGCAAGTACTCATGTGTGCTTTAACTGTTGCACATAACCTATGATATTCATCGAAATAAATATGTTTAAATGCATATATTATATCCCCATGATCCGTATGACATAGAGTAGACATGAGTCTGGTTCTGCTGAGGTGGTTTGAGTTTTTCGTTTGTGATTGTTTTCTTCCTTTCTGTAAATCTTATGGCCAGTTGAATTGTGGTGCTGCAAATGGTTATTTCACAAGCGAATGTTGAGATTTTTTCTAAGCTGGAAAGGAGGTTTCATGATTGATGTCTTTATGTCTCAGAATAGTAGCTTGGAGTATTTTTAAACCCCAATCTCGATGAAGAACATCAGTTTAATCCACAAATAGAAAAAAAAAAGTTTTGCTGTAAAGAAAGAAACTCCTCTCAGTGCACCGTTGGCACTGAAGAAAGACAAAACACTTCTGGTAATCAGTCATTATTAAAGGATGTACAATACTATTGCATTTTTTCTTACCTTGTTTCTTGATGTTAATATCAATGTAAATACAAATTTATATTTAAACATTATATTGTCTCTTGTCATTTTCATATGCAAACTTCAATTTTCTACAGGACTCCACCATCCTGCAGCTGCAGGTCAGTCTGTCACTATGCAGCCCTCTAAACTGAAAGTGTTTCACTGCATTGACAGGACCATTCGAGAGCATTAAGTATATTCTACAAGTAGAAGTTCCTCTTGTCATAAAGGATGACTGGGGACTGGCAGTCTGCACGGTGTGGGAGGTGAGTGTGTGTGGAGATAATTAAGAGTGTGAAGGACATCAGTGTGGCAAGTCGTCAGACGTTAAAAAAAGATGAGGGCTTCCGCTCAGGCTGGCTCTGTATCTGTCACATTATTATTACTGCTGTATGAAGCCTCACTTTTATCCAATGTTTGTTTCCTGCCACTGGTGACCCCCTCATTTAGAGCGTTTGTCATTAATCATCCCACTTTCTTGCTTTCTCTAAATAATTTTGTATCCCATGAAAAGATCTGACACCTCCAAGCTGTCACAGCTCTTCTGCGACTACTGCTGCTGCATCAAGAGCCCATCAGCACATTCAAAACTTTAAATAACTTTTTAGACATGTTTTTCATTTCAAAGAACAGTATCTGTCAGGTTAATTTTGACTGACTCACTCAACCCTTCAAACTCCTGTGTAGTAGGTGGTGGAATGGTCTGACTGTTCCCAACGACGAGAGGCAGTTTCAGAATCAGAATTAGAAATACTTTATTTATCCCAGGGGGAAATTCAGTTGTTACAGAATGCTCTTATACCCAGTATGAAAAAGTCAAAATATTAATAGAAAGAAGGAATAAGATAAGATATAAATACGAATGAAATAATATAAATTGGATTAATAATAAGTATATATGGAAACACAGAATAGTTACAGTTCACTATGTACAAAAACGCTGGGAATGAAGGTATTATTTCTTGCTCTATGCTTTAATTAGATTTCATGTGAAGGAATAATGTGTCATTTCCTCTTTTGTTAAGTAATTTATTTTTAATTATGCAAATTAGACTGATGAAAAAGTTAATGTTTGGCTTGCAGTGAAATGATGTAGGCCTGTGTATACTCATGGTCTACATTCAAGAAGTTAAGCTTCTGACTTCCCCTAAGCGTCATAATGAGGCTGATTATTGTTGTTTGACATTTGCGAAATGCAAAGGTAGGCTTGTCATGAAACATTGGCATTTATTCATGAATAATAACCTGTAACATTGTTGATCTCAGCCTCAGCTGCACAGAAGCTCAGCTCTAATTGAGGTGCCTTTACACTGCTTGGCAGTACCTGCATCCAAATGGACTTGAAGCACTTTGTTATTCTTACTGATCTTGTTTCCTCTTGTCTAGATCTTTGCTTGTGTTGTTCTTGTTCTTGTATGTACGTCGCTTTGGATAAAAGCGTCTGCTAAATGACATTGTAACATTGTCTGCTAAATGACATTGTAGCATTACTAACACAAAGCTAAATGTTAAGAATTAAAATAAGATAAGGCCTGCTAATCATTGGAGTGTTAGCAGCCTTGTAGTAAGACCTGTATGAATGTCACTAAATGGTGCCAAATTAGCTAAAATACTTCATTTTAACATAACCTGGCACAGACAGGACAAACATCAAAACAACATTCAATCAAAAACTGTTTAAATTATTTTGCTTTTTTACTTTTAGCTCCCTCGCTTCCCTGTCAGACCTGGTATCCCTCCTAACCTGTGGACATCCCTTTAATGGAGGTTTAATGTTCACAAAGAGCAACTGTGGGAGTTAAGATAAAAACAAAATAATGCTTTCATGAAGGTATGAATAAAAAATGATTCATCTGGCGTCTGATCAAGCATGCGCTTATATAGTCGTGGAGTTTAACCTCCCCCTTACAGACAGCGTTTCCACAAAAGCGTGTAAAATGTGAAATATACAGATAGAATAATTCTCCAGTGAACCCTCTAATGTCAAATTACATCAGCCGCCCGTCTTCACTGGCGTTCATCCTTTTTCCCCTGTTCACTGGCAGAGATAATTCATCCGCGAAAGTATGCGGGGCTTTCCTTTCTGGCTGTGTGTGTGTGTGTGTGTGTGCGTGTGTGCGTGTGTGCGTGCGTGTGTATGGGGTTCCGTTTGTGCCAAAAATATGTCTTCATGCACACTGTCTATGTCTACGGAACATGTGAGAAGACATTTTCCTATGTCCATAGAAGTTAAACTGCCCTTGTGTCATTTGACTTTGTCATTACATCGTGTCGTCATGATGTGTCATTTCACAAAGTGTCATTATGATGTGTGTTATGGTTTGTTGTCTTGATGTGTAGTTTGGCAATGTCTAACATCTTGTTTGACAGCATCTTTACATCGTCACTATGTGTTGTTACTACGTGTTGTCTTCATGCATTGTTGCTATGCATTGTTGCTATGCATTGTTGCTATTCGTTGTTGCTATTGGTCGATGATGTGTAGTTACTATGTGTCTTTGACAACGTCGTTGCTATGCGTCGTTACCATAGACTGTATAAAATATGGACGTAGTATCCGTGACGTCACCCATCTGTTCCTGAGAGCTGTTTTGAAGCAAATTGACGGCGGCAGCCATATTGGTAATGCAGAACTCAACTGGGCAGAGTGTGACGTAGTGTGAGTCTCTTAGCCAATGGCTGTGTGTTCCCGACCGGGAGTCACGTCAGTCATGTCCTTATTTGGGCAAAACTCATAATCTTAATATCTTCTGAACCGTCACGTTAGAAAAAAATTCACCCCCCGTACAGTGTGTGCCATTAGAGAGATTAGCTTCATAGGGCCAAGCCGTTTTTTGAACCAGGCTGTAAACATGTTTATTAATGCTGCAAAGATCGTCTTTTTCCCATTCATATCTATGTGGTTTCCGGTAGCCTCAAGCGGATTTTCGATGTATTGCAGTTTATATCACTTCCGCATTGGCTTCATCGTTTGAGACCGGAGTTTGCCGCTTGGTCGTTACTATGTGTCATTTGACAACGTCGTCTTGATGTGTCGTTTGACAACGTCGTCTTGATGTGTCATTTCACAACAATGTTGCTATGTGTCGTCTTGCTGTGTATTGTCCCCTAACACTAATTTATTTTCATGTATCATAGCCTACTAACAAGAACAATCGGAATAAAAGTCAAAATATAGAAGTATGTACTTTATATAAAAGTATTATATAAGCAATAATACCAGCAAAGATTAGTCAGAGGGATCAGAATTAATTTAAATGTTACAATACATAATGCAACGATGTTGTCAAAGACAAATAGCAACGACACATCAAGACGACACGTAGTAACAACACATAGTGACAACGTAAAGACGCTGTGAAACAAGACGTCATTAGACATTGCCAAACTACACATCAAGACAACAAACCATAACACACATCATAATGACACTGTCAAACAACACTGTCAAACAACACATCATAATGACACTGTCAAACAACACTGTCAAACAACACATCATAATGACACTTTGTCAAATGACACATCATGACGACACGATGTAATGACAAAGTCAAATGACACAAGGACAGTTTAAAGTTCCATGGACATAGACAAATGTCTTCTCACATGTTCAGTAGACATAGACACTGTGAATGACGACATATTTTTGGCACAAACGGAACCCCATACGTGTGTGTGTGTGTGTGTGTGTGTGTGTGTGTGTGTGTAGCAGGGGGGTGTAGGGTGGAGCAGGAGGCGGGATACGCCGATGGAAAAGACGCACCGCTCGTCCATTGGAGCAGACGCAGAGTGGGCGCCCATCAGACGCGCCCACCGCTGCTTCAAGACTGTTTTTTTGCTGGAAGAGGAGACATGAGGTTTGGAGACACCTGTCAGGAGGACTACACATCCAGTAGCTGTATGTGAGGCAACTGGAGGCTTTGGCCATGGACGCGCTGTCATCGCTTTTATAGCCTCTCTGCATCTCAGGAGCGTAAAGTTACCCCGCTGCTTCCTCGTTTTTCTTGATTTTTAATCCTTTTTCCTCCCAATCCGCATGAGTTCGCAGTTGTTTGTAGGTCAGCTGGTGGGGGTTCCGTTAGAAATAATGCACCCCACCATGGAGAAAGACACGACCTACACTAAGATCTTTGTCGGCGGGCTGCCTTATCACACCAACGACGCTTCACTTCGGAAATATTTCGAGACTTTTGGGGACATCGACGAGGCGGTGGTGATCACAGACAAACAGACGGGCAAGTCGAGAGGATACGGCTTTGTGAGTGAATTTAAGTTCCTGCTTTATGGTGAAATAGAGAGAAATATGGAGTTCCCCTAAGGGTTTAATCAGTATGACAGCAAGGGGTCTTGAAAACTGACTACATGTCTGTTGCATGTTGTAATGACTTCAAAAGTGACGTAATTTGCATGATAAGTTGTGTTTTTAGAATATCCCTGTTGTCACCACCCCCTAAAGGTTTTTGTTTTAGGTTCAAGGAGGCTACACACACACACACACACACACAGACACACACAGACACACAAACGCACACACACAAACACACACTGCCACTGTGACTGGTGGTAGTCACATGCTTGAAGCATGCGAGGCAGATTATTTCGTATTAGTGTGTCATCAATTATCTCTGCTGCCCGAAAGTACACGCACACAAACTCAAACAAACTCACACACACTCACACACACACACACGCTACTAGTGCACAGAAGCTCCATCTCCAGAGAGTTGGACACACTTGAGTTGGTAATAAGCTGCTGCATCTGTGGACAGATGTTTTTTTTCTGCTCTGTTAGTGAGGGAGAGAGAGAGAAAAGGGGGGGGGGGGGGGGGGTAGAGAATATATATATATATATATATATATATATATATATATATATATATATATATATATATATAGAGAGAGAGAGAGAGAGAGAGAGAGAGAGAGAGAGAGAGAGGAAGGGGGTGGGGGTTCCTGGTCACAGAGGTGTGACATGTCAGTTGGCTCTGCAAGATAAGGCTGCAGTAGTTCATTCTGACTTCCTCCCATTCAGCCCGTCCCCCTCTCCTCTCACCCAGTCTTTCTCTCTCTCTCTCTCTCTCTCTCTCTCTCTCTCTCTCTCTCTCTCTCTCTCTCTCTCTCTCTGCCTGGTGAGTTGAGAAAGCAGTGGATTCATGTGTTTTGGACTGAAGCAGTTCAAATTATCTCTTTCTTTGCCTGGCCAGTTAGCCAATCAGCTGAGGCCACCACTGTGTGTGTGTGTGTGTGTGTGTGTGTGTGTGTGTGTGTGTGTGTGTGTGTGTGTGTGTGTGTGTGTGTGTGTGTGTGTGTGTGTGTGTGTGTTGTCTGCTCTGGGACAGCGTGACCATGTCATCTCCCTCAGAGGTTTTAATTCCTCACCACGGCTTCTTGAACCCTGCTGATCTCAAATCGTGTGCTGCGTCTGTTTGCACTAGAGTCCAGAGTCTGATGCTGTGAAACGAAAGTGAGCGTGGCAGTTTCTGCTTTCACTGTCACTTTTGTTTCTGATGGTGTTGTCGTAACCTCCATAAATCAAGTGTGGCTGCCCTGTGTGTGTTTTAACCTTTCCCCTCCTTCCCATCCCACTGTGCTCTGCCCACTCCTCACCTCACTCCCTCAAGGTAGATTAAAGCATCTCATCCTTGGCAGCCACGTCTAGAGAAAAAGCCAAATCTGCCTCCTACATGAGCTCCAATGGAAGTGTAAAACTCAGTAATGGCTACATGAAAAGGACTCACTGTCTCCTTGTGTATCTAGCAAAAAGATTGAATCATCCGAGGAAAGACAAGGACAGCAGCAACCTCAGGGGCCGCCCAGCTCCGGGTTCTGCTGCTTCATCTGAGCACTCATGTTGGAATCACTCCATCGTCACTGACAAGAGAAGCCTTCACATGCTGTAATGAGTTTGATGGAGTGATATTAATGAGTTGTGTTGTGACACTGCCAACAGGTAACCATGGTGGACAGGGGGGCAGCAGAGCGGGCGTGCAAAGACGCAAACCCCATCATCGACGGCAGGAAGGCCAACGTGAACCTGGCTTACCTTGGGGCAAAGCCTCGAAGCACACAGTCAAGTAAGTATAAAAATTAAAACTAATGAAAGATCAAAAGCAGATTGTATAGTTAACTTGAGGGTAAAGCCTAGTCTTAATTACAAATTCTTTTAACAAGGCAAGGCAGCTTTATTTGTTTACATTTCATACACAAGGGCAACTCAATGTGCTTTACATTACAACATTAAAAGCATTGGAAACAGTCAGACAAGCATAAAAGAGCACAATTAAAATGACAGATAAAATGAAACAGAAAAGAAAAGGAAAATTAGAAATATATTAAAAGTTAAATTCTAATTTGCATTTAAAGCAAGTTAAAATAAGTTAAAATAGGAAGGTAGTGGCAAATAAAAAAAGTCCGACAGTGAACTAACCCCACAATAAGACGAAAGCTCCAGCTGAAGATCTAAATCTTGATGGAAGTAAATTCTCACACAGCAAAAATAGTTCAATAAATCATCACGACACTTTCTTTTTAGCAACGATACTGAATCAGAAATAAGTCCCAATTTGAGGTACCATTCTTAACCATGCACTAAGTGGTTAAGTCTCAGACGCATTTATTTCAATCAATCAATCAATCAATCAATCAATCAATCAATCAATCAATCAATCAATCAACCTTTATTTGTATAGCGCCAAATCACAACAAACGTCATCTCAAGATGCTTTTGCAAACATAGGAGGTCTAGACCACTTTATGTCAAATTATGAACAGAGACCCAACTTCAAGACAGAGTAAGACTCAGTCTGACCCCACCTTAATCCATCATGAGTATTGCACATCGCAGTATTTAGCTAGTTACAGTGGCGAGGAAAAACTTCCTTTAACAGGCAGAAACCTCAGGCAGAACCAGACTCATGTTAGACAGCCATCATGCCTCGACCGAGTTGGGTCTTGAAAGAGGGATAGAGGGGAGTAAGAGAGAGAGGTGATAGTGATGAGACGAGTAGTAGAAGCTGTTGCCGCTGGAGTCCAGCACGTCCGTATCAGCTGGAGTCTGGAACGTCCACAGCAGGAGGACGTCTACGGCAGCTCAGAGGGACCTACGAGACAATGGAGCTCAGAGACTCCAGAAAGGTCTGTGGTTAGTAACTTTAATGGGACAGGCAGAGTTAAAGTAAGTGATGAGGGGGTTGGGGGGAAGGGGGTGAGCTAGGATCCCAGTGTGTCAGTGCGCCAGTTCCCCCGGCAGTCCAGGCCTATAGCAGCATAACAAAAGCTGGTCCAAGCCTGAGCCAGCTCTAACTATAAGCTTTATCAAAAAGGAAAATTTATTTCACACGTTTCTTCAAAGAGAGAGTTATTTTTTACAGTGATGTCCTGCAGTAGCTCCCAGGTAGCTAATAGCTTCAAGTAATTGCTCTCCAAGTAGCTGAAGTGAACAGAAGTAAAGCCCTTAGTCTTCAGCAGTCTTTTGTATAGTATGTTTAGCTTTGCTCTTAAACTGCTGTTTGTTCCTGAGATATTTCAGCATAAGGAAACCAAAACTTGGATGTGACGTCACTGCAAATTCCCCCAAGCGATGAATAAGGAATCTATCAATCTGTTTATGATAATGAAAGCATTCTTTGCTTCCTGCATTAAATTGGATAAAGCTCTGAAGCAGTTCCCTTCATCTCAAATATCAAAGCAAGTTCCAGGAAAACAAAAAGAGGTCATCAAGTTATTGCTTCTGATAACAGATACCATAATGGTGATAATCTGCCTTCCATGAGACGATATAGACAGCTGTTTGGTTTGTTGATGTATCTCCAGTTTTGTTGTTTTCATGCTGCAGGGAAATGAACAGAAAAATCAGAGCTGCATGACAATCAATCTGAAAACCAGAAAAAATCTGAACAAATTTGAGGTTTTGTCTGATAAAACGCAGAACAGCACAGCTGTTTGTGCTCACTCCAAACATACATTGACTCTTTGTGTGCTCAGTTTAACCCACAGCTTTAATTTGCCAGCGGGTTTTTTCAGCATTATGAACCAGCACACACACACTTCCTGCTTACCCTCTGACTCCTCTGTGTAAACCAAACATCGACAGCAGCTCTGCCCCCTTTTCTCCATCAAAAGCTCGCTGGCTGAAATACTGTTGAGTGTAGGTGTGATTGACAAACAGCATCGCCAACAACAACAACTGACTGTGTGTCCTTATTCCGGGCCAGCAACTGTGACGCAACTCTCCAAGCATGCAGCTGATGGGAGATGGCAGCGCTTGGTATTTTGTTATTGTGTGTGAGAGAATAAGAAGAGCAAAGAGGGGATGGGACTGCTGGAGAAAGAAATAACTGTGTCCTCTTTGTCCTGTCGTAGAAAGGAAATGTGCATTAAGCTATATGTTTGCACACAAAAGGAGGAAGGAAAGAAAGGAATGAGAGGCTGGAAGAATGTAGAAATGAAGTCAGAGGAGGAGGAGGAGAAGTTTTTCCTTTCTTACTCAGCCTCAGCTGATTCCTGGTGAACTCTGGAGGCTGCGAGGTCACAGATTTTTGTGCACGGTGGAGTGCATCATTATTTGTTATGGAGCTTCTGTGTGTGTGTGTATGCAGAGGGAATAACAGTTGGTGTCTGATACCCTTATATTATACATGTTAAAATCTGAGACAAGCAGACAGAGAGGAAGAACTCAAATCCCCCTCCTCACTGCTACCTCTCTCTCTCTCTGTCTGCAGGTCTCTCGGTTGGAGTTCAGCAAGTCCATCCCACGTGGGCTCAGAGGCAATACGGGTAAGACGGAGAGCAATCAATACCTCTATTTCCACCTCTCTCTCTTTTTCTCTCACCTGCCTCCTCCTCAACACAATACATTTCACTCCTCCGTCCTTGACATTTCAGAGCCCTCGCTCCTGCTCTCAGCTTGGGTTGTGGTAGTTAGTGCCACTCTAGAGTTTGAAAGGAAGAAAGAAAGAAAAAAGCCATCACAGCACGTCTGACGGCTGTGTTAACTGTGCAGCCCTCTGAACATGTTACGTCTGTATCTCTTCATTGTATTTCGATTTGTCTTCCTCTTTCTGTTTGGCCCATTAAACACATGAGAAGCTCAATTCTGGATTTCACTCACGCATGACTTGGACTTCACTGAGGCAAAAGCCATTTAGTAAAACTTCCCCTGCATCCTTTCTACAAACACACACACACACGTGGACTCACTGTAACACACGCACACATGCACCTCTGACTTTGTCTCATTTATTTTTTTACCCAGAGACATGTGGTTCATATTGGTTTAATATCTCTGGTCATATCAGGTGCACTACAGCTGCAGTGTATCCCACATCTGTAACCCATTAATGCACACATATTTATTCAGCTTTTTGAGCCCTCGTTGGACTGCAATGATCACTGAGCTGCTTCAAGGCAATGTTTGACATTCATGTAACTTGTGCAGCTTTGTAATTAGAGTTGCATGAATTCAGACTCGGTTGGATTCTGACTGGTCCCATCATCTGAAACGTAAAGATTTGAAGCCTGGTTTTGTCTTGTAGGAAAGTGAACTGATTGTCTTTGGGGTCAAGACAGCTAGTTCGATACAGCTGGTAAGCTAATACATCTTGTTGGGCTATGGAAAATAATGACAGTGGTTTTTTTTGTAGAGAAAAAGTGGGAAGAAACGATGAAATAACATGCAGTCATGAATATTTCAAATTAGGTTGTTCTGATATGAATATCAGTATCAAAATGCCTCCAACTCTGCCTAAATATGGGTTATTAGTTATTGCTGAGTATGCCAGTCAATGTGCCAATCTTATAACCTATTATTTTTGTTGAACTAGTATTTGTGGTATTTGATGCTTGTCAGTGGCTAATACTGAAGTCTAGCTATGAGAATTGAAACTAGGCAGAAAATCCAGCGGCACATCTCTGGGTGTCTTGATTATTCTGGTACTTTATTTGCAGATCTTTATGCACCTTGTTTTTGTTTTTTTCTTAAAGATATATTTTGGGCCTTTTTTCGCCTTTATTGGATAGGACAGCTGAAGAGAGACAGGAAATGTGGGGAGTGGAGAGTGGGGGAAGACATGCAGTGAATGGTCGACCGGCCGGGAGTCGAACCAGCGACCTCTGCGACAAAGACTGTAGCCTCTATATGTGGGACGCTTAGACCGCTAGGCCACCAGCGCCCCTGCACAGTGTTATTTGACCCTTTACCCACCCAGTCCTACTTTACTTACTCTGTTGGACTTATATATTGTCCTAGTTAATTTATGATCTTATCCACCCACAACCATGGCACATTCCCTATACTTTGTTATTTTTTAATTTTGGTATGTATAGATATGTATGCATGTACGTATGTATGTGAAAATGTGTGAAAGTATATATTGCGGCTATACAGCTATTGACTTAACTTTTGTTGCTACATCACTGATCTCTGGCCTTATTTTACTCATAGACAGTCTTTTGATCGTTCTTAAAAGAAAAAGTACCACATCACAACAACTAAAAACAAAGATAGAAAGTCTTGTCCATGTCTCCTTGTCTATCTGTACTGATAAGTCAACAATTTGCATCAACCAGGGCGGATGCTGGTTGTTTTTCAGGAACTCGATCCACTCTGGAAAGAAAGATCTCCCTGTAATCCACATGTACCGACTGTTATGCCTCTTCATGTCGCCCTTCAGAGTCTCAGTTCTAGCATTGAACAGGAAAAAATAAATGAGTCAGATCCTGATTGAAATGTGGAGGATGATTCATTTCCAGAGCTATTACTGACAGAACAGTGACAGTGCAGATTCCTGTTGGGACTTTTGGACTTGACTTGTTTATTTATTTATTTATTTTAATTTTTTCTCTTTGAAACTGTTGTTGAGAGGATCCAAGACCAGGATGTTGTTGAATAATATCAGAGCAGTTAGGTGTGTGTATGTGAGGATTTGACTCACTTTAAAATGTAAGAGTGCTGAGTGTCCAGGTAAAACAATATATGTCCTTTGGTTGACATGATGATTGGGTCTTCTATGATTTATGTGTATTTTTTTAGAAGTTTGCACGATATAGTGTTTTGAAAAAGATCTCTTCACATCGACTCTCTACAGGATGACAAGTAGTGATCCCCCCGCAGCAGCACAGTCCATTAAAAACCGCAACTGTTCTCAGTGCTATTAATATTGCAGTCCTCAATTTCTGAATGAGTGATGAGGGAATTGAGGGTGACCCAGATGAGTCCATGAATGAGTGATGATGGGTTGATTGAAAGTCTCTTTGCAATGTGGGCGTAGGGAGTCGGCCTCTTTAAAATCTCTGTTTCCAGGAAGAGCAGCAGCTTTGACACATCGCAGGACTGAAACAAAAGAGGCGAAAACATCAACTTACTCGCTGATTAACTAACAAACCCAAAGGCAAAAACACTCACAGAGGGTGGCAGGGTTTTTTGACAGTGTTGAAACACACAAGAAAACACAAGCATTTTGTTGATAATAAATGCGTGGTTATGTTTGTGTCCTCTGTAATCAGATCAGATATATACAGAGATGTTTGTGAGGCCTGTTGTTAGGGATTAATTCAGCTTGGAGACCTAAATGTTAAAGGCATTCATAAAACAAATGTTTTGGTTGCCACTTTGTGTGGCTTCAGACTTTCCAGCTGGAGAGCAGAAAAGACAGAATAAAAGGCTGTTTTTCATCCAGAGTCTCAAGGCAAGGTTTTACAGGGCTACCTATAATATAACTAAAGGAAGAATAACAGTAAAAACTATAAGAATTGTCTCATTGAATTATGATAATGCCTTTATTTTGAAAGGGTTTCATAAAGAATTTAAAATCCAGCCATGGATGACATTTTGATCCTCCTAATTTATTTGACTAATCTGTCATTTCTAGTTAAATCCCTTAAAAATAAGCATATTTTCTGAGATAGCATGTTCAGTTTATGGGCTTTATTTGAAAAGCAGTGGAACACACAGATATTTAAGTGATAGCAGTGTAATAAAGAGAAAAGAAGCAGCCCTGTAAATAAATAACACTGAGAATGTAATGACACTAATGTATTTGACTGGTGTGTCTGTGACCTTTGTTTTTGGATTAACCTACACAAAAAAAGCACTAAAACTCAAGACATCTTGTCCTCCAGACTACTGTTTAGTTTAAGTATTGATTCACTTTCTTTTCACTACAACATCCTCAAACACAGACATTTAACCAAACAAGTTGTTTATGATGCACCCACTGAACCCTGCCCAGTTTCATGGTTTGAACTAAGAAGTGATACCAATCTGCTTCACCTCTAACCTCAAAGGATCAAACAGCTGCAAGACAAGTTGTGCTCTGACTCACAGACAGATTCTCTTTTTTTTAAACAGGAAACTCTCCGTGTTGAATTAGTGTCACTGTCACATGTTGTTATCCGTCTCTCCACCTACATGATAATCAAACAGTCAACAAATCACAGTCTCCTCTTTGTCTAAAAGGAGATCTAAGGGAACACTGACTCTCAAATGTAACTGGCAACCCCCTGATTGTGCTTCAATTCTTTTGGATTACAAATTATACATAAATTGCATGTTTGGAATAGCTGATTACTAAACCCTAGCCTGTGAAATCCTTCTATTTTTCAGTGTTGGTTTGTTTGCAAAGCACACATCTGTTCAGTTCAGATCCCTCTGCTCTAAGGCAAGATGTGTCTGTGACATGATCAGTATGACTGCAGTCAGTTTAAGACATCTCTTGGCAAAGTGAAGGACTTTTATTTTAGGAACATCTTCAAGATATAGCCAAGATTTCACGCAGGCCTGTGTAGGCCAGATAGAGAACGGGAGTTATTACCGATCCATCTCTTTCTTCCATGACACTGATGATCCGATACAGGCGACCTTTTCCCCCTGATACTCCCCCTGATGCTCCCTGCAGCATATAAAGATGCTGCAGGGAGGTCTTCTGAATGTTTTCATTAAGGGACATATCAAATACACTTTTTATATTATACGACAGCTCTTTATTTTTTTATTCATATGAGTTTATATTCAATACAAGGCCAGCACAAAGAATAAGGTGGATAATATGGACACCAATACATTCATACATATAATCTACCACAGTTTCACCAGATTTGGTTTTCACTTTGATTTTTAGATCAGAAAAAAATCTGTTGGACAAGAAATTACATTGAAATTCATTCCAAATCTTGCCATAAAATAAAATCAAGGGTTCTATGAATTAAAAAGAGAATGATCAATCATTTTGGTGTCTTAGATTAAGAAATAAAGTACTGAACATTATCTATAACCAATACTTGCATACACTATAGTGTAAACCTTGAAATAATGGATAACCATTTTGGAAACAGATGTATTCGCCCTTTTCACTTGTCTGATACCTCCCTGTTTGTCAGCCAAATAAGCCACCTGAGGCTTTTATCACCTGTGTAGTACATACGAATATAGAAGTGAGCTTCAGAAAGACCGAACTGTTCTTTTACCGGGCTGTAAAAATATTAATTTGCTGTAAAAGTGGGCATTGTAATACAGGCTTGAATAGGGTGTCCTTGGTTTTTGGAGACAGCATTAAGTGGAAACTTGAGGAACTGAAGCTTTGAGCACTTCTGCTTTGGCATCATTTTTCAACACGTAGGTTGCTGCTTGGTTCTGACATGTCAGATTTTTTAACCATCAGTCCTTGGCTCAAACAATTTATTAGTAAAACTTACCTTTATCATTGCAGCTCCAGTTATAATTGCATAGTTTGGTATGTACTTTTTAAACAGACCATGTTTTAATTGGTGATCTTCCAAAGATCTCTTGGGCCAAGCTTATTCCTTTTTTGCTTAGCCAGGTTAAGCTAGGCTAAGCTAAACTAAACCCACTGTTGATTGTAGCTCAAAAGCTAATGCAGTCAGTTCATTGTGTTATTGTTACTGTCTTATTTGTAGCAAGTAAAGTGAAAAAGAATATTTACCAACAACTAAAAAAAAGTTTTGAACTGTTTTAATACGTCTGCAAGTCTTTTTAGTTGTTTTTGGGGGACTCCAGGGTTCGACTCACTCAAACACACAAGCAGTAAATAACAAAGGACAAACTCAACAAAGAAGAGCCCCGTCTTTGCCGGGTTTATTTGCTCTGTCTGCTGCTTGGGAGTATTTGCTTAAAGTTTTAAGAGAACAGAGGACAGGCTGATGCCAAATGTGGCTTTGAGGTACGGCTGAGTCTGGGGAGGGGGAGGATGAGGAGGAGAGGGACGTTCCCATTCGAGGGAGGGGGGGACATCTGTCGCCCATGGCTGCCTGCTGTCTGCCTTTAGCACCCACCGTTGGAGCTTGGCAGGACTGAAATTCATTTTGTTCTTGTGTTTATTTCTGAGAAAGAGAGGAAGGAGAGGAAGGAGAAGGGCAGCAGAGGAGGGGGGGACTTCCTGTCGAAGCAGTGGAACAGAGAGGGGGAGAAGGGGGGGGGGGGGGGGTCACAGAGACTAACAGCACACCTGTGGCTGTGTGTAGTCATGGCTGGGTTCAGTGAAGCTTTAGAGCTGGTGGTGTGTGTGATGCTGGAGCTGGTTGTTGTGTTTGAAATGCATTTAAAGTTGAGTGAGAAATGTTCCTGCTGTGAAACATCAGAGACATGTGGGCAGCTACACGTTGAATCCTTTAATACGCTAACTGTTGTCTTGACTATTTTATCTTCACATCACTTTTCCTGTCACTCTTTTCTTTTTAATCTGCCCTCCTCTCTCTTTCCTTCCTCTCCTCTCTCAGCCTGTAGTTCTCACTCTGTCTGTCGAGGGGTTTTAGGATGAAGAGCCCTCAGGTGTTAATTTTCTTACCCTGGGACCCAATTAGGAGAAGCCATCCTGCTGGATTTGAAAAAAAATCTCATGTTGGAACCTTAATAGCACAGAAAGCTCCCGTTGACACATATTTGGTCTGCATTTATATACCTTCATCAGTTGCAGCCATAAAGCCACACACATCTACACTAAACACAGCTCCTAGTCCCCTCTTCAGTGCTTTTAAAACCTATTTATCAGCAGCTGTGGCTTTTATACTATAATGGTTTATGAATGGTTGATATGGCATTATAATTGTGCTACAGTTATGTCTAACTATTCATGTTTCACACACTGTCATGAGTTGCTTTTGTTTTGTGTTCACATTCTGTGGATTGTCCTTTCTTCCCTGTTTGGTGTTCTGTCTTGGTTGTGTGATCTTTGTCTTGTGTTTGCTTTTTCTCTTTGCACACTTTTCACTTGTAGCTCATGCAAACTGCAACAAATTGAATGATAATCATTCACGCTGCCGTGATAACATCCAGTGAACAGATCAGTGAATGCATTTTTCTCTGTATCATGCAGCTGAATTTGTATTCATGTATTTATTTAAATGTCTTTCTTGTCTGCTGACATTAGAGCTGAGTGTCCAGTGCTGATGCTGGCCTTTCTATCTCTCACCCACCCTCAAGCTGTGCGTGTGTGTGTGTGGTTGTGTGTGTGTGTGTGTTTATTTATCAAGAGAGGAGGACGGAGGGTCATGTATGTGGGTGCTCCACAAACATGTGTGTTTGTCTCTTTGACTGACTCACCCTCCTCACATCCCCAATCTGAACTATTAAAAGCGTGTTCGTCCTGAGGCGGGGGTGATATGATGGCTGATCCCTCTCCTTTCCACTCACTGCTCGCCCAAGGATCCCTGACCTTGACCCTAAAAGAAAAAAAAAAAGAAGAACCCATCCACCCAGATGTTTTTTTCTTCTTCTTCTTCTTCTTCCTCTTCTTCCTCTTCTTCATATACAGTACATCATATCGCTTTAATCCTGCTGCCTGGCTTTGAGGAAGGACAGTGAGGGGGAGTGCACAGGAAGCTGTCTGTAAGGGAGTAAACCAAGAGAGAGGAGGGAGTCGGTGGAGGTTATTCTGCTCTCACGGGTCTGTTAGTGAGACTACACCCATGCAGCTGCACCAATTAGCCCCACTCACCACATACACACACAGTTCCTCTCCTAAACTGCTTAACTGACTACACACAACCTGTTAAGTGTGTCTTTGCAATACCAATCCCCTAATCTTGCATGCTCACTTTTTCATCTTGTGTATTATATGTTAGTCTTATAGTGTGTCTCTGCATGCCTGTTTACACCCCCACGAGTGTGTGTCTCGGTGTGTGTTTTGCTATATGTATAAATGTGTGTTTGACAGTTAGAAATGATGCCAAGCACGGGGGGGGAGAGAGGCGAGGTGCAGCTCCCCTCTCGTACGATGCCGCTGTCACATTGAATCAGTCAGGCGGGTGCACAGGCTGGCAGGCCAGCAGGCAGCGGCACACAGCCGGGGGAATGACACTGCACTTCTGCTCTGGGAGATACCGAGGGAGTGCGAGCAAGGAGAGGCGAGATACACAGAGATTATTAGCTTCAGCTGTGCTTTGACGTTATATGTTGTTGAAAATCATTAAGCAGCAGGTTTTATCTTTGTTGTGGTGCTGTTCTCTTGACCAGGCCTCCTCTAAAGGCCCCAAAAACCCATTATATCGATAAGACTCTTTCTATCGCTGGTAGGGTCCGATACCAACACAGAATATTCTGCTAAAGTTAAAACAGGTTTGGCTATTTACTCATACATTTCTGCTTTACAGAGAGGCAAAGTACACATGGGAGAAGGAGACAGTAACACATATCTGTGCACTGATCAGAGTTTTACAACCTTCCACTCAAAATATAATCACAGTTTATACATTTTTTGTTTCTAATGTTTCTCAGTTTAGCATTTTTTCAATCTGTTCAAACCACACTGACAATGATCTAATAAAGCAGTCAGTTAGAGAAGCTGCACTCCTTTCGAGTGTTTTCTGAAGGGCGCTGTTAGAAAAAGAACAAGAATAAGACCCCCCAGAAAACCCTTTTAGTTCTGTACGAGGTCAGTTTGACATTTCTGTCCAGGATTTTTCAGCACATTCATGTGATGTGTTATCCCCGTATTATCAAAAAACAAAGAATGATTCCTCTTTTCTGTTTGGTTTCGTCTTTGATTTTCTCACTATCATCTCTCTGAACAGTGTCCTTTGCTATTCCAGCTGCCAAAATCCAAATGTGAGAAAAGAAGGTGTTTATAAAAATTGCTGATACCTTCATTTGAATCTCCTTATCAAGATCAACAAGAAGCTGTGATATCTTCCAAAATGTGACTACTAAAGACGGCTTTATCTTCTGTATTTGAAGCTGCACAAAGCTTTAGAGAATAATATATAGTACATATAGAAAAATAAACAGTACCATGTTTGAAATCTGTTATAATCTTGTTTTAATGAGTCATCTAATGGAAATGGCAAACCCCTATTTTTTTCTCGTAAAATAACAGCTAGACTTGTACAAGATGTCGGACTCAAAATATCGTAACACAGGTAGCTGATGTGTTCGCGGTGGGCTCAGAAAAGGCTACAGTTTTACACAGCTATAAAACCTAACTGAGTCACAGTTGTGTTTAATGTTATTGTGGACGGTAGTGTTGTAGTACTCGAGGCGCTTATTTAAGGTCTCGGTCTTGTCTCCGAATCAAAATAATTTTTACTCATTCTTGTCTCAGTCTCGGACAGGGCGGACTACGTATTTCATATCAAGACCAGTCGAGACCACCACTGATGCACTCTGTGTCCCTGTCATTACTGTCAATGGAGACAGACGACAGGGGGAGAGACTGTGAGCCCGTTACCAGAGATGTCTGCTAAGTCGCTTTATTAAGCAATAAACTCTCAACTCTCAATAAACTCTCTCACAGCGCATCAAAAGAAAGGCAACAGAGACAAAACCAAACCTTGTTTGTTGCTTTTGATTGTATTTAAAGAAAACTTAAATAAAATAAACAGAATTATTTTATTTTGTTAACTCTTATAATGATTTTTCATTGATATATTGTCTTGGTCTTGTCTCGGTCTTGCCCTGCCTTAGTCTTGACTCGGTCTAGATCCCTAAATGTCTTGGTCTTGTCTTGGTCTTGATGCACCCTGGTCTCGGACATGTCTTGGTCTCTTTTAATGTGGTCTTTACTACAACACTAGTGGACAGTGGGTGAAATAGAAACATAGTTCTTGGACCTTTGAAAAGTACCCACCAAGCAGGGGCTTTTCAGGGGGGGAGTTTAACTACCACCAAACTAAATTTAGACCATGGTTCCTGCAGTTGAAAAGCATATAGTTCCTGAAAATAGACCCTAGATCCTGGGGAGAGTTCCTGTGGTTGAAAAGCACCTTTTGTCTGTTTGGAGAATATCAGGCTACAGCTAGCATCCCCTTTCAAGCTTAGTACAGTTACACATTGTATCATGTTTCTCAATCCCATCATCAAGCCCTAAATAAATGATATCAGTTCTATAAAGGTTAGGTGTTAAGTATTTGACCTGCACTTGTCTAGTCTTACATTAAAGATGTCTTTTTCTTACATCAAACAAATACAACCGTGACTTATGTTATTATTTGCCTTTTTAGCAACAGAGACCTAATAGCTGATTTTATTTTGTAAGTATCACCTTTAACAAGTTAAACAGACAATCATACTTTAGGGTTTTGGGCTGGCCAATCTAATTTGGAGAGGGGGTGGGGGGATCTGCCCCTGCTGCCCTGTCTGCTAAGTGCCTGTTAGCTGAAGCTTCAAATTTGGCACTCAACATGAAAATACAATCAGTTGTCTCATCTATTTTGGAAGGAAATGAATCAGCATCTCTTATTTGTTATTAACTAAATTGAAGTAATCTAGTTGGAGATCAAAAGACAGTTTTGAACTTGAATTACGTGTGCACACAAATGCAGGAATGAAGATGCTGAGGTTACCAAAAATACTTCCTGCTTTGACAAAAAGTGACAGCTAAATGTGTGAAGAACATGCACTCATTTGTGCAGCACTTTGGGCTGTACAATCCATGCTGCTTCCTTTGAATTAAGTAGACTTTTATTAACTTTGATTTTAATGGAAACAAGAAGTCACGATTACAGGTGTTTTCTAGCAAAATGGCTTTTAAAACTCAAAGGTTTGAAAAGAGGAACATTACAGGAAAATGAGGTTCTTTGAAGGTTGAATAAGGGCATACAAGAGTTTTGATTCAGACAAGTTTAAAACTAACCTATGGGCATTGGAGCAAATGTTCAGACATTCTGTGCATGCTGGACTATGTGTGTGTTGTGTATACATCAGAGTGGGTGTGAACAGGCCTGGTCTCTGTGTTTGTTGTGTAAGCTCGCCTGATCCCTGCTCTCGCTCTGTTTAGTGGTAAGCAGTGGCTGTAGGACCCTGATCACCTGTTCAGGCTCAGTGACAAGGTTACTGCCAGGTTAATGGTTTGACTGCAGGCTGGGTCACTGGAGTGTACGTGTTAAATACTGCCATGTTGTGTTGTTTCTACTTAAGTGCAGCGGCGTAACCTAGTTCTTCTGATTTGATTGGTGTTGCTGTTTCCAGATGTAGCAGAGGCAGCTCAGGTTAAGTGGGCAGCCTCAGGCAAGGGCATGACTGAATACAGGAGGACAGAGGAGCCCTTTTTCCTCTCATTATTACTGTTGCTCCGAGAATCAACAGTCTTATACGCTGCATCTGTTGTGGCGGGTTGTGCCTGTGCCTGTGTTTGGGTGTGTGTGTGTGTGTGTGTCTGGGTGACACATATTTAACTTGATTCAAAGGCACAGGCTTGCATTTTAGAGACATCTATTTGGAGCAAAAGCATATTGATGCTTTATTTTTGTATGTAACTTAATATTTAAACTGGTTGTATGTAATTTGGAAAATGTGTTTTCTTTGTAATAATTCTCAGAAAGTGTGCTTGTATGCTAATTAAACTTCAACACGGGGGAATAACCTATTTTAAGGGTACAGGGATGATAATTGCTCTTAGAGTAGGAGCTGGATGATGCCTTCAGGACTCTTTGTTTGTTCCTATTCTTGCACATATAATTATATGAGCACTTGCATTATGGTTTACTAATTCAACAAAAAGAACAAATATGAGGGGGCATACCAACACACTGGCTCTGTTCTCTCAACATTGGTCTCTTTATGTCTATGAAAATGTATGAAAGTACTCAGTTATTTTAATTAATAATATAAGCCAGAAATGCATCATAATGGAATAACAATGATCTTAGTACTTCAAGATTTACAAAAATCAAAGGATACTGTGATCATTACAGAAGTACTAATATGTAAGGGATCATTTTTATGTGACTTTGTTTGTTTGAAGATGATTTATTCATCCAGCTATAAAAAATAGTCCCTCTGTTTAAACCGTTGGGGATGCTTCCATGATAATGGTACTATTATAATATCATTAGACTAATCCTTGCTTTACTGTTGCAAATCACATTAAATGTAACATTTTTGGGGTGCCATTGACCTGGTGGTCTGGGTGTACGACCCCATTGACAGAGTCTATGGTCCTTGACGCAACGGCCGTGGGTTCAACTCCCGGCCTCAACCATTTTTCTGTCTTCCCCCACTCTCTGCTACCCACCTTCCTGTCTCTCTTCAACTTTCCTATCCATTAAAGGCAAAAATGCCCAAAAATATAACTTTAAAAAAATATAACATTTTCAATTATGGTTAGATCTTAACATTAGCGTTTTTCAGTAAACATCAGCAGCACCTGTATAAGGTCCTCTTCCCCACAGGTTTTCTGTTCCATACCGTGTTGCAGTTTGTGGTTGCTTTGTGTCTGTTTTCATTCGCCATGGTCTCTTTGACCCAGCTCTTTGGGTTTTAACACACTGCGGTGTTTAACCACTTCTTGTCTTCTTTTCTCTGCTGGTGATTTGTCAGCCATTAACTACCAAACTAAAGTTTTATGTTCTCCAAATAACTTGAGAGTAGTATTAAACATTTTCTCCATGTTGTCTACGTTTTTGTCAGATTGTCAACAGGTAGAGGTGAAATCATAATTGGTGCACTACATCTACTGTTACTCCTTTCCGCAGATTGACTTGATATATATGACAATGTTCTTAACAATCATGATCAAGCTGTGTGATTAGTAGAAGAGCTGGGTAATAAATCTTTAACAAATGCAATATCATCCTAGCATAACATGCATGCTCATTAAATGTAATGATAGCTCCTTTTTTAAATTTGTGGAAATCATATTTATCTTCTTCTTACATTTGCACACCATGATATGTTATGGAAACTGTATATTTGGTTTAACAACAGAGAAAGATGGCCACATTAAACTTTGTGAGGGTATCTAGAATTAAGCTTAAAGAAGTTACCAAAATTCACAAGAGAGGTGATTTGCTAATATATTCATACAGACTTAGAGAGAATACTGCCAAGTTATTTATCTTGATGTTGAGTTTTGCAATTTCGTCCTTACAGTTTATTTTCATGTTATGTCAGAACTGAGAGTGCACAAATTAATATATTTCACTTTGGGTTATTTGTGAATGATCTGTACGTGACAGTAAATAAATTGAATTGCCCATCACTACTTTTTAGTCCAAGTTGGCATGTGTTATTTGCTTGCATTTTCCAACCAACAGTCCAAAGTAGTAATAAATTGAATTTGCAATCAGAAGATGTCAATATCTGAGACGCTGACGCAAGAAAATAATACAAGTTTTTAACATATTACCAAGCTCGTAATTCACAAAAATGTTGATGGACGCTATGTTTTTCTATCCTAACCCTTGTTCCTCTGTTCATCCAGGTTTGCCCAGCAGTATGTCTACCCCCAGGCATTCCTGCAGCCCAGCCTGGTGCTGCAGTCCCAGCTTAGCCCCACAGCAGCAGCACTAGCCTCCCCTTACCTGGACTACAGCTCTGCATACAGCCATTATGCCCCTACAGGACTGGAGCAGTACCCTTACACCCCTTCACCATCGCCTTCAGCTGGCTACCTCAGCTACAGCTTCTCCCCGGGCAATTCAGCGCCCACTCTAACCCCATCTCCAACCCCTCCAGCTGCCATCCACCCACCTCTAGCTGCACTCACCACCATGTCTGCCGCCCCTCAGGGCTTCCTCCACTACCCTCTACACCAGCCCGACCGCATGCAGTGAGCAGCCCTGCGTGGAGTTAGAGCTGCCAAACTGAGGATTCAAAGCAGTGTGACTTGACCAGTCACATCATCAGGATGAGACTGGACAACCAGGAGGAGAGTGCGTTGTAATCAAAAGGGCTTTTAGAAAGTACTCTCATTCCTGTTTTTATAAATATACAGTATATATATTATTGTTGTAATAGTTAATGAAAATGTTCTATTGCCACAGTCATCAGCATACAACCTGAATGTTTTTCATAAATGTCAGAAATCGGGGACCAGAATGAGACAATAATTCACTGGACATTTTTCCCCCTGACCCCTGTCTCCAGCGCTGCAATTGGAGCCAGGCTTACTGCTGGAAAGCAGTTCAGTAAAGACAATAAAAAACATGTCTGTTTGACATGATGCTGCGGCTGCAGTTTCTCCAAAGGTACTAGGCTGGATATTAGCCAAGCTGAGAGCTAGTTCCTTTTAAAGAAACACTGGTCCAATAACCTCATCTTCAAGGTTACCTTTCTGTCTTTGCCCCAGAGACTTCTCACTCTCTTTGTTCCTTGTTCAAGTTGTGTTCTTAAATTTTGTCTCTCATCTCAAAAAAGGTAAATTTTTCATTACAACCCCTTCCTTTTATTTTCTATACAGCTGGCAAGTCATCGCAAAGTGATAATCACAGTTTAAATTAATATGCAATTATAATAATAAAATGTGACCATGAAGAAGGTAGAAAACACTGTTATATTGTTTTTGTATACAACTGTGAGACGAACAATACTACGGGAAACACTTTGTTAATAATAAAAAAATCACAAGAGCTATGACATGGAACTTCTACAACAGCATGTTTGACCAGTGGCTCTTGGATATGGTACTGGGGACTCTTTAGTTTAATGAAAATTAAATTACCAAATTGTCAATACATATCAGGTAAATGTAACTGTAGGTGTCTAAATGTACTGTATGTTTTCACTGATAATGAGTGAGTGTATGTGGTCTGTTTCTGTGTGTGCGTGATTGAGTGAGTAAGAATAATGGAGCGATGCAGTATACCCCCGTGTCAGGACCGAGGTTCTCTTCAGCCCTTTGTACCGGTCAGCGTTGTTTCTTTGTTTCTTTTTCCCAACAGCAGAATACAGAAAGATGCTTTAGTAATAATGAATGGAGTCTCACAGTACTTTGGCACTACTTAGTAGTCATCAACCATATCATACATGACATTTAAAACAAATATGCAAATAAAATGAATATTTCTTAAAAAGAAAAAATACATGAAATTGTTTTTTGAGTGTGATCGATTTCAGTTTTCAAACAATGTGGTAAGAATCTATGGGAAACCACTGCTACCAGGTCCCATCAAAGGCCTGATGTGATTATTAAGTCTTAAGCTTATTATTTCAACTATATATTTTCAATTTAATTAATTGTTAATTTCAATTATACATTACTTTAGCTACGTACCGTGATTTTAGGATCTGCACCTGCTCAAGGCTCAGAATTCACAACAATAATACTAAATAACTTAAGAAAATTAAAGATGGAATATACTGTGTTTGTAAAGGTATTAAATCCATAAAGTAATATTATTATCACAAGTATGTTATTAACCATATTATGATAATTCTGTAAGCGTCGCTAATTAAAAGTTCTACATTTTGTTAGAAATTGACCTTGGTCATTTTCTCACCTACAATAACCTTCCCTTAACATTTTTTAACCTCTAGATTTTTCTGAGGGGAGATTTTCTTGTGTAATGAAAAGTCATTCAGACTTTAGTGCTAAGCTATCTGTTGCCTTTTATATGGTTAGGGCTAAGGTTAGAGTTAGGGTTAGAGTTGAGTTTAGTTTTAGGATTAGTGTTAGGAATACGGTAAGGGTTGGGGTTAGGCATGGGTTCAGAACGGGTTAGGGTTGTGATAAGGGTTATGTTTAGGGTTGGGTTTGGGGTTAGGGTTGAGTTAGTGTTGCAGTTAGGTTTGGGGATAGGAGTTGGGGTTAGGGACCCCTGGGTTAGGGTTACAGTTAGGGTTGACTTTAAGATCAGGGTTTGGGTTGGGATGACGGTTATGTTTCGGGTTGAGTTATGATTAGGGTTAGGGTTAGGTTTAGGGTTATGATTAGGGTTAGGGTTGGGATTAGGATTAGGGTTTGGTTTAGGGTCAGGGTTAGGTTTATGATTAGGGTTAGGGTAAGGGTCAGGGTTAGGGTTATGATTAGGGTTAAGGTTAGGATTAGGGTTAGGTTTATGATTAGGGTTAGGATTAGGGTTAGGGTTATGATTAGGGTTAGGATTAGGGTTAGGGGTTAGGGTTAGGTTTATGATTAGGGTTAGGGTAAGGGTCAGGGTTAGGGTTATGATTAGGGTTAAGGTTAGGGTTAGGGTTAGGGTTATGATTATGATTAGGGTTAGGGTTATGATTTGGGTTAGGATAAGGGTCAGGGTTATGATTAGGATTAGGGTTAGGGTTATGATTAGTGTTGGGTTAGGTTTAGGACTAGGGTTAGGGTTATGATTAGGGTTAGGGTTAGTGATGTGATTAGGGTTAGGGTTAGGATTAGGGTTGGGTTATGATTAGGGTTAGGGTTATGATTAGTGTTGTGGTTAAATTAGGGTTAGGGTTGTGATTATGGGTTAGGGTTGTGATTATGGGTTAGGGTTAGGGTTAGGGTAAGGGGTAGGGTTAGTGTTATGATTAGGGTTAGGGTTAGGGTTAGGTTTAGGGTTAGGGTGAGGGTTAAGATTAGGGTTAGGGTTAGGATAAGTGATAGGGCTAGGGGTTAGATTTAGGGTTATGATTATGGTTAAGGTTATGATTCGGGTTAGGGTTAGGGTTAGTGATATGAATAGGATTATGGTTATGATTAGGGTTAGGGTTATGATTAGTGTTGGGGTTAGAATTAGGGTTAGGGCTGTATTATGGGTTAGGGTTAGGGTTAGGACTAGGGTTAGGGTTGTGATTAGGGTTAGGGTTAGGGTTATGATTATGGGCTAGGGTTAGTGTTAGGATTAGGGTTAGGGTTATGATTATGGGTTAGGGTTAGGTTTAGGGTTAGGATTAGGGTTAGGGTTATGATTAGGGTTAGGGTTAGGATTAGGTTTAAGGCTAGGGCTAGGGGTTAGATTTAGGGTTATGATTATGGTTAGGATTAGGGTTAGGGTTATGATTAGGGTTAGGGGTTAGGTTTATGATTAGGGTTAGGGTAAGGGTCAGGGTTAGGGTTAGGATAAGGGTTAGGGTTAGGATTAGGGTTAAGGTTAGGATTAGGGTTAGGGTTATGATTATGATTAGGGTTAGGGTTATGATTAGGTTTAGGGTTAGGATTAGGGTCAGGGTTATGATTATGATTAGGGTTAGGGTTATGATTAGGGTTAGTATTAGGGTTATTAATATTATTAGGGTTAGGGTTAGGGTTAGGATTAGGGTTAGGGTTATGATTAGGGTTAGGGTTATGATTAGCATTAGGGTTAGGGTTATGATTAGGGTTAGGGTTAGGGTTAGCGTTGGCCTTAGGGGTAGGGTTAGGATAATGATTAGGATTAGGGTTAGGATTAGGGTTAGTGTTTGGGTTAGTGTTAGGGTTAGGATTAGGGTTAGGGTTAGGATTATGGTTAGGGTTATGATTAGGGTTAGGGTTAGTGTTACGATTAGGGTTAGGGTTATGATTAGGATTAGGGTTAGGGTTAGTGTTACGATTAGGGTTAGGGTTATGATTAGGATTCGGGTTAGGGTTATGATTAGGGTTAGGGTTAGGGTTATGATTAGGATTAGGGTTAGGGTTAGGATTATGGTGAGGGTTATGATTAGGGTTAGGGTTAGGGTTAGGGTTAGTCATTAGGGTTAGGGTTAGGGTTAGTGTTATGAATAGGGTTAGGGTTAGCGTTAGCGTTAGTGTTATGAATAGGGTTAGGGTTAGGGTTAGGGTCAAGGATTATGGTAAGGGTTAGGGTCAGGGATGTGGTCAATGGTTCAGTGTTAGGGTTTTGAGCTCCACTTCACATATTAGGGGCTTACTACCTTGCTGAACATTTCTGTAATCCACCTCTTGCTTTTACTGCTGGGTCTAATAAAGCCCATGGTTTCCAGTATGTTTATTATTTTGCTAACTATTTCAAGTACTTGCAAATACTTAAGTTTGTATTTTACTATATTTCTGTCAAGTTTAACTATTTCCCAATGGAGACAAGGTGCTTTTTCAAATCTAAACCAAGCTAAGCTAAGCTGTTGCTCTAGCTCTGCTTTCATGTCATATAATGAACACAAGCCAATCGATCTTCTCGTTACTCTCAGCAGGTAAAACAGTGTCAACCAACCTTTATTTCCAGTACAGTAAATACAGTATCTTAAATGAGTCAAATTGACATTAACAATGCAGGTGGCTTTGTTTTGGGTTTTATTTCCAATATTTTAAGTGCTAATGTTACTGCAGTTATCTAGTTATCAATATCTATCCATACTTTGCATCCTCAACTGGTAGGTTGTTCATATTATTATTTACCTTTTTGCTTATAAAAAAGGGACAGAGCATGGAATAACTGTGACTTCTAGAAAATGTATTTTCATCTTAGTTGTGTAATTATAGGGACTATATTGATCTTTTACTTGATTTACAGTGTGTTGACCGACTGAAAACAAACTGTAGTGCCCAGGTTCACCACAGTGAATAGAGATATCAGCCAGTGCAGTTATGAGTTGCATAAATAATTTATACAACTATGCAACTCTGTGGCACAGGGGAATAAGATAAGATGTATTCAACTCTGACAATACAGACCATACTAGTTAATTTTGTGGTTGTTTCATGGGATTTGTTTGCACTGTACCAAATACAGGAAATCACTTGTCTTCTGTTTTATTGGGGCTCTGTAGGTGGAGTCATACTGAACCCTGTCCAACCCAAACAACCATGCCATAAACTAATTTCCCTAGATACCTCAAACTGCATTATTGTGCCTTCCACCATGAAAATCCACTGTTACCTCTATGACTCATTTTCTTTTCAAAATAATTCAATTTCCCTAAACCATTGCAAAGTGAGGGTCTCACACATGGTCTCACATGAGCTCTGATTGCCCCCTTCTGGCCGAAAATTTTAATTGCAGCTCTCATTTTCAGCAACCGCTCCACAATATGCAAAATTCAAAGGAACAAGAATGACGCAAACCTTTTACCAAGTTTTGTGTTTATTTTCATTGAAATGTTTATTGAAACAACTTGTGCTCCCAGTAAGAATCAAATAATAAAAGGAGACTCAATGTAAAGCTTGCACAGCTGGTCTGCAGTGAACAGAACTACTACCAAAGTCTGGGATACAACATTTCCTTTTCATTGCGCTGGTTTGGAAACAAAGAAGCAGATGGTTTATGTAAAAATGGTTATCATAGCAAATACCACAGTAAGGGGGGGAGAAATGATCTTTGACAAAAAGAACAGTAACTGGTACGAAACGGGAGAACGGTAATGAAAATAAACTGAAATAAAAAGTACTGTATTTGCAATCTTGATCACACACATACACACATATACACACTCACTTGCAAACAAGCTCTTACGCACAAGCAGGCGCACACACATGCACACGCTCACTCTCACACGTGTACTGCAGAAGTATCCAAACACACACACACAAACATAAACTCACAGATAAAATGTAGTGGTTGAAAATAGTGAAACCCTGGTAAAATCTAATGGTATCATACATCCATGTCTTGTGTCTGAAGTGCAGAAAACAAAATGAACCTAAAAAAATACAAACTAAAATGGAGATAAATCAGATGAATAATGTAAAGCATGCCCATCTTCACTGGTCTAACCCACCTTGAAACGATCACAAACCCAGAGTGTTGCCCTCTCTAGCCAACCCAAAGCCCAACCCCCACCCCTCTACTCGATCCTCACCTGTCCCTTGCCCTCTTACCCTTCTTATATCATACCCACATCCCTGCACAAAGTCCCTCATCTTGCCCCCACCTTTCTAACACCTGCCTACTCAAACCTCTGTGCTATTCTTCAGGATCCTGATGAAGGCCTGTCTGGGAGGAGGAAGCAGGTGGGCATGGGCCGATGAGGCGGCTGCTGGTTCAGGTTCTGGTCACCATTTATCATTTAAAAAAATCTGAATAAAGTAAGGACTTTTAGGGGGTAAGACCTTTGTTGTGTGTATATTGTAAAGGTGTGAACCTGCTATTGTGCGGGTTTTTTTCAGTGGAAAAATACTATCATGTGTTAGTTTATATGTGAGTATTTTGGTTAGTCATGTGCCATGTTGTTTGAAGGCATTAGGGGGCAGGGGGGCGGTGGAGGTGGGACTGGCATAGCTCAGGGCCCTGTCCCTTATCCCTTGGCCCCAGTCGGAGAAGGGGAACAGGGGCAGGTTTATAGGGCTTGCGTCTTGAGCTCGATGGGCTCCCCGCGGGTATCCTGCTGGGTCTCGCTCTCTGGGGGCCGGCTGCCCTTCAGTGTGGCAAGGCGCTCAGAGAGACCCCTCATGCGTGGGAACAGCATGAAATCGTACAGGAGGGCGCCCATGGCACCTCCTATCATAGGCCCAACCCAGTACACCTGCAGGAAGCAAAGAAAGAATTTATAATACAGCAGTTAACACATTGTTGTGTGAGCTATCTCTGTGTGTGATTGAAAGTCTTACCCAGTGGTTGACAAAGTTCCTGAAGAGCACAGCAGGGGCAAAGGAACGGGCAGGGTTCATCCCAGCACCAGTGTAGTACATCTGAAATACAGGTTGTTGCCTTGTTAATACATGTTTAATGATTACTGATTATACTGGATATGAAATAATTGTGTGGCTTTCCACTACTTGGTTTTTCTTCCAGATTGAGCTTCAACAAGACTTCTGATTGTGCTAAAAGTTCCTCCATCACAGCTCCACATTTCCATCACATGATCTACTTTTCCATGTCTCTCACCCCCATGAGATGGCCGATGGTGACAGAGAAGCCGATGGAGAGGGCAGCAGATCCCAAGCGTCCGTTTCTCCTCTCATCAGTCACAGCAAAGATGCAAACCACGAGCTGCATGGTGAGGAAAACCTCCACAGTGGTGGCCATTCCCAGACTGATACCAGGCTGCAGCTGGAGGCACATAGATGGACAAAAACATAGTTGTGTATAAGTCAAAGAGGTTACTGCTATTTTTCTTTCAATCAGAAATATAGTTAGCTCCTAGAAGTAAATTTAAATGAGGTATTTTGTCTTTCAGGTGTATGTAACCCTGGTTAACCATGTTTTAACAGTTGGCCTCGCTGGACTTGACCTGAGTTGATACCACTACTGGAATCTCAGGTATGAAACCAACCCACCCCCAAAACCTAAAATTGCTGCACTTGTTCCAACATCCATCCTGAGTTCTTACCGTGTTCATCGCCATGTTGCCTCTCATGTTGGTAGGTGTGACCCCATACAGCACAGCAGCTCCAGCCACAGCACCCAAGCACTGTGCGGCCATGTAGAAAATGGCGCGGAAAAGAGACATCTGTGAGCCGACAAGGTAGGCAAAGGTGACAGCAGGATTGATGTGGCCCCCACTGATGTGGCCGATGGACTGGATGAGGGTGGCAGCTGCTAGCCCAAAGCACAGGGCCACATGAAGGACATGATGAGGCCCGGTGGTCCAGCGCAGGGCAGCACCCATGCCGAAAAATACAAAGAACATGGTCCCGAAGAACTCGGCGAAGACCGCTCGCCAAAAATTCATGGATCTGAACTCCCACATGATGACTGTTCACTTGATGCTCTCCACAAGAAGAAGAAGATTCTCTGAGAATAAATCAGGGTGAGTCTATAAAAGGTAAATGTATACCTTTAAAAGTCCTCTTCAAGTGCCAAAATAACAAAATGAAGAACTTCCCTCTTGAAGTCAGCTATTTCGGCTGACTGGAAAAAAAAACTGAATCAGAGTCTGTTCACAGACAAAGTAGGATTTTAAAATGTCAACAGATAAATCCACAAAACAGTCAACTTAGCTGCGTTGGTTTGCCACCTCTGTCCACCTGTCGCAAAGACATAGGTGTGATGTAATGGGGAGTGTAAGTGGAGGTCTCAGGTGGGATGAGCTGTCAAGAGGATGTGTGCATCAATGCTAAAGGGGTGTTTCTAAAGTAGAGACGGGGATCAACAGAGTGTCTGGTGGACCTTTAAGCCTCTCTGACGGAGGGGAGAGGGCCAGACTGGGGCTTTATAATACCCCCCCAGGGGCCCCAGGTGACGACATAATCTCCCCGCAAACCCAAGGGCGGGGGGCGGCAGTGCTGGACACCCTTAACTAAACAAACTTAACCCCTCTGTAGCTGCCCCCCCCCCCAAAACAGACCGAGGCCCAATGAGAGGTGGTGTGTCAGTGAAGAGAATCAGATAAAGCTAGAAAGAGAGTAAATTAGTAAGTGGGAGGAGGAGAGATTTTGGATAAAGAGACAACAGGAAGTTCTGTGATTTGTAAGGTGGGTGGGATACAAGGAGAAAGAGTCTGCTGGAGAAGTAAAGCTGGAACTGCAAGAAGAAAGTTGTCTTTGGGCTATATGTCATCTGTTGATATATCATAACTCATAATCACACACAAATGCTGATGGACAAGGACACAAACCCACACGCATAGACAATGACATACACACACACACTCATAGATAATACAGTTGGGGCCCCGGACGGAAGTGTCCAAAGCTTACAGCGCTGAACTGACCCATACATTGAAATGCCTGACCCTGTGAAACCATTGTCTGTCACAAGCATGTGGGGGACATATAGCCGTATAGGCAAGACAAAAATACTTATTAAACTAAAACACAGAGGTAACAGCTAGCAAAGCATTGCTTTTAAATGTGCAATGGTTAATGCTAAAGCTACATATAAAGCATGCAATCTTGTGTTGCTGCTGTGAATTGTGAGGTAATGTAAAGGGGATGTCATACAGGTGGTTTGGACACTTAAACCTGAACTTGACTTTCATTTTAGAACACAGTTCTCTTGCCAATTCCAAATATTACAGTTAATATGAACAGAACACACAAGGAAGAAAATCAATAATGAAGAGGAAACAGTAAAAATAAAAATGGGGTTGAAGAACAATAATTCATAAACCCCTGTAGACTGGATTGTCTGTTGTGAAGGGCTTCTAGGAGGTGCTCATGGAAACTTGCAATGTGTGATAGTGTTTTGGTCTATTTTGCAAAAGGATGTACGACCAAAGCCCTGAAAGTTCTGTGGAGCTGGAGCAAAGGAGAGGTCCAGTGGGGCCGACCAGTCCAGAGCCATCCCTGTTAGGGGTAGCTGTGAGGTGGGGTGGGGGGAGTTGAGAGGCGAGGCAGGGGGTGATGAAAGCAGAATGCTGAGCTTGCTGTTTTAACGCCCTTTTATACATGTTAGAAAGAACACACACAATGCAAAATGCTGGCTGCACTGCGGTAATTATAGCTATTGTGTACCATGTGTGTGTGTGTGTTTGTGTGTGTGTGTGGGAGAGTGTGTGAGTAATAGTTTATGTATGAGTATGCGTGCACAGTGCATGTGTGTATTCAAACCACATTGTGGTAATGATCACATTACTGCCATGGTTTTATTTAAGACTGGGTTTCAAATCCGGACAATACAGTGAATGTTTGACCTCACATTTTAACAGCTATACATGATAAATACAAGAATACATAATAATAAATATATTGTTTTTATAATAAGTATTCATTTTAAAGAATCAGATAATCCAAGTTTGAATAATAATAAAAAGTCATCACGTGGCACTACAAGATATAAACTTGGATGGGGGGATAAAATATATAAACAACATAAAAGACTGAACAAAAAATGTGGTCATGAAATTATTTTGTATAACGGATAAACTGACCCTGTAAGTTACATAGAAAATATGTTTTAGGAGAACACGTTCTAAAAACACAGATTTCTACAAATAGGGATTCATAATAACATGAAGTTTCCTGTCTTATAAACCCACAGAGCGTACTCACGCAAACATTCATTATTCACATTTTAAAGTACAAAGATGGTTTCCACTGAAGGCGTTCTTTCTGTAGCGCCATTACAGAGGTATGAAGGTCCATTTGATTGTGAATAGGAAGCCTCAGACAAGAAACAGACGCACACAGGCATATATATGAGAGGGATATTAGGCAAATTGAGAACATCATTGAACCGAGGGTGCAGGACCTCTTTAGCATTTCAAAGCATTCACAAACACAAAATGAAACTGTGAAACATGAGGAGACACAAGGGTGTTTTTCAACAAGGTTTGAATGAGTTTCCATTAGAAATTCTAATGATGTGCAAATGTCAAAGTAACAATACTGGATCCCACAATATCGGCTACACCTCTTATGACACGCGAGCAGGACCTCAAAGGTCACTTTCAGGCAAATTAAAGCTTCAGGCCTTCAATTGACAACAAGCAACGGGGCCCCAAAATCACTTTAAATTGTATAACTTAAAAAGTGCATCATAAAATGTAAAACATAATAAACTGTAAAAATATCGTTGACACAACCAAATACTAAACTGTTGAAGTGGTATGAACAATAGCTCTTAATGGCTTATATTTGCTTTAACATTACGAAACTGATATTACTGAGTTGGTTTGCAGACTCCATCGGCCTTGTCTACTTGACCCAATGTTACACTATGTTTTAGCTTTTATAATATCTTAAATAAGAATTTAAGTCAATTTAATTTTTACAGTTTTGTAACAGTGATTCACTGAGAGCTAATTTCAAACTGTTCCTTAGGCTACTTTACTTACAGATGGTGGGAAATAAAAATAATCACTGACACACTGGCAGGTACAATTAATCTAGTGTAGTATTTCCAATTTGTGTTAACTCCCTGATTCCTTTATGCTCAACCTCAATCACATTTATTTATATGTGTTGGTTGTAGTGAGGGGCTGTGTAGTGCCACAATGCAAGAAGGTGCTTGGTTCAAATCCCCAGCAGAGCAGGTGCCTTTCTGTGTTGAGTTTACAAGTTCTCCCATGCATGTGTGGGTTCTCTCTGGGTACTCTGTCTTCCTCTGACAGTTCACAGACACGCTCATCAGGTTAATTGGTGACTAAATTGCCCGTATGTGTGAATGTGTGTGTGAAGGGTTGTTTGTTTCAACATGTTAGCCCTGTGATAGACTGGCGACCTCCAGAGTGATCCCTGCCTCTTGCCCACTGACAGCTGGGATAGGCTTCAGCCCCCCCCCCACTGGACCTGTGGGATAGGTGGAATATATAATGGATGGATGGATGGATTGATGGATTGATGGATGGATGGGTTGTAGTGAGCTTAAAGCAGCTTTAATTCTACATTCAAGTTGTAAAATATGGCAGTTTTGCTGAATAAATTTCTTTCCATTTGAACTTTTTTCAGCCTGTTGGCAGACTGACTTTTAGAAAAATTCCAAAGTGGAGCATGTAACCCATCAACTCACGCGCCAACACTGGAGGTTGTTTACCAGGTGATGTATCTGACACCTTAAATTTGGGGGAAACTCATAATCTATGTAAATTCAATGTCACACTCTGACAGGATAACTCCTCAATTAAGTGTACTGAGATGTCTAATACACTTCTGGTGCAAACCTTGAGCTAGTGAGCATTTGCTTTTTTTTCTTCCTTTCCATAACATCATAGGAATGATGTAATTTCTATGTATTTTAAACTGTTGGTCAAACAACATGAGAATCCTAAATTTTCTTGATACATGAGACTGTTCTTTACTTAATGTCACTGACATAAATGACATAATGGGATGCATTTTTTGGATGTTGATGTCTTGTTTGGTAACACCAGGAGAAATCATTACACTTAGTCTGTTATTGTTTATCTACTCTACCTGAGCTGCAAACAGGTATATCAGGTGTTGCCATTTTCAATTTTGTGAAACTCTATCTTCATTATTGGACTCAAATTTTTCATAAAGTGTTCGAAACTTTCAAAAAATGGTCCGCAATTTTTTGGATGGCACAGTTTTCCTCCCCTGGACCACTTTAATCTATATATTTTTAGATTTAATGAGTTCATATTTGGCGAGTGTAATAACCACAGTTGCTCCCTTTTCTTTGGTCCTCACCGCTGCTGAGCTGCACTCCTTGCATTCTCATAGGAAAAACATAAATACACTCATCCTGCAGAATGTTTCTGTGTCCTCAGTTGTTTTCTTGCTTGTTGGCCTGTTTGGCTCTTATGGCATTCTGTGTGACAGTGGACAGTGATGATCCCGTCATGCTGGCCGTCTCCACGATCTCGATGTCCTTACAGGTCAGACAGGCCACCAGTTTTTGACGTGACGCACTGCGCGCAAAGAAGAACTCATGGGAAACACCCGCCAGTATAGCACCAAGCACCGGCCCAAGCCAATAAACCTGACAACGAATAAAAAAAAGAAACAAAATGCAATGGGAGAAGACAGAGGATGCTATTATTTAATCTGTAAGGCAAGGCAACTGATAGATGACGTAGAATACCTAAATATCAGGTACTACTACTGTGATGCTTCCTTAAGAACTATGAATACAACTATTTAAATGTGCTCTTAAACCACAGTCTTACAATCAGAACTGACGTGAATAAAGGACAGATGTTTGTTGTGGCTGAGGAGATAGAGCAGGTTGGTGGTTGGCTCCTCAGCTCAGTCTGAATGTGGAAGTGTATTGTAGTGGATAGTGTAGGCTGATAATGCTAATGATCAAGGTCATTAGTGAATGAATGTAACATTGACACATTGTGCAAAAGCAATTTGCATGGTTGTTAGTCAAGAAAGGCTGTTTGTTACATAAAAGTAGGAAGCATTCGCATCTAATTGCTTACAAAGTACATATTCTTGGGACACCAGTTTGGCCCAGCATTTAAATTGTGCACCCCATGTACAGAGGCTGTTATACTCAAAGCAGGAGGCCCAGGTTAGATTTCAACCTGTGCCGCATTTCGCACTCTCTCCCAGTCTATCCATTGTCCTATCTCAAAATAAAGGCATCAACATAAACGAATATATATATATATATATATATATATATATATATATATATATATATATATATATATATATATATATTAAAAATAGACATTACAAAAAGAGTTCAAGTGTTAACGGTATTTTACTGTTGCAGCTGGTCAACAAAAACTAGTGAATACTGTAAATACAGCTAAGTAGTTTAGTCCAGTGGTTCCAAAACTGTATAATTTTGGAAGGTTGAACTCGTAAGATGATTGATTGGGAGATCACACGTTTAAAAAATACTTCAGGACCTCTCTGTTCACTTCAGTTCTTTTGGGTGACTGTAAAAATGCAAAGAAATAAGAAGAGAAATCTTTACTTGGTTGAACCAATAACAATTTAGATATCTGGATCAATTTCTGCTTAAAATTTGAATTTTACAAGTAAAAATATCAGCCACAGTTCTTTATAGACATAGTGAAATAATAAGTAAAAAAATCTTTTTAATTTCTATGTGGAGTAAATGTATAAAGTAGCTTAAATATTTAAGTACTTTTACATTTTACTTAACAATTGTACTGGAATAGGGGTGCTGTTGGCCTAGCATCTTAGCTAGCACCCCATGAGGCTAAAGTCTTGTAGTTGGTTCGACTCCCGGTCATAGACTGTATTTATAATGGACAGCGTCACTCCGCCTTTTCCCATTGTACGGTTTTGAAGCCAAAATATCACGTTCCAGAACGCTGCCATCTTGTAAATTTTCATCTTGCAGTCTGCGCAGTAGGGAATTTGTGTGTTTCCACAGTAACAAGCTCCGCCCTACAGCGTACCGTCCTGAGGTCCTACAGAGTTTCCCTCTACGGCAGCTGTCAATCAAAGTAAACCTGGATGTAAAACCCTGTTTTTTAACCTCTAATAACAAATGGAAAAGACACTTTTCAGAAAAAAGAGGCCTTGAACACAAAACAGTCAAATAATAACTACATATCACCACAGCATACAGATGTTAGAAACACACAATGTGTATTTATTTTTAAAAGTTTGATCGCAGCTCCATTCAAATGAATGGGGGAGACAGAGCTTTTGACCTATACTGCAGCCAGCCACTAGGGGGAGCAGTTTTTGTGGCGGCCTCACTTCGAGCCGAGCAAGATGACGTCCATTTTATATACAATCTATGCTCCCAGCCTCAACCACTTGCTGCATGTCCTCCCTCACTCTACTCCCCACATTTCCTGTCACTCTTCAGCTGCCCTTTCACTAAAGGTGAAAAATCCCAAAATATAACTTAATAAGATGATAACAATAATTGTACTTGAGTAAATATACTTGATGTGTTTTTTGTTATTGCTTTAATTAATTTTCTATGATTTTCAGCATTGAAAAAGTCCATCAGACCGACATTACTGTGAAGCAAGGGGAAGTCTCTCTCACCCAGTGGTTTTCCCAGAAGCCAGTGATGATTGCTGGACCCAGGGAACGAGCAGGGTTCATACTCCCACCGGAGAACCGCCCCTGACACAAAAAAAACACAGAAATACTTTATGTGAGCTGCTTTTTACTATTTTAGACTCTGGAGGTTTTGTATGACACCAGAGACACAACATGACATTGTTCTGTGTACTGAACCCACCTGTTGATTGAGCAGCCCACCTAGTTGAGCGAGTACCAATTAAGTCTGAGGCCTTGTCACTGTGGCCCTGTTGAAGTTCAACCTAGACCCTATGTTGTGTGTTATCCTCTCTCTCCCTCTTGCTTTTCCTATCTGTCTTCAGCTGAATACCCATTTGAGTTTATTCTATAGCCCTAAAGACAAGAGCAAATATGTCCTCAAAATAAAATAAATGGGCTGAAGTTTTGAGGTGGAATACTAACACACCCTCTTGCTTTGGTAACATCTTTCAAGTGTTTCTCTTACCCCTATAAAAACTCCAGCTGTGTGAGCAAATCCAATGGCAAGGTTCCCTGGTTCTGGACTCTCCCTCCGTCGCTGAGCCTCAGCTGAGAACACGGTGAAGACCATCTGGAAGGTGCACAGAACCTCTATGCCCAGAGCCTGTGCTGCATTCAGCTCCAGAGGAACCTGAGAGAGATTAAAAAGGTTGTGAAATATATATATTGATTCATAAAAAGTAACAGATCAAAAATCTGAAAAACTGACCCTGTTGACAAAGTGGTCTGCTGTGGTTTTGAGTGGCAGGGCCAGGTAGAGAGCCCCAGTTCCTAAAGAAGCCCCCACACACTGTGCAGCTATGTAAACAAAGGCCCGGAGGACGTCCAGCCTCCGAGTGGCTAACAGAGACAGAGTCACTGCAGGGTTCACCTGATCACAGACAACAGACACACAGTTACAGACAGAAAATGTTAGAAATATTGATGAGTTAAGGAACAAGACAAAACGTCAACTGGAGTGGTTCAAAAAACTTACTAAGGTAGTTATCCTTGATTTGAACATTTCTATTTAATGCTGCTTTGGATTTCAATTTCACTACATTTCAGAGGGGTGTATTCTCCTTCAATCAATCTTTATTTGTATAGCGCCAAATCACAACAAACGTTATCTCAGGACGCTTTTACAAACATAGGAGGTCTAGACCACTCTATGTCCTTATATTGCTCTACATTCATCTGACAGCTGAGGTTACTTCTCATTTTAAGATTTAACACAAAACAAATGTACATATGAGAAGATTACACACATGAATGAAAGGCTTGCATAAAGCCACAGTCTAGATGTGTTCCCTTGACACACATTTCAGGACTCTATCACCCAATTAAATTGTCCCCTCTTTGGCCCAGTCCCTCATTGAGAGAGCCCTTGACTGGGTAGTGATCCTCGAGAAAGGTCCAAGGGGGTAGGGGTTGTGGACTTGACCTGAAAATGTGACTCTCCTTGTTAGCTCATCTGTTCAAGGTTCACTCATGTAACATGGATGACTTCACTGTCATAGCTTACACATAGATGGATTTTAAAAATGTTTTTGTTTTTTTTGCATGAGTTTGCAAAGCCATGGGGTTCTTTTCCCACACAGGTCACCATGTTTCATGTTACATGCCTTAGTTTTAGCAGTGTGTCAATTTACTATGAGCACTCCATTAAACTCCAACTGGTCAAATGAGGTGAAATGATGCAGTATGTGAATGAAAGAAATCTCCACAGATTCAATGCACTCAAACAACCTCTAGGCTCAAGGTGAAATCAAAACATTCAAATTAATCACTGCCTTCAAGATGCTCACCTGTGCCCCGCTTATTTCTCCAAAACAGTGTCCCAACGCAACAATCACCACCCCTATTGCCACTGCTGGGTACAGGGGCCCCGCAGGGGCCTCTCCTGGTCCCGGCACTGAGGCACCCAGCACAGCGCTCACCAACACCAGGGTGCCAAGCAGCTCTGCCATCATGGCACGCCAAAACTGACGACTGCGTAGCTACTCCAGCAGAGCAGGTAAACAAAGATGGTCTATATTTAGTTTACAGGATATCTTTGAAAACACAAAAAACTAAAAATGTAACTAAAGTCTAGACTTTATACTGATCATCATATTTATCAATCTAATTCCTTACACTCTAATCTACTGCTATGAAAAGCTTTAGTAACATTTAGAGACATAGATAACACTTGTGTAAGCCTCATGTCCACATCTCAAGCAAACACTTTCACATTTCAACCGATTTCAACACTGTAGCACATTCTCTTTGATAAAACATATTTCAAATGTAATAATTATCCCAAATCAACAACTTTCTTACCTGCAAGAAAGTATTATTTGTGCAAAAACAATTTAAACTGATATAAATACACAGAAACACAGGCACTTCTAAGAATAGAATGCAAATCTTGAGAGATTTAAACTCTAAGTATCAAAATAAAATGCTTACCTCATGCCATGCCATTTTCGGCTAAATGGATGTGCTATCCTCAGTTTTGTTCTCTCTCTGCAAAGGTCCTTTAGCTCGTCTGGCTGTCTTTCTGTGAAGCTGTCAGGGTCTGAGGGCTTCAGGGTCTCTTCTACATCTGTTATTACCTTGTGAAGCTTAAGAGGTCCTTTGATGAGAGCAGATTCCCGCCCCCCATTTCTGTCCCTTTTTCTCTCTCTCCTCACCCTCTCCTTCCCTTACACCTCCAGCCGTATCAAGGTTCCCTCTGAACAAACATTACAGAGGAAGCTCTTCAAATGTGTCTCTCCAAGGTTGCTGGTATAACACTAACCTGATGTCCTTCCAAAACATCAGACAGACCGACCTTGAGTTATGTCATCTCCAGCAAACTAACTAGCAGGAGCCACTCAATTATCTTCATACTCAAGTGATTGTGGCCTCTTCAGAGGGTTGCACAGTGATTGAAACGTTGCAGTGAGGACACAAAATGATATAACAGCTTCAGGAAAGGACTTATCTAACTTAATCACTATTTTAAAGCACATCAACTAATGTGGGGTGTTTAGAGTGTCAGTTGAATGCTAGCAAGAAGCATTTTAAAACTTTCAGTTTTGTCTTACAGTTAGAGACAGGGACAAAGCTGAAAGTGAAAACTACCTTGACGAAAATCTAAAGCATTGACTGTGGTAAGAAAATATGTTACATTGTTCTTAATCACATGTTTGCTAATTATTCTTTTAATTGTCTTCAGTATATCACATGAGTAGTCTGTTTCTCCACTATTTTACTTGTAGTTGCTCCTACTTTGTTTGAAGCAGGACTGGAGGACTGGAGGTAAAAGTATGGTGGCCATGAGGTGCAAATCACAATGGCAAATCAGAAAACACAACGGCAATTCAGGAAACACTACAACCTTAACCAAACCAGAAGAAGTAGGTAACCTCGGGGGATATGACCTGTCGCTGATTGGACTGGTCTATCCTTTGACCTGGAAGGACATGGACCATTCATGTCCTGAGCATTGTGTTTTCAATTTTTTTATGTAGTGTGTAATGACTGCTCAGCATTGTTTTAAATTTTGATTGATTGGGGTATGATCTGACAAAATTGTTTGGTTTTGCAGGATGAGTCAGAGGTTTGGTGAATGTAGTTTTAAAATTGGGTTTTGTTCGGCACTCATATTTGGAAAACATGTAAACAAGGTCCTTCTGGGTCAAAGGATAGACCAGACCAATCAGCGACGAGTCATGTCCCCAGAGAGTACCTACTTCTTCCGGTTTGGTTAATGTCGTAGTGTTTTCTGATTTGCCGTTGTGATTTGCACTTCAGGGCCACCGTAGAAAGGGGACTGAGTATGGACCACCTAGCCGGCTGAGTTAGCAGGTGTTATCTATTGGTAAACTAGAATGACCCATACATTTACATAATATCTGGGAAGCCAGGTAGCTGTAGTACAGTCATAATGAGAGGGGAGAAAAGCAAGAAGGAAGTGAGGTGACCTTGAATAAAGAGCCATCACATTGTATCAGGAGACAGGGGACCATGTGGCTAACATATGGGAGACCAAAAGTCCCAGTTGAGTTATTTAATTGATAAATGTTACATCAAGTCTGGATTTTATATATTGACAAAAACGAACTGCTGGAGTTAGAAATTTCATAGTAGAGCTTTAATATGAAAACAGTAAAACACAACTACTACTAGCTAGAAACTGCCTGCAAGCTGTGGCTCAAGTTAGCTCCTGGGTCACACAGCACATGACAGATGTATCTTACTGTTAGCTCATGGTGCAAACTGATGTATTAATGCAGTCTGACAGTCTTCTTCCTCAATATCCTCGTGGTCATCATTATCCTCCATATTTGGTTTCTCAATATTTTCACCACATTAGCATTCCCATTTATGAATTAGCAATCTGTGAACAACACCAGAGACATAACCCCACTTCCCTCTTTTGTTAGCAATAACTTAAAAGGGGAAAAAAACACATTCACTTATTGTTTTTCACCAAGTCTGTTAAACATTTGAAGGAACTCTCAGACAAATGATGAAAGAATACAACAAGCAGTGTTGCCAGCTCCTCAGTGAGGAAAGTAGCTATTGGCTCTCCTAAAAGTAGCTAGAAGTTGCTAAATGACGTCATCATATAATTTGCATAATTTGAAATTTGTAATGGACATTGCAGCAGAGACGTGTAACGTTGAGGGAGAGTCAAAAAGAGGTTAAAAACACCCTAAATATGTTTATAACTACACTTAGGAGCCTACAATAAATCAAAGTAAAACATTACATTTTTCAACCATAACATTTTTAAGATATTTATTGTATACAATCTACATGAACTATCTAAAAGGACCAAAAAGAGACGGGTGGGATCAGTCAGTGGTGTCTTCGAACATACGTGATACATTTGCTGTCTAGATGCAGTGGGATGAACGCCTCCTGCTCTCTAGCCTCCTGCTCTGAACATAGACTGTATAAAATATGGACGTTGTATCCGTGACTTCACCCATCTGTTTCTGAAGCGCTGTTTTGAGGCCAATTGTCGGCTGGAGCCATATTGCTGCTGACGAGCGATTGTGACCTAAAGAGGCGGGCTTTGAGCCTCCTAGCCAACAGCTACAGTGTTCCTGCCTGTCAATCAAGTCAGCTGTGCCTCTCATTGTGTGTATGTGGTTTCCGGTACTTCCGGAGCCAGCCTCAAGTGGATCCTTGATGAACTGCAGTTTTTAACACTTCCGCATTGGACTCATGTTTTTAGACCGGAGGTTGCTGCTTGGCTCTGAATGCAGCTAGGAGGGACTCACAGCAGCATCCACTGCTCACTGAGTAGAGTAAGAACGATACATGCTTTCCAGTTAGTCTCCAAAAGTCTCCAAATATACCAATAAGCTCTCTAAATATAGCGTCAAAGTCACTAAGTTGGCAACACTGACAACAAGTCCACTTGTAGTACAAATGCACTGATGTGAACCAGATCAGTCAAATCGCATTATTAGCAAAAGTCAGCAGTCACTATAATTTAATGTTACTGAAACCTCATTAAATAATCAAAAAGTATGATGAAAGTAGCTTTTACGTGTTACAATATAAACCACATAAATATAAACTTCTATGTATTAGATTTTTTAACTTCATTTATATTTTTTGTACAAAATTACTTTGTGGAAATTTGTCTTAGGGGGTACTCTGCCTTCTTCAGAATAGGGGGGTCTTTACATGCTCAACAAATAATCTATATCATAACAAGTATACATACAACAGCATCCTTGCTTTATGGCATATGAATATACATGTCATTCACTTTGGTGTGTGTTTTATGTTTTGAGGTATAAAAGTGGGGGTTTCATGTGATACCACTCTGGAATAGTGTAAATTAAGTTATATGTTATGTTACCATTATGTGTTGTATGTTAAAGGTTGTAGACAAGACCCGATAGTGGGACACATGCAAAATAATAGATACTTAAAATAAATTCAAAAAAGCATCTGTGGCTCGTCCTTTTGTCTCCTATCAGGCTGAACAGCGTTTGCATGTCTCTGCACCTGGCGATGATTACTGCTGCTCAGCCTGATTTCTATATCAATTTTAAGAGAAAGGGACCATTGATGGACTGAGGGGACCAGATAAACACAGATCATACTCTTTCTTGAGAGGACATATTGAATGATGTGCTGCATTTTAACATCAGACCATTTGTTATAAGTGTCACTCCTTCATCTGTATGTCTAGAATAAATCTGTACCATAATAAGGTTTACAGGCAGCCCAGATTTGAAGTGAGTTAGGGAGGCTTTCCATTAAAAAACAATGAAATGTTGGCACTTAATGGAAAGGACTCAAATATGATGTTCTCCCACCCACCTTTTGGTCCCTCCACTATCTACTTATGAGTTCCTGCTCTGATCACCATGGGGATAAACTCTTTCATGATGCTGTTGCCATGGTGCTTATTGTGATGCTGCATCTGTTCATGCTTTTCATTTTCAGTCTTTGATATCAAAACGAGCGCACACCTTGTGAAGACCTTTTGCATAACAGACAGAATTCCTCTGTTTGAGTAAAAAGATGCGACAGAGAGGACTCGTGGTTTTTCAGCCTTTGAATATTATCGATGTTTCAAATGTGCGACTGTGTTATTAAACTCTAACAGCAGTTTTGAGGAAGTTGGCATCATTTTGGTGGAAATATCAGTTTGAAACATTCTCCTGACCCTTCAGTCATCAGAGGCCTTCAATCTGGCTCACTGAGTCCAGAATGAACTGGCTGCAGGGTTTGAGGGGTGGGGTGGGGGGTGGGGGGTTCTGGCAGGCCCCCATTATGCCGTGGATTACCCCCTCCTCCCCACGGCAACTGTGTAACTGTTATCCCCCCTTTTGTGGGGCTAAGCCTGACTGTGTGGAGTGGGACGGGCAGGGGGCACACTGGAACCCGCTGGCGTGGGGAGTTTTCAGCCCCCTCTGCCCAGAGTGCTGACAATGACACAATTTCACACACACATACACAAACATTCACACACACTCAAGCCAAAGTGCTAGCTCAGGGATTTAAGAGAGCCATGGAGGGCAATAGGAGCGGGGAAAATGCATTGAGCAGATTCACAGTATTTTATATATCCAATACTAAATCTGTCAATAACTTAGATGCTGTGCGTAGGACAAAAGTGTGTGTGTGCGCAAGAGAGAGGGAGAGAGGGGGGGGGGTTCACATTTGAGTGTGTACCTCAGAGGAGCAGCTGGGAGTGATGGCAGTATGTTCCCAGCAGCATGTGCCTCAGACAGGACTCCTCAGGGAGCTGCGGAGCGCCGCCCACATACTTCAACGTATTTCCATCATGGTCAAGTGTTTTTTTTTATGTGACAGATCGAATCAGCACCTGTCTCATGATATACAGGTATGAGGAAAGCATGCAGCACTGTGCAGAGCTTGAGACACTAGGTAATAAATCTCAATGATGACATTTTAAAAAAGGTTTTAAAAGTCTCAGTTTCTTCTCATTTATGCTGCTGCTGTATTGCAGTTAAATATTGGATATGACTCTTTTTTTTAAACAGAGTATTATTGATTTTTTTTTTCCACAACAGAAGACAATTAAGTCAAATCTTAAATCTTGCCTTCGTATCACACCACACGTTACTACTACGCTACATTAACCCTCCTGTTATGTTGCAGGTCAAATTGACCCTTTTTTAAGTTAAAAAAAATCGAAAAAAATATGTCAAAAGTTTGGTATGAAACTTCTTCTGCCTGGCTTAATTGGTGTAATCAACATATAAAATGAAAATGGTTGATTTCACAAATTTGCAACCCCCCTGCATGTTTTTATTTCATATACCGTTCATGGGTCATTTTGACCTGCCACTCAAAGTGGAGGCTAAAAGGAGTCAGAAGTGTCAAATACTAATTGTTTCTTTGCAACTGTATGACATATTTCACCCCAAACACACACACACACACACACACACACACTGCAAACATGGCAACACACACACACACACACACACACACACACACACACACACACACACACACACTCAGAGACTTCCACCCCCTGCATGGACGAGGCTTCCCCCTCTCCCCTTGTGAAACAACCCTTCTGCAGGCCAACTGGCACTGCTCAACTTCCTCCGAGCACAAAGCCTAAACTAGAGCTGTTATGAAATAGATCTATACCAGATCACATGGCTTTTATATTGGTCCCATTTAAAAAACAATTCCATAGATATAAGGTCACACACACACACACACACACACACACACACACACACACACACACACACACACACACACACTCCTTTTCTCTTGACCTCATCTGTAAAGTGTTTGAATGCAGGTGTTGGCATGACTTTTGACAGGAACCTTCTCTGAGAATTAAAGAACAGTAAATATTGATTTAAATTATCAGTAATGGAGTTAATAATAAGATTTAAAAAAATGTTTATTGTGATTTTTTTGGGTTTGGACACTTTTGGATAATTAAATATGCCCCGGGTCAAATTGACCCATAACAGGAGGGTTAAGAGTGGATTATATAAAGAAATGTACATGAGAAAGAGAAGAGAAGAAGGAAAACAATAAAATAAAATAAAATAAAATACATACATATATAAAATAAAACACTGCCACCGTGTCATAGCTTACATTCCAGATAGGGAAAACCCAGCCGCCAGACCACTCCCCCCCACAGGTCGATGTCATGCATACTGCCATTATAATAAGTTTTTGCATACCAAGTGCAAGCAAGTATAATACCTGATAACAAAAGGCAAAGCTAGCTAAGCTATACTGATAATAGAGACACAATAAAAAAAAAAAAGGAGGATGCTTATTGATTAGCTCTCTGTAGGTTTGGCCATTTTATGTTGTTTTGTTCCCTCATCAGAAGTTGAGTCAGTTCTTTAGGTAAACAAGTGAACATAGGAGACCACATGTCAATGAAGTGCCTCTCATTACCCCTCAGAACTGCACTGATCCTTTCATGGAGGACCCTAAATCACTCTTGATACCACAGCGTAAAAGTTGGCGGTTTATCTTTAATCCAGTTTATCAAAATACATTTTCTAGCCAGTAACAACAGTTTGTCACCAGGTTAAAATGTGGTCGTGTTTCAGTTTATTTTTTCAGAACTGCCATAGTGTTGTAATTTGTTTGTTTGTTTTTGTCTGTAAAGTTAGTAATATTTGAATGTCCTGTATGTTTTCTACTAAGAAAATGATCAAAAAAAAAAAATGTGGTCATGTTAATGGGGATATGACTTTAATTACAAAGGGGAATATAAACGTACCTGTCTGCACATCTAAACATGGCATTTCCTTTGCAAGGTTATGGCCAATATAAGATGTTATTAAAAAGTATTTTTTTATATCGCAATCTAATTTCAGTTCTGTATAAAAAAATAAAAGTAATCTTTTTAATTTAGTTAGGATTTTATTTAGAGTTGTGTCGTGAATTCTATTTATGGTTCATTGTTTCAACACTATCCAAAGCACAGTGGAAGAGTATGATGGTTGTATTCATTTCTTGATCTAACTAGTTATGCCATTTTAATGACTCCATCATACCAGTTATCAGCCAAGTCCAGTATATCCACAGCATCTGGAGAAGCTAAAGTTTGGCCCAGCATGCACTGGGAGAGTAGGCAGGGTATCTGGAGCAGGTTGCCAGCATAAACAAGTCTGACACAAACAAGAAAAACATCTAGTTATGACAAAAACCAGAGAGAACTGATACTTTCTACTAGATGTGGTTTTATTCAACTCACAGTACATTCTACAGATGCACACGTGTTACATCACCTTAATACAACAGAGTCTTGTAATACCTCCTCTTAAAAATGATGAATTGGTCCTAAAAATATAAAGGAACAAATTTAAAGTCACCAAAACTGTACATTATTAAAAATTCACTCAACACCACGTTTGGTTTTCATGTCTTAATTTTTTTTTTCTTTTTTGAAAAAACGTCTGTCCCTTTAAGTGTAACAAGGAACATCAAAGTTTGTTTCCCATCAACGGATCTGAGTTCAGTGTAAGAAACATGTTTAAATAAAAACCCAGACTGTGGAGTCGTCCTGTCGCCTTCAGAGCACACCAACCATGCCGCGCATCATTGTACATTGGCCCTCAAAAAGCACAAAAAATATCCGGAAGAGGAATGTAAGACAGAAAACCAGACAGGAATGTGCCGGTGTGTCATCATCAGAGCAAATTTGTATTCATCGTCTTAAAAGTGGGAGGATTTCAGCCTTGCACATAACAACCACTGGATGTTTACCTGCTAAAACAAGCCGCAGACAAAGAGATGTTTAAGTGTCACTTTCATTAAAAGCGGCGCCAATCTTGTCTTCATTAGCGAGAGAAGCTTTTCACCTTTCACCTGAATACAGTGTGTCACAGACCAGGTGTAACTACTCGATTATTAACAAGAAGGACACTGAAATATGAGCCTTTAAGCCCAGACTGACTAAGCCACACTTACAATCCTCCAGTTCCAGAAACCAGTGTCTTTCACACAGCAGCAGACGGAAGGGATGTGTGTGAAATCATGTGAGTGTTGGTGAAAAGTGTGCGTGCACAACTTTAAGTGGAGGTTATACAACGTCTACTCTTGACAGTCCAAAGACAGATTCCTTTAAGTTTAACTGGCCTTTTCATAAATGGTCTAGACATCTCTATAAGGTAATCTGTACACATTCACTACAAGCTATTGCTATTAAATAATCCCAGCTATTGTAATCTGTATATATATTTATATATAGAATATATAATAAAAATATATTGAGCAAAAAAGTTACTTCTAGGCATAAGACCACGGTACATTACATTTCCATTGAACAGGTACGAAATGGCCCAAGCTCTGAGAAGAGTCGCGATCCATTTTAGTCGTAGAGCGGTGCTGAGCAGGTCCAGTGTGCAGCAGTGAGGCTGCAATAGTGTCATCATTCCCTGACCTTCAGTGCGAGTCTGAGAGCCAAAACACTCGAGGGCCTGAGACCATGTTATCACCCTGCAGAGGGGGCCCGACCGAAGGCCTCGCTACGACATGGGGCTTGTGAAAGGACTTGACAGGAGAACACGTACAGGAGATGAGGTGTTGAAATGAAGATGAGGCGACATGAAAGGAGGAAGGAGAGAGTGAAGAGAGACATGCTGTCGCTCTCTGCGATGGGGAATGAGTACAAAGAGTTCAAGCCAGTTCAGCTGTGGGGCCTGGAAAATATGAGGCCCATGGAGGGAACAATAACAGACAAAGAGCCAAAATCTATACATATATACCTATTCATAAGAGAATACACATAGCTGGAAGAGCCGCCAGAGTCTCTTTGCAGTAAGGGAGAGAGAGAGAGAAAGTGACTGGGACGGTGAAAGCACCAACAGTTTACAGCCCCACCATGAGGGGAAACGTCGCAGGCTCCTATTTGTCCTTGTTTGAGTAGAACTCCGCCCAGCGGCTCTCAAAGAAACGCCTCATGGCGTGTCCGGCCACCCCCACCTCTGACGTGTCCTCGTTGAACAGCTCGCAGTTGTTGAAGACGAGATGAGCATCTGCTGCAAACTCCTCACAGCTGCAGTACCTGAGACAAGGACACAGGAGAAGGGTTCAAAATGGGAGACTGGGAAGTGTCCTGAGCAGCAACAGTGGGAAACGCTGCTGATTATCAAAGAGGATGTTACAGAGGAGAGAAACGATTCCTTCAAATGATGGAATAATACAGATTTATTTTTAAATGTACACATTTATTGACCTTGTGTGTTATATCTCTCAGAGTTTGACTTGGAAATGGCTGTAATGTTTTCTGCTTCTACTAAGATGCTTTAATAGCAATAGCAATTTTATTTATGAAGCACACTTCATTTCACGTGAGTTCAATGTGCTTTATATGGGGAATTAAAAACATAGACATTTTTCTAAATAGAATAAATAAAAACAGAAAAACAATAGATACACCCAACATACATCAGACACAGCAATCAAACAAACAGCAGTTGTTGCTGCACATGCATCCAGTCACAACAGTCATCATATCATTCATACGCTTGAGAAAATAAATATGTTTTCAGTCTTTTTTTTTTTTAAAGTGGAGACAGTTGTGATGGACCTGAGATCAGCAGGCAGTTTGTTTCAAAAAGATGGACCACAGTAACTAAAGGCCCCTTCACCGGACCTAGATTTCACCCTGGGTACATTTAAAAGACTTCCATCTGCTGACACAAGGTTCCTGGTCGGGTTAAACACTGTGAGCAAGTCAGAGATGTACTGGGGAGCTGAACCATTGAGTGCTTTATGGACTAATAATAGGATTTTGAAAAGGATTCTGTATTGAACGGGGAGCCAGTGAAGTGTTTTGAGAACCGGGGTGATATGATCATATTTTCTTGTATGTGTCAAGATTCTAGCTGCTGTGTTCTGGATGAGTTGGAGCCGTGCCATGGAGTGTTTGGATAGACCTGCATACAGTGCTTTACAACAATCTAACCTGGTTGATATGAATGAGTGGACTAATTTCTCGGCGTCAGTTTGGGATATGAATGATCGGAGTGTTTCAAAGAAATTGAACTCAGATGTGATTGGATGTTTTCCCTCTGGGTTTTTGGGCCGACGACGAGTATTTCAGTTTTTTCTGAGTTAAGTTTTAAAAAGTTTGAAGTCATCCAACAGTTGATATCGTTCATAGAAACTGAAAACTTCTATTTTGCCTCTTCATATATAAAATTGAGTAAATGAAGTTGTAAATGAAATGCTTGCAATGATCTGCTCTTACCCGCCCTGCAGCAGTCGTTCTCTCATGGTGAGGAAGTCCATGGGGTTTTTGATGATGCGGCGGTAGCCTGGCACCAGGCGGGGGTTGACAGGTTCAAGGAATGGCCAGGCATCGGCATGAGACTCCATCTCCATTAGAATGATCCTGTAAAAACACAAGCATTACAAAAAAATCCATGATGATAACACTGGATCTGTAAAGTCTGATATGGAGAGCAGAAAGAGATCTCTGCATGAGAACAGAGATGAAGTCATGACTCACTCGCAGAATGTGAGGTCAGGCTGGTTGCGTGTTGTCATGCGGCGACGTTTAGCACCGCCTCCCTCTCCAGAGGAACGAGAAGACGAAGCCGGTGCTGGTGGCTCCTTGTACCGTGTTGCCATGCCACCACTACGACGAGTAGGCGTCGTCGTCTCATCCTCAGAGCTATCCTCTTCGTATCTTCTCTTTTTCACCCTGGTCCTCTTTTTGGATGAGCGCGGCTCGTCGTCCTGAGAGACAGAGCGAATATCAAATTGAGGTGATAGGAAACACACATTAAAGTACATGCTGCTTTGAAAGAATCATTTTAAGTTAACTGAAAAGACACTTGTGTGTTTTAAAGTCTGAAGTTGTCTTTTGTGCTCTTACCTGGGCAATGCAGGTGGGACAAAACCAGTCTCCCTCTGGTATCTGGGTGATTTTGGGCCTCAGGCAGTACATGTGAGCGCCTCGATCACAGCAGTCACACAGCAACAGGCAATCATCATTGTCTCCTTTCCTGCAAACCTGACAGGTCTACAAAAAGACAGACACAAAGAAGAATTAACGTCAAAATCATGTCACATTTTCATTTTGCTTTGATTCTTTTTAGAAACTTTGTGCAGTCTGCTCCCTAAAAAGAGAAGAGGGCAACGGTTCTCACCACTTTAGTCACAGATCTCTCCCAGGCAATGGCCTTCTCCAGCTGAAGTAAACACAGACAGAGCTGTGGAGCGCTGCGACAGCGATCTAGAGCCTGTCGCCACGTGCGAAGTCGAGACGTGATCTCACTTTCCAGACTGAAAGGGAAAAAACATGTTGACAGATTTAGCTTTTGTTGTTCTTTTGCCATCGGACAGAACAGCTGAGGAGGGATTGGACAGCTGAGGAGGGACAGAACAGCTGAGGAGGGATAGGACAGATGTGGAGGGGGAGTGGGACCTGCAGCTGATGACTCAAAAACTTGGGCTCATTAAATTAAGTGCCTGCTCTATCAACTGGTGCCCGAGAAAGTTTTTTAACACCTTTAGGTAATTGAGAAAAAACACTCCAAGCTCCCAGTGACTGCTAAATAAAGATTTAACTTTGTAGCGTTGTAAACTGATCTCCAAAGACAGCCCGTCATCCTTACCTGATGACATCCATGGTCAGCTCCTCTCCTGGTGTTGGCGTGAGAGGAGCCAGTTTCATCACCTCAGCTGGGTTCCACAGTGGCTCCTTCAGGTAGCGTCTCTCAATGTTCCGCTCCAGGTTAGCCAACCGCAGCACGGCCAAGTCGACCGGGTGCGTGGCGATGCGTGGCAGCCCCGACCACTCCTTCTTGGTCCGTACGATCCAGTCATCATTGGGGTCGGCGTCGTGTTCGTAGTACTGGAGGTCCTCCCGTGTGGAGTCTGGATCTGGGAGCGTGTAAGGCTTGAAAAAAGGGAGCAAGGGCGAGATGATCAGTATCAGTGAGGGAGATAACTGAATAAGAAGTTTGCTTGACTTTATTAAACAAGAGTGGAGGATCATTTGAATGGAAATCTTTGAATGTTACCTGAAATTCAGCCATCTGTGCCTCTACGTTAGATTCAGCTTCATTTACTGCACCCGGAGGAAGCGCCTTAAAAATACAGAAGCAGACTGTCAACAACTACAATAGTTTTGGCTAACGTTCATGTTGCTGTGAATAAGACATGCATATGCAAAAAGACACATCAGCACAAGATCACAGAGGTAGAATTTTATTTAGTTATTAAATAGTTTGCTGCAAAAGTCAAGTATTTTTTTGGCTGATGTACAAAATATTAAATAATCAAGAGGACTGTTATTTTTTTATTTGGGCCAAGTTTTCCTTTCTAGACCTAGCCTTTGTTTGATCATTACCAGCATCTTCTTTTAGATACCCCTGGATGTTTTAAAGTTATTATTATGTTAACCTGAGTATAAGACCCTTTTTTCCCCTTGAAATACATCTGATAAAGTCATCTTATATTCAGGGGGAGGAGCTCAAGAGCTGTTGTACATTTTGGCACTTTAATGTAAGGGTTAACAAAAAGAGATAAAAGCAAAAGGCAAGAAAAGTTTGAAATGTCTTTCACCTGCAATTCCCAATATCATCTTTGAAGCTATGATCTCCATAATGAATGTTCAAAAGCCTCTTAGCATTTATCTCAATGTTGTTACAGTGATGTTAAAGTGAGTCACTTTCTCACCTTGAGATGTAGGTCAGCAGCGATGACTCGCTGCTCAAGGTCCTCCACCCACTGTAGGGCACTGATGTCAATCTCCATCGCCTTCTCCTGCACTTGCCAGGGCTGCTGCAGAGCCTCCACCAGCACATCCTTGTCCTCTAGCTTCAAGTCAAACAAGGGGTCTAAAGGAAAACACACCAGAGCAGTTGTTAGAAAAAAGCAAGGTAAGAGGAGGGGGCGTGTCGTAAGAATTCAGTTTGATTAGTTGTTAACCGACTGTATTTACCGTTGATAGATTTGGTGCACATCTCAGTCAAACTGTCCATGAGTTTGGCCAAATGCTTGTGGAGCACTCTCTCCCTGATGCCCCTGGGATGGAGGGCCTGTAAGGTGTGGTAAAGTTCTTCTGGATCCTTGATCCACCACCAGCCCTGCACCATCGCTGAAGCAGAAACACAGACGTTACATTAGATATCAAAAGAAGACACAGATTCAGAGGCCTCAAAACAGCATTATCAACTAGACTCTACTTACATGCAGGTATGGGTTTGACCACCAGCTGCGTGAAGTACTGCTGCTCCAGCTCCTGAAACACAGCGTTTGGAGGCCGACCGCGACGTTTAGCTGCAGCTCCTCTCGGTCCTCTGCGAGCGGGACTGCTGCCTCTGCTGCCTCTTCGGCGCCTGCGACCTGGTCTCCCAGGGGTAGCTGGAGCAGGCTTGGTGGGAGTAGTTGGTGCTGGAAGCAGCTGAGGGGGTGGTTGGGCATAAAAAGGAATTGCAAGAGCTGGGGGAGTAAGGGAAATGTCCTGTGGTGTTGCTGGCGTCAAGGGGTCAGCAGGAGCCAGGCCAGGCATGAGCAGGTCCGGCTGAGGGAGGGCAAAAGATCAATTATTCATACACCGAACAGAAGACTGACTGATAATGATAACAGCATGCATTATTGTGTTTATAATTAAGGTTAGAGGGGCAAACCTGCACAAACGGAGCAGCTGCTGCAGATAGATCACTTGGGGTCTGTGGGAGGAGTTTTGGGGGTGATGTGGGAGGGCTGGATGAGTTCAGTATCTGCGGCTCAGTCAGAGAGTTCTCATCACACGGCTGTTTAGGGAGCAGGTTGAACCACTGACCCTGCTTCTCCGCCATCTCCTTCACACTCTCTTCTGGTCGGTTTCCCTCGGGTGCGTCCCCTGCTGCCCCTGATGCTTCCTGTGATTGGCTAAGCCAGCTCTGGAAGGCAGCCTGTGTGAGGTCATGTGTGCCACTGTTCGGTGATCCCGGCCTTTCTTCCCCTCCAGATCGGGCACTACTTCGACGCCTGCGACGAATTTTGGCCGTGCGGAGGTGAAGCTCTACTTCGGGTTTGATTTTCCTGGGGCGCCCTCGTCCTCTTGGCTGGCTCATGAGGGAGGCAGTGCCGGGGAGGGGGTCCTCCTTGTCCGGAGATAAGACCTTGACCTGGGCAGGGGTCGCAGAGGTAGGGGAGGAAGGTAGAGACGGAGGGGGAGTGGTAGGCAAGGCAGTTTCTTCAACTTTGAGCTCCTTTTTGAGGAAGGTGACGGGAACCTCGGCTACAAGGACGTCTTCAGAAGCTGCGTGACAAAATTTAAGAGTTTAGATAAACTCAGAGAGGCAACTGATCTTTCTTAAAATATGAGAATGAAATATCTTTATAATCCATCTTCAGACTCACTCAGCAGTTCCTCTGGCCCCTCGACCAGAACTCCTCCAAGGTGAGGTAGAGCCAAGTATCTACGTCGGTACCTGTCCTGGCCCAGCAGCACGGCCCGCATGGAATGAGACGACTGTAGCAGCTTTTTACGGAAAAATGCTTGTCGCTGAGGAGAAAAGAAAAGGAAGTGAAATTTCAAATAAAATAACACAAAATGCATCAAACACTGTGGTGGAGTGACATAGAAAACCCACCTTAGTTAGCTTATCTATCTGCCTTTCAAGTTCTGGAATGCTGGCGTTAGTAGGACTCTCGCTCTGAAACAAAAAAAAGATGGAATTTAAATGTAGAGCGCGTCAGGTTTCTGAAACTTCTCAAAAAATACACAAGAGTGGAAACTTACGTCACTGATTTTTGGCTCTTCTTTGCGCACGCGGCGGTTGCCTCTCTCCAAGACGAGGCCACTCTCCTCCAGACTGAGGTTCTCCTCCTCGGCCACTCTGGCACTGCGCCTCCTCTCCTCGAAGTGCAGCTCTTCTTCTGAGCGTCCGGTGCGACGTGCTAGAGCTGCCTTTAGTCTGAAAAAGGGAAAACAATCAGAGTCAACACCTACGATATATCTGTGATATTTTCTGTATTTGAAGAATCTAGGTATCATCTTACTTGCGCAATTTCCCCTCAATGATCCACTTGTTCTTCCTGTAAGTTGACATGTTCTCCAATGTGTTGTCAATGTCACTGAAACACAAGATTTACATATTAATACAGAACAGGAAATGCAGTCGGAGTAGACTTAAAGTGGCCTACAGTGAGATAGTTTTTTTCTTACCTCGTCACGATGTTGCTACTGTTAAGCTCATCCACCAGGAACCCCAGGATGGCAGCCTTGGTGTCAGGAGGAAGGGCGTGAAATGTTTTGGTCCTCAGCGTGTCGCAGACTTCAGTGTCAAACCCATGAGCTTCCATAAAGATGCGCAGAGCTTCTGAGACGGTGCTGCGGGTCAGCTCCAGCTCGGCCAGCTTGTCCCCGAGGATCTTCACAGACTGAAGGTGGAGAGAGAGGAGAGGCAAAGTCAGATTTCTTCTTCTTCTGCACGGATCTCATCAAAGGAACAAATACCAAAAGTGCACCACAAGTTTAATTGCATTGTATTGGAAGAATGTGTGTTGCCCCTGTTTTGGTCAATGGTTAAAAGAATTAACCACAAGTCTAGCTCTTGAAAAACTTACTTATGTTGTATGGAAGAAGCCCTCTGAGTTTATTGACATCTGGGAGACATTTTTTAATTTTATTAAAAAAATGTTGACATTGAAGAAGTGCTGGAATTGTGAGGCTATGATGTGAATGAGACATTCTATATTTATATATTCATGATTTGAGGATTTTTTTTTTGCTACATTTTAGTTTTTAATCTATCATTATTATTATTTTATTATTATTTATTTATTTATTTTTATGTCATTTTATTTATTGTAGGGTTTTGTCTAGAATTTTCTGAAAATGTACTCTTATTTTTTATAATTTCTTTTTAACTTTTCTGTATGTGTTTTATGTGTGTAATATTCTGCCAATATTTGGAGGGGTTATGTGTTTTCTGTATGTTTTGATACATCTGTGAATACCCTGTAACATGTGAAAATCAATAAAACATATGTTAACAAAGTGCACCACAAACCTGGTAATGTGATGGCAGGCCTGGATCGTGGAGTGCCGCCTCCATGAGTTTTATCAGTAGGTCTTGGACCTCTCCTTGGCTGTCACCCAGACCTAAGAGCCCCTCCTGCAGTGTAGCAAGGCTGGGGATGTCTTTTGGTACATTGATTCCAATTATTTTTCCGTATCCATGAAGGAACTCGACCACAGCCAGGCAGTGGGCAAAGGATGTTCCAGATAGAACCACACCAGGGATACGGGACAGGTCTGGAAGAGGCTAAGAGACACATTTTACAAGTCATTAAAACCCTGAAAAGAATCGTCTGCAACAAGTGCTGATAGAACAGGTTTAAATTCAAAAACTCACCTTGTGGTCAATGAGACACATGTCCTCTGTGGGCTTCTTCAGCTCCTCTGCAATCAGCTGCTGCCTCTTCCTCTCCTCCAGTCGTCTCTGGGCCTGCGCTCTCCTCTCTGCCGCCCTCTTAGCTGCCTGTGCGGCCTGAGCTGCAGCCTCAGCTTCCGCCTGAGCTTTAGCCAGTGCTTTAGCTTTACTGCGAGCACCCAGCACTCTCTTACCCTGGGCTATCCTCTCCTCATCGGTTTGCTGTACGGGAGGAGGAACTGCGACTTTGACCGACCTCCTGCGGCCGGGCTTCTTGGGCTCTGCAGCAGGCTGCCCTGATGCTGGCTGTGGGGCTGTTGGGTCAGTTGAATCAGCCTTAAGCTGGAGGTCCTTGGCGTTTTGCTCAAGCTGAACCACAAAAAAGGAAAGAATGAGTGAACTCAGGAATAGGTGGCGGTGGTGAAAGAGGAACTTCTACTAAATCATTTTGTCCTTCGTTTTCTCTACCTTGGCTTTCTTTTTCTCCAGTTTCATCTTCTTAACCTTTGCATCCTCCCGTCTCTTCATTCTTGCCTTTAAAATAAAGTGCAAAAACAAATTCAGGATAAAATATCAATGACATCACAACCTGAAAAATAATTCAACGCACACCACACCTACCTTTCTCTTCATTTTCTTTTTGATTTTTGCAAGTTTCTCCTTCTCCTCTTCCGTGAGAGCTTCTGTAATAGAGAATAAAACTCATCAGATACACATGTGACTTACACTTCAGGCACTTGATCTCATGCCAGCGACATCCACTCACCCTTGGCCTCAAGTCGCTTCAAAAGCTTAGCGTCAACTTTGCTGAGGAAGTCAATCATCTTGGGTTTGGGAGGTCTACCCGGGCGGCGAGCCGGTCCTCCCTTCAGAGCACGGACCCTGCGAGGTTTCTCTTTGTCAGGGTTTGGTGGTCGACCTCGCCGGCCAGTGATTGCCATGATCATAGAGGGAACCTCCTCGTTAGCCAAGAGGAACCACTTCGCACCCTGTTGCATGAAAGATAACTTACATGTTGTCTTGCATTTCTGAACTTCTTTTAAAGTCAAAGTCTGAGCAGAAGTTGTTTGTGAATGTAATTTCCTTAGAGGTGAATAAACAAGTGAGATAACTGTACAAACCTCAGGTGTTTCTCTTTCTTCATAAAAGTCTCCAACAGGCATGCGTGGGCTGAAGCTGAAGTGTTCTCTGCTGACCACGCTGTCTGTGTGCCTCTTCAAGTACTGTGTGAGGAGATCAGAAGAGCAGATACGTGAGACAGAAGCCCACAGTCAGTGCCTTGACATCAGAAACACATCATCAGGGGTTATTTACCTTGAAGAGAAGAACCTTGAATGTTTCATTCTATCGCTCGGAAAACTTACTTTGATTATCTCCGGGAACTGCTTCATCCTCCGTCCACAAGGTGTGTAATACCAGGTTTCACCTCTCATGCGGTTCTCCAGTTTCTTCACACGGATCTCCCTCTTCCAGCTAGAGTTAGGAGAGATCATTATTCCATTACTGTTGTTTCAGAAGGAGTGGCACATGTTACAAACTGGAGCTGGACTGTAATAAACAAGCATTGTACACTTATTGAAACTTTTAAAAAGTAAAGAAAAATTTTAGCCTGTGTTAATAATTTGTTGATTTGACATTGATGGCATATTTTCCTCAAAGAAACTAAAACATGAACACAGAAAAAAACACATCAACTGAACTCTTACAGCTCATTTCAAATATCTAGTCACAGAAGGATGTTAATAACTTGTGTGACTTTGTTGGGTTTAAATAATCAGCAGTGTAACAGGCGATTTTGTAAACAAATGTCCACTTTGGGAACCTTACCCATGTCGCATTGGAAACTGAACCTGCTCCTCTGTTGCAACCCTCCGTCCTCTGGATTCACCTGTTAACAAAAAACACACAGCCATGATTAGCATCAGATATGTCAAACTCTGAAATGATGACATGACCACGCCCTCTCAAAACCCTCCTCCTTCACCTGCAGTGGAGCTGTCGTCGTCGTTTTCATCGGCATCCTCAGCTGTTTTTTCTTCATCTTGTTTGGGTGTCTTTGCCAGGTTCCCTTCCTGGTCTTGTTTCCTGACCCTTTTCACCTTCTTGGGTTTCACGACTGCGGTACTGAGAGATGAAGCATTTGCCAGAACGGCTTCGATCGTGGCGGTGATGGTATCGATCTCCTCTCCTGTCCCTGCACCTCCACACACTGATGTTCCTTTAACAACCACTTTGAGGGACTTCTTTCTCTTTCTGCCCCTGACCCCCACCTCTTTCTTCACCCCTTCCTCCTCATTAGTCTCCACCTTCGCCGCTTTAGGGGCTCGACCTCGAGGCTTCCTCTGAGTCCCCTCTGGAGATTAGAATAAAGAGAAACAGATATCAAAGTTACATCAAAATAAAAATAAACATGTTTCAATTATCTTAAAGTTTAGTTGACATGAGTTTTATAAATACCTGGGCTTTTCAGCAGTATTGCCCTTGGAGCTCGAGGTTTGCGTTGTTTCCCTGGGGTTTTCAGCGGTTCTCCCGCAGCGGACACAGTCTGATCAGTCACTGGTTGCAGTGGGTGTACAGCAGGGCCCTCTGCTGGGGTACTGAAGGCGATGAAGTTCTCATCCCTCATCTTGAAACTCTGGGGAGTCATGGTCTCGTTTAGTGTGGTCTTTCTGCTAATTTGTCCAACTGAGTCTGGAGTATCGTGTCCTCTGGGTTCCCACTCTGCTTAAGATGAAAAGTAAAAAACAAACTTAGTTACACAAATTCAGAAATATAGACCAATGACAAAAAACAAAAACAAAAATGGGTAATATGTATTGAAAAGTAGATCTATTCTGTGGGCTACACAGTTGACAGGACTTTTCTAGAACAAAATAGGAAGACGTGACACTGGGACCTGGCTTTACTCCATGGATACTTACATATAAATAACATTCATACTCAGAAGAAGCTTGAATTTGCACAAGACGAAAAAAACGTTTAACTTATGAATGATAATTTAGGGAATATACTAATCAAAGGGGACAAGAGGATTCACAGTTAAGACTATGGAGTGTGTTTTAGTGTGTTAAATACTCTGAATTTGTAATAGCATGCTTTTTTTGTACAATAAATCACTTTTTTCTTTCATTACTGTAGGTTTTCTGATGTAAAAAGATGCATTCTATATTTAATTTCATAATTCTATTTGACTTTATTCATTTTATGTATTTATCATCAGAGGAGTGTTGGGTGGGGGTGTTTGAGGGAAGTTTAGATGCCCTTGTAAATGTTATGCATCTTTAAATGTCAAAACACGCATATGGGGGGAAAACAACTACCTTCATGTAGAGATGATAAAAGCGATGTCATTAAAAATATTTTGTTATTTTTGGGAAATTCTAATCTTTTCAATCAGTCAACCAATATGCTCTGTTTCCCAAGATCAATTTCTGCATGTATGTACCTTGCTGACCTGGCTGAGAGGATGCAAATGAATCCAAGTTGGACACATTATCGCAGTCCACAGAGGGCTCTTCCATCTGAGAGCTGTTGTTGAAGGAAGACTCCATCGTGGAGTCCCCTGGGATTTGGGAGCCATCCTTGGTCCCTTCTGCCTCAGACGTTTCTCCTTCCCTGGTGGAGTCCAGTGTGTCATCTCTGGAGTCATCCGCAGAGGAGCTGCTGTCTCTAGTGGTATCTAATGCTGTGGAGGGCTCCTCGTCTACGTGGGAAGTGCTGTCAAACTGAGATGTGTCCTTTCGCGAGTGGAAGCTGCTGTCAAAGTGAGCCGAGTCGTCTATGCAGGAGCTATCGTCTTCTTCATGAAGTCTAGAGGGGGTGTCAAACTGGGAGGAGAATTCAAAACTTTCCTCTTCAGTTGAATCTAACCTTGTGAGGCGGGGGTGTGAGGGCTTTACGAGCGGTGTCTTCTCCTCCGCAGCGTCGCAGGTGACCACACTTTTCATAAGGCGCTGTTCAGATTCCGTCTTTTCATTTTTGTTCTTTTGAACTGGAGCAAACACTGTGGTCTGCGAGGGTTCATCAGGAAGACCTGGGGGGGATTTGGGTGCGAGGATCTCAGACTTTGTTGTTTCAGCAGTTTCCACTTTCTGCGTCGTCCTCATGATGCCAGAATCAAGCTGGTGTTCTTCCGCTTTTCCATTTCTTCTTACTTCTTTTTTATCATCACTGTGACCATGCTGCTCTGGCTTGGGACACTTAAGAAGATGAGGAGCAGTGGGTTCAGGAGGAGGCAGCTCAGTGCCAGTACTTCTGGCAGCTCCAGAAGGCGTACCCGTTGCAGAAAGCACAGACACCAAGGCAGGAGGGCCGGACATGGGTGCAGTCCTGGAGGCTTGAGTGGTTAGAAGAGGTAGGGTGGACAGAGGTCGGACTGTGGGGCTTTCCTGGGTTGAGGGGAGGTTTGTGGTTGCAGGTGGTTGTGGTGCTGCAGAGGCAGCGGGAAGATCAGAGTTAGCAGGTGGAGGAGTATCTGTCTGACGCTGAGACGCAGCTGCTGGAGGTTTACTGCTAGCTGGAGGAGTTTTTGACATTGACATGGGAGATGCAGATGAAGATAAAACAGGTGGTACTGAGGTTGGAGGTCCTGGCACTGAAGATTTTTCACGTATTGAGGAAGTGGACAATAGTTTGGGGGGTCCTGGCTTCTCATGTTGACCTCCGTATTTGTCTGTGAAGCATGATGTCAGAAGAGGTGGTTTGGACCCATGAACCATCCTTTGAAGGGATGAGATGGGTGCAGATGCTGAGTAAGAAGATGTGGGCACGAGGGCAGGAGGGGAGGCCGGTTTAGGGAGACCAGAAGCTGTAGGAGGCAGTGAAGACTTGTTCTGATAAGCGTCAGCTTCTAACGAAACTGACGCAGGTTTAGACACATCAGCTAAAGCAGGAGGTGTAGTCAACTTTGGAGGTGATGTAGGCAGAGAGGAGGACGAGGACCCGGCTGACAGGTGCTTGGATCCAGCAAGAGACGTATCGGTTGCAGCAGAAGTGGGAAGCTTAGGGCTGGGCATCATTAGAGGAGGTGTTGAGATCTGTGCCAGAGCAGGCAGTGATGTTGTAGGGCTCCGGGGCGCAGATGTGGGAGAATCAGAGACAGCAGGAACAGCAGAGACCCGAGGAGGTGTTGAAGCCTTGGTTGTAGATGTTGACACTGCTGAAGGAGGTGTAGAGAGCTGAGAGGACACGAACTGAGGAGGTGTTTTCACGGCTGACTCTTTGACAGGAGAAGACATTTCTGGCCGCTGTGGAGCTGCTGGTTGTTCAGGAGGCTGACGATAATCACTTGTCGCGCCCACAAGGTTGGGTGGGTAACTGTCAGGTTTGGGCAGCCTTTGGGAAACAGACGCTCTCTCCGTGCCATTAAAACTTGTATCTATCTCTTTGACGGCTTCTCTTGTGTGCCCTGAGAAAAGAACCCAGGAAGCAGTCAATACAAAATAGGAAAAAAAGGAGATAAATATAGATTAAAGGTGTCCTTTTGATGCATCTGTTTGTTACACTGATAAATACATTTTTATAGAACAATAAAAAGAAAAAAAAAGAATTTTATAGTTGAAGATTTATTACAAGTATAGGCTATTCCTGGCAGAACACCTCATGGACTGGTACAGATTTACAGTCAAACACTGCCCCATGCTGGTGAGTCTTGGCACTACAGCCCCACTAAACAAGCTGCGGGACTGACCCCCATGCCTCAATATTTATATCAAACTCACAGGGCTTAAACTTGACATATTTTCAAAATCAATTCAAAAGTAGATCCTTTTTTTTTAAATAATTTAGGCTGTAAACAATACTTTAAAGTAGCAATTATATTTTTCCAAACATTCAAACATTAAGTTAATCATTTGAATGTTTTTTCTGTTAAAATGCTAAAAGTGAAATAGTCTGAATATTTAGTCTCCTGTCATTTAAGACTTCATAGCAACTAAAATCAAATAAATACAAATTGTTACAAAATTTAAGATTGTTTTTGATAAACAGAAGTTCTCACATTCTTGAAGCACTACATGGAATGTTTGGGTCATTTCTGCTTAAAAAGAGACTTCTTGTAATATACTGAGAAGCTTAACAAAAAACAGTTTTCACAAAACTAATGTAAACTTTAGCCATAGAAATATGTAAATCAACCAGGAAACCTCATGTTTTAATATCATCAGCAGCTGTTGGCCAAGAAGAAGAGACAAAATGATTACAGGTGTAAAGCTCAACTGGTGGCCTTAGAGGAGGAAACTTAAAATAAGAGAAGAGAAGTGTTTCAAATATGAGGATATAAAACTTTAAATGGAACTATCCAGTTCCAGGCAAAAATGCAAAAGTTAGTAAAGTAAGAAAAAAAAAGAACTGTTGGGATAAATGAGTTATAGAGTTTCTGAAACATTTCTAAAAGAGTGAAAGCGTCACCTTGAATGACAGCAGATACTCCCACAGTACTGGCATGTGGGCTTCGCTCTCTGCTGTGGCCCTTGGGTGATCCACTCTCCTGCACTGCTGATGGTGGCATCACTGATGCTGAGGACATCCCAACTGGGAGTGGGCTGCCAGAACCCCCCCTTCCTAAACCGTGGTGCTGTGGGCTGCCACGAGGAGGAGTAAAATTCTGGGCAGCAGGGGGGATCATCTGAGCCTGGCTTTGGGGCTGAGTCTGCTGCAGGGGCTGCTGCTGCTGAGGGGATGGCAGGGACGGGTGCTGGGGTTGATGCTGGTAGTACGGCATCCCATTAGGCATAATACCATAATGCTGTGGTTGCTGGTGCTGCTGGTGGTGTTGGTGAGAATGGCGATGGGAGAGGAGGTGCTGCTGTGATGATGGATGCGGTGAGGGTTGTAAGGACTGCTGCTGGTGATGCTGTGATGGTGTAATTCCAGGATGTGTCTGACTCTGGTAACTCCCATACATGCTGTGGGAATTGTAACCCATCTGTGGGCCAGGGTTACTCCTGTTCCAGTACTGACCCATGCTTGGAGGGCCTGCCACAGAGGGCTGGTGGGAGCCTTCAATAGCTCCATTTAGTTGGTACTGTCCATGTCCCTGGAAGTGGTGCTGTGACTGAGACTGCACCATCCCAGGTGCAGGCTGCTTTTGGTGCATCCCGTGCCCAGAAGAGGAGCCCATGGCTGGACCATACTGAGGGTGTCCTCCCCACAAGTAGTCATAGCCCATGCTGCCCTGGTGGTGGTTGCTCATGTGTGGGTAGGGAGCGTTTGGCGGGTTGGAACCAGGAACGCCAGACCCGAGTACAGTAGTGACGCCATTCACATTCATTTCGCCGTTCATATCTGTGAAACACAAGAACATTGTCAATTTGAAAGGTTACAGTTTGAATGAGTTTAACACTGTACTTCAAAACTACAATAATAATACTTTTTATTTATAAAAGCGCTTTAAAAGTTTCTCTAAGACACTTTACAAAAAAAAAAAAATTATACAATAGATAAGCAAAACAAAAAACAAAACAAAACAACACGTAAAAAATCAGTTATAGGTTAAAAGCCTTTCTAAATAGGTGGGTTTTTGAGCCCGGATTTGAAGTTGGTGAGTGAGGCAGAGAGTCTGAGGTGTTGGGGGAGAGAGATCCAGAGGGTGGGGGCAGCGACAGAGAAAGCCCTGTCCCCCAAGGTTTGGTGCTTGGGTTTGGTGAGAGGGGTGAGGAGGTTGGCATTGGTGGAGCGGAGGTTGCGGGTGGGATTGTATGGTTGCAGAAGGTCGGTGAGGTAGGAGGGAGCTAGATTATGGAGGGCTTTGTAGGTGGTGAGGAGGATCGTGTACTGTATTCTGGAGGTGATGGGAAGCCAATGGAGGTTCTGGAGGACTGGGGTGATGTAGTCTCTGGAGCGGGTGTCAGTGAGGAGGCGTGCAGCTGAGTTTTGTATGTATTTGTTGAGGAGGGTGTTGGGTGTACCGTATCTATATTCTGTTACAATACTCACTCTTCCCCTGCTGAGGAAAACTCATGGAGGACCCGTTAGTGTAAAGAGAATCCCCTGAGGAGAGTTTCAGTCCTGAGTTAGCTGAGGAGTGGGTGCCATAGTTGAAATGATTATTTGACTCCATCTGAAAAAAAAAAACAGAAAACAAAATGTAAACCCACATTTAGCCCTCCTGTTATGTTGTGGGTCAAACTGAGCCTTTTTAGTCTATATTAGATAATATATGCCTTCCAAACCCGCTGAATGCAGCATGAAAATTGAGTTAATTTATCAACATCACTTCGTAAAAAAACTAAAAATTCAAAATGTAAAATAAAATAAACATAAATCAATATCATGTAAAACTGTTGTATTTATATTTAGGGCTTTCCAATGTACATTAAAAAAAGTTTTAACATTAATATAAATGAAAAACGAGTGAGTTATCCTCATTGAACCATGATCTATGAGAATTAAAGAACACCAATGGACTAAATGTTGTTTTAAATGGTTAGTAATGGAGTTAAAAATTAGATTTAAAAAAATGTGTATTGGGAATTTTTGGGGTTCCGGCGCTTTGGGATAATTGAATATGTCCCGGGTCAAATTGACCCAGGAACATTATTGCTGTCCCAGAGAAACAAACATAACAGGAGGGCTAATATCCACCTCCAGCTAAATACATGCAAGATAAAGGAGCCAAGATGCCTGTGCTCAGTGTTCCCCTGCTTGAATCACCAATTCATTATTTAATTAAATATCACAATGATCATGCTGCTAAATAATAAGACAAAATCATCCGCTCCTAAATAACTTTGGCAGCAGCTTCTTATAATAGCTCCATTTCCTGTACAACAACAACCGTCAAAATGTCGCAGCCGGTAGCAGCAGATGCCAGGCCTTGTAATGGACAATCGTGATATTCCGATAGAAGCTCATCATTAACGCTGATGAGGCGCTGCGAACAGGAACACATCTTCCTCTATATCTGCCATGATGAATGTTCGGCCCAGGCAGTCACAGCCACACACACACAGTATTCAAGACCCGGCGGCCTTAGCCAACTAACAATGGGGGGATTAGGGAGAATATCTCACAGCCACTTCGAGGCCCGCAGGACTGTTCGTAAACACGTCTAGCAGTTTCATATCCGTGTTACCAAAGTACTCTGAATGTCCTAATTCAACGAGGCCATTACAAAAGCAGGCGCAGCGCTAAGCTAAGTCGCGCTAGCTCCAAAATGAACATTTGACATCAAAGCAATGCTAGTGCTAACAGCCGACACTGTACACGTTAGAGCTAAGTTTACGTCAATGAGGGGTTAGAAGAAGTCATTAATGTGGTATAACTAATCAAAAAAATACTCCACAGTCCATTTCCAAGGTTATTTAGCTAAATCATCACAATAGATCTTAGCTAGGACACGCTAGGTAGATGGCTAACTGATAGCATCCTCCAGAGTATGTGTGAAGATGTTAGCTAACAGCCAGGTAGCAGGTACTGCAACCACGCTGCTGTGACTCCACGGAGAGCCCATCATCAGGAGAGAGAACACCGCGGATGAAACTGAAAATCTACCTACCGTGTTGATAGTAGCTAACTCCATTCAGACTCACTTGTTAACAGATGGAGGCGTGCTCCACCTTTTGTTCCACGGGCTAACGTTACGCTAGCAGCCTGCTGATGAAGTTACATTGTTTACGCTGCACGCACAGACAAATGTTGCTGAGCATCATCTGCTCACAACCGACACCACCATCATCAAAAGTTTCGCTGATATTTTTTAAGATAAAGCTGTCCAACCTTTCAGTCCACGGGATTGTTGCGAAGGGCGCAGAGACTTCTAAACCTTCGTCTAAGCAAATATGTGGGTAAGGATGGCACACGGGTAAATAATAAACAACTATTCCCCTAACCTTTGGGTTTTAAATTAGCAAACATGGCTGGTGTGGTCCAGTGCAGCCATGATCACAGAACAGAGCGAGCAGCAGCAACGTGAATTTACCAACAATAACAACTTACACATCCGGTCAAAGTCCTTTAGGAGATTTCACAAGAAAATTAAAGATACTATCACTTATAATAAGAGATTATCAATGATAATAATAATGATCATGATGAAGAAGAAGTGGGATGTTTTCTGTAGAGTGAATGCATTGCCTTGTATTATAATAAGATAAGATAAGATATTACTTTATTGATCCCCGGGGGGGGGGGGGAAATTCAGTTGTTACAGCAACCCAGACATAAGTACAATCAAGAAAGAATTTTCAATAATAAAAAAAATAAATAAAAAAAAGTAAAAATAAAAATAGATAAATGAAGTTAGAATACAATTTAGATATATACAATGTTACAATGGAATAATAATAATAATAATAATAATAATATATATATATATAGCACCTTTTAAAAACAGGTTTACAAAGTGCAAGACAAAGCGAGCGAGAGAAAAAACACACACGAAAGCACATGACAATGGTTTAACAGAACTAAAATGATTTGAGTAAAAGACAATAATAAAAAACATGCAGAAATTAGAAAGTCAGTGATGAGTTAAGAAGTAAAAGCACATTTTAAAAAAGTGTGTTTTTAAAAGAGATTTAAAAGAGGACAAGGTTGTGTCTTGCCTGATCTCCTCCGGCAGGTCCAACATGCAGCATTACTGCCTAATCAGGTGATATAAATGTAACAGACAACTTTTTAATGACAAGTGGATACATTTGAGGTTTTTTTTTACTCAGTAACTCAAAAGTGTCTTTTATATGTATATAGTATTTGCAGTTTTTAATCTTCTTTATAATTAAACTAATTATCTGTTTGTGTGTCTGGACAGATCAAGGTATTTGAGGATGCCATGTTGTTCAATGGAAGCCACCAATAGATATTTCTTACTATTCTCTGCAAATACAAAAAGGTACACATTTTACAATTTTATCCAAAAAAAAAGTATATAGTAAAAATCGTGAAAGCATGCATATTTCATGTTAGCTCATTTCATGTTTTTATTAGTTGAGCAATCTATAATTAGGGACATAGAAATGTTCAGGTTGGCCGAATGAAATGCAAATACTTCCAACTGCTCGACATCACCGTTTTACACTAACAAAACCAGAGAGATGATTATCAATGTTTACACTAATACAGGTTTGGATGGAATTTTTTTAAGTTTTAAACTGTTACTTTAAACATCAAATGTCACTATTGACATTTTATTAACACTGTTTCTTGGTAAAGTTAGATGACCATTAAGTTTGCGGATTTCATAAAGCAGACATTTTAAGTATTTGATCAGCTAGATCGTCCTGGATCGAGGATAAGAAGATAATCAAATTCACGCCTTTAATTTAATAGTTTAAGGGCGACAACAGGAAACTATTGTTGAATATTTTTGTCAACTTTTCGGAAACGAAATGGAGGAAATAAGGCCTAAAGAGGAAGTATGCTAATTTACTGGGCCGTGGATTCTTCGGGCTCCTGGGTCCTAGTGCCGAAAAGACGGCAGGTTTCAAAAGCAATACTTAATAATGCTAATATTATAATTAAATGCTTAAAAATGATAAATAAAAAAAAAAAGTTTAATTATTTCTATTACCTTTAAATATACTTAGTTTTGTTTTTCAAGAAACCATAATAAGACGGTCAGCATTGTCATAAGCATGTCATCAAAAGAACTCCCAGGCCATGAACAATCCTTCAAAAACTTTCTCTAATTCTTCAATTTAAATGTTTTACATCTTGACTGCTTTGAGTAGCGTTTTAATGAGTTTCTTAATCTAAAATATAATCAGTGATTAATAAATAGAGAATCAATACAGCTCAAGTTACATGATTTATAACAGTTACACAAATGATATCTGTAACAAGATCAAAGCTTATTAAAATAGTGTGACAATTAATCTGTTTCCAATTAAAATCCTAATCAAACTAATGAGAATCATACAGTCACACCATGTATGCATAATTAAAAAAAACATGAGAAAAAGCCTTCAAATGATTCTTGAACAGTTTATTAGAAAGATGTAGACAATAAAAAAAAGAATTTTCACTGTAATTCAACACCATTTGTCTCCCCTTACATTTTATTGACAGTGCAAATAGAATTTGGTCATTACACGTCGCCTTACGTCCTGACACTCCCTCGTCATAGAAGGGAGAATAATTCTGGATGAATAAATGAAAAGGAAAGAACCTGGAGAATAGCAACAAACCACATGATGCTGAGGTCCAACCAAGCTTCAAACCTCATTAAGTGACGCGAGACATTTCACCTTGTTTCTGCAGCCTAACATGAGTGTGCATGTTAGGAGGGTACGGAGAGAAGAACTTTAAAAATTTGAAATGAGCAGAATTAACTGCGATTACAAAATAGGCAGATAACCCAGAAAATGCAAATAACTCAGCAACAATTTCAGAGTGATCCAATTGAACAAATATTTAACGAGAAGTGGAGGGAAACATGTAAGCTGGAAGGCTTAGCCACGAGAAACATTAACCGGCTTCCTGGATATCTAATTCACGACACATGGAAGGCTTTAGAGGAACCCAATCATTAAATGCATCTAAATCTCCTGAAGTACATGTAGAGTGTCGTTATCAATCATGGAATAAATCTACACCCATCGTCTAACTTAATACAACATTGGGAATGAAGTGGACCTAATCATATTGTACCACAATCCATTAGAAAACAATTTCTCTTAACACGTATTGCTCATTTGAGGACTACTATACAGCTTTTCCAACAAATAATGTGTGCTTACTTGAATATTTAACAGTTAAACAAGATACCCAAAAAGGTGCAGTACAGCAAATGGAAGTGGAGATAGCTGCTCTGTACAATACCATGCATATCAACCTTCAGTGGACTGATCGGTCAAGAGTTTGGAGCTGAGGCTATGGATTTAAATATGGCTACTGACTCATATGTACACTTTGTCACTGCCTTTGATTTTTCAAGATATACATTTGTTATGATTCTCCTTGCCCTTCGTTCCTCCATTTTCTCCCCAGAGTCTAAAGTCTTCTATTCCAAATCTGGCATTTCTGAAAGAGAGGTGCAACAGAAAGGTATTAAACATTACACCACAACAACTTTAGAGTAATTACATTCATTGGTCATCATATTGAGTGGTAAACTCACGACTACTTACTCTCATCATCGCTATCTGCAGAATCCTCCTACAAAGACAAAAGAGGAGGTCAGGTTTGAAATGCTACCTCTTAATTGAACTGTTCCACAAGAGTTCACTGAAGTAAGATGACAGCTTAATCCATACTGACACAGACTAAAATCCGTCATGAGATCAGTTATATTTGACAGCAAATGCTCTAAATGTAAGAAAATAAGTATATGAAAGGGAATTCTTACATCATCTGCACCATCTAGTCCAGGCAGGTCTTCTTCACCTCCCATGTTGTTCATCATCTGTGAGGTTGAACATAAAAGCCATGTCATTTATTCCATCTTGAAGCTTATACAATGCATGCTGCGACTTGAACACGACATAGCTGAGAACTTGAATGATAAGACAGGGTTACAGGTGTGAGGACTTCCCTCAAACCAAAGTATAAACCTATCACACAGAAGTAATCCCTCTGTCCTCACTCAGGGCCCCAGTAAAGATTGCAGCAGTATCTGTATCAATAAAGAGTCCGCCCCTTGATAATATTTTCTATTTTCTTTTAGTATTTTACAGAGTGCAGGATGTTTCTGGGCGTCAACCTCCTGGCACCATGGTATCAGCTCCAGCCAGCAGTGTGACTGAGGACTCGGAGGGCCATTAAAAACATTAGCACATCAGATTTTTTTAATTAACCTCCCTGTACACCACTCCTTTTTCCATCCCCTCCCTAGCATGCTAGATCACAGCTATGCTCCCTCTGCATGGTGTACTGGGGGAGGGGGCCAACTTTGGATGATGTGTTTGCAGACAGGAACTGACAAATCCCATTCATTACACCTTTAAAAAGGTGACACATTACACTTTTTTCATCAAAATATATTGGTCTAAGACGTCCCCAAACCATGTCTTTAAAGTTTATGCTCAAAAAAACACTTTGAAATCAGATTTTGGCATGCCTGAAAAAACCCTCTTCTTCAGCCCTGTTCAGAACGGTCTGGTTTCCCTCTGACCACGCACTCTCAGGAAGTGGATGTGGCCTCGGCTCTCCAGCACGTTGAGCTAATGTTTACATGTTGGCTGAATATACACACTGATTACACACCCGCACTACTTCAACCCTCTGAATTTGATCCAGAATCTGATCCTGACGGAGAGGCGCCTGTAGCAGGACCTTTCTGAACGATTGGTCACAGATTTTGTGTTTCTTGTTGTTTTATTTGTCAGTATGTAGACGTGTGTCTTGGTACACAGCTACAAACATGTAGCTATGTGGCTATGCTAACTAGCGCAAGCACTTATCCATGATAAATAAAAATCATCTATTAGATCTTCAAATCTGCAGACGTGGGGAGTAAAACCGACCTCTGTGTTTATTAAGTCAGCCTACAACTAGAATGCCTCCCTCCTAAGCTCCTTGTTAGCACACGTGTGCAGGTAATGAAACAGAGGAGGGGTTGAGTTGTATTTTATACAGTCTATGGGTTGAACAAGCTCCAAGCTCTGACTCCGTGACAGACCGGATATTGTTGTGACGTAACAAAAACACGGAAGTCTGAAACGGCTCGTTTCAGCACACATTTACAGAAAGGTGGAGAAATCAAAACAGGAGCAGAATGGATTTTTTTCATTTTCGGGGGGTCTGTAAACATGCCAGGGAAACATATTTCAGGTAGAGAACCATTAAAAAGTCGTTTTTGCATGATATGTCACCTTTAAGTTTGGTCCAGAGGTCAAACAGATTTGTCAAGTTGGCATAGTGAATGACACAGTTATACAAGGGGAGTGTGACAAGGTGTGATTGAGAAGATGGCTGCCAATTTTTCCTATTTGCAGAACCATTTGGTAATTTTTTTTTATAACAATTAATATTTACTACTATCATACAGTAATGTGAAGGCATACACCCAGGGCATTAAATAACCCTTGCCAAGCGCTAATGGTGGGTAAACAATTAGTTTGGCGTGCAAAACAAAAACAGACATCCGCCAGTGGATGGAAAATTTTGTATTGCATGTGAGATTGTGTTTTCATAATTTCGTCCATTTCTGCCGATTGTCAGTCGTTTTTTGAACCTTGCGGCGCGCTGTACTTGTGTTGTGATTTGGTACGTCGGGAACGGCGTGACGTCAGCTACTGGAGAAATCTATTCATTCGCTTTGCTTGAAGAAGCACGGCTGGAAGAGCGCTTCGAGCCACAAACAAAAAGGATAAACTTAGGCTATGTTCACACTGCAGGCAAAAGTGGCCAAAATCAGATTTTTTTCAAATCAGATTTAGACCACTTTCATATGTGGTCCTGAATCGGATACAGATCTGATTTCTTTCAATGCGACCTCAGTGTGAACAGCCAAGGCGGATTTGATGCGCATTTGATACTCTCCGGGCACTTTATAGCGACACACGTCACAATTCTGTGTGGCGGTAGCCTTGCAAAAATGGAGAATAGCAACGATGGAGCAAGTCAGTGGAGGGACAGTGAGGTCTTGGACCTTATAAATATATGGGGTGACACTTCCATACAAGCAAAGCTTGAGGGTTCATACCGTAACCAGTCTGTGTTTGAAATTATATCAAAAGAACTTGTGAAACAGCTGCATGTGACGTCATTAATACTGTTCTTTTGCGCATACGGGGCAGTTCGGAGCCGCATATAGTTCACACTGGAATCGGATACAGGTCACTTTATAGGTGGTAATGTGAACAGGCAAAAAAAGTCGGATCTGAGCAACAAAAAATAGGAATTAAGCATTAAGCCTTGCAGTGTGAATGTAGCCAAATAGGCAGGAGACAATCAAGAAAAGGAACAGACAGCTAAACGGAGTAAGTATAAGCTAATAAAAAAACAATAATCTAATTTCATCTGTACATAAGTGTATCTTTTAAATTATGCTTAAGTTGGAATTTTCATTATAAAAATGTATGGCAATTATTTTAAATCAAACAGACATGTTTTTTTTTATTTGACCGGTGAAAAATATTTTTGGCCGGTACATCTTTGGAGGTCACTAGCCAATGGCAGATGAGGTAAAAAGTTGATTTTACGCCCTGGATACACCTATCTCACTTCTTTTTCTTCCACTTACAACTACCATCCCATAACTCTGGATATTAGCCATTATTTCCTCATCTTTATTCATGATTTTCTTTGGTCGTTTTATCTTCACTAGCTAGGGACAATTCAGAAGGGAAGAGAATGATAAACAATTGTTTCCAACTGGACATCATTCAAGCCAAGGAAAGCCATAATTTCTGTATTTTAAAAAGAATCTTTCTCATAAGAAGACAGCACTGAATTCTGCTTATTACTCAATTAAGCTAAGTATTTAATATTCACCTGTTACACTGAAAACAAAAGGCATCAAATGGAGACAGATGTGTATTTGAAGGGCCTGTTTCTCTCTTTGAAGAGTTAATTATTTCAAATGCTAATATCTTCAAAGACAATGCTGAATAAAAACACCACTGCTAATCAATGCACAGTGCTTACATCTGAGAATTGATCAAAGTTGCCCATCTCCTCATCTGAGTCGTCCTCCCAGTCTTTCCAGTTGTTGAAGTCAACGCTGAGCCAACTCATCTGTGGAGACACAAGTTCCTCATTATGGTGTTTTAATGCTCTTAAATATTGTTAGAACACTAATGAGAATCAATGAACCGTTTCAGACTTCTGGCTACATGCTTTGACAGCTATGGTCTGAACTGTCCAATTATTAACTGGGTTTGTTTTGTGTATCACCAACCTTAGCCTTCTCTTTGGTTAGTCTCGGCCATGCCTTCCCTGGCTGGGCTTTTCGTAAATAGAGCAACACTGAGCGATCTGTGCGTTTATGTTTGGATTCCTGTAGGAAGAAGGAAACAGACATGAGGTTAATGCAAGACTGCATTGACTAAATGTTTTAGGGCAAAACTAAGCTTTAGACAATCAGTAACTCACATTTTCATCAATGGCTTCAAAAAGGTCTATTTCATTCTCATGTTTGACGTTGTCAGTTCCCCCAAGACAGCTGTAGAAAGAAACAGCAGATGCTAGTGGATTTATAACTGTACGATGGTTACAAACTGAAAGTAAACACGGACAGGTTTACTTAAAAGAAAACAAGAATGAGAGAAACTTACCTGAAACCACACTTTGCTTTATCAAAATTGATCTTAACGTCTTTGCTGTCTGCTACACAGAACTCGATAAAAACAGAGTCCCTCCTGTCGTACCACTTGGCAGTTGCCGGATGCCTGTAAAGAAATGGATATGAAAAAAACATCATACATATAATCAGCATGATCAGGATTCCTTTTTTTTTTATATAAATAAATTGGGATACATGTTGTAAATAACCCTTTCCAAAATCTACATTTTGGTATCTGCTTCAGAACAATGATGACAATTTGCGTCCCTCCCCAATGTTTGCATAACAGTACAGATCATCAGAGATATAGGTTGCATTAAAAATATATGATACAGGTCAGAAGTGCAGGCGCCAGATGGGTTAGTAGTTACGCCAAACAGCCTGCCACCGTACAGCCTCTGGATCAGGTTGCCAAGCTGCATCCAGTTACAAAATGAGCTCTTGTATCAGGAAGACTCAAAAGTGCAACATATGTGCATCCTTGAAAGTCCAGGTGTTTAATAACTTATATCATGCAGGTTTAGATCAGATCACCCAAAAATCCCGTTGTATGTAGCCCCAGTTGAACCCCAGTGTATCATGAGTTTACCATTAAGTAATGAGTAATGCCCAATTCACAACCCCCAGCATTCTGGAAGCCTCCTTCACTGTTGCCATGCTGCAAAGTTGTGTTTCTCTTTTGAAAATGACAAATTTGCCCCTTCCAGGTGATGTCACAAATTGATGACATCACAAATTGGTGCAAATCTCATACAGATCTCTCATAGTCTGTATGAAATTATATGGACGTAGTAACCGTCGGCGGGAGACATATTGCTGCTCTCATTGGAAGACTCGCAATCTCAATATTTTCGGAAAATGCCGCGTTAGAAAGAAATTAATCCCCCATACAGTGTGTGCTGATAGAGAAATGAGCTATCTAGACTACACTCGTATTTTGTACCAAGCTGTAAACATGTTTATTTCTGCTGTAAAGATTCGCTTTTTTGAATGGGTGTGTATGTGGTTTCCGGTATTTCCAGACCCAGCCTCAAGTGGACACTCGACGAACTGCAGTTTTTAACACTTCTGCATTGGACTCATATTTTTTGACCGGAGGTTGCTGCTTGGGATCTCTCTGAATTCTTGTGACTCTCTGAACAAGCCATTCAGAGCGGCTCGCAGTCTCATCCAAAATACTCAAAAACTCTCTTACCTCACAGTTTGAAACGTTGCCCAAATTTAGTATCGACGTCTTAAAGCTAGGGTTGGTAGTCGAGGAAAACTAGCATGAATTTGAATGTGGCATTTCCTCAGGACTCTGTCTAACCCCTCCCCCCCTCCCCTCAGAGCTCCTCCAAATACGACGCTCCCGCTCACATGCACGAGCGCCGCTGATTCGCGACCATATGATTGTGACTGATTCCAAACCGGTCCTCAGCACATGTCTTGCACTACGTCAACTCATGTCTCACTCAGTGGTAAGAAAACACCAAAACATTATCATAGTGAAAGTTAAAAACACAAACAAACATGAAATGTACGCATAGGAGGCGGGCAGAACAGCAGGACAGGATTTAATTGGTTTCATATTTTGGCTCCTGATGGCATGGATTGGTTGGTGTTTTCCCAGGTTTACTCCGGCTGTAGGTAGTGGCTTTTTTCCCCCTCTTTTTTTAAGAACACATTATGTATCGATTGCCATCGGGACATAATGATCATTTTCACCAGTATAACAAAAAGTGTGTCTAAATCTGACTACCAACCCCAGCTTTGACAATTTAGCTAAGATTTATTTTTAAAATATGAAAAAAAAAAATACTTTAATAGGTTTTTGTGCTCCATTATAATAAAAATTACTGATGCAGTATGAATGGATCTTGATTTATAATACAGATTAATTCATATGAGTGCTTACAACTACTCAATAACAACTCACTGACACACTCTGAAGATGATATTTCTATAATGGCACTCTGGTCGTGTACTAACACTGTATTCTTTACCCATTTAACGCATGGCCTCGTTATCCAAATCCTCTTAAGAATGATCACATACCAACCTAGGCAGCAGCACAAGGGAGCTACCTTTATATACAACTTTGTGATTTACCCTCCACTCATCGGGCACGTTTTGCATGCATTTTAAAATAAAGGTTGCAGATTTTTTCCATAATATGAAATCTGGACTTTCACCACATGCCGATCTAATCACATCCTTCCCAATGAAGTCGATCAATGAACATTATGCTAGCTAGGCGAGCTAACATCCCTGACGTTAACTACTACGTCGATGGAGCCATGCGGTGCGCCTGATTCACCCCGCAGGCGAAAGTAGCGGGATTCACATGTAAAGCCGGGACTACGGGTCGACCACAAAGACCACAACAGTACACTGTGTCCTATCTCTGGAAATATGACTCTTAACTAGACGGCGAGGTACCGTGAGCTTACAGAATCAATGAGGCGAGGCCAACCTCCCGCCTTTGAAAAAGCATGTTATCACACGGCTAATGTTAGCTAGCTGAGCAGGTTACACTCTCGCACTTTGCCTCCTTTCTGCCCTTAAATACACTTTTCACAACTTACATGTCTCTGCGTAATGGGAGCTTGTTTTCGCAGTAAAAGAAGTCTTGAGAAAAGAATGATAATGGTCGCAAAAACAGGAAAGTACAGCCCACAAACAAGCAATGCAATACAAACGCCTGTAGCCCGTGGACCCTGGATTGACTTCGGATCTTCTTGCGTATCTGCGGATGAGAATGTCCGCGCTGACGTAGGAGGAGCGTAGTGGACGTTTCTAGAGCTTTCATGATCCACAGCTGCGGGTGATGTGAAGGAGGCAGTGTGTAATCTGTGGACCACATTTAATGGGATTTACCCGTACCACTCAGTTTGAGCACCTCGAATAACCTTGTTCTTTGCTGTTACAGACACACGTTAGGATTTCAGTGTGTCAATATAAAAATATGAGATTACACACATTTTGCATTTGCCATGATGTCATGTACCGATACGATACAATACGATACGATGTCCTTTATTATCCCCGTAGGGAAATTTGTCTTTGACATCAGTGCTGCAAATGTAACCTGCTCTTTAAATAAATCACTACAATGACACCAGAACACACATAAAAAAATACAATAAATAATACACAGTCATACAACACACAGCATACTCTTAACCCTCCTGTTCTGTTTGTTTCTTAGGGACAGCAGTAATGTACCTGGGGTCAATTTGACCCGGGGCATATTTAATGATTCAAAAGTGTCAGAACCCAAAAAATCCCACTTAACATTTTTTAAAAATCTCATTATTAACTAGGGGTGAGTATTGGCAAGAACCTCCCGATACAATACGCATCATGATACATGGGTCAAGATACGATAATATCACGATATCACTATATTGTGATATATTGCAATATTCTACACAGTTAACAAAGAAAAAATAGAGATGGTGTAAATGTAAATCACACAATATGACTCAAAATTGAAAGGACAAATTAAGACAAAACTATTTGATTGAAAACAACTTTTCCACTTTATTGTTTTTGAAATACTAAAGTCGTATTTTAGTGCCAACTTGGCTCAAATACAAATTTTTCTGGTTACAAAAAATCGATATTAAGAGTTGAAATATTGGCAATATATCAGAGGTCAAAGTATTGCGATATATTGCCGTATCGATATTTTTCACACCTCTATTATTAACTCAATTACTAACCATTTAAATCAATATTTAGTGCAATGGTGTTTTTTAATTCTCACATATCAATGTTCAATCAGTGGCGGTTCTGGGGAGGGGCCAACAGGGGCCAGTGCCCCAGTAAAACTGAACCTAGATCCCACTGTGGTCCCCCCTCCACACCAAAATAATATTATACAATAAAAAAAGCTTCGGTATCGCGCCGATGTTGCAGGCGGAACACGTGTGTGGCACTTGGTTCCAGTCCCTTAGAGGGCTAAGGGACTCATGTTGAGTGTAAACAGCCAAACAGCTGCTGTCAGTCTGCATTTTGATAGAGTACACAGTAGTATATATGTCTAGTATATAGGGATGCACTGATGTTTTGCCAGTTTGTTCTCAGCTGGTCCTCGCCCTTCTCAGTCTCTTTTGTCAGGGTTGAATGTGTCCCTCTGACAACATCCTTGGCCCCAGCCCTGATTTGCCATTGTGATTTGCACTTTCGGGCCACCGAATCTTTCATATAAAACAACATGGAAAAAATATGCAGATATTGCTTCAGATTGCCAAAATTTGACTAATGAGTAATGTCTGCTCTATATGTTCACCTATGTAACAGTGACATGTAACATGTAACAATAAGTAAATTAAAGTAAAAATCCACAGGGAGTTTTTTGTTGTTGAATCAACACCAGTGATCCAGTTGAAACCTGTAGGAATTGTATTTTATTTTATTCTATGCATTTGTTTTTATTGTGAGCTCAATTCCCATACAAAATTATCTGCTTTACAAATATAGTGGGAAATAAACAGTCTCACTTCATTAGACTTTAATAAAGGGTGAATAAAGGGTTTTGTTTGCATTATAACTAAGTCCAATCCTGTATGGTTCTTCTCATTTAAAATGTTGACTACCTACAACATTCTGTGATTAGGATGTTGCACATTAGACTAATTTTGAGTAAAAGAGCATTTGTGTCCAACTCTGGTCATTGTTCACAAAGTTTATAAAGGTCAAACAACCAAGTGGAATGTCAACAAGCAAAGAACATGTTTAATAAAGGGAAAGAGTAGACATCATTTTGCATGCATTATTCTCACTCTGCCTTCAGTTGGGATCTCACATTTATTATATCTTTGAACGTTCAGATTTTCAAATCATAATGCATCCGTTTAAACCACAAAAAACATCACAAATTCTGCATTCTTTAATACTACATTAAATTAACTAAACAGCATGTGTCCAGCTTCAAAATGAGAGCAGACTTCGATAAATTTCACCTTTCATACTTGGACCTACTCCAAGCAGGACAGGTTTTTCAGGGTGTGGCTTTACTCTGACTGGGTAGTCTGAATGGTGCCATGCTGGAGGTTTGATGTAATTGCTCACCTCCATCAAACCGGAAGTTTTAGGAATCATGAGCAATCAAGCTACCCCACAATAATAAAGTTTTGCCAAAGTACACACACAGAAGTCACAAGGCTAAACAAAATAAACTGGGCAGTGGAAAGGAGACTTGTGGAGTCCTGGAGGGAGCTCTGTTAAAACTGAAAACTACTTATTGAGACTCGACCTCTGAATGTGAAATATATTATCTTTGGAGTTGTAACCTGAAAGCATGAAGATTAAAACATGGGGAGCAACACATAAACAGATACTTTCTAAGTTCCAGTTTGGGAGCATTTACTCAAGCCAACACTTTTCATGACCTCCAATGAAAATATTTTACATGGTTTCTTGGGAGTCTGAATTTTTACAGAAATATTAAATAAGCTTCACAATCATACTGTTGTGGAGCTTTGAGGGGTTTTATTCAAATGAAATAAATGGAGAGCCATGCTCAAATAAAATATTTTTACAATATTGCAGTTTTACACATACAACTGATACTTCACTAAATTTGTCAAATTAAACCAACTACAGTCTATTTGGATCGTCATTCATATTTTTGATCCCAGTCACTTCTATGCTTCTTAACAAAAAAAATAAATAAATAAATAAGTAGCATGTTTATGGTTTACAGCTGACCCATCTATACATGTATACAAATGATTTAACCACTAGCCTTGTTACCTGGGTATTTTTTTGATATGTTAAAACAAAAAAGACCAAACATCACATTTTCATTTCATCAAGCCACAACTTTATTTCCATCTTGGGTATAAATTGTATAAACGAGCTTAAATCAGCAACCTTTCTTCAACCCTTCCAAGTCAGGGTCCCCTTACATTGTCAACTCCTGCAGAGAGGACACAAACAATAGGTTAGTCAGAATTATGAGCAAAGAAGTTTCCTCCTGTGAGTAAACAAAGTTCTCTTCTCAGGACAGAGGGGTTGGCTTCAGTATACTCAGAAGAACGAAAGTCACTGTGTTAATCATCACTGAAGAGGTTTTTAATTTACATTTAGCTACAGAGATATGTACAAAACGTTTTAATACCACTGGAAAAAGCCCCTGGAATCTTACCATAATAGCATTGACAATGTCGTTGTTGTTGTTTTTCAGGGCACGTACAGCCTTCGCTCGCGACACGTTGGCTTGCGACATAACGAGTTCAATGTCCTTAACCTCGACTCCGGTCTCATCAACCTGTTAAAATGCAAAAGGGAATTGTTAGACATAGTATAACTCAAACAAGGCCTGCGTATTAGTATTTGTCCTCTGTCACATCTTACCTCTTCTTCTTCGCTCTCCTCCTGTACTGTTGGCGTCTGTGTGTTTTCCTGGATATTTGAAACGGCTTCTCCCTGTACCTTGAACTTTTCTGCTGCTGCCAGCTGGGCTTGCTGGGAAAGATCCTCGATCTACAGCACAGAATAAAATAGGACATTAAAATAAGGACATTTTGTAACTTTTTGATCATCCTTCGTAAAAAGTCAGAAGATGACAAACTCAGATCATCGTGGCTAATTTCATTCCTGGACGTACCTTAGCTTCACCGAAGACGATGTATGTGTCTGATGCGGGGCTCTTGTAGACGTCTGGTTTGGTAATGACGAACAGGATGTTCTTTGACTTGCGAATGGTGACCCTGGTGACCCCTGTTACCTGCCTGAGACCAAGCTTTGACATTGCCTGAAAGAAAGGTGTCATTTAACAATGGTGGTTCATTTTTTCAATCAGAGAAAGTTAAAGTGGAGAGGACACTAGTGCAACCGAGATGATTACCTTTCGTGCCTTCTTTTCACTGCGGCTCTGTTTGGCTTTGCTGACTGGTTCCTCGTCTATTTCAGCTGCTGCTGCAAGCTGTAACAGACATCCGACATTGTATGTCCCGTGAATGAGGATGAAATAAAATGATCAACTAATTTAAAATAGTTTCATTGTGTTGATGCTTTCTCTTCTCAGGACAGATAAAATGGCTTCAGTGGACTCAGAAGAACGAAAGTCACTGTGTTAATCATCACAGAAGAGTAACGGGAGGGCATCTGCCCAAAATGTTTCACATAAGCAGCAGATGTTGGGATCTTTACTAAAGCAACTGTGGACGCAATATTTTAAATCATTGTGAACTCTCACCTGAGCTTGCTGTGTCTGTGTCTGTGCAGAGTCCTGTTCCTCCAGCTCAGGGACTGAGTCATCGCTGTCTGACTCAGTGCCAGATCCTACAGAAACCAGTCACAGAAACCTAAATTTAGTCACCACATGCCACCCATTTCATGGCTTTCCATTTGCTTATCAAAAAAATGTTGCTGCATCAACCCTGGGGAATCAAAAAATCAGTTAGTAAATATTGATCCAAAACTGTCTATTACCTGAGCTGAACTACACCCAGGGCAAAAGTTGAAAATATAAACTGCAATAACCACGTTGGCGTGACAGTCATTTTCCTACACTGTAGATACAATAACCAACTCCAAACCAAAACTATCTTTCACAGCCTGAGCACTACGCACCTTCATTAAAAGCATAAAATGGCTGACGATATGCAAGGAAAAAAAGGAACTGGCAAGTGCATCCATTCAAAAACTCAGCAGTATCTTTGAGTACCGACAACATGTTAATTTAACGCAAAACATACGTTTACCTCACAACCTACATTTCTACAAACATGTCTAAGCATCTGAGCAGGTCCTGCAGAAGAGAAACAGAAGGAACAACAGGAGGCATAAAAGAGAGAAAGAAGAAAATACCCTTGTCATTCTTGATCACAGTCTCCATCTTGGCTGGGGTTTTAGCAGGAGTGGGGGCGGGTTTGGGTGCTGAGACAGGTTCAGAAGGAGTTTTATTGATTACCTCTACCTCGGGTTTAGCTGGAGCAGGTGTTGCGACAGCCTCAGCAAATGTGAGTTTGCGTGGAGCTGGTGCAGGAGCAGCCGGCTCAATTGGGGTGGTGGGTTTTAATGGGGCAGGTGAGGGCTCAGCTGCTGGTTCGATAGGCTTAGCAGCCTCAGCCTTGACCTCGACTGGTTCAGCCATGGCAACTGGCTCAGCAATCTTCATTGGGGCTGGTTTACTGACTTCAATGGCAGCTGGTTTAGGAGCCTCCACAGGAGCAGGTTTAGCCTCTTCAATTGGCTTATCAGCCTTAACTGGAGCAGGTTTAGCCTCTTCTACTGGCTTCACATCTTCAATAGGAGCAGGTTTAGTCTCAACAGGTTTAAGAACCTCAACAGGAGCAGGCTTGGTCTCGGCAACAGGCTTAGGAACATCAACAGGAGCAGGCTTGGCCTCTGCAACTGGCTTGGGAGCCTCAACAGGAGCAGGCTTGGCCTCTGCAACTGGCTTGGGAGCCTCAACAGGAGCAGGCTTGGCCTCAGCAACGGGCTTGGGAGCCTCAACAGGAGCAGGCTTGCCTTCTGCAACTTGCTTAGGAGCCTCAACAGGAGCAGGCTTGGCCTCTGCAACTGGCTTAGGAGCCTCAACGGGAGCAGGCTTGGCCTCTGCAACTGGCTTAGGAGCCTCAACGGGAGCAGGCTTGGCCTCTGCAACTGGCTTAGGAGCCTCGACGGGAGCAGGCTTGGCCTCTGCAACTGGCTTAGGAGCCTCCACGGGAGCAGGCTTGGCCTCTGCAACTGGCTTAGGAGCCTCAACGGGAGCAGGCTTGGCCTCTGCAACTGGCTTAGGAGCCTCAACAGGAGACGGCTTGGCTTCTACAACTGGCTTAGGAACCTCAATAGGAGCGGGCTTGGCCTCTGCCACTGGCTTAGGAGCCTCAACAGGGGTAGGTTTGGCCTTAGGAGCCTCAGTAGAAGCTGGCTTAACGGCCTTGACAGCTTCAGCAATCACTTCAGCCCCGACCACAGGGGGTACGGTCGCTGGCAATTTTATTGTCTTCTCTGGAGGGATAAGTGGAGGAAGCTCATCCTCTACAACAGCAACAACTGGGGCAGCTTTTGCAGTGGGTGTCTTTACCTCAACAGGTTTGAGAGGGCTAGAATCAAGAGTCCCAGAAAATGAAACTGGAGCTGCCACAGCAGGCTTTGAGGTTACTTTGAAAGCAGCTGGGGCTGTGACAGGCTTTGCAGTAGTTGATGAGGGTTTGCTTGGCTCAACTGGAGCAGCAGTTGCTGCAAATTTTTCATCTGCTGCCGCCATCTTGCACTCCACAGGTGCAGAGACAGGGGCAGGCACAAACACCTCGGCTTTTTTAGCTTTTCCTTGTTTGCCAGCCTTGACAACCTTTGGGGTGAAGCGGTTAGCCGGGTTAGCAGAGGCACCGCCAGGTGAGGAAGCTAGGGGAGATACTAAAGGAGAGAGTGGGGTTGAGGTAGCAGATTTTGGTGAGGTGGGAGAAGAGGAGGAGGCAGACATGGAGGAGCGTTTTCTTCTGCCAGGGACAGCCTTTGGGGCAGAGGGACCCTGAGCACTTTTGGCATCTTTGCCTTTCGGCTTTGCAGGACCTGAAGCTGCCTCGGGTTTCTGGGAGGAAGCTGGGGCAGGAGGTGTAGCTGAATAAGAAAAGGATTTCTTTAAAGTCTTTGGATGAGAAGGGGAAGGTCGAACCCATGCGAGTTAATTGATCAAAAACCAAGATGCACTGTCCTCCGATCAGGGTTAGGAAAAGGACACAAAAGCCTAACTTCAGAGTTTGATGTATTTGTCACTCTAAATGCACAATGCATACCAACTACTTCCAAACACAAGGAACACATATTAACTCAAGATGCCCTTAAGAGAAAAATCAAATCAAATGCATTTATCACAACAGCACAAAGAAAATACCCCCTTGCTGATAGCTGGGCCTGTACGCATAAATGCACCTGCTAGCACTTCAAGGCAGAACTGACCAACACTTACCCGAAAAGACTTTGTATGAAAATTAATTTGGCTTCATAAAGAAATGGAACAAACTGGAAGAAAATGACCAACCATTTAGAAAAATCTAGAAAGTAAAAAGAGAAAATTCTAATGTCAGGATAGCCCCCGACCTGCCCTGAAGGCCTGAAACCATTTAGGTACCTCTCTCACATGTACTGTTTAGTGTAAGATATGTGATACCTAAACTCAGCTGCATGTTTATCACTTAGATGACCATTTCCCTCCAATTAAGTGGTGCATTTAAAATTAAGAAGCACCTCTTTCACACAAGATAAACCAACCTGACAGGTGGTGAGTGGAAAGAGGAGGGCCGTCACATTTGGAGGTCCCCTTTGACTGAATGGCTTTTGTGGGAAGTGTAACAGGCTCTTCTTTGTTGGGTTTTTCATTTTGAGTAGCCACATCGACGATCACATCAGCAGGCAACACGGCATCTTGAACCACTTCCGATTTCGTCTGTTCTTCTACCTCAGTCTTTGGAGCATCAGTTGCCGTCACATCTTCAGTGTTTGCACTGACGCCTTCAGGAGCACATGGTACTGGATCAGCAGGGATTTCTTCTGGCACAGCTGCTGGCTCGTCTTCAACAGAGGTAATGTCTTGGACGGCCGATTCTTCAGCAGCAACAACTGACTCTGTAATTGGAGCTGCTACTTCATCAGCTTGCAGATTTTCCGACGACACCACAGGGGCTTCAGCAGGAGGCGCAGACTCTTCAGGAACTGACAAATCAGCTGCTGGCTCATCTTCAACAGAAACCTGTGCAACGTCTTGGATGGTCAATTCTTCAGTGGCAGCAACTAACTCTTGAATTGGAGCTGCTACTTCATCAGCTTGCAGATCTTCTGATGGCGCAACAGGAGCTTCAGCAGGGGCCACAGACTCTTCTGGAACCGACACATCAGCTGGAGCGGCGGTGGCGGCTGGCTCAGCAGTCACCTCTTGCGGTGGAACAGGTGTTGTCTCCTCTATTTGCTCAGCTACTTCTTGGATCACAGCTTCTCCGTTCGACTGATCAACAGTAGTCTGAATGCTTGCTTCTTCTGGGGAGCCTATCTCTTGAGTAGAAACAGCGGCTTCTGGAGTTTTCTCCAGAGGGGTTGTCTTGCTCACTGTAGCGTCAGCAGTCTCGAGAGGAGTAGGTGAATTCAATACTGCAGCTGATAAAGGACAGGCATCATGGGTAACATGAGGGAGGGCAATCAAGGTAGTTGGTTTTGGGAGAAGTTCACTTTCAGGGTGTAATAAAAACAACATAGTGCTCCACACGTGAATGGTACTGATGAGTTTGTGAAAGAGGTTGAAGACGTGGAAGTGACTCCTGGTAAGCCCGTGTTAACAACGAGGGGGTGTTTAGTGCACCTTAGGAAAAAAGGTTACCCAAATCCCATCTCCATGCAGTGGTTTAGTGTGAGGTAAGGGGTGAGTAAAAACCTCCATTATTCCATGAAGGCAGACAATGCATGACAACAATCTAAAAACCCAAAATCCAAAGTCATTCTTTAATCCATTTAAGAAGGACTCTTATTCAAATGGTAACGATCCAACAGTTGCCCTTATTTGAGTGGTGTTCGGGTAATGAACCTTCAGGTGTAGGAGCTGCATCTGTGAAGTCCCTGATTGTCTTTACATGATTATTGTGATGTCGAACAAAAAATAAGTGCACAAGATTACCACTGTTAACCCTATTTAGTAATGTTTTAATAATTTCAACACTGACCCCAAATATAGCTAACCAGTTTATCAACTAAATTAGATTAGATGTTAAAAAAAATAAACAGAACAGGAAGGAAAGCTGAAAAAAATAACTAGATTGACTATGGCTTCTTAAAGCACATGGACCTGAATCCGTATGGAACAATGTACTGACCAATGAGCTTGCCTATTAGCCACTTTTTTCGTGCTGTCTGCCACTTATCAGTTAAAATATCAATATAATATAACCTGCCCCACTTGTCAATATGCACCTCCACCCATCAAAAGATCATTACCAGAGTAACACATTAAGGAGCATCCTGGTGAAAAGTGTTGCATAAAATCAATAAAATGTGTAAAAGAAAAATGTGAAAGTTTTATCAGTAACTTTACTGACATCTGAACAGTCATGATTCAGTGTTGTGAGGACTCCTCACCATCACACTGACTCAGACACATCCATACTTGAGGTCATCTACAAACAAAAAACAGAAAAACCCATTCTGCCTTTATAAACCAGTTATCTGATGTTTTTAATCACACATTCATTACCCAGAAATATTATACTTTAAGTTATAGCTGTATAAAAAGTAATTGTTAAACAATGAGATTCTTTAGTCAAGCTTAAATGCGACAAAGATTGACCTGTGCTTTGGCTACTAAACTAATTTCAGGCTCTAAAAAGTGAGTTTTTAAAAGGTGCACAGGGAAAAACACTCAATACCATGCATTGTTTGCTAAATCCCAATGTCAGTGCTAGTTCACCACACACCATTGTGAGTTTGTGTAAATACAAGAGGGGTCCTGGATTACTCCTTTAGAGACAAGAGGGGCAGACCGGCAGAGAAAACCCTAGTAAAGAGTAACACTACATTTACAACTGTGTCTGGTGACAGAACAACTATCACCTGTTAGACCAACTCAGGTCAAACCAGCTGAGTAAACAACCCATACCAGAAACTCAACATTTTAAGCACCACTGTCCCTCTGAATCAACAAATAGCCCATCACAGACAGATATTTGTTGAATAAATCACTTTTTTAAGAGCTCCAGGACCCCACCGTTTCATATGCAGTCTAACATGCACGTTTATGAGAAAATAAAATATACAAACCAGTCTCCACTTGAGGCTGCTGCATCTCCTGCTCGGTCACAGGGACCGTTTCTGTGGCTTCACCGGGCATGGTTGCTGGAGTGGAAAAAGAGATGGTATATTAGCAGGGGCGTGTCCAGAACTTTTTCAACCGGGGATGGCCCAACTGAGGCTCTCACATAGGCAGGGGGATAGGCCAGTGCATTTACAAATAAATAACATTTACCCTTTCTGTCTTCACAACCTACTTTCATTTAAGTATTAGACAGTTGTTATATTCCTTTTGACTTAAAAAAAAACATGACAAAGTGGCATAAATCTTCTAAGCTTAAAATATATTTTTTCAAAGTCACATTTGGGGGCACTAATAAAGACATCTACTGTCAGCCTTTAAACTCATCCCAAATTACAGATTTTAACAGAAACCCTATTTCTGACAAGGCAAACAGCAAATCATAGTTTAGGATTCTGGGGTGGCAAATTGGATTTCAAGGGGTGCCAGTGCCACCTTTGGCCATACCACTGTGCAGTAGCCCAAGCTACGTTAAACTACATAAATGTAAATCCAACATAGTTTAAAGGGAGCTGGAAAACACGTGTTAGCTAACAGATTAAAAGTGTTTAGTTGGCTAAACCAGACACTGCCAGTTGTCATGGCTGAGAGAACAGGTGACAGAGCCCATGCGTTACCTTAGCATGTTCTCTGTATCAAAGCAACACTGAGCTAATGTTAGCTAACTAGCTGTGTCAGCCTCCACACTGGGTACATGCAGGGTAACTACCTTTCATACACAATGACGATCTCACCTGAGTTTCACTGAGTTATTTAAACAGACATATCAGCCAGTGTTACATTACTTGTTATAAATGCGGCCCTGAAAGACTGATAGTAAACTGGTAATCATCATGTTCCCCCATTTTGAGCAGGTAACGGCGGCACAACGCCACATATATCACTGGCTAGCTGCATCAAATACACACAATAACTGTACTGGCTGAAAGATCCGACTTTACTCTAACACATGATGTTGCTCTAGGATGTGGATTATTTGATAAACAGCTAGATGATGTTGGATTATAAACGGAGACACTCACCGACTTGGGACGTTATATCCAAGATGGCTGTAAGAGAGAACTTGTGACCTCTCGTTTCACGGTAATATCCGGTTTGCAGCAGAGCTTTCTACTTCCGGGTTGTTTAAAGACGCAACCAGTCGAGTTTCATGGTTTTAGGTGGAATTGACATCATTAAACGCCATACCTGCCAACATTGGACTGTGAAAAATAGGGAGATTTTCTGTAGTATTGTAAAATCAACCTATATACAGCATATATAACCCTGAACTGCAGATTAATACATTTAATAAACAGATATGAAAGTCAAATAATTGAAATGTCTGTTAAGTTAAAGGTTTGCAGTAAAATATAGAAATAAAAACATACAACATTTTAAAAAATCCATGTCTTACAAATATGACAAAATTCATAAACATGTTGAAGAGTGAGAGTAGAGTGAGCCACTGCAGTGAGGAGTAACACGCATATTCCTGGTAGAGTGGTTTGCGTTGACACATACTTTGATGTTAATACCATTATAGTATTATTTCAATGCAGTTTGAATGTAGGAGTCTCTGTGACATGAATCTAAATCTCTATGTGCTTTTTAAAGTCATTTATCTGGGTCCTTTAAACCATATTTATTACCTACAGCTAAATGTTATCTGACCTACAGTAACCTCTGCATCCTCAGCCTCTGCTGCTTTCTGCTCTTTATTTAAAGAAGGAAGAGATTTCCTCTGCATCTCCACCTGAGGTTATCAGGTAGTTTAGTGATGTAATAACTTCACCTGTGATATTGTGATAGTGACACTGTCAGCACTCTGTCATCAGATTCACACAGCTCTAAAATCTCCTTATGAACTTTAAAGAGGATGCTGCGTTATTGCATGTCACAACTTAAGTTAGCTAGAAAGAGGAATTATTATAATAATAATAATTTTTAATAATAATTATTATTATTATTATTATCTCCCATTATGGAGATCATAGATTGTATAACACATTGGCGTAGTCTCTCTGACATCACCCATTGGTTTCTGAAGCTGCTTGTTTGATTTCTAAACATTTTCCAGAAGACACAAAATGTTCTCTGGAAAATGAGAAAATCTCTTGCTTAAAGTTACAGGAGTAATGAAAAGTCAAAAATAAATGATGAATTATGATATCAATATCGATGAAAGAGTTTCACTTTACATTGCTAGAGTAATGAAATAATGGGAGTGGATTACTTTCCCAGAGTAAAAAATGACATAAATGTAACAGGGTCAGATACATACCTGTATATTTCAGTTCCTTGTGTTTATTATTACACAATTATATACTTGGCAATTGTTTAAATATAACATCAGAACTCTGGTAAAGCTGTGTGCTTTGATATGCAGCCCCTCCTTCCTCTGAGTTTCTTCTTCTGTGGTCTATATTTGTTTTGCCCCTCCTCAGAGAGGAGGACTCTGTCAAAGCTCCACAGCCTCATGGACAACATCCACCACCCTCTCTACAACATGCTGGTGAATCACAGGAGCACATTCAGCACAAGACTGATCCCTCCTAAATGCACCACAGAACGCCACAGGAAGACATTCCTGCCTGTGGCCACCAGACTGTACAACTCCTCCCTCTCTGATGACTGAACTATATTCTGTACTGTGTAATAACGTGCAATAGAGCTACACTGCAATATCCCAGCCACTTCAACATCCTGTATACAATGCCTTAATTCCCAGTGCTTTTGTACATAGCGAACTGTAACTTTTCTGCGCTTCTGTATATACTTATTATTAATCAATTAATATTATTTTATTCTTATTTATATCTTATTTTATTCCTTCTTTCTCTTAATATTTGGACTTTTTCATACTGTGTATAAGAACCTTCTGTAACAACTGAATTTCCCCCCGGGATAAATAAAGTATTTTATGATTCTGATCCCCTTCATACGTTATCCCTGTGGGAGAGGTGGGTGTCTATTGTTAAGCTGAAGTTATTATTGTATTACATGCATATTATTTATTTAATCATTTTGTGCTTTACATGGAGGTTTCTGTGTGTGTCTTTGTGCCAGGTATGGGTATAATAAGTTTACTGTTATTCCATGTACTTTATTATTACCTGGCCTACATATGTTATCCCAGTGGGAGAGGAGCTAAAGCAGGCTGTGCCTTACATGGAGGTTGTGTGTCTTTGTGTCAGATTATAACAGAGAAAAAAAACAGTTCCTAGCTATATGAAGGACTTTTAGTGAAGTAGTCAAAACCTTTTCAGAATTAGAAATCCTCTAAGTGTGAGTACACTTTGTTTGAGGAAAGAAGTATTAAACACAGAAACACTTTTGGCTTACCGCTCATCAATCCAATTAGTGAATACTCCACAGGCAGAAATCTCATAAATTATAAATGAGAAGCATCTATGAAGTTAAATGTAAATACACTATGTGTATAAATATCCTGTAAAACTTCTATCATTCAGAATAACTGGATTGAAAATAAATTTAAGTTTTGAAATACCAAATTTATTGTCACAAACACTGTACAAGGAAATATGTAGGAAACAAGTAATAAAGAAAATAAAATCTGCTGTATTCAGAAAGTCGCACTGCAAAGATGGGATTAGAGAAAGTAATTTCTCATAATGGACCCATCCTCTGATTGTTGATCCTGTTCAAAATTCTTTTTAAGATCTGAAAAGAAAAAATGAATAAAAGGACATTTAATAATAATAATACATTTTATTTATAGGTGCCTTTGAAAGGACTCAAGGTCACCTGACATGAAAGTGCAAATTGTGGAAAAAACTTGGTTTGTAGGCTTACAAACAAACTCACCACTCTTTCTGAGAAGTTCTCCTTTCCAAGAACTCGCCATTCCATCCAGAAACTGATCAAAGTATTTCACATACTTAGCCAGACTTGTTCTTTTGTAATCTAGAAAAACAAAACAAAAATATATGAATTCTATTTTTCTTTCAAATTGATCTCTCTGTTATTAATTATAACAAAAGAATAACACAAAATTCAGACATTGGAGGAGCATACAGATGAGGCCTCAAAAATCTGCTCAAGGCCTGTGAGATTTTTAAAATGTATTTCTTTAAAAGAAAAAACAAGCTACGGTTCAGCTTGTTGTCAATGTTCTTGACCTAATTTTTAGGCAGTTAATCTGATCACGACATGGTAGACGATAGCTTGAGGAAGTTGTAATTAAAGAGGCTGCTTTAAGTTACTTAATATCTTTCTGTGCATGCAGGGATGAAATGGTAAAAACAGGACAAAAGTACTATGACAGCCTCTTAATTTTAGTTTTTAATGTTAAGTCAGATGGATATATCTCCTTTTTTCTTGTCTTTAATTCTTATGTTGTACTTTGTCTGACTATCAAGTCTTAGCATCCAATCAAAACTCTGACAGACTTGAAAACGTATCAGAAGGTGCTACTTTGCAGAACTGGACTATATGTGTATGTAGGACCGTCTGGATGGAGAAGAAACTAGATGCTGAGCCAAATGCACAACATCTTTTTTTTTGATGGTGAGACAAACAATATTGTTTCTATTTTTTTGGCATTACTGCATGTTTTTTTAAAAATCAACAAAGAAGCTGAAAACATGTTCATATTCAAGAGAATTTTAGAATTGACTCATTCAATTGACTCTTTAAAGGCATTTCAATGTATTTTTAACAATCAAAAGTTTATGTGTGATGAAGATCCCACCTCTGATCTTCCGTCTCTCTGCTGCGTCCTTCTCCTCTTCTTTCTCCTTTGTGTCCTCTAATTTCTCTTCCTCTTCTCCTGCCCTGGGTCGATCCAGCTCCTCACAGATCAAACTATAAAAACAATGACACCACAAGCTCCAGCGAGTGTCACACATACAACACATACCACACAATGAGTGACGTTTAATTTACACTTACCTGATCGTGGGCACATCGAAAGGATCAAATGTGTCCAAGTCTTTGAGGTCCATGGGGACAGAGATGCGCCCTGGATGGAATAAAAACTAAAATGAGATATTGTTTGCACTGTGTTTACCACCCCATCTTGATTTGATTGGATCCACGCTCACCAGTTTTTGGATGGACACTGAAAGGACTTTTCAGCAAGTGGTTCACCCCTTTACTGACGTTCACATCCAGCCGAGGGTAACAATACTGCAGCATGATTTCCTTCTCAAAGTATTGGCCCTTTTTTGCAGTTGCCTGGAGAAGACACAGTATAACAGTTCATGTGTTTAATCTTTCAATCATATCTTTAAACCAATTGGGTTGAAAAATAATAAAAAAAGCTTTAAATAAATGTCATTGTGTAATCCAAAACAAATCCAAACCTGCTTCTTTTGAGCATGGTCCTTGATCAGCTCCCAACGGCTCTCAGGTCTCCTCTCATTCTGGAAGTGCTGCTGTAACTCTTTTCTCACATGTAAGGGATGAGTTAAGGTCAAGTCTAGTTGTTTGGTTAAAACTCACATCCTCTACACACACATTTATGAACATATTACATTCTAGTGACAGTACATCAACTCTACGGCAGGATATCTTCAGGCACGAGTCCCAGCACTTTATTTACAGATTCCTTGCGGCCCAGAATGTCCTGGTCCTGAAGAGCGTACTGAGGGAAGTACTGCTCCACCACTGTCAACGATTCTCTGTTAGGATCATAGGTATAGAATTTTAAACAGCTGATGATACAAATATATAAAATAAGCAACCTCAAAAACAGTAAATCAGGCGTAATCATCAAAATCACATCACAGTTACAGCTGCACAAAGAAATGATCTGAATCATACCTGATAAAAGGGTGAATTGGATCCACCAGCACAACTTTCTTCACCGTCTCTTCACCTCCCTAGAGAAATATCATTAAAGTCAGTCTTACTATTCTTAAAATCCAGAGCTCATACCTATATATATATATATAAGTAACAAACACAATATGTACACAATACATATACATAGAGGACTGATAGAGAGCGTCATCACATGGTGCGACAGCAATCACCTGAAGCTCAACATCAGCAAGACTAAGGAGCTGGTGGTGAACTACCGGAGGAACAGGAGGCCCCCAGCCCAGGTCCTCATCCAGGGGGAGGAAGTGGAGAGGGTGGACTCATACAAGTACCTTGGGGTCCAAATCAACAATAAACTGGACTGGTCCACCAACACTGATGCCATCTACAGGAAAGGACAGAGCAGACTGTTCTTCCTGAGGAGACTCAGGTCCTTCAGTGTCTGCAGCAGGCTTCTGAAGACCTTCTACAGGAAAGGACAGAGCAGACTGTTCTTCCTGAGGAGACTCAGGTCCTTCAGTGTCTGCAGCAGGCTTCTGAAGACCTTCTACCAGTCTTTGGTGGCCAGTGCTCTCTTCTTTGCTGTGGCGTGCTGGGGGGGGGGGCATCAAGACGGGTGAGGCCAGCAAGCTCAACAAGCTGGTAAAGAAGGCCCGGTCTGTGGTTGGCCTAGAACTGGACAGTCTGGAGTCAGTGGCTGAGAGGAGGTTGGTGGACAAACTGTGAGCCATCCTGGACAACCCCTCTCACCCTCTCCATGATGAGCTGTGGCTGATGGGGAGCTCGTTCAGTCAGCACATCTTCCCACCACGGTGCAAGACTGAACGCTTCAGGCGCTCCTTTGTGCCCACCGCCATCAGACTGTTAAACAGTAATGGAGGCCAAAGACTGCACCAAGCTGACCACTGTAAAGTAATATCTTATCTTATCTTTATCTTATACCCTGCTGTAAATCTAAAGATCTGTTGTAATCATCTAAAATCAAGCTAATCTTATAAAAGTGCTGTTACCTTAATCAGGCTGAGGTATTCTGCAACTGCAGAGCGAGCTGCCACAGACAGCTTCCTTGCAGCTTCATCACACACCCAGCAATGTATTCCTCTTCTTCCAGAATACACCCACAACAGGTGCTGGAAACCAAAGTCCTCTGAAAACATCACAATAAAGGAAAATGAGTGTTAGACACAAATTTAAGCAACACTACAAAAAAACCTTGACACAAGATCGATGACAAACAAACCTCGAAGAGCTCTGTCCAGGATGCGAACGGCGATGGTCATCAGAGTCCAGCACTTAGTGCAAATGTCTGCAGCACTTAAGTAAGAATTTCACAGTGATTATATGGAGACTAAGGAATACAGTGGTGGTTTATAATCATTTAGGGATGTGCATGATCATGAAACAAAATCCATTTACCTGCAACAGCTCCTGACGTCATCATAATCTGTCATATCAATATCAAACACCAGCTCCTTCTCCAGTGCCTGAAAGGTTCCTGACTTCACTGTGTTGTGTTGATTGGGCTGTATGGATGACAAACAGGTAACACTTGATCCACATGACTGGCTGTGGGGGACAAACCTAGACAGTGTAAGCAAAAGGCAGATAAATGCAGACTCACCCTGTGACTGTATATTGCTCCAATGTCGATTTTGTACGGGTTCATTTTCTGCATTTCCTTCTCCAGGTCTGCTTGAGTGCTGAACGACTGGTAGCGAACATAGATGTCATCTTTGAGTGTGAAGGAGAACTCTCGGTTCTGAAAGTAGTTCTTCTGCACTAAGGTAAGCAAACAAATACAACACATTAATCATGTTTTGCATCTTTTACACAGTCATTTAATAATTATAATAATAATAATACTACTTTCTTTATATAGCACTTTTAAATACAAGTAACAAAGTGCTTTACAGTGGGCAATAAAAACAAGAAGAAGTGCAAAGCAAAATGAAGAGATAAAAAATAAAATGAAATAAAAACTTAAAAAGCATGCAAGCTTATAAAACAGACCCTTAAAAACAGATTTAAAATTAAATAAATCACATAGTAAAAGCTTTCCTGTAAAAATGTGTGTTCAGTAATGACATAAAACACAGGACTGACTCTGCAGGTCGGATCTCCTCTGGCAGGCTGTTCCAGAGGGTAGGAGCCCTGACTGAAAAAGACCTGTCCCCTTTGTTTTTCAGTCTGGTCCTTGGAACAATTAACAGAGCACTGCCAGATGATCTCAGACTAGGACCAGGTTTGTAGGGGGATAACAGCTCAGAGATATGTAGAAGAGCAAGTCCATGTAGTGCTTTTAAAGTCAGTAAAATAATCTTGAAATCAATCATTTAATTCATGTTAGGACATGAGAACAAACAGTACTATATTCATTCACCCAGCTAACCATCACTGTTTGCTAGCTTCAATGTCCACTTACCTCCTCCATAGTTTAGCCAGCGGTGATACTGGGAGAAGGGGAACAGTCGTCGGTAGTACAGCGGTAATAAATCCGGCAAACTGGCCGAGTCATAACCTGAAGACGGCATAGCCTGATAACCTACTGTAGCAGCTGCAGTAACGCAGGAAAAGTGTGTTAAATTGCTTGTTTTCAGACGCTACTAGCTGACAGCTCTGTATGTTGTCTAACAGTGAAGACAGCGCGGGAAAACGCTCAACCAAAGAAGAGGACCAATGAGATGAGGCTATGACAATGACGTCACACAGATCCGGAAATATGTTGGGTCGAATATCTTTCCTCGATATCTGACAGTAAATGTAAACTAAAACACAAAGTTATAAAAGGCACATAGCATGACTTCATCTACTCCAGCAACTTATTTTATCTTACATGACGTCCACAGCACGACACATAGTTTTAATTATCGTCACGTGACGATAGAGAAGCCGGGAAGAGTCGTGGGGAGGCGGCTTCTTCTTCTTCTTCTTCTTCCTTGGGTTTTATGGGCGGTTGGCAAACAACGTCAAGGTGCATTACCGCCACCTACTGGTGTGGAGTGTGAATCAGGCGCTATTACCTATCTCTTCTAAGAAATAATAACAATAACGATAAATAAACAAAGAAATAACCAAAAGACAAGAAATACATAGAGAAAATAAAGTAAAAACAAAAATAATAACAATAATAATAATGAAAATAACGCAACACTCAAATCTAGATCCTCTCTATCAACCTAGTTCTATTAAAAAACTTGAACAAAATTCTATAGCATGCATCCATCGAGTTCCTTTGTAAAAGATCAAATACGTTCAACGTCATCTGGCTCTTTCCCAACCTCCTTACCATTTCTCTTCTTTCTGTGTCATACCTTGGACATGTTATTACTACGTGCTCCACTGTTTCTTCCTCTGTGCAAAAGTCACACAGTCCTGTTGGATGTTTCCCTATCCTTACTGCATTACCGTTCAATCTTGAATGACCACAACGTAGTCTAGAAATGACCACTTCCTTTCTACGAGATCTGAAGGTATTCCTCATTTTACCAGTTCTCCTCTGGATCTTGTAAAAACACCTTCCTGTTTTCTCCTCCTCCCACATCTTTTGCCATTTCTTCCTTATCTTAGGTTCAGCTTTACTGCACGGCACTACTATTTCAACATTATTTCTTTTTGTAGCAGCCTTTGCAGACTTCGAGGGGAGGCTCATGGGATATGTAGTCATTTTAACTCTGCTGATTTTAATTTATTTTAAAGTCAATTCATACAGGAAATATAATTTTTAATTATTTGGAGTTCCTCGCATATTAAGTTTCATACTTATTTTTTAAGTGTTTTTGATTTTTATTAATCAGGGTATAAATTCTTGATCAACTAACTCCACTCTGTTAACTGACTGTAGATGCAGAGTTCCTGACACCTTTAAGGGCTGAACCTGTTGAAAGCATCAAGATAATTGCTTTAAAAATGTTCTCTCTGTAGACTCAGTACCAAGAGATAGCAGGCATCTGTTGTGATTTCATGGTCTTTGTTTGGGCTGCAATTTATTTCCCCAACCTTTAGAGGGCAGAACTGTACCATTAGAATGTAAACATGGTTGCCACACAGTGCATCATTTCTGGAAATGTGGTGGTAATTGTTTTAATGCAGATAATACTGATATTTAATACATTTTCTTGAGGCAAAAGAAAGACTATGGAAACAGTCTAGAAAGAATGAAAGTTGTGAATAATAAAAAGAAGCGCACTTCTCTGTTTAACAATGAAACAGTGTGAATAGGGCTTGCAATGCGGGGCCCAGATGTGCATTTGTTTTTTCTTTGTCTTTGTCTTTTTTTTTTGGATAAATCAGGTTTGCCTCTGCCATCCCTTGTCAGATACAGATGAAGGTACATGCTGTGTGAAAGAGACAACCTTTGCCATGGCATTTAAAAAGAGCAATTTTTTGCCTTCTAGACAAATGGGGGCAACAGTAGTGCCCCTTTTCTTCATTTACCAGCCATTTGGGTGGTTTGCACAAACTAGAGCATTTTCCATTGTTGTCATTTTAACCTCTTCTCTATCATCCTTTTCCAGGCCTTCCAAAATGAGAACTGGAAGGTGTGTAAATGTCAAGAAATTAGCATGCAAAACATTCTTTGTACAGTCCCTTTGTCATCACATGGATGAAATAAAAAAAAACACAGCATGGGAAATGCTGGTTTACAGAAGGAAAGAAGATTAAACAATTTCTTAAAGTTTTTTTGTTTGTTCACAACTTACCAACCAAGAATCCCTCCCCCCAAAATTGTATGTACTACATACAAATTTTTTTAATTGTCAGAGAGGTGGATACTGACAGTGAAGAGCTCGCTCTATCATACAGGTATATTAGCATAATATGCTGTTGTAAATACCTGTAGTAATGAGCTAGCTAGTTTGTTCTACGCTGTACCACTGAGCTGCTATGCTCTCGAGAGCAATTGATAAGACAAAACACCAACAGCTTGATGATTGCACTTGTATTTATGGAAATATTCTTTAATCCTACCCCCATTTACATAATGCAAAAGCGCTCAACTACATCTTGAATTATGTAAATGATGTCCCTGTGAGCCACAGGGGATTTTCTTTTGGTCTTATGTTGGAAATTACTTGAAACGGACTTGTAATTAACACCCTTTGTCTTTCCGTACCCTCTGTGGTTTTTTTCTGTTTGCTAAGAATTTTGATGTAAATTACTTCATGACATACAGAAGCTTAAGCATAGAGCATAATTGCCATCGCTGAACTCTTATAACTCAGCTTTTCTGAGGCTTACTATGAATACATTAAACCAGTATCATCGGTCCTTATAAAAATCCATGGCACAAGCACAAGCACAAGCACATGGTCAAAATGTTACATTCAGCAGCGTCTATGATACATAGGTCAGTATAGCGATGTAGGTCACCTTGTTATAGCTGTCCTGTTTTTTGGGCTCTATTAAAGTTCAAAGTAGCTTCAGATGATGCCCCTGTTGCCTTTAATCAGGAAAAACAGTAGTGGCACACATTTTTTTTTGTCAGTGTGATTCTCCTCAACTACAGTCTGCAGTGATTCTGATCATAGGACCAAACATAACTCTCGACAAACTACACCATATTTTGTTTCTGTTTGAAAGGGTCACTGTGGCAGATAAGGGGATAGTGTTGAGTCTTTTTTTGTGTTGGATAAAAGGCAAAAGTATAAATGTGTTCTGCACAGCTCTCTGCAGAGACAACCCAAACCTGCACAGGTAATGCAACGCTCTAGCCACCTAGCAGGATTGAACAGACAACAACTTTCCCACAACAAAGTGACAGTTCCAACCCCAAACACTCTCTTGAAAGTCTTTACTTTTAAGTACAATGTGATGTGTTTGCTTACAAGTGTGTATTTTAAAATGAACAGAAACAGTTTTACCTTAAATTCTGGGCTTTTAAATGCGGATAAAAATCACACTTAAAAAAGGGGGTTCAAGTTTCATTTCACTTTGACTTGCAAGAATGCACTTCCATGTGTAAATATCGCACTTTGCAGTGCACTAAAAAGTGTTAACTTTAAGTACAAATGTGCACTCTGAAATGCTGTTACAGTTTTTTTTCTTACCAAAGCGTTTTAAGTGTTCTAGGTGCACTTGCAGCTATTTATTTCCAAGTGAATCTGAAGAAGTGCACTTTCACATTTACACTATTACTGGACTTGAACTTGTGTTATCTTTTATGTGTACTAAGTGGATTGCTCTACACTTTAAACAGTTCACTTTAGTTTAGTTTCCTCAAAGGTTCTACTTACAAATGAGTTTATGTTTTTACTTTCAAAAGCATCACTGAGTGTCCACATTAGTACACTTGTAGGGTTGCAGTTTCACGTATGTACTTATAATTCCATTAAAAAAGTGCGTACTTTACAGTGCACTTATGAGTGAGATTGTTGTATATAGTGTTTGTAGTCGAGTGATCAGAAAATCTGTCTCTCAGAGATACAGTATTTTTTCCTGTTTTTATCATATACTGTAGTTGTGTTAGAGAAAGAGGGAGATTTAAGTGAGGCAGGATACCTTTTAGCTCAGTTTCCCTCTGTAGCAGGCAGCAGGTGCAATGATGTTCCAATTCAGAGTTATAAATTAATAGCATCAAAGAGTTCTGCCAACTTGCTATGCTTCACTTCCTCTCCAAATGGCAAACACCCTTGAGTTCTCTCTTATACTTCAGTTTAATGACGCCATCTGTCATCTGTTTGGGGTTGGGTGACTGGCTCAGCCCAATGCTTTATGTTGTATTTTATCAAAACATATGCACAGAGACTGAAAGCCATATGGTTCATGCAACAAACTATTGCTTGCTTCTTAACAGGGCTGTATCACAGTGTTTGACTGATATCCAGTCAAAACCTACTAAATCCATACTCAGGAACCCTCTATATAGCCCATAATATATTTTTATTTTATTGATCTTTCTCTGCACGTGTATAAAAAAAACTCCTGAAAAGTAAATATAGTATAGATGTGACTTTTCCGAACGAGTCAGTCTTTTGAACGGCTCTTTTAAGTGAACGATGAGAACCGATTCGCAGTTGTGAGCCGTTCATTTGTGAGACGTTTTTAAATGCAGATTACCCACGCTGCCTTCACATGTCACCTGCGTGCCCCATGAGTCTTTTGTTCACACTTATTGTCTACACTTTGTTATTGTTTACATTGTTTTCATGTGGATTCGAGTCAAGGAGCTGAGCTCCTGTTAGTAAAGTAGTTAAGGTGTAGAAACACCAGGTGGGGTAGTACAATTTTGCATTCACATTTGTATAATGTCCTAATTTTTATTCTAGTTGTATTTATATTTTTTATATACATATTTATTAATTCTTATTTATTATTTTTATATTTTGTTTATATTTTAGTGTTAAAATGTTCTTGTGTGGAAAAATTTTCAGTAGAGTTGTTTTGCATGGAAGTTATCTGTAGCCTGTGTAGTTTTTATAGTGCCACAAAGTTTTTTAGGTGAGGGAAAATTAAAAATAGTGATCTCACTGTGGAAGCATGGGGATATGGCACCATCTTATGGAATGTTTACAATGCCAAATGAAATTGTAATGAATATTTCAGAATAATTCCCACCAATAGAGTATATATTGGTGGGATGTGTAAGTTTGAATTATTCTGATCCGAATCGTATCTTATAACTGCTACCAGTGATTGTTTCCTTGATTAAAAATGAGTTACCACTGGTTGACTTCTAAAAAATGAATAAATATAACAATGAGCCAAAGAGCCAGTCTTTTGAACGGCTCTTTGAAAGGAACGGCTCCTCAAGATCCGGTTCCCTTCAAAGAGCAATAAATCCCATCTCTATTACTCTGCACATCTATGAAAACTCCTGAAAAGTAAATATAGTAAGTGGGGTAAAAATAAAAGGTGGCTTGAGAAGAAACCGTTCAAGTTTAACGGAGGTATCTTAATTGAATGTACAGTTTTAAAGTGTTAAGTGATGTTCAATGTCTTTAGTAATGGTCTCTCTGTAGCTCCATAGTTCACCTTCCACCATTACCACTAGATAACAAGATGCGGTCTCATGCACCGCCCACCTCCTCCTCCTCTGGCTCGCTCATTGGTTGGCGCGACAATATAAAATTCCGCAGTGATCCCCACTTAGATTGTTGCTCTGCCTCACTCATCACTCAAACACTCTCTGAGCTGGTACATATCCTGGAGCCGGGGGATCTACAAAAGTTCATCATCAGTATTCCTGCCTCTCTGCTTATTGGAGCCTGTTTGACTCATCATGAAGGAAAGGAGACTCACGCAGCCTTTTGTCGCGAGGTGTAAACTCGTGCTGGTCGGGGACGTCCAATGCGGTAAAACAGCGATGTCACAGGTCCTGGCTAAGGACTGCTTTCCAGAGGTACGAGCTGGAATTTATAATGGCCAAGGTTTTATTGTTTTATTTGTGCAGTGGAAAATATCGATGGTTTTTAAATCAAAGCTCATATTTGTGAGATAAAAAATCCACTCGATGAGGAATAAAATAATGCTCGCAGAGGGAGTTTTCTATATTTAATCAGGCGCTCTTTGAGAGACGCATTTTAATCATTGCTTTATATATTTATCTTATTTAATTAGTTATTTATCTATTTATTTCTTGTATTCATCTGATCTTGTTAACGCTATCTAATTTTTTAACTTTTCTTGCCACCCTTACTTATTTTATTAATTTAACTGCATTGATTTTATTTTATCTTTTAAGTATTTCATTTATAATAATTCCTTTTATAAATTTTGCTGTTTTTTCTGTCTTTGTTATTTTGTGGAGCACTTTGAGCTGCTTGTTTATATGTATGAAAGGTGCTTTATAGATAAAGTTGAGTTGAGCTGAGTAAGACGATAGTATGCTGATTGAACTTCCTCAAAAGTCCATAAAAAAATTCTCTTGAAGGCCTTATAGCATTTCTTCAAACTCCAGTAGTGCCATGTTAACTAACAGTGTTTCTGTGATGCCATACATGTAGAAAGTTAATATAAAGTGACGCAGTTTTCATTGTCAAAATGTGATAATTGTTACATTTTACTGCACTAACACAAATGTAAGATCATTTATGTACACTGATGTATTTCAACACTGCATTACCTATAAACTGGTTACTTGATTTATGTAAATTATTGATTGTGTGAGTCCTTTAAAAACCCCTTCAGTAGTAAATATGTAGCCTATTTAGTTTAGGCTGGAATTACTTTGATCAGTGAGATAACACTTGGCACTTGCTTCTCACTTGCATCCTCTGAAGGGCATTGGCTCGAGTTTAGGACATTCTGCTCTCTAAACTCTCGCTTTTATCGTTAATTTCTAGACTTATGTCCCCACTGTGTTTGAGAACTACACAGCCTGTCTGGAGCTTGAAGACCAGCGTGTGGAGCTCAGCCTTTGGGACACATCAGGTGAGAATAACACATAATATTTCTAACTTAACCTACTAAAACTGGCTGTTTGGCAAAACAAAAGGCTGTGAGCTCCTCCTCCCCTCTCTATCTCTAATACACGACTACTTCAAGAATCTTGGTCTGTGTGTGTGTGAACAGTGAGATAGTATCAGGACTGTATTCTGCAGAACTGGTTTACCCTCCCACTTGAAAACACAGCCGGACCGGAGTCAAGTAACAACTTTAAATGTTGCTGAATCTCACTCTTTGTTTTTACAAAAACTGCTTGTTGCTGTTTACCCCATTGCCGCTGTCTGCCAATCCTGTTTTGATGAAGATAAGCAGCTTTTCACTGGTGTGAAATCTGTTGAGAGATCTTCCCTAGTGGATTGTGGCAGGCAATGACAACAAGCCTGTCTTGTTTACCCATAGGACAAGTAGGGTCCAGAATCAACAATTTAACTTAATTCGATCAAAATATTTGTTTTTGTTTGTATCTTAAAAATACCACAAGGCTTTGTAATTACCCAACAATATACTGAATTCTAAATACTCACCAAATCCCTGCTGAATCTGATGATTATTTTCATTATTCATTTATCTGTCAGTTCTGTTATTGTCTTTAATATGTCTAGGCGTGCACCAGGAACCTCAATATCATTGTTTATTCCAAAAGAGCATTATAATCAAGCACAGGCGTAACACCTCTAGACAATAACACAAACCAGAGTGACTGAATATGTGACCTAGCAATAGGCTGCTGTAGCTTGTTATAACATGCATCAGGAACCTCAATATCATTGTTTATTCCAAAAGAGCATTATAATCAAGCACAGGCAGAACACCTCTAGACAATAACACAAATCAGAGTGACTGAATATGTGACCTAGCAATAGGCTGCTGTAGCTTGTTATAACATGCAATCCATATATCTTCTTCAACATAATATAAAAATTTCTGGCATGACAAGATTGTATAACGCTTAGCTTTTGTTATGTAACATGAGACGCTGTGTCATTTTTTAACACCAACAGAAAGTGGACTAAAAAGAGTTCCTCTTTAGTTGCTGCCATCTTGGTTGTTTATAAAAAAATACCTCCAGTGATGCAAACCAGCATTGGATAAATGGTTGTGATTGGCCCAACCTGGATTAGTCTGAGTGAAAATCTATGTGAATGAAAGTGGAGTTTGGCACATGTGTCTGCCAGAGTAAATAAAAGATAAGCTTGAAGATTTGTGGAGTCCCTAGCTGTGACACACTCAGGCTGTTTGAGGGCCAGGGGCAAACACAATGAAAAGGGCATTATTTGTGTGCCATTAGACACCAGTGCACAGAAAGTTTTGATTAATGAGAAACTTCCTCTAGATTTATTTGAGCTCTTCAGTTTTCTTTTACTCTTTGCCGTTTTTTAATCAAATTCTAGAATTACATAAGGGTATACTGTTAAATGGCTTCAGGTGGGCAGCCTGGACAGTAGAGAGTTCACAGGTTGTAATAAATGAACCAGTGTTCCGAATCCCTGGTCCTCTAGTGCAAGGTTTATTCAAAGAGGGGGTATTATGCTCATTTTCAGGCTTTAAATTGTCCTCCTGATAGCTTGTGGCAGCTTTAAATAATTTATAGCTCCTAAAATTATTTTACTTATCTCAGATTATTGTCTTTACAAAACCCCAATGTCATCCTGTGTCTGAAATGCCTCATTGCAGTCTTTGCACTTGAGAAGCCTCCTTCAAGGTTGCCATGCTACAATGGGATGTGTTTTTCTCTTTAAAATGACAAATTATGACAAATGTTGACCATATATGACCCACAAAAATCAGACCCTGAAAGTTTGGAAAGGGACACATCTAACCCTTGAAGCATAAATCAGAGCAGTATTCTGTTTATCATGCTCTTTTAAGGAGATTTTGCAGTCGGTGACGTCATGATTTGAGTAAATCTCGTGTTGTTCTCGTGTAATTCTCGTGTGACTTTTCGGACAAGCCGTTCAGAGCAGCCTCTGATCTCATTCTGGGATTACTCCATTATATATTTCCCTCAGAATTTAAAAATTTGCCCACATTTATTATTGACATCAAATATTTTAACTTAATATTTTTGTTGTAAAATATGAAAAAGCATAATAACACCTCAATAAACATAGTGAGGTGCAAATAATAAGATGGGAGTTTGGTCCTCCTTCCTTGAAAATGTTGAGCATGAAACACTTAATTCCCTGCATTCTGCAGAATATTTATTCAATAATTTGAGGTAGGAATGTAATTATGTGAAAGGAAGAAGTCAAACTATTAATATATATTTATCAATAAAATGAATGATGATCCAAAAGTCAATAATGCTCAGGTTACAAACATGTAAAGCCAGTGAGAGTGGGTAAAAAGTTAATTTGATCATTTCAAGTCAGTCTAGACTCATTCCATCAGATGCAGGCACATTCCTCACTTAGGTTGTCTGACCTTTGACCTCTTTGTGGAAGAAGTGAAGTTATCTAAAATGACCTAAGGGAGTTGTGTAAAGGAAAAACACTACAAACATAACTTGTGCCAGAGATACTACAAACATAATTTGTGCCAGAGATTCTTAAAAAAGTATGTGGTGGATTTATAGAGGAAGGTGACAGACAGAAAGTAACTGAGGAGTTGTTTTGATAGTGGAATAATCTTTTGAATTATTTAAATACAAATGCCTGGAATTAACTGATTTTGGCCCCTTAAATGTTTGGATTTGATGCTTTTGATTTCTTTGTATTCACGTCAAGTGGATATCTTTTTGTCTTTGGGCCGGTGGTCGACCAAAGTAGACATTGACATGACACAAATTTCAAGTACATTCCAAGACATAGGTAAACAACAAAAGTAGTATGTAGTTTTATAAAAAGATAAATGGTGTTATAATGATGTTGGTGAAACCCTGTTTCTTGGGATTTGGATCCTAGCTGTCTGAAATGTTCATGATCACTGTTATGAAAACATTTTGATGGTCATAGCTTTAATAAAACATCCTGCTGACAGAATGACCTTATATCTATGGAATTGTTTTTTAAATGGGATCAATATAAAAGCCATGTGATCTGGTATAGATTTATTTCATAACAGCTCTAGTTTAGGCTTTGTGCTCGGAGGAAGTTGAGCTGTGCCAGTTGGCCTCTAGAAGGGTTGTTTCACAGGGGGAGAGGGGGAAGCCTCGTCCATGCAGGGGGTGGAAGTCACTGAGAGTGTGGGCAAGAGTGTGTGTTGCTATGTTTGCAGTGTGTGTGTGTGTGTGTGTGTGTGTGTGTGTGTGTCTGTGTGTGTTTAGCTGGCTGTACAGTTGGAGAGAACAGAAGGCACAAGTGAGGGATACTGTGAGAAAAGATATGCATGACCTCCTCACTGCCTTCTGGTGTGTGTGCTGCCTAAAAAAAAAGGTCTTATGTAATTGAACCAGCAGAGAACTAATGTAGGTTTGTGTGTTTATCTCCCACGGAGTAAAAACTTTCTGGACAGTCACCCTTTCCAGAGAAAACATTGCATAAGACCTATTTACATTTGCAACACACACAAACAGTCAATTCCCATCACTTTTTGGGCTTTTTTTCTTCTCTGCCTCATCATTCTCTGTGATAGCTTCATTAGGATATCAGGGCCGTGGATGAAGAATACAATGCTCAGGAGAGAAATGTTCTCAATTAATTAACTAGTTGTTTGTTAACAGTAAATCCATGAATCTTCAAACATATACCTTTTTTATCATAGCTCAAAGTCTAAATAAGATAAGATATCTTTATTGTCACTGTTACGGTGTAACAGTGAAATTTGTAAGGAGCAGTCCTCCAGATGCCTAAAAGAAATAGTCTAAAGTCAAGTATTTAACTATAAGAAAATAAACAATAGAATTAAACGTATTACTCTAAAAAATATACACAAATAAACTGTATAAAATGTACAATAGGATAAATTATAAAGCTATATAGAAATAGAAAAACCAATAATTTCATTACCACACAAGACTACTTATATTATAGCATGAGAGTATTTGAAATTGAAATATTTTCCTTAAATTTACTTTAAAGTTTTGATCAATTTAGAATAACCTTTAGTGACTCTTGTAGAGTCAGTATATCAAAGAAAAACTGCATTTATTTATTACATTTACAAGATTTTTAGAAAATTGACAAGAAAAATACACCAATAAATTGATGAAGAATGAAAACCAATTGCTAAAGTCCAAAAATACAAACTAATCTCCTAGAGTGATGAAACAATCTTCAGAAATCAAATATAAAAACACAGACACAAAAGAGCAAAGACAAAAACAGAAGCAATCAGACCCCCTGATCACTCTGAAATATACCAACATTAGGAATGTTAGTCTGGTTACAGGTCCTCTGTCAGATAGTGAATAAAATAGACACTAATTCAGATCATACAAACCAAACACACATTCAGATACAGCAGTATTCATACACACAGACATATAACAACAAATACTGGATAATGAAGTCAACTTTAAATGCAACAGAACAGATCCACAGATCTATAAGCGAGTCAGCTGCACGGTGCTCATGGGTAATCAGCCTCATTAGCTGCATTTTAGGAAAACAGGTGTATCATGTTGCTGAAGATTATAACAAAATGTCTGTATCTCAAAACTATAAAAAAGCACAAACACGTGTTGTGAATCCATGAGATTATAGTAGATCAAAGATGCACGCACAAATGCAGTTCAGAACAAGGTTTTTCTTTAAGGTTATCTGAGGGCCTTTTTATGTTAGGAGAGAGATAGGATGGTGGAAAGAGTTGGGAAGCTGGAAGATAGAGAGAGAAATAACATACAGCAGAGGTCTGTGGGCTGGAATCAAACTCGGGCTGCCCACTTCAAGAACTATAGCCTCTTTACACAAGACACTATTTAGGTTACGTCCACATATATGTGGATATTTCTTAGAACAGTTTTTATTCTCTCGGTTAAGAAATAAATAAAATCATATCCACACAATAGAGATGTTTTTGAATATTCTTCTGTCCATACGCCAGGTTATGCAATGTCCCGTGTTTTCCAACCTGTCCTTTGCTGATTTTGTCCTGTACTTATGTAAGTTGTGTTTCTCAACTAAAAATCTGGTCATGCTTTCTTCGAACAGTCAAAATATCACACTTTTTCTTCAGTGCTCTGTCAACCATCTGGTCTGATTACAGACATGAAAATGTATAATTAAGAAACACTCTGTTTGGTTGCTTAGGGTCTCATTTGCTTCACTACAAATTTCAGTCTGTTTCATAACCAGCCAGACTCTCCTCACAGGATTTTGAAACCAAGCAACTCTTTCGTTTCAATTTTCTTTCTCAAACCAAACATAGTTCAATCAGGAGAGACACAGTTTGAAGATTAAATGTTATTTATTACAACTTAATGAATAATGAAACTTGACAGAAATCTTTAGCGTAGGATGTGTGAATTTGGCAGCAGAATAAATCCCCCTAGAGTCCAGACACTGGTGGTGGTGGTTGATGAATTCTAGGAATTGAAGACTTTGCAGAGACCAGGTGGAGATGGGGAGGTGGAGGGGTGCGCACCATCAATTAGAGGTGTGAAAAAATATCAATAAAGCAATATATCGCAATACTTTGACCTCCAATATGATATTGATATTTCAACTCTTAATGTTGATATTTTTGCAATAATAAAAATTCACATTTTAGCCGAATCGGAACTAAAATTCAACTTCAGTATTTCAAAAACAGTAAAGTGGAAAAGTTATTTGCACTCAAATAGTTTTGACTTAATTTGTCCTTTCAATTTAGAGTAATATTGAGTTATTTACATGTACACCATCCCTATTTTTTCTTACTTTACTGTGTAGAATATCGCAATATATCACAATATTGTGATATCGTGATATATCGTGATACTATCGTATTGTGACACAAGTATCGGGATGCATATCGTATCGTGAGGTTCTTGGCAATACTCACCCCTACCATCAATGCAAGAAGGAACTAGCTGGAGAGAGAGACACATTTAAAAAGACAGCAGAAAGTTGATAGGCTGACGATAAGGGCGTGCCACTGAGCTATTGGATGATAGCCGCCGCTGATTAACCAATGACAGCTCCGGAGAATGCAGCTGGAAGCGGGTGAGCTATTGAACGAGGGAGAGGAGAGTTAAACAACTGCAGTGGGATGCTTTTATAGTCTTCCTGTCTGAACTTTCACTAGAGCTACATTTGTTACTTATTCATTAATTTCTAGTTTAATAAAGCACAATCTGTTAAGCTCAACTAACATTGCTCCAGGTGTCTTCCTGTGACATGGTACGATCTTTCACATACAAAACAGATGTGGGCAGACTTAATATTTCACCTCATGTACCTTGAAATTTATCACATCAGACAACCACGTCGAGCTACACTCATCCTTTTATCCAGTGTACGTCGCACCTTTTATAGTCTAAGCTTGTCTTTTGGAGGAAGAAAGTTCCAGCGGCTTCTTTGCTTTGAGATCAGAGAGGGCAGTTTCGGGGACTAAACTAATATTTGCTCAACTGAAAGGATTTAGTGTGTATATGTTTGTGTTTGTGCGTGTTTGTGTGTCCAGGCAGGGGGCTGTTACTGTGTGGGAGGTGGTGGGTTCCAGAAGTTGTGTCCTCTTTAGATCTTTCCTGCCTCCTCTTTCTCAAGCCTTACATCATCCTGGTTGGTTATGTGACGGCCGCTTTGATTCCAACCAAAATAAAATGTTATTGATAGATGGAGTTGTGTAAGTAGCCCAGTCCTACTTTTACAGATTCAAGTTGGAGATTTAGACACTCTGACTAAACCAGAGGAGCCTTCATTTTGATCACGTCTTGGCAGTGTTACTGTTGTAAAAACGATTTTCATTGGCGTCCCGGGAGACTGCCATAATCAACACAACATGACTGTTAGTTAGTTTGGGTAGAGGTTTATTAGAAGCATCTACTCCTGATATAATTATACCCTCTTATTTTTGCAAGGAAATCCTCTGATATGGATTTTACCCCTGAGGACAGGAGTAGGAAATTAAATCTTAGTGTTGCTATGTGGGGAGTGATTAGGTGGCAGAGAGAAGACAATAGAGAGCGGACATCCTGTCAGTCTGTTTTTAGCCCATGAGCCTTCCTGAGAGTTAAAAAAGGATAGACATAAAGCTGTGCTGTTTATGGAAATGTGAGGAAAATGTGTTTTCTTCACACCATTGCTCTCAATCCTCTTAGAGAAGGTGTTGTATTTTTGAGACGGTTATCGGGAAGGACTGTCAGAGAGAGCTGATGAACAATGTCCTATTATGACTTGAAGATGTCATAAAAGTGAAGTTACCACTGATCTATGAGAGAACTGTGGCACCTCTAGCAACATTTATGACGTAATGAGAAGCTCAGTAAGAAAATCCCACTAATTTACACATACATATTAAATTTGTTCTCTGCATACAAAAACAAAAGTGTAAAAATGCCAATAATGTAGGGAGGTTGGTATATTGTCCATAGGCTTAAAAAATGAATGCAGTCTCAGTGATGTCACCCATTGGCTTTTGAAGAGGGGTTTAAAGCCACAGGTCATATTGGCTAAATGCTGAACCAACCTAAATGTAAGTCAACATAGGAACAGACAAATAGGTGGGGCTCAGGCAGGCTTTACACAACTTGGCAAACAGCTACATTGCCCCCGCCTGCCAGTCAACTCAGCCTTGCCCTTATTATGTAAATCTTTGCATAACTCTTCGTCTCACTATCTTCAAAATGGATGAGTTGTAAAAGGAATACACTCCTGTACAATGTGTTTGAATAAAGAAATAAGCTACTCAGACTAAAGCTATTTTTTTCACCAGGCTGTAATCATGTTTAATTCTGTGCTGAAGATGAGCATTTTAATATGGATATTAATGGTCCTTCCTTGGCTTTTGGAGATTGCCTCTAGTGGACATTAGGGGAACTGCATTTTTTTCACACTTCCACTTAGGCTCCTCTTTTCAACACCGGAGAGTGACGCATGGAATAGTGTGATATATCTAAAGGCCAAATTCCACCAGATCCGTCTCCGGTCTGTCTCCGATCCGTCACAGCTTTGATAGGTTTCTATACCCTTCAATCTGTAAACTTCCACTGGATCCGCTCCGTTGCGTTCCGGCTGCGTCTCTGATCCGGCAGGTCGGAACGCAATGGATCAGATACACAAGACTTCTATTTTTGCCGGATGCCGGAGCACGACGCATCAATCAGCACAGAGCAGATGGAGCGGGACAGGAAGTCAGGCACCAAAACAAAATGAAAACATCCGGTTAATTTTCAGAATAAAACACTCTGTGTTAATCATAGATCGTTTTTAACTTAACTATAACAACAAAATGTCATTTTGAGTGTAGCCAGGCCTGGAGTCATCAAGTCAGAGGTTTTCAGAGGACCATAAAGATAACATGGATCAGGAGAGGAGTCCTTTATTCAGTGATTGCCGCAAGAAAACCTCGGTCACATGACAACCAGTAGGTGTTGATGGACGAGAGAGCACATAGCTGGACCGCAGCGGATCGGAGACGGACCAGACATAGATCTGCTGGAAGCCCCATGTAAGAAGTTGCCTCTGGCTGGCCAAAAAACTTCTAAGGGTTTTGGCACATATAACCATTAGAAACCTTCAACTGGCATTAAGGTTTTGGGTCAGAGCTGGGTGAGCTTTTTTCCCTTGCCCAGTCTTTTTTTTTAAGCTAAGCTAACTGTATATATGCCTTATCTACATAAACAGAGAGAGAGATGGAAAGTGAAAACAGAGAGCGATTCAGAGCTAGACAAAAAATTTCAAAACAGTTACTTAAAATTTTCAACGGCTTATTCATCTTTTATTTCATCTTTGACTTCTTGATACAAAGAACAATTAATCAGACATGGATTAAAATAAGACCAAGTGTTTCATCTGTTCCTGAATCTATGCCAAAAAAAACACAGAAGGACAAACTGGCATTTTAGCTTGTAGCACGTCTGGTACATTTATTATTATGTAACTCAAAGTTTTGTAAATAAAGTTTTGCTGTTGACTAATAATGGAAGTATGTGACTGTTTCAGTGCTGCCTGTGACTCAGTCCCTTACTTTGCTTTGCTGGAAAAGTTCCTGCCAGTGGGAAGGCGTCAAGCTCAGTGTAATTATTTGCTCTTTTATCTGTTTGGCAGGGGTGGATGTGACTGTTTGTGTTAGTACAGTGTGAAAATGAGGAGAACGCTTGTATAAAGGCATTACAAAAGTGTCAGCAGGATTTGGACCATAGTAAGAGAGAGGTGAAAACTGAACTAAAGGTTTTTCTATTTTCAGAGATGTTGTTTTACGCCAAGTGAACCACTTTTCTGCATCATATGTTGATATGACCGTGTGACGTCATTGAGATACATGACTTTACTTTGTGTCTGTAGGTTCTCCATACTACAACAACGTCAGACCCCTCTGCTACAGCAACTCAGATGCAGTGCTCTTATGCTTCGACATCAGCCGACCGGATATTGTAGACAGCGCTCTAAAGAAGGTACTAATAACTATAACTGTGCCATGACAACTATCTTTAAAAATTATTTACTCTTTTTCCTTCTTGATCAATAAAGTTACAGCATCCTAAAATTTAATGTTGAGTTTATGTCCTCTGTTGTTCTCACAGTGGAAAGCAGAAATCCAAGACTTCTGTCCCAGCACACGGATCTTACTAATAGGCTGCAAGACAGACCTGCGAACGGACGTATGTACACGCATGGAGCTATCCAATCAGAAACAGACACCCATCTCCCATGAACAGGTTTGTCCCATGACAGTTCTTTCTTCCCCTTTGTGTTTATTTAGATTTCTGTCTCCTGTCTATCTTTGGTAGTCGTACAGATTCCACTTGGTTTAGCTCACTTTTCTTCCTCACATTATAGGGCTTGTCCTTGGCGAAGCAGCACGGAGCAGAGACGTACCTGGAGTGCTCTGCCTTCACATCAGAGAAGAGCATCCACAGTGTTTTCCGTACTGCGGCTGCGGCCTGCGTCAGCAAAGTCCAGCCTGCCAATACACCCAGCCCCGTCCTCAGCCTCTCCAAGAGACTCCTACACCTGCCAAGCAAGACAGAGCTCCTCTCCTCCACCTTCAGCAAGGACAAGTCCAAGAGCTGCTCCATCATGTGAATGCTGCTGAAATTAAAACAAGGAAAGGAGCAAGGACAAGCAGGGGGTTTATCTGGGGTCGAGGGTGTGCAAGGGAAAGAGTCCAAAGTCTCTCTTTCCTTTACAGCAGGGGTATTCAACTAAAATTCAAAGAGGTCCAGTAAGGGAAAATTTCTTGAAGCAAAGGTCCGAGAGGTCAGTGATGGGCTCGGGGGGGATGCTGCCTACAAATTGCCCACTCTGGTGACCTTTTTATTGGAAGATGCATGGAAGAAGTGCCTTCTGGATGCCCCCCCAAATGCGTTTCACGTTGGTTCTTTCGATAGGTGAAACGGTTTCTGAACATATGAGATATGCTGGTTTCGTGCTCCTAGTGGGAAGTATGCACAGAAATGAGTCTGTCCATTCTGAATTAAATGCTCTGTTTTTGCTGCGCACTTTTCTTTTCTGGAGAGGGACATTTGTTCCTTGTTTTCAAAACTTTCTCCAGCGCAGTCCTCTGTATCACTCCCTTTGTTTCTCTAACTTTATCGCCATCTTTCTTTTTCGTTCCACTGTCTTTTCCCATGTAACTTGCCTCTAACTCTCTCATCTGTCTGATCTGTATAGTCGTAATGTTTACTGCCTGGAATGCACAGACTTGATTGGCTGAGTAGTATCACGTGGGATGGCTTAACTCGCATGCAATTGGTCCGTATGTTTCCTCATCTGCTTAACCACTACTGTAAAGATTACAAAAGCTGCCCCCGTTAAAAGAGAAGCGCCCTTCAGATTTTACATAAGAACACTGTGTTTTGGCTGTAGGTCCAGGTCCGTATGGGACGACTTCTGGGTCTGGACCCGGACCGCGGTCCGCCAGTTATGGCCCTTTTTCAGTACACAGTTCCAGCCCTACTTAACTTCACTTGGCTCTACTCGAGTTGAGTCTACTCGGTTTGGGTACTTTTTCCCACCAGCCCGAGTGGAGTCTCATGGTGGGCGGGGTCGTCATAATATAGCTGCGTGAAACTGCGTTCACAACATTTTGAACGCGACACAAACATAACAAACACAAACAATGGAAGACATGGAGGCAATGGTATACTTGCTAACCCTAACTTCGTCAACGGACCACGGAGAAACTTTGCGTGCAGATATTATACAATACTGATGTTGTTTTTAAAAAAATGGTGGGTTTGATTCCTGTGGTGCGCGTCGCGCTCATGACTCTTTGGTGACGACATTCTCTGACCAATCAGTGGCGGATAGTTCGTCGATGTCACCTTTTAGTATCGACTCAGCTCGCTTGGAACCAGAGCAGAGCAGGTACGAAAAACTGGTATCTGACACGAGGTACCGTGCCCGTGGAAACGCAACACAAACCGAGTAGAGTCGAGTCAAGTCGAGTAGAGTAGGGCTAAGACGGGCCTGTGGAAAAGAGCCATTAGTAACCCCTGCTTTACAGCATCCTCTCCAAAACCTCCCCTGAACCGCCTGGTAATGAACTTCTACACAATCTATAAGCAACTCTGACCTTTCTAACATGAGCTACCACCAGCATACACTGTGCAGAGACCGGGTTTGATGTTGAAAGAATCCCCCATAATTTAAACACACCGACACAAAAAGGGCGTAACTGGCACTTTAAGGTTTAGATTCTTCACATAAAGGTTACTGTGAGAGAAGAGAGGTCAGTGCCTCATCTCTGCTGCAGGTTCAAAGTGGTTGTAAACAGCATTTGACTGCATTACCCAGATGAGACCCATTTGAAATTCTTATAGCGGCTCCCTCTCCCATCCATCTCTTTAACTGAATGTCTCCGTAAGGTCACGATGTGAGCTGAGTGACGAGCTGAAATGTGAAATCTGACAGTGACAGGAAGTGGTATCCACAGAAATGCGACTTGGTGGAATTCAAAACAGTGGCCCTTGAAGATATTATCCACTGCCGACCCCTCGCAGTATTTCCTTCGGAAATTAAAGCTGACAATGGAGAAAAGGGAGGAGAGAGAAAGGGGAGGGATTTGGCAAGCAGGAGCATTCATTTGCAAAGGCAGTAGGAGGACGAAGCAAGGGCTCATTCGAAAGGAGCGCAATGTGACTCAGCACTCACATGAGCCACCGAAAAACAAGTCTGGGGTGGACATGCTGTGACAAAAACAATCACATAAAAAAAGTCCATGCCGTGCAAAGACTGTCTTGGCATGTTTCTGACAGAATTTCCACACTCATGGTTTCAACAGCTCGTTTTTCAGTGTTATGAACCCAAAACAACAAGGCCGGATTTTCATCATGATTAATTAAAGATGCACTGTCTTTAGAGTGAAACAAAGATTTCTTTTTGCACAATTTAAACTGGAACACGTTTTTCTATGTTCCAAAAGGAGTCTTTGTCTTATCATTATGTGAAGGGAAATTCTCCTCAGTGTGTCTCACACTGAAACACAATCCAG